>NC_132936.1:101108125-101727500 GCF_034638445.1 Ciconia boyciana | reverse complement strand
TGAAGTAACAAGAGCTGAAATTTATGCCAGCTTTATGCTTTTATTCGGGCTGCACAAGGACATGGAATATCTGATCTGTGTAGTCTGCTATTGCAAAGTTAACCCGTCAAAAGTTATTGAACCAATTTGAAACACCAAAGTGAGTTTACATGCGATCAGCAATTTGGCACTGTATGGCTGTGGTATCTTTGTTCCAGGACTAGAAGTAATGGATTTACTATACCATGACCCTTTGGAGAATTCAGACTATTCAGAAAAATGTGCCCTCTACTAAACCAACAGAAACCTCTGATTCACATCCATTGTAGCAAATAGTTACATATTTTATGACTATCACTTTTCCTTCTGTGACCCGTGCTCCTCAGCTGTCTGCTCCGTTTTCTGCCAAGTGCAGACACTGGTGGCAGAGATAGCAGATGAGGAGGGCAGGCTGCCCTGAGGCTGCATCCCCCTCCAATGCTTGGTGTGGTGGCAAAGCCCACCCGGGGCAGCTGAGGGGTGGGTGGGGGCAGCCACAAGGAGGAATTGCTGACATATCACACTGCAGCAGCTGTGGGAGGACTGCAGACAGAGGACTGATAACACCCCCCCACTCGGTTGCCTCGCATGAAGGACTGTGATTTGGTGGCCAGTCTTCTTTATGAAGGGCTTTGTGATAGTCCCATGCAAATACCTACAACAAGTCCCACAAGCATTCACTTAAATACAAAAGTAAATTATATTTGCTGTCACTAAATACTCGTTTACCACAAGTATTCCAGGTAACTAGATTACTGGCCAAAGTCATCTGGAGAATATTTTTTTAAAAACAAATATATTCTAGAAAACCACAGGCTTTCTATGGACAATTCCCCCATGGACATGCGATGAAGATTGCCAAGTAATTCACTGCAAATTATTTGTTCACTCAGCTTTCTGCCATATATGAAGCAGGAGACAGGAGGGAGTACAGGGCATTTTTGCTTTCTCTTTACATCAGATTTCAGGGTAGAGGAAGAGAAACTTGTTGATAAGATTTTATGTTTATTTGGTGAGAAGCAAATTGAAAGCACACTTAAAAAACCCAACAAAAACAGCAACAACAAAAATAAGGCAAAATCAATCCAGCAGTTGCAACAGAATATTTAGTCTGGAAAAATAAGTGATGACACGCTCCAGGACTTTTGCAGTTTCTGCAGCTTGTCTGTAGGTACACACGCAGTCACACACAGAGGAAAGACCTAACATCCTAAATAATGGGCACAGCCTAATATTTCATTCACATGTGTGAGATTAATTGTTCCTTTGTAAGACAGGAAAATTGCTCAAAATTAGCCGAGTCCTGTAAATCAGCGTCACCTAGAAGGATGCCATTCCTCTACCTGGTCTGGTCAAGGGCTGTCTCTGTGAAGGATGGCTGCACGAGCATCTCTTCAGTCCTGAGATGGATGGGTGATGTTTTTACACTCCAGGCTGTTTTCTTATTTGTCATGATGACTGTTCTGGTAAGTTAATGACTGCTGTTATAAAAAGAACAGTTTTCTTTTCATTATTATGGCAATACCACAACAATAATTAATTGTAGGAGGAACTGTTTCTAAATGACTCCATAAAATCCATTCTATAGCATGCCAGCAGCCAAGGTATCGTCCAGCTAAGAGGTGAATTTTATGAAAGAGGCTGCCAATACATTGCAGAGTACATTAAAACAAGTACTTTAATTTACTAGGGAATGCAAGTGCCATTTTAAATGCAGAGAAATGCTTAACTGAGTGTTTATTATTAATTAGAACTGACCTAATGATTAACTTTTATAAATAGAGCAAATCCTGCTTAGAGGCAAGCAGTATTACTTACAAATTCTCAAATGCACTTTCCTCTTATCCTTCTTGCTGTGACTGAAACTAAATATTTAGATCACATTTGAGGCCTCTTCTTGACCCAGTATGTTATTTCTGTCATTGTTATGTTTTGCTCTTGGGGTGGGTCAGCCGGTGCTACAGAATATAACTGGTAAATCCAAAATCCAGGTGGTGCAGGCGACTATCATACATGAAGAATTGAAGCTAGCCCAAGCAATGAGTTTAGCTCAAATATATACCCAGTTCTGGATGTTCAAAGTGGTATTTAAATCATCAGCTCTCTGCTTGGTATCCTTGGGTCCAAGAGAAAGTTAGAAGAGGAAGGACGGAAGGTGTAACACTGCATAATAAAAATTGTGATAAAAGCATTTCCCTCCACAGGAAGCCCTAAATTTCTGTGTCAACAGAAGTAAGCAAATAGATATTGTGCAATCATTTGGCACTTCTGTTTGATGATTTAAAACATCTCATAAGATCAGGTGAATAATTACCCTTCCCAAATGGGGGAGTTGTGGATAATCATTTCAAAAAGACCTCAATGCTTCCGAAAATCTTAAAACTGACAGAAAATGCTTGCAAACACAAACTCAGTTTTACTGGGGAACATTGATTGGGGAACTCTGAACATTAAGGGAATGAAGTTCTAGAACAGCCTTGAAACTGGAGTATGGGTATGGGGGAATGAGCTGGAAAGAGAGAGGAAAATGACCCAGCCATGCTGAAAATCAAGATGAAGAACAAAATAATATAATGTAGGATAGAAAGGCAAATACAGTTCCTAAACACTGAAAATTAAGAACTTCTGAAAACCTTATCCTCATTGTCTTATCCAGACCAGACATGAAAGTAGTAGCCATAATGGAAAAGCTGCTAATATTAAAGTATAGGCTTAAAATGCTTATTCATTGCACATATCTGTATATTTTACTACTGGAAACCAACGTATTCTGGGGTGTTAGTTTGTTGACCACATATACCACTCCTTTTGATCAATGCCTGGCTTAGGCACAAAATAAAGCATAAGTGTTGTGAAAATTGCAATATAATCAAATGCATTAATTCTGTTGGCACTCACTCTGTTACTTCTCAGGTTCATTGACAGTAATGTGCTTTGAGACACTCAAACATCTTTTTATCTTTAGGCATTTTGAAGAATCAGAGCAACTGGCATTGGAAAGTCAAACTTGGCTGCATGTTTCATCTACAAATCTTGACCTTTTCTTGAGAAATGGTTCTTTGAGAGCTACTGAAGTCACAGGCATGGGGAAGACCCAAGGTACTTGGGAGGTTATGGAGCCTCCATGCCTTTAAGACTAGGCTGGAAAAGCATCCCCTAAGAATGAGGTTGGTATACCTGATCTGAACTCTGGGTAGCAGAATGACTAAGATGAAACTTCTAGGTTCCCTCCAACCATATTTTCATCGATGCTACTTAGTGTTTTTAATTTGAAGGCATGCAAGGTAAAAAAAAATAAAAAATCTCATGCAATGTTTCATGACCTCCGTTACTTGATGAATGAAACATTCATCGTTTGTACCTCAAAGCTGTTACTCTTTTGTTGCTTCCATGTGCTGAAAGCCTGCTTCAAACTGCAACAAAACTCATAAATTACATGTTTTCAATTCAAGAAAAAGTCATTAATTTTATCACTCAGATACCAGTGCACATCTTTCTCCTTTTATTGCAGTTTTAGACTCTTTTTTTTAAAAAAAAGCAGCAGCACAGATAATCCATCTCTCGCCTAATGCGGGGGGGGAAGCAGGGGGCTGTTGGCCGTCCCCCACGTTTCGCAGCAGGGTGTAACGCGGTGCTGCGCTCCCCCGGGGCGGAGGGGCCGGGAAACGGGACCCAGCCCCACGGCAGAGGGCTGAGACTCGCTCGGGGCTCGCCAGCTCCCCGCTCCCAAACCAGAAACAGGATCCGGGCCCGGGGTTTGGAAGGCATTTCGGAACAGGAAAGGAAATTCGGCTTTCCATCCGTCTGCCCCAGCTGTCAGCCCCGGCGGGTTTAGCCGGGGAGCTGTTGCCATCTAATGGTGGAGACCTGGCAGTAGCGCAACACCTTCAAGGCTTTGAAACCAAAACGGGTCCCGGGGCGGGCTGAACCGCTGATCAAGCCCACGGAGACTCCGTGTTCCTTCTTTAAGACAGAAGGCTGACCTGGAAGCCGCCGAAGGGCCTGGGAGCCCTTCATTAGCTTCAAATAATATAATTTAACAGAGCAAAGCTGAAGTTGGCTGTAGCCGCCAGATGGGACAACCTTGTATAGCCCACCACTTATACCGTGGGCAGGAACAGTCTTAGAGAAAGACAGCAAGAATATAGCATTTTAGGGACTTTCACACTTAGAAGTGGCATCCAGCAAACTCAATCAGGCCTCTGGTGAGGACAAAGCTTTTCTAAAGTTACACTAATGAGGTGAAACTCTATGCCGTTTTTAGTGGGGGATTTTTATTTCCAGCTAACATCCTCTTGCAAACAAAATCCAAAAGAACAGTAACAAAAGACACTCGTCAAAATCAAAAAGTCTGGCTTTCTTGGTCACCCTCTGGGAAGTTAACAACAAAGATCACACTACATAATATTATTTAAAGCTCAGAAGAATCCATCAATCAGAAGATGAAGAACTTCAAACTCTGATAAGAATATTAAATGAGACGAATTCTCAAGGCCGATATGTCAAACAGAAGACAAAGGGATCCTTTCAACTGATGTTTGATATATGTGCTAGAAACCAAAATCCATTCCTGGTCTTGCTGGGCAAAACACAGAACTTATCTAAACTGTAAGGGCAGAGGTTAGAAAAATAGCACAAACACATAGACTCGCCAGCATATTCACTCCAGATTTGTATCTGGATTTATGGATTTATATCTATTTATAGACTTATATCTAGTACCTTGTTATTTTTTCTTCTTGCAGCAATTATACTGGGAGTCAGATTGAGACGAGTCTACCAAGCATGGAGGAGCTGGGAACGACCCAGGAACCCCCAGCCTGTCACTATAAAGCCCCTCCATGTGTGCGCATGGTGAGGGCAGCCTCTCTGCATGGCAGGTATGGAACTTCTGCAGCTTGTTGCTACAGAAGGTCATGGTGGCAGATGTGGTTGCCATCTGAAGAAAAGACCAGGAGACCTCACAAAGACTCAATAGCTGATGTCTCCTGTCCTCTGGGTCACTGCCAGGAACCCTGGCCAGACTGCCTGGACACACATGACTTGGTGCCTGCATGCCGGCCAGATTACATGGACACGCAACTTGGATCTTGTGAGTATGTGGGTGACAAGAGTGTGAGTGAGTGAAAACAGTTTTGTTTTAGGTCAGATTCCTCTTTCCCACTTGCAAAGTCTCATGGTTCAGCTTTCCATATTGCTACTATAATCCTGCAATATTAACTGCTAGAGGGGTAGCATATTTGAGCCCACACCCTGAGCAGTAAAGACGTAACCTAATATGCCATAAGACTCCTAAATAGAAAGAAAGGGGGGGGGGGGGAAGGGATATTATTTTGTTCTGCTCTTTTGCCAGCATGAAAGAAAGGAGGGAAGTTACTTTGATACTTCATCTTTAGATGCTACTTTTGGGTGAGATACCAGCTCACTATGAAAGCAGTATAATACAAAGTATTGTCTAACAATTAGCCAAGAAAAAGCCCTGAGCCCAGCTGTTATTGCAGAGAGGGCTGAAGCACCAGAAACAGGTAACAATTCAATCGCTCTCTATCCAAACAGCTTGGCTGGCTCTCAGGTTATCAATAAAAGTATCTCTGTCTAAACATATGCAAACACACAAGAAAAAAAATTGTAATTTAATTGTTGCTCCCAGGAACTCAATTACACATTGATTTAGACTTAAAATGCAAGGTTGCAGGTAATGCCAACTTACATGTAAGAACTGCCAGACAGTTTATAGAAAACCAAAGCTGTATAGAAAAGAAAATGGTAAAGTTTCCAGAAAATTCTTAAATGTCCTGTAGCTTTCCACAGCAATGCTGGAAGTTGTTAGGATTACACAAGACATTGGCAGACTTCAGCACGCAGCATTTTGGTTGAATAACTCTAAACTAGGGGTGCCGAGCCCTCTGCATATTATCCTGAGTGATCAGTGCCAAGTCATGCTAGCGAGTGGCTCCAGCAAGTCCCCGCCAGGACAACAGCACCGCACATGTCTTGTAGGATCTTTAAAAGGGCAAACACAGGGGAAAACTCTAGGGTTCTATTATTATATTGCAGTTATCAATAAAGCCATATTCGAAGAAAAATCCTGCATTTTGAATTTCAGGTTTGAGGCCCTCTCCCTCTGAGACTGATAGCCCCAGGGAAAGCTGCAGCTGGTGGGGGAGGCTGTACATCCCCCATCAGCCTGTGGCCACTGGGAACCAACTTTGGGAGGGCAGTAGCATGGGATGACGGCAGAGCAGAAATAGTAGGGAAGAGCACGGCAAGGTGCTTGTGCAGCCACCCTCCTTGGTCTGTGTGCACCACAGGCAGGGATGCAGGGAGAGAGGCTGCCTGCCCAGGAACAGTGGGTGACTCTGTGACCTCCCTGGGGCCAGCAAAGCCCCAGGGCTCCCTTAGAAAACCTGCTGCTGGTAACTCAGCCCAATGACTCGTCGTTTAAAAAGTTTATGATATAAAGAATATTATCCTCTACTATTTTTTTGTAACCTGTACTAGGACCCTTCCACTGTTCATTTCAAAAGCCAGTATGTCAGGACAGGTAACAATTTGAACTTTCATTTGTGTTTCATCTTTTTAATAAACCTTTAAGGGAAGATTGCAGCTGCAAACCCATGTCACAGTCAGTGCTATACATACTAATACATAAAGCGTAAACTGTCTGCATGCTTTGTTTAGGGCTTTTTGCAAATCATGTGTCCTACGAAACCACCTCAGCTTGCTTGAGATCATAGACTTGCTGTGACGAATACCACATCCTCTGAGTGACCCAGGATGTTTGTTTTTGTTGGCCAGATGACAATACATGGGAGACAATGAATACTAACCACATTGTACAATTATTTGGTCCAACTATAAGGTTCTCTTTTTTTCTCTTCAGGAGAAGCAGGAAAAAGTTTTTAGACCTTTCACTTTATGGCAAAGACCTGCTGAGTTCAAACTGAAGAGGCATCATAAATTCACTGAGATGACTCTCTTTTATCCAGTCCACTGGTATACTTGAAATATTGTAGAGGGAAGAAAATATGTAAAGAACATACAGTCTTTTGAAGAAAATGATCTTTTAGCCCATTTAAAAAATGTTTTTCATTAAAAATCATTGGGGTATTTTTGTGGTTCCCCCCCATTTTGAATTACACCTTTGATAGTAACCCCTGCTGGGGTATAGCTCTTTTTCATGCAATAACCTAAGATGGAATTTATTCTAAAATTACATCCATGGATGTTACATCCTTTTTGCTATTATTTCATAATTTACCCTTATCTAATCTGAAAGGTATCTAAAAATGAAACTTGCTGAAGTCCATTCAATTATGGTCAAAAGAGTATTAGATACTCTTTTGTACTTTAAATAGCATTCCACTTGCATAAAAAGCAGTGTGTCTGTCTATCATCTTTATCTGTTTGTCTGGTTCACTTCAATATATTGAGACATTTACTAAATCTTTCTTGTGAAAAATTCTTGCTCTCTAGATAATGTGATCTGCCTGTTGGGTACTGTTATGTATTATTTTTATATTACAACAACAGTCAAAATGTGCTAGGTATTTTTCCAAATGTGTCACAGCGATGATTTCTGTCCCCAAAACCTGCAAGTTTGGGAAAGTTAATTTGATATCCAAAATGCAAGACATGCTTGGCAAATGGGACATACCCATCGCATAAGGGGGTCCCCTTCCATTTACAACTTCAGGACCCTGTTATCCACTCCTGTCAGCAAATTAATCTGCTAGATATTCATAAGAAGCTACCTCAAACCAGCACAAAGTCCACCTGGCAAATTCATAGACTCTCTCATTCTTTTGAAACATAAATTAATGTAGCATTAATCATCTCATTCTTAATAACTCCTCACCAACCTGTTGTCCAATGTTACTCAGTATCTGAAACACTCCTGCACAGAGAAGCAAAGTTAAGTACACAGCACAGGCAAAGGTGGTGACATCGGCATATCTGTTTTAGAAGATCTCACAGGAGAAATGGACGTTGGTTTAAGAGGATATTTGTGGACCATGAATTTGGAAGCAAATGGGACATGCCAGTAGCAGACCCATTTACAGTTGGGTGCAAGTGGGCAAGGCAAAACAGTGATAGAAACAAAGTCACAGCACTAGGAGGAAAGCCACAGGCAGCCACAGGAAGGAGACCCTACAGTGCAACGCTGATCCCTGTTGCTGGTGTGTAACTGAAATATGAATCAATTGTAATTTTTCTGCTTTGAAAGACATATTACCAAAGTAAATACACACTGAAAGCGCAATGGAGGAGTGAGGAGCCAAAAGATGGAGGAAAAATTTAAGGATTCTTCAAGGAGACAGGGAACACTGCACAGGAGATCTGATTATTTGTGCTCCTGGAAAAGTTCCTCTTGTCCGAAGACAGAGGCTGAATGAGAGACAAGATGGTCTGTCAGAAGACCAGCAGAAGGGATACACTTCCCCATCCCTGAAGGTGATAGAGAAAGTGAACTTTTTGATGGTGTACAGAGCAGAGATTAAATAAATAAGTGACATTTTTTACTGCCTGCAAGAAGTAAGATTCTAGGAGAGATGGCTTGTGCCCACTATTTTTCCATGTCTGGCAGATGCCATGGGAAAAACAGAGCGCTGATGTAGATTCGAGACCTATCTCTGAAGAGGCCCTGTTTTCTCAATCTGCTGCTCAGCTGTGTTTTGCACTCAAGGTGTTTCACCAGAAACTAGAGTTTACTCCTAGTGGTACAGAGAGTAGAAAGGAGTTCACAGTGGCTGCCTTGATTCTGGGCGACCTGCACAAAGTACACCCAGTCATAAACAATTTATAGCTATGACCAAAAGGAGTTGGGTATGTACCTTTCAGACAGTGCAGTTTTAGCTACAAATACTTAATTTGCAAGTTAAATATAAAGGTACGGACATGCAGGTGAGGCAAATATGTTCCTACCTTCCCTTTGTGCCCCTCTTCTCTCCATGCATTGCAACCTAACTCTCAAGGGAGTCAAAGCAACATACCTGGGCAAACTTATGTGTACTTCCCCATGAAGATATATGCAAAAACAAAGAAAATTCCATACCATCCCTTATACATCATTAAGCATATTTATATCAACTAGAAAACTCCAGTTATGCTTGCCCTAAATCTACACTGCCTTGCACAAAAAAAGTCTATGTTTTCCCTAAATGGATTTAATTGCCTGTGCACTAGGAAAATGGACTGGTAGGGGAAGTCCCAAATTTATCACCACTTTGTAGTTCACAAAGATGGTGTTGACAGGTTTCTCCCCTGCTGGAATGAGCTGAGCGGTCTGCCTACCCTGCCCAGCCAGACTTTGTGCATTTTCAACCATGTCTCTGGTGCGGAGCACCCACAAATAACAGGTCTTGTTCTTTGACTAAAAGGAGTATAACCGACTGGTGTCCAATGTACTGCTCTGTGTCTAAATAAAAATAAAATCATAAGAAAGTTGATGCATGTGGTCAGGAGAAGCAAAAGTCCAGGCCTCCGTAACTGCCTTTTCTCCATGCCCCTCATTCACATACATGCACATGCACACACAAACACGAGATATATCTGTATACATCTATATATCTCTATCTCTATATATATCTATAGCTCTATCTATTTACACATACCTAATTAAACACATCAACTTAACATGGTCTGGTGATCTGAGGCACATTGGGAAATGCTTGCAGACATTAAAGGGTTACCAACAGAAAGGATCCATCCTCTAAAGTTTAGACTTTGCAAAAAAAAGTTATTCTTTGATAGATTTCTGACTTCGAATTCTCTGACGCCTATGTCTGAGGAATTACTGTCTCCAGAAATCATTGGAGAAATGGTTTTGTGCTATTACTTGTCCAGAGACTTTGTCCAGGAGAAGATAAGTGCATCATCATGAAAAACCCCCAACAGAATAACAAAATATTCTAGACATGTATGAATGCATCAGAAAATCTTATTACATTGTCTAGTACACCAGAGGTGCTTAATATTGTCTATTGTCAGTACTTGTTCCATTAAAATATCAACTGGTTTTGAATAACAAAAAGCTAATCATTGCAAAAAAACCCAAACCCTCATCAAATATATTTTAAGCTGAATGCATGAAGTGGAGGGGGGAGGGAAAAGTCAGAGAAGTTCAGACAGAAGCTTTGTAGGATCAAACAGAGACCATTTGCTGATCCGGTAGCTCTGTGACCTTCTGGGCTACATCAAACCATGTTCTCCACAGGACAATACTGTAGCAGTTTTCCTTAAAACATGGCTTAAAAATGCTTCTTTTGTTATGAATGATGTGAGAAGGCAGAAGGGGAGAGGGGAGATAACACAGCCTGAGGCAGAACAACTTTTTCTGCCCAGAGTATAATGAGTGCTCCCTGCTTTCAGGTTGGTGAAAAAGGGATAAAAAGCAATAAATCAGAATTGTTGTCCTTACAGTCTCTTTTTGGCTTTGAAAGAAAGACGGCAAGTTGCATTACAAATAAGTTTCAAAATATTGTTCACATTCCCCTTCCAGAGAATGATTGGAATAACATATTATACCAGTGATTTACAGGTTAATAACTGTAATAAAGTATGAGCAGTAATAGCTTTGGTTTAACAATGTTATTTCTTAGGAGCATGCACCTTAAGTATAGAACTTTTTTAATTTTGCCTTGGAAATGATGCATCCACCCAAGGAAAGAAATAATTTGATTTTTAGCTGATTAGGAGAAAATCACAGAATAACTATGTCCTTAGAAAGGCTTTTGATGCTGTATTAAATAAATTA
Source organism: Ciconia boyciana (assembly GCF_034638445.1). Classification (NCBI taxonomy): domain Eukaryota; kingdom Metazoa; phylum Chordata; class Aves; order Ciconiiformes; family Ciconiidae; genus Ciconia; species Ciconia boyciana. The sequence goes on along the minus strand of NC_132936.1, from coordinate 101,716,726 downwards.
AAAGAGATGATAGTGAAATTGTCATACTGGGGGTGCATAGATGAATGAAATATTACTTGAAAATTGTAATTAGCCATTGTTCACTCTTAAAAATATGGAACCACTCAAGCATTATCTACCCAGGCCCAGTTTTCTTCAAAAGTTAATGTTTTGGATAAGGGACTGGAGTACTATAATCTGAAAGGTGTCACAAGCCCTTTTGAAGGACTGAATTAGAATTCAAAGGATCTTGACAAGTTGGTGAAATGGTCTAAAATCTGAAGGAAAAAATTAGTACAGGTAGATGTACATGAGGTTCATGGTGGATTATGGATTAAATGTGAGTCAACAATGTGAGGCTATTGCAAACTGAGAAAAGTTATATGAAACCTATGGGACATGATTATTGTACTCTCCTCACTGCTGGTCAGATCTGAGCTGGTGCTTTTGGCACTGCAACTGAAAGAGATGGAGATAACTGGGTAAGGACCCCAAGGAGAGCAGCAAGTATAGAGGAGGTTTAATGTGCATATAAATGAGATGCAAAAGCTGAAGGTTCTCTACCATGTCTCTTCTAAAAGAGGAGATTGAAAGGAGGTAAACCGACAGCTTTCCAGTGAGGGATAGCACATGCTCAGCTGTTCCTCCTGACCACAGTGGAAAGAAAAAGAAGAAATCTGCTTAATTTGCATCAAAACCCATTCAAATTAGCCATTAGGAAAAGCTTGTCTATCTTCAAAAATACTGAAGAATATGGGAGGGCATGGAATTTCCCTTTTTGAAATGTTTTCAATAGATATTAAACCATTGCTGACAGACGTCTGTCCTTGTCAGTTTGAACTTATCCTTCTGCAGAAGTATAGACTTGATGACTTCTAGAGGTCCCGTCCAGTTCTTCATCTCTGTGAAGCTAAAGGGGGCTCTGAGCTAGCAGGCAAAGGAAATAGCAACAGCTACTGAGTAACAGCTCACTTTGTTGAGATTTTTTTTCATCCCTGCCACTGGCATACATCCATGTTCTGAATTTACATGCTGCTGAATTGCATCCAAATAAGTGTCTACACATAGTTACAAATATGTCCTGTAAGCAAAAATAATTGTTTCTTTTAATATGAATCATCTTGAAGAGCTTTTTATTATTATAAATGAGAAAGTTTCTAAAAATATATTATGCCCTATTTGGCATGGTATTATAAAAATACCATGGTATTAGATTTTAAAATGTCCCCTCCATGCCAAGTCTTACCCAAGTTGACTGGTGTATCTGAGGGCAGAATTTGGCCTACTGTAATTAAATCCAAACGTTGCATCAGAGTTTAACTAGTGCAAGACCTTGCTTTTTGGTGTAAAGACAGTGGAAATTTCTAATGTCTTTTTTTCGGTGTTTTTGGACTGCAACAGCCCTTTCATAGGTTTTAATCATGTGATGGACACAGTTCAAAAGTAAGTATCGGCCCAGCATGAAAGAATAATCATGGGTCAGTGGGATTAGAAAGGCAGAATTTACAGCTAAACTGAGTTTTTCCTCCCTTATTCCTGCTATCCATGTTTAGAAAGAACAGACCCTGATGCTAGCTGATAGAGAAATACACCTGAAATGTGTCGATAATGCCTAATATGAATTCTGAATCACCACATGTGGACTCATCCATGCGTGCTTATACATTTCTTGGCTGTTACTCTAAAGGCAACTGCTGACCTTATAGCAGCCTGCTGTCAGTGGAACCCACAGGGCTGGATTCTCCATCTCCTAAATTCATTTTGTGAGTCTTACAGATTGTAAAACAGAATTTTCTTTGGGAATTTTATCCCATGCTGTTGGAAATTTTCCTGGTGTAACACTGGCAGAAGGCTAGCATGGCATAATCACTCCATGTTAGCTAGAAAGAGATTTTTTTGATCAGCATTACGAGAAGGTAAGTAGGTGGAGTGAGAGGACAGGCAAGAGATAAAGATATGTGAATGTAACGATGAAAAGAAAATTAGAGAGTGAAGCTCCACCATGTTACATTCCCCACTTTGAACTAGTTTGAAGTCCCCAAAATCTCTGCCATTTTAACTTGAAGCATAATACAGTAATTTAGAATAAGGGATGTCTTTCCCCTTGAGCACCTTTGTGCTTGAAAAGGAGTCTCTTTTGCAGGATTTAATAGGGCAAACTTACACTGAGTACAAAGAGAAGGGCAGACCCCTTCCATTGTATTATATTTGCTTGTTCCATCGGGAGGGTTGAATCTGCTGAGTGAATGAGGAAATGATCTCTGGGGACCATAGGACTTCTCATCAGAAATTATATCCTAACATCTGCTTGGCATGGTTTTCCCATGGGCTGTATTATTGCCCTTTTTGGGGTTTTCCACAACCCTGCAGAGAATAAGAATAGGCTTGGTGCTGTTTGGTTGAAAGTATACTCCCAGCACTGCCATGGTTTGGGCTTAGCTCAAAAGAATAAGTTTTAATGGGACTGACTTTTGAGAACTGCATCTTTATGTTTGGAAAAGTACATCTGGAGACATTATCCAAGTAGCTTCTTTCATGGGGGGAAGCTGTTGGAAGCAAGCTGGCCCAGGACATGGCTCTGTTTTGTTGGCTTACAAAAGCCATAAAAGTTATAACATTTGGTCCACTGTGAGCTAGAATTTTATACAGGAATATTATAGGAATTGTTCTGCAAGCTGAAAACTAGATTCTGCTTTCAAAATAGGTGTCAATTTGGCATTCAAGTGAGCAGCAAACATCATTGTGAATACACTGCAACTGTGAAGACAATCAAAGTCATGTGCTAAATGACAGAGACTATTTACAAAAATTTCTATGGTACATGACAATTTTCAAAACTGTTCTAGAACTTTATTATAATTTGATTTCATAGCTTGAAAAAAAGGCTTAGCAAGCCAATTAGTGTATCATTCACCTTGTATACAGCCAAAAACGGTAATTTAGTCATATTGAGAAGAGAAGAGAAGAGAAGAGAAGAGAAGAGAAGAGAAGAGAAGAGAAGAGAAGAGAAGAGAAGAGAAGAGAAGAGAATATTTCAGTTGGAAGGGACCTACAATGATCACCTAGTACAACTGCAAAATCTGACCAAATCCAAAGGCAGCTATTCAAAGTGTTTGCCTTTACCTGGATCACCTCTATGTTTCAGAAACAATCCAGATCATAAAAATGAATTCAAATTTTGCCTCTTTTGATCACTCTTGTATGAAAAATATTTAAATAGACATAGCAGAACTAAGGTAGTTGGCCTGGGATATTATTAGATGTACCCATTCATAACAAAGAGAACTAAAAAAGTTAAATGATATTGTATATTCCTGTTTCTATTCTGTATTGTTTATGAGAAGGCCAAGTCCTAATTCAAAAAATTTCTCTCAAAAGAACTGATGGACAAAAGTCGACAGGTAAAAAAAAGGTTGTGTGGGAATGAGCCACTCACAGTAACAGACTATTAAATCCTTAAAGATAAACAAAGACTGATATCAGAAACTGATAAAAGAATCTGACTAGTAGTACAAATACAGCAGCACTTAAGGAATTCAAAAGAATTCCTGAATCCCCCGGATATTAGTAAAAGGATATGCCAGGCAATGTAGGGTGTCCGTATCCCATACATTGAACTAGGAGTGCTAAAAGATTGAAGGGGAGGGGAAGTGGAAAAGGATGAGAAGGTTCATCAGTAGATTATATTAAGACTTGGAAAGATGCCTCTTCTAAGCCATATTAAATACAGAAAAGGTCAACATTTTTGGCATTCAGGCCAAACCTAAATGAGAAAGGTTCAGTACTGTGCAACCCCTGTAATATGCTGTCAGCTCTTTAGCAGCTAGAAAAGATGTTATCAGTAGAGGCAAGAATGCAGAGGAATGTTCTTGGAGGCTTAAGGCAGATAAAAGAAAGGAATAAGATGTCACTTTATATCTTTTTCCTGAGGTCAAAAAGATCTAGCAAGTACACAAATTTTATAAAATAAGTGCCTGAACAGAAAATTTTATTCTGAAGGGAATGAACAAGAAAAACAAAAGATACCCTTTGAAATAGCTAGTCGGTCCATCAAAATTATTTCTCTCTTGACCTTTCAGTCAGGATGCCAGTGACGTGCAGCATTAGTTGGTATAAATACATGACTGGCCGTGTGATATTCAGATACGATAGTCCAGTCATAGTAAACAGAGAGGTGGAAAGAAGACACAGAAGAACATAAGACAGAATTAACCAAGCCGCGCAGGTTTATCCTTCTGTGTAGCCTTAAATGAAAATTGTATATTTAAATGGCAACCTTTTGCAAGCCTGGAGATGTAAGGCAAAGGTAACACTGCCAGCCCATACCTGTTAGCAGAGGATGTGGAAGTGTCTTGGTTCACAATAGCTCACCAAGGCTCACTGAAAGAAGCAGCAATCATTCCAGCTGCTTTATTAGGATAATATTCATCCTAATTATAGCCCAAAAAAAGTATTTTTATATTGTCTAGTTAGCACAAAAGTGGTCCAGAGTTTGGAACTATATTTCAGCCACTGCCCTTAAATGGACTGCATAGCAGGTTACAACAGCTAAACCTTTGCTTCTATTTTATTGCCTCAGTCACAAGGTTTTAAGCTCTATTTATACAAGTGGTTTGAGTTATAAAACACACATTATTACTTATAAGTAATTGAAAATAGCCTCCCAGACAAACAGAGATCTGGCCACCTGAACTGTAAGTTTGCCTAGCAAAACTATAATTTGATAGGTGTGCGACAAATGGTAGATATCCGGCACTAATTCTTCTGCATGTCATTTGATACAAAGATGTAAGGAAAACAGTAGCAGAAGTATACACAGTTATTTCGAGTTTAAGTCACTAGGAAAATTATTGGGAAATTGCAAATGTCTCCCATTAACTTTTTAACTTTATTAGTATGTTTTCAATTTAGCTGACAAGCTCCTCCTTTGCAGGTCCTCCAGGAATGTGTAGAAAAATAAGGTACTTGATAAAATGTTTCCATGCAGAATTTGGTTTCAGCTATGCAGTAAAATGTACACACTCGAGGGCAGACAGGCTTTTTCCTCTTTAGGCTGCTGGAAACTGGAAATGTTAGAGAAAAAATGCTTTGCTCTCCTAAAGATAGGCTTTTTTAATAATGCACCTTACATACCTAAAGAGAAGTAAGTATGGAAGCTAAAATTTGCAAGAAGAAAGAAAAACATTCACATTAAAAAGGGTAAAGAAATTTCTGAGTCTTCTACTGATGAATGACTCGGGACTTAATCCTGCTGCCGTTGAAGTAAAAACAAATCGTTTAAATCAAATTGGACCTCCTTCTAACACAGGAATAAGGGCAAGTACATCTGGAGTAACTCGAATAAAACCTATCCCAAAAGTGCGGAATTTTCTACAGCTACAGAGGTTCGCAGCCAACTTTAAGTCACCTTCTGTTTCTGGTAAGCCTGGGTAGAATTTTCAAAGTCAACTGAGTGTCCTTGAAGTCTCACTCCTTGAAGAGACTTAGGCACTTCAGAAACTTTTACTCCATACCTCTTTCCAAACCACTTTTGTGTGTTTGCCTCCAACATATGCCCTTTAAATTGATGCCATGAGTGCACTTTGTACTGGAATGCAGCCGGCAGCCAGCAGTGTAAATAGGTGCTCTGCTTAATTACAAAAGGAACGTTGTTTTCTTTTAGACTCCTAGCATCATCAGTATAAAAATCCTGTGTCAGAAAATTTCAAATTGTGAACTTTACATGTTCACTTAAATACTTCCAAATATGTATTCTAGCAGATGAAGTATGAATTTAAGATAAATGTCAAAAACCAGTATTTGTGTTTTCTTTGCTGCAGGGAGTGGCTTTCAGTAAAAACTGGGATAATAGATCTAAATCTCCATAATCAGCATGGTTGCATGTCATGCTAGCAATTGTTTTAAGTGGGACTTCCCTTCAACTGCAAAGAAAAAGCCTGCTTTCAAATTTTTGTCATGATATTGCTCTACCCCAGTCAATATTGCCCACCATGAGTATTGCAAGCTGTACTGTAGAAGGTGACCACCTAAACCTTAGAACAGCTTGGAAGGGAAATGCTGCTGTTACTACTTTACAGACAGCTGAACGGAGTCAGAGAACAAGCTATAACCCTTTATGCTCTCCATCAGATCATATTGAACACCACAGAGTTGACTTTTCTTATTTCCTTAACTCGTGTTCTGGGTAATAGAATTTTGTGCATATGTGCACACAGCCCATGACCCCCTAAAACCTAATTAAGATGCTTTCACTGAATAAAAATAAACATTTCAGGTTTTGACCATTCTAAGCATTTCTCAGTCTACAGGATGAGTAAGACTTGAGCAGGGTTTGGCTAAGCGAGTACAGTTGGCACTAACGTCAGCTTTATTCTACCCTGTGGCAGTAGATTAACACGGTATCCGCATATCACTAACACCAAGCAGATCTGGGGGCAACAGCCTGTTGTGCAGAGTGTTTCCTGGGCTGAAGCATCCATCCTGTTTGGAAGTGTTCAGGGCCAAACCCTGCAGCCCTCGCTGAGGCACGGCTCCAGCTGGCTTCATTGGTGGTGTTGCCTGAGTCAGGACTGCCGGGGCGTTCTTGTTCATGGAAGCATTGCCCCTAGCCCTCGCTCGCTGGAGCCCACAGTAGGCAAATGCCTGTGGTCTTCAGGACCACCTAGGGGGCTCAGCGACAACAGCACTATTGCAACGTGTGCTACATGCTGCTTTTAATTAGTCACAGACAGACTTCTTCAAACAGAACGGGGTGAAATTTTCCCTCTTGGAAAAAATGCTGAAAAGTTTAACATTTCAAAAACTCTTTGGAACCTCACTGAACTTCGGCAGAGCACAAGTTTGAAAGGTGTGGTTTTCCTTCAGCATTGCAAATGTCTGAAACAAGAAGGCACTGAAGCTTGATTTCCAGACCAATTATTTTCCAATAAACATCTGAATGTGTTATTTGAACAAACTTTTTTAGCCTTTTAAAGTTTGCCCACCCATCCCTCAACTGATGTGCTCTTCAAAGCTCCATGGTTATTTAATACAGTAGCGTTCTGAAATCATGCCAGCGAAGCAGGGCAGTATGGCTTAGTCGCCATATGGTGATCAAAACTGTACTGTGCATGAAGGAACACACACCAAAACCACATTTTCTATTTGGGGTATTCTGTTTCAGGAATCAAACTGTGTCATGGAGCTCAGTCTCCTATCATCAGTACCTAATCTTTAGACCACTAAATGGTCTGGACAGCTCTGAACACCAGAGTTGGGGTTACATCATGCTACGCAGCCAGCATCTGGGGAGAAGGGCGGCCAGGGCGGGTGGCACCGCAGCTCTGCAGTTGAAGTCCTTCCGCAAGTTCTAGGTCTTTTTCACTGGTGAGAAGAGAGCATAATTTGGATTCTCTGGAGATTAGTTGTGCAGGACATCGTTTCTCTAGCCTAAATCACCGACCACAGTTCAGATGTTGTATCTGAGCTATCAATCTGCATTCTCTTTGTAGTCAATAGAGAAAAGAGAAACTTTAGCATGATTTATCTATGATTTACTTTACATGACTATTTCATGGGGGCATTAACCATGCCCTCAGAGTGCCTCCTCTTCTGTATTGACTATAAAGTCCATAACTAGTTCACATACTGACAACTAGAAAGCAGTTGTGTGAAGTTATGAGCAAGGAGTACATCCTCTCTGAGTAATCTTTTGAGAATGCCCCATTAAGGAGGCAAGGATGACTAGCTCAGATATTGACACCTACAGTGAATACATCTATATTTAGCTAGATTAATCTGTTCCATGTTTGGCCACATTCACCACTTTTCCTCATCATCCACCACCCTTGCAGGTCCTCCTCCCAACTTTTTTCCCCACCTCAAAACTCTGCCTCCTGCTTAGGAAGCACAGACTACATATGCATATAACATACCCCTTGCTATTGTTGTCAAAACCTCTTCCTTTCCTCTCCTCTGTCAGATTTATATCTCAGCTGATCTCTGAATTTAACAAAAGCTCTCCAAGACTTCATCTTTTGTCAATCTCATTCCCCATGGAGTGCCATTTCTTCTAATACTTTGGACTACTTTGGACTGTCATTACTGAGCATTTTCTAGCTATTCAAAATCTTATTCACGTGCTCACTGGGACAAGTAACTTCTGACAGGAGAATAAAATATCTTTTCTTTTGTTATCAGCTCTCAGAGTATACAACCACAGTTGTACCCAAACTGATGGTTTTGCAAGGCTGCCACAAATAATCACACCATTTAAGTTTTGGTGCCTACAGAAGGCTATTCAGATTCATTTTCTAGTCTTTGGACTGAGGCAGTTTTGTTGCTACCTGTGGTGCCTGGAGCTAGAAGAGATGTATTTGAGCCTTTGAGTCCTCCTAGGTTAGACCTTATTTGGGTAAATATTCAATAGGACACTGAGGACAGAAAAAAAGAGCTCTGACAGAAAAAAAAAAGTCTCATTCTTTCTACTAATAGACAAGTACTCATTTTCACTCATGGTTCCTCTCAGTTCAGGGACTGGGCACAGCCTGGTAGGAATGGGGATCAGAAAGGGCACTTTGAGTAACACTTGCTATCTCAGAATGAGTCACAGAGATGGAAAGAAATCATCAGCAGAGTGTGACGGGGCATCCTGGGCCTCAGATCCTACCACAGCAGTTACAGGATCTGCACTTTTTCTTTAAAGAAAGGTACTGCTTTTAGTGGGGTGAGGAGGACAGCCCCCCCCCCAAAAAAAAAAAAAAAGGTCAGTGACCAGAGTTAATACAGCTTTTCTGGCTGTAAGGTATCTCTACAAATGGAGAAAGAAGGAATGATGCTGCTTATATTTGTGCCATTGTGTCAAATTACTTTATCATACTCCCTTTATATGATGCATTACAAAAGGCTGCTGAGTAGCTTTTCACCAATGATATGCTATAGAGGAAGTTGCAATGACTACAATAAAACCAGGAAAGATTTCTATGGAGAAAGGTGATGTAGCTGTAAATAATAAATAAAGAGAAAATAAAATCATGCTTAGAACTAGAACTTGGAAACAAAAGGTGGGGACACCTTCATCTAAAATATCAAGCCAAAGTATTTCTGACATTTTAGAAAGCCTAGATAATACTTATTTATTTGCTATCCTGGCATTTTAAAATTTTGGTGTGTGCAGGAAGTGACAATATACCACAAAAGAGCTTATGTCCTAATTTTTTGGATGATTGTGATAGGGGAAATACCAGAAATATCATGGGACATTTTTCTTACATTTGCAAATTGAAAAAGTAAAAAAAAGGCAGCTCAACTTCTGCAACTAGTGCTGAGTTAATACCTGTGATCTGAGGTTTCTTAGAGTTGAGTAGACAATTTCCTGATATTACTAATATAGCAAATCAAGATGAGAGATGGCAGATCTAACAGTAAAACACCAGGGACTGTAAAACAGAAACTCTGCGTTACTCTTCTTTTCCATCGTCTCACTCTGTGACCTTGTGAAAGGGCACTTTCTCTCTTCAGTTAGCTCTCCTCTTGTGAAACAGGGACAATAACACTTTCCCACTCAACACAGTGAATATTATTGTGTGTAATGTACATTCTTTTCATCAGATATGAGGCTATTTACAATTATTTTGATAAGTAAATGATAATTCATCTTCTTGACCCAACTCTTGGGTCATCTTATTATTTGATTTGATGGCATTTTTAATGTAAGAAACACTTCTTTTCAAATTGGACAGTTTCAATCATCCTATATGTTTATTGCTTCTGTAGTCACTTATCCCTGACTTTAATTATTGATGTTGTCTAAAATATAAAATTTTAATAATGGGTGATAAAAGCATGAAAAAAGAACTGATTTTCATCTAAAGTCAGTACAAGAGGCATTTTTTACACAAGAATGTCTTAGCTAAAATCCCTCAATGTATCATATTTGTGTTCAGAGAATCTGCGAGTCTCAGAGCCAAAATAACCTACCATTTGAAACTCAGCAGTCTAGGCTCGTTACTCAGAGAAACAACCACAAGGTGGAGATGTTACAAGCTCTTCCTAGCAAATATAAAGCATAAAGCCTAATACTGATTTTTCCAGTTTTTGTCTAGGGAAATAGGATCGTATTTTAAATTACAATTGTCTCTAGTTAACAATCATAGTGCAACAGAAGTAAAGGAAGTCTGTAATAGCGAAATAATGAAAAGGAAGGCCATTTCTATCTTGACCTTGAAATTAGTTCCTTATATTTTATAAAATTTAATGATACTAACTTGATTGTTTATTTCTATGAAGGAATATGATTTATGTTAGTGAAATAAATTGTGTATTTGCTAATTATATAGCTAGACTGCAAGTCAGCTTTGCACAGTCATCCAAATATCCCTTAAGACCTTCACACGGCTATGCAGAAACTGTCTTGACTTTAACTGTAGGAGGGAAAGTAGCAGAGAGAGAGTGAGAGCACAAGCTGGAGTGTGCTGTATTTCAGCTCTGATGTATACATCTGTACCAGTGAATGCCACCACCTCTTGCCTTATCCGCACCATAGGAACTGCAGGTAAGAATTGCATCAAGCTCAGGAAACTTCCAAAAGAAGTAAAAGGCAAGATTCACAATTGATCACATTTGCAAGGATAAGGAAGAGAAAGAAATAATCCCGGCGTTTTTACATTCTCTACCCAGTAGTCAGAGCACTATGTAGGCAAGGAAAATGTGCATTCAGCTCCTTTCCTGAAATCTTTAAAGTAGAAATTTGACTACAACATCCTGACCATCTGACTGGTTAGGAAATATTCTTACAAAATGGAAGATACGGCTTCCAAACTCTGCTTTGAATAAAAGAGGAAGGTTGTCTAGTTATTCTACTGGAATAAAGGAGCAACCACCACCTTCTCCTGACCTACATGATTTTTAACTGCTCTTGTGAATCTAGATCCCAACTTTTAAATGATTCATCTTTATCATTTTCAAAAACATGGATCTTTCATTGCCCACATTTTTGGCAGGACAAATATCAGAAGAGGTTTATAAGATTGCTCTAGAACACTGGATTTTCTAGGAATGATAGGGTTTTCTATACCCATAGAGTAGTCTACCAATTTCTGCCCACTTTTGCTCCATTTTCTAAATTCCTGCTTTTTGTATAGGCTATGGGAATATGTCCTGCAGGACTTTCCAAAATGCGACATACTATTGTTGCCAGCAATCTCAAGGTTTGCAAATGCAATAAATGCTTTCTACAAGAGTGGAACTTAATCTGACTTGGTAAAGTATGACCTATCATCCTGAAGGGTTTTTACACCATTATCTTGAGACAATTAAGTTGTACGAGGTATTTTGAGACATGAAAAAAATCTTTGGGGAGTAGTACTGGTTTTATCTACATCTGGTAAATTTAAAACTTCAGAATCATTTAAATGTAGGCATAAGTCATCTGTTCTTTTCCTGGAGATACAATCTGATACAGAAGGAACTACAAAGTTCAAGAATCATCACAGTTCTATGTCTCCATAAAATATGTTACAATGCTATGTAACTGTTGGCTAAAAGTTGTGTCTATGTTACACATTCATTGCTAAGAGTTGTAAATTTATGTACAGCTATAACTTCTGGAGCCAACTTCTATCAAGCTCATCCTTCAAACCAGCAAAAATTATCCCTGTGGAGTTCTCATATTACAGAAATATTATAGCTATGTGTTACAGGAAGTAAAGAAATGGAAATTAAAAGAAATCTGCTCCTGTGTTTCACATATACTATTTGTTTCCCTCCATGTCCTTCTCTGTAGTAATTAGGTTGTCCTGAATTAGCATAATGTAGATGTGCGTTTTATATTATAGGTATATATTTATCCATATAAAAAGTTATTTCCCTGATTCATTCTTCGAAACAACTTTTTCATTCTTATGAGGTAAGAATCTTTATATTGCAAGCACGTTGTACAGCTTACAGTTACCTTAACAGTAGTAGTATGTTACCATTGCTAGTATTAAAGCTTAGAAATCCCCCAGACTCACTGACTTCTAATTTAAAATGCTAGATTCTTACTTCTCCTTTATGGTCTTACTGTATACATTGGTTTGACTTTACAACCTGGATAATGAAGATAGAAGAATTGCACAATACCAAAACCAGACTGTAAAATATTAACTTTAGGTGAAACATCCTCCCTTGCAGAAGCCAGAAGGCGACTCATATATTACTTAAGTGTATAGGCTGCAGCTGGCACTCCACGCAAGTTCTCTATCAAGCCCCAGAATGAAGTACTTAAGGCTGATCCAGACAAGTAAGGGATGGAAATAAGAGGGTTACTGCAGGAGGAAGAAGCACATTTGCCTTTTCTTCTTTATTTATACTGTTGGTCTCCATATCCAGAGCATTTGCAAACACAATAGACCTAGTGGTGTCAATTTTTTCTTATTATCAGTACATAAACCCACAATTACGCATTCATTATGAGTCACTACACACTTCTGCATGAATAACTGTAGATAGACGTTGTTCTCCGAAAACTGAAAAATGCTCCCACAGCTATTTCTAGCCCAGTTAAGGAGGCCCACTAAATATATGTCTATGTGTGTTTAGATCAGCAAAGACCCTTACAAGGCAGCAAATCCTTAAAATCAACAAAAGTGTGAGCTGGTAGCTACTGTAATTGCTAGCAGTGAGTCATGTTAACAGAGAAATAGTGAAATATGGCCTGTTTTATTATTATTATGAGGGGCTATAGCTAGATTCAACTGAAGAATATAGGGCTCATGGGAAGCCTCATAAACACTGACATAATCAAGTATTGGTTTTAATACAAATTCATAAATTTTTATAGGTGTCGAGTTGTCAGGCAGATAATATATGACCAAACTCTGGATAAAGTATATGGAAAAAAAGCATTCCAGAAGGACTGCAAATATAACATGATACAGTGCAATGCCACTGAGGACTGCAGCTTTGTTGGGACCACAGCTGTGAGCGAAGGGGTGCACAAAGCGTTCTAGCCAGTGCCTTTGGAGGGCTGGCCTGCCTCCTGAAAGCCTTCTGTACTCAGAGAAAGCTTTCTTGAAACTATTAACAAAAGCTAACAGAAAACCATGAGCAGTAAACGTACCAAGTATTTTTCACAGAATTTCTTCCTTTACTAAAGGCAACATTTCCCTTAGAAAGAAATAAGAATAGGGATGGATGGGTTGGAAGATTTGCCAAAGGAAGAGATGGGGCCTTTCTCCACTAAGTCAGAAAGCTGGACTTGGTCCAGAGAAGTAGTGTTTTGTGTGCAGCTACTAGCTGTGTTTCCCCAGTCACCAGTGAAGTATTATACACCGTGTGTGAAACATCCTTTGTAAAAGATGTCGGCAGAAGGAGCACAGATCACCTACCTCTCAGCTTTAGGAGCAGGCTCTCTAGCTCCACAGTCAACACATGCAATGAGTGGGTTGGAGGAAGATTCAAACTGCTCCAGCTCACACTGGATAACGACTGGGGAAAAAAAGAGCCTGAATGACCACTGCGGCAGCCAGTTTTACCATTGCAGAGTACATAAAGGAAGTGTCTAAGAGCACAGATGGCTGCAGCTTCTCCCTGATTCTCACATAGAAGAATGCAAGGCAGGGGCCCCTTTCCTCCTCTGCTCCATCGCTGCTCTGCTTCCCTTGTAACCCCTCCTCGATACTGCAGTTTGCTGGCTATTAGCCACTTGCTGCTTCCCTACGGGCAACTACAACTGCAGTTGCAGGATGGGGGGTGTCTTGCCAATTGTGAAATATTATATTCTAACATAATATAATCTCTCCATGTAAAATAAAAATGCATGCAAACAGCAAGAAGAATGGCTAATAAAATGAAAAGATGCAGGGGAGGGAGTCTAAAGAGAGAGAAATTCTAGCCTTGTTCAGATCAATGGCAGAATTCCCACTCTTTTCAGTGAGCCAAAATTTCACCCTAGATATGCATAACCCTTTTTAGCTACATTTTAGATAGCTAGTTTGGCAAATTCTACAGTGCTTCATGCTGTGTGTATAACTTCAGGATTTATATTCAACTGATTACGTTTGGAGCCCTTTTACTTCGGTCACATATCAATACCAGCCTAAAAATTATTAGTGCATGTGAAAAATTAGTTTTTCCTAAGAAATACTATCTTCTTGGTGCTTAGAAGAGGTAACATAGGTTTTGGGATGGCTACAAACAGTTTAAGATGGGTACCCCAGGCTCATCATGAACTTTACACAACCAAGGGCTTCTGTCTTGTCTCATGTAGTTGATTGCCCTATGCCTGTCCCAGAGCAACCCACTGATTGCCCCCATGTAGCAGGTCCCTGACAAGCTGAGACCCTGGATGCTACATGGCAGCATCCACTCCAGTCTTCAGCCTTTGTTGCCTCTTCTTCTGAAGGCACTGTAAAGACCCATTTAAACCCAGAAGTGATGCTGTAACTTCCCTCTGACAACAATTTTACATTTTGATCAACATCAGAAATAGATCTGCCACAGTGACCTGCCCGTACACAAACGTTGTCATGCACCATGACAGTTCAGTGCACCGCATCAAGCTCTGCTGGTGCTCAAGGACATTAACAGATACATTTCAGGACAGCACATAGATACAGAGGCAGGGATCTCTGGAAGTTATTTGGATCAATACAAATCCCACACTGTATTAAGTCAAAAGGAACCCAACTTTTAGAGAAAATGATGCTTCCCACTCTTCGGAAGCGTGGCTGGAAACAACATCGAGGAGAAAAACTGAGTCAAGTTACCTGATCCCTTCTGCAATACATCACGTGCCATGGTGCTGTCTTCAGTACAAAATTACCCTTCATCTCGGGCTGGGAATGGTTAGCAGCCTTTGGTAAAACTGAGCAGGAGCATATAATTCATACATAAGTTTGTGTTCTTTTAATAACTGAGTTTGTTTGATGAATTTGTCTACTTTGGACAGTGCTTTAATCATTTTTTACTTCAGACTCTCTCTGAAACAACCTTATATTTTATACTCTTAAGGAGAGACAACCTTATAATTTATACCAGTTAAATATATATTACAGTACCTTATAGCTAACACAAGCCCTTTGTTTTCCCTCAGAACATTACAGCAAGCCATATTATGAATCAATAAAATCTGCTGCCTTTTCCCCTTGTTCAACTGTATACACTTGGGGCCTGGGGCAGTGCCAAAAAAAATCAACACATACCAATGGAGGTCATAAAGAAAAAAATCTTGACATCTTCTCCTGCCACTCATTTTAGCATAGTTAGTCTGGCTGGATGCATAATTTACTTCTCAGATAATGTGCTAGTTGATTACTATTGCTCACCTCTCAGCAGACATTTGGGTCAAATTTCCCAGCTTTCTTAGCCGATACTTCCATTGTGTGAATACTTGTTGTGCTACAAAATGTTTGTTATAAAAAGGGCATTTTTTTCCCTTCTTAATTTGTCCAGGAGTGAGAATTATGCACTCTGAAGCTCGTTCTGCAGGGAAAACAGGAAAAAAAAAAAAAAGATAGCAATCAGTCAAAAGTTTTAACCCTTCAGGGATTTCTTATTGAAAGTTCATAAGAAATAGCATAATTTAGTTTAGGACTAAAGGAAAATCACTCACACAAAACATATGTTCCATGCCTAAACTGCAGCATTTATTAAATGTTGCCAACCATAGTTCATAGTGTATGTGCTTATTTTTATGGTACACCACTTCTTCACACAAGGCTGCATTTTTGTAAGCAGACTGTCAACACGAGAAGAATATTCACTTCTGAGTTTCATTTTCTAGACTGTTCGTACTACAAGTCCTCAGAAATTAACCAACTCTGTTCATGTTGGAGATGGTAACAAACCTTGTATTTTCAACAGAAGCTGTTTGAAGGCTTAGCCAAGATGAAAAACAGTCAAGAAAGCTGGATCTGATCTGAGACTGATTCCTGCATTTCAACACTTCACAAGAGAACACTGAAAATTCAATGTTTGGCCAAAGTGACTGATTTAACATCCCCTGAAGTCAGAGTCTTACTCTTGAATTCAATAGCATTGGACTCAATCCATATGCCCTAATTCATATCTGCAT
The DNA here is from genome assembly GCF_034638445.1 of Ciconia boyciana. NCBI lineage: Eukaryota > Metazoa > Chordata > Aves > Ciconiiformes > Ciconiidae > Ciconia > Ciconia boyciana. Next base: position 101,700,714 of record NC_132936.1, on the reverse strand, counting down.
CTCTAATTAGAAAAAAAACATTGAAAAGTAAGTTTAAATAGTACTCTGGAAAGGCAGGCACTAAAGTACATCCCTAAATGCTCCTTTGTATCACAGCTATGATAAGCAACCATAAGAAGAACTACAGGAAACATAATAACTCTAAAATAATATAATTTACAATTCTACAGTTTGGGGCATTTATGTTTGGAAAATAAAGCACAATCATTTTAAGCGTTATAAATTATCAAATCCAGAAACTTCAAAAAAATCTTCTCCCAGAAATGGCCTAACAGGATACTGTAGTTATAATGTCTGGTTTATAAATCTGATTCTGCAACAAGAGCTACTACACAGCTGCTCACATCACGGAGAGGTTACAAATGACCTTACTAAGCACAGTTCCTCTGTCACCTTGCCAGCACTCGCTGTATTTTCCTGTGGGTCCAGACCAGTCCTGTCACTGCGATACTCCTCCCATTGACTTTAACAGCATTGGAACAGCTCCATGCTAACAGGAAAAGTACATGCAGAAGCGGGCCTTATGTTTGTAATACATTTCATTAATATTTCCTTTAAAAAACAAACCTCCATGAAAATGCAGAAAAAGTTCTTTTGATATGGTACAAGATGTCAATAGAATAACTTCATTGCTTCCATTTTTAACTGTGGGTTGGTGGGTTTTTTTAGACTGTAGTTGCACAAACAGTCCAGGTAGAGGTGAGTGAACAGTTTGTTATATTTTCCTGGGTTTTCATTCCCTCCCACTTTCCTTTTGTTAATTTTCCCAGTTGTTCCCATTCCACTGAAGTAGCTATAAATGGGTGCATCCCTCTGCTTCTTTTGGGACTGGACTCAAGCCCTTGAAACACAAACCAATATGAACACAGAAAGCCCCAAGCATACAAATAAACTGTTTTCTGACCGAATGATAGAGAGCTGCTTATGCTGACAATTCAAAAGGTCATTTTGAACACATTGCTTTTTCTCTCTGCATTTTGTAACGCTTGTACACAAGAATGTATGAGAAGCCATAGATGCAGTGCAGCCCTTCTCCCAGCCAAGCAGCAGGGACCCATCTGGGTGCGGGGCCACTTGAAGGGCTGCCTTCACCACAGCAGAGATGCGGAGCAACATCCCCGAGGTGGTGAACGTAGCTCCTTTGTCACCTCTGCAGCCTCTGTGAGACCGACAACCTCTTCCAGGAAAGCTCTTCATGTTTAAAATCTGCAAAACCAATACCATTGAGAGAGGGAGTAAATGCACTTTACTTTTTTGTCCAGAAGAGCTGAGTGTAAAGCAAAACATAGGATTTTAGCAGCTAGAGCGACTGCTGTTGGTCTGTATAACTGTGTGAAGGGTGCCTTGCTGATCTTTTTTGCAAGACAGTATTTAGTTAATATATGCCTCAGGAGATTGCTCATGCCACCGTGATTACTTTGGAGCTGGCACCACACTACTCATTTCACACATGCTTATCTTGGTGCATTCATTGACTGGTCCTCAGACCATGCAACTCCCTCAAGGATATCGCTGTTTTGATAAAGGCATCTCATAACAGGGCAATGGCAGGGACTAACCAGGCCAGGATTCTTCCACGCTGAGAGCACCTGCAGAAGCCAAAAGCATCTTGGGTTTTTAATATACCAGGACTCAAATGATCGCAAGAGATAATTTTCTAATTACACCTAATTCTTACTGCTGATAGAAACAATTCCCACCGAACAGAAAGCACAATGTACAAGTGGATATTGAGCAGTAATTTATCTCCCAATCTTACCTCTTCTCTTTAAATAAATCATGATTTTTCCATTAATTAGTCAATGTAGGCTTTTGAATAACAAGTCTCTACATATATTTGCCATTCTAAATTTGCTGCACCTCATTAAAAAGGTTGAAGAAGCGTAGTCCTTTTTTTCCTCTCCAATTGCTGTCAGTCTTTACAGCCTCTTGGCAGCTGGCTCCTAGCCACACAAGTACCAATTGCAGTTTAACTGAAACATTGCCTTCAAATGAAGGAACAGAAGAAATTGTAGAAAAACCTATTTTGACTTTTGAACGCTGTGCTTCAAAGAGCTTTGGCTTTGTTTGAAAGAGACAGAAATTCTTGGTTTATTTCAAAAAGTAACAAATTCTGGTTTTCTCCCATAATCAAGCATTTGGCCAAACAAATATCATTAGTCCCACCAGGATCCCCATGGCAGTCCCGTGAATTAAGACATGTTTGGTATGATCCTTCAAGAGTGGGATCTCATGAAATTTTTTTTTTTTCCAGATCTTCCCCAGCAACAGCTTTATTGCTATAGGTAGCAATGAGAAAAACTAACCTGACCCAAGGATGGGTTTTGTGCAACATTCTTCTGTAAGCTGTGATTGCCAAAGAAAGCTGGGGACAGTCCTGGTGAAGGGAAGCCCACTGGGTTGCACAACAGCTCGAGTCAGCTTGCCCAGATCCCCGGCTGCCTGCTGACTCCTTGTTTCCTCCCTGCCTCCAAGTGCCCAGGAGACCTGCTGCTTCCCATCCTTGCTCTCAGCCTGGTGCTACTTCTTGCTGTGTTTCTGCAACTGCTGTTTTGGAGCTGCTGCAAAAGTCCAGGGGGGCTTAAAGCCTGATATCAGTAAAACTGTGCTGCTGCCTGTATGAACGGCAGTATGCCACATATCTTCAAAACATTTACATTTGTCAGATATCCAAATGTCATCGGTTCTAGGAAAGCATTGGTATGTCTGTCCTCAGGCGGGCAGATTAAAAGGGTCTAATCGATGTTACCCTGCTGCCTTGCTGGTCTAGCAGCAGCCAGCCCAGAATAATCGAGGCTCTGCAGAAATTACCCACCATCTGATCCTGTGCACCTTGAAGCAAAGTTGAGTATTGCCTTTTGCTATGTGGAAGAATTGGAACATTCAACCTTATTAATAACTTTTAAAAATAAATTTCTAGTGCCAGAAGGTCTTATGGTGGATAACAAAGAATTCATATTGAATAAAATTTAGATGTTTCCAAGAAGAATGAAAACACGTGTTCAGACAGGACAAGAAGTGTTCAGACAGGACGAGAAGTAGCATGATATTTCATTACCCACCCTAAAAAACAATTCAGTGCAAACCACTGAGAGAACTCTTGAAATGTATGTGCAACTTTTACCCCACCGTAACTAATTGCTGCTTCAGGAGACAGTGTTTCTTGGTGCAGGATATTATTGTGATAGAAAATAAACTGTTTTCACTACTGATGAATGTAGGATATATCAAGCCATATTCCAATTCTTCATTCTCTCTGAACAGTACTATTAAGGTCAATCTTTTTACCCAATTTCTCTGTTTTCCCTGAAGTCCCCTGTATTGTAAATAAGAGTTATCTACCTGATTTTAAATTGGTTGTTTACAGGTCTGGATTAATTGTGGAAGAGTGAGTTCTTTGCTTAAACTGCCAACATCAGAAGAAGGCCCTGAAATGAGCTGTCACAATTCCCCTGGGGCAAGATGGGACCTTTCTTTTCTCAGTTCTTTTCTCTCTGTTTTTGGAAAGGGTGCAACTCGGGCATTGCTTTGCACCACCTTACTGCAGCAGACCCTTGCGGAAGAGGACTGGCATGGGCATGACTGCAAGGATGTGCTTGCCAGATCCTGATGCACGGAGGTTCAGACATCTGCAGGTTGGATAATGCCTTGGTCTCCGGGAAGCAGCTCTGCTGTTACCTTGTAGCCGCAAAAGGAGCGATCTCGCCTTGCTGTCCTCCGTCAGTGCCAGTTCATACACAAACAAAGATGGGAATTTGACTGTAACATTTCAGAAATCCTTAGAAGCAGTTGATCTTTCATTTTCTCATCTAGTGCAACAATTATTCTTGAACATACACACCAGATCTATTGTAAATGCTAACTCTTAAAAATCGATCATTTGACCAGCAAATTCTTTGTGTAGACAGCTTATTGTAATAATACTTCTTCTATTCTTTTAACATGACTATGGCCACACACCCTGCACAAAATATTGTCGTACTATTTTTATAAGCTCTTTCTTTCTCGCAGCCAAAGACATTGGCCCTGGTTTGCACCGATAGTTGCATAGGGCAGAGTGAAAGAAAAACCCTGCCAAGAATCTGCCTGCTTTAGCTCCAAATTTATTTTCATGCCTTGTAAAGCTAAGGATCATTTGAAGACTATCTCCAAGCTCCCAGGAGAGAGGAAAAGTGCCTGGTGGCTTGTAAATAGAGCCTAGTAAAATAGATGTGATTTTTTTTTACACTCTGTAAACATGTGTACATTGTGCTCAGTTTGCAAATATGCATACTCACTTTTGTTTTTTTAAACACTGGTGCTGGTTTAGACTGGAATAAGGCTAAGCAGTCAAAAGATTTTCTATGTGGGCTGAAGTTTCTCCCAGAATCTGCTTTAAACCACACAATACAGTTCCAGTATGTCTGACAGAACGGTACAGGCCATGTTGGCTGCAACACTGTGAGAATAGGAAAAAATGAATTCAAGGCCATCCTGATGATAACAAGGATAAAGCTTTATAACAATAACCATAAGAGCCACTGGATAAAGTGTAACTGGCTGTAACCTCAGGCCCATGTCACGTTACTACAGCCAGAAAATAAAGACCATTTTGTTCCCAGTAATTCTGTGTGTCATAACATTATTAAAGACAGATTGCCTTACATAAAAAGCACAGGATCCCTATAAATTGAGCGAAAGGCAAGTAATTTACCAGTGAGGTACTTAACACTCACATGAGAGCTGTTTCTGCCTTCCAGTTGAAAGCTCTGGGGCAGAGATGTCCTTGCCAGGCAATCAGAGCGCAATTGCTCCAAAGACCAAATACATTTATTAAAAAAGTTTCTTGCCCTACAGTAGTCTTTTTACTCTTAAAACCCATGTACTGCCAACAAACTCGGGGCTAACATAAAAGCCACCTCTATGTCTCAGGCTGGCTTTTTGGACAAAGTGCTGCACGTGTCCTGTGCCCAGTTTGGTCAACTGAAGAACGGACAAGCCTCACGCCTTGCAAATCTCAATGCTAAAGATGACTTTTTCTCTAGACAAACTGTGCCTTTTCAATTAGATTTTCACCATCCTGCCCTTCCACTGCTACAGCAGCTCCCAGTTCAGAGGCAGCAATGTCACCAGGAACAAGCTCTCCTGAATACCACCTGGAGAGATTTATTTCCTCTCCAACTCTCTGCAGAGTAGTATCGCATTAACTGCATCAAGAAAACTCAGCATCTTTAAAAAACCTCACCAACCACATACATAATGGCCTTCCAAAGCTGCTTTATGTTACTTCTATAGGAACATAATAAGGCTTCATACTGTGCAGCTATTTGTCATTTTGCTATAAGTAGGACACACTGATATCCTCAGTTAAGACAACTTCATCTAATCTTAATGGGACAGTTACCCCAGTTCTGTGAGTGCCAGCATCTTTACTTCATTCACGCCCTCTTCAGTTCATGTCATTGTGCTTTGCTTGGCACTTGAGACGCTTTGAAGGGCAGATTCAGAGCTGAGTCTTATTCATCTACTCTTGTACACCTTTTTCCTCCCTCTGAACTGCCAAAATGGAGATCTGGAAAGCGAATTGTTATTTTCACGCACTTGAAAATGAAGCACACACAGGAAACAATTTCTGGGAAAACAGTAATAGGCAAAGAAATGCCTATCTGAAAGAATGCACCGGACCCCCTCCTGATTTAAGTTTTTCCAGATGTTGGCCAGGTGTCCTTATCCATACATCACTGAGTGGATTAAAGCTCAATTCTGCATACTAGGTATCAAATCACTTGCAGATATCCTCTATATCATGCAGCGCTTCAACATCCACCTGGAAATTCCTCACAGGAGTGGGTCTGAGTGCTGCTTGCTTCAAGTCCACACCAGATTCTCACCCTTTTATCTTTCATTACTTTGTCCTTTCTTTAAGAATATCTTAATGAAAACTGTGAAGAATTTTCCAAATGTGCATTTTCATTTGTCTCTCTCTCCCCTCCTCCAGAAGTTACTTCTTTTGTGTTCGGAGAAGATTCATATTGGAAGGAATGGGAGGAAAAAATTTCTGCCAACACATTCAGAAGGGGAATTGGCCTCTCTAGTATTGGAAGTAGGACGAGGATAAAGCAGAGCAGAGCAATGCTGTACAGAAGTCAAAGCTTTCTTGCTCTTCTGCTGTTTTGCAATCATTGCCACCACCTACAATGGAAGCACTGAAGCTCCAGAAAGAAAACAGAGGCGTTTGCAATGAGTGTTTCGACATCTCATAGTGGTCTCTGCTATTAAAGTTTGTTTCCTTACTTCTTCTGATCTTAAACTCTCTATAACAGCATATTATGGTAAATAGGCATCATACTAACTTCACCAAAGTTCACCCATCACTACCAGGTCATTGTGTATCTTTCTCCCTTGCCCTGAACTTGGCTGCTTGCTACAGTCACTATTCCAGCTGGTTGAGTCTGAGTGTTGCTGAAATCTCCTCAATGTCTGTTTTGATTTCATATCTGTTACACACCACAGAGTACTACCCAAATATCATCTGTTTACAAAAATTGTTGCCTTACTTATTGTATCTCTAGGTTTGAATTAGCTGATGCACCGTTTGCTGTTCAGTAACTTCTGCAAGTGTCCTCCAGCAGAAAGCATGTAGTTTGAACAAAATTGGGGGACAAAAAAACCAAAAATCTCCTCATGGCTGCAATTTCACCTTTTGCCAAAACTTGAGTGGCAAGCTGTGAAAAGGTGCTATTCTTCCCGAGGAGAAAGTACAGATTCAGATAGCCTAGAAAGGAACTGTCTTCAATCAATTCAGGTTAATTGGGGAAAAGTGGAAAATAATTGCTGATCAACAGCTAAAGACAATACCAGAGAAAAACTGATTTAAAGGACATTTTTTAAAGACTTGATCATAAAGACAAAAGTGTCATGGAAAACTTGGAACTTTCCATGTTTTTCACAGATATGCTGTGTACCTGTGAAACCCATCCTTTTCTGTTTTGGCCATCATTATCTCAGACATTTGAGATGGGTTATTTCACCTGTACAATAGCTTCCAGGTCATTACAGGGTGAGATTTGGATGCTCTACTCTGTGTTCTTAGAATTATATGATGATTACTTTTGCTTAATTTGCAAGACAAAAAAAGGGTGCAAAAATCTCTGTTCACTGAAGTTAAAATCCAAGTTACCAATTACTTTATGCACAAAGAGCCACCATGTACTTGCACTCCAGATGACTTATTTTAGATGAAAGGCAGCATGTGAGAAAGAACAAATGTCAAAGGCCCCAAGAGGGAGTTCACTTCACACATTGCTTTTGGGACAGGCTGTCTCAGCTTTGTCATGCAGCATACCAAACAAGCAGACTCCATATTTCATTAAAGGGCTCAATGTAGACAAAACAAAAGCTGACCAACAATGAACAGAGTCCTACTGTGTAAGGTACATCTAACATATTGAAAGAGATAAGAGACCTTGCCCCAAAGAGCTCGCAGTCACAAAAGATGTATAGCCACAGAAGTCTCCTTGAAAATGAAATATCGGATGCTTTTCCAACAGAAAGAAGCAATTTTTCTCAAAAAATATCCTGTCCATAACAAAGTTTTCTACCCAGATGTTGTGTTAAAAAAAAGAATGTAATCCAGACATTGTGGAAGAAAATTCCATAAGGTGTTCAGCAGGCAAAAAAATTTCCAGTTACAGCAGTGTTCTGGTATCTGTAAATCATCTCTGGCATGTTCTCCTACTAGTTCTTTATGTTGTCGAATCAGCAGTAATGTCCTTATTCTATCATTTTTGTGAGATACGTTATTCCTTTCACAGCTTTAAAGAATATGTTCTCATACGAAATGCCCTTACAGCTGTACTAAATAGGCCATACTAAATAGGCCATGAAATATCTAAGTAGTCTCTTTTCAGATCAAGTGTTTGCACACGTGATTTACCAATCATGATAGATAGATAGATAGATAGACAGACAGACAGATACATACATAGACAGAGAAACATCATTTAATCTATATTTTTCATTATGATCTTATTTTATTCTTGTATGCTGTGGGACTCTATGGACATGTTTCAAGGTACTTCTCACTAAAGAAGCAGTAACTCAAAATGCCACCCTGTCCCATAAGAGGACACTGCAAAAGTCACAGACATTTTATTCTCTGGATTAGAATTCAAAGTGAATGTCTTGTAGACTGCAGAGGTGTTGTTGGCTAAGGCTTGAGGTCTCTCAGATAAAACAGCTTGCTTAAAAAAAGTATTATTTGGCACTAATTTGGACTTTATAAAAATATCCATCAAGGATTTTATGCAAGAATTCCACATGAATTTGGCTTCAGATAATGGAAAATTTTCTAAAAAGTCCAAAGTATCTGAAAATGGGTTAAATGTACAACAGGCCTCAGCAGTTCTTAAGTGGCCTATATTTCTACAGGATTTTACATCCTGGAAGAGTCAAAATAATTTTAGAAATTATGGGAAATTCTTGACTCGTTGTCCTGAGGACTTTTTTGCCAATGTTATTTAGCATTTAGTCTAGCCACATGCCTAAAGAAATCCCACATGAAAGCTGGCCATTTGTGAGGTGACACACATAGGAAAACTCCTCAAGATAATACAAGAATATCATGTCTTGTTGAATAACTAGGAAGAATACAATACTCAATACAATAGCCCATATGGAAATTTGGGTAACACAACAGACAAAATAATCCTGGCAACAGAGTTTCTTCTTTTAAATGAAATTATATTGATCTAAAGGGATAGACTCTAGAGGTGTTGGCACTCACTTTGCTGCATTTGCAGGCTGGAAGACTGATTCGATTCTACAGAGGTGGCCACTAGGTCACTCTCCAACATTTCATAGCCCTGGTAGACTAGTTCATTGAGGTTCATTGAAAAATGATACCCAAAGAAGTTGCAAATTAGTACAAACACTTCATGTCGCGTTACAGCCAGCTGCAAATGCTGAGTGCAGAGATCCTGTGTGGGATCATTAATCAAGAAGTTTACAAAATTTTCATTAAGCCAGAAAAAACCTAAAGATTGACCTTGAGCTTCTGAAAATGTTTCTTGGAGAAGTTGTTGTTTTGATTGTAGTTTTGTCACTACCAGACCATTAAAGTGACATTGAACAACAGCAGTACTGCATCAACCAGTATCATGATGGAAAAGCAGTTAGCAATTGCATTGGTCATGAGACAGCTCACTCTGCAAATCAACCAAAGCACAGCCTGAACCTGATTAAATTTTAAAATGTAGAACATCAGTTTGAAATTTTGCACAAAAGCAGATACAATCACCCTTATAGCACTTCAGAATATGATGGGAAACCTGTTTTCCTGTGCTCTCAAATAGGAATACTTGGAAAAAAAAAAAAGGTGAAAATTCATTTGACATCCAAAACATGTTCAGATCAGGGGTTTGGTTTTCCAGTTTAAGAATTTTCTGAGGGGCTATTCCCAAGGCTAGCACCAGCTGTCCTGAATCACCGTCTCAGGCTCTGTTAGGCTCCAGCTACAAAACATCTTAAGAACTGCCTCCCTTCAACATCAACTAGACACAGTGCCATGGAGGCCAGACCTCCTTCTCCATAACCCCCTTTTCTGCCTCCTTCTGACTCTATTCACTAGAGAATATATATATATATATATATATATAACCATCTGATGAATGATAGCTTTTATCCCACTATCAGAGCCAGAGGTTATTGGGATCCTGCCTACAACTAATAACTAAAAGGGTTTTTTCTAAAAATGAAGAGGATCTCATGGCAGAGTCACAGTCTGGAGCATTAGCAGGTACTGGAGCACAAGGGCTATCTTTTGCTGCTATGAAAGGTTCTGGCCCATACATACCTACACTGGTGCTATGTATTATTTTGTTGCTTTTCCTTTGCTTGTGAAACTGTTCACTTTACAGCCATGCAAGCTGCAACAAAGCTCTGCTCATATAATAATTCAGCTGCATCCCACTATGACAGTAATCCAAAAATCTAAGACCTCAAAACTTCATCGGCCCTTGCCAGATTTTCCCTCGCCCTTCCTGGGTTAGTACTGCAGCCAGTTAAAACCACATTGAAATTACCTTTTAAACATGCCTTTAGGCACAGAGCTAAAGCAAAGGTTTGGCAAAGCTCATCCCGTTCTTAATGCTCTAATGCCATATTATTACTACTCACTGAAAAGCTTAATGCATTTAAACTCAACCATCATGCCAAAATACACTGACGTTATTTAAGAGTTTGCCATATAATTTGAACTGATTGCATATTTATTGTTGAAGCAGTCTCAAACCATAAAGCCTTCTGGTTTCCTCAGAAGCACTTATCCCTCTCACGCTTTGATAGTCTCTTCCTACACAACTGTTATTCACAGCAGGCTTCAGGGAATTATTTATTTAATAGAGAATATTTACATTTCTTTTGCCTTCCATCACTGAAGTTTTAAATCTGGGGTTCAGAGATTTTTCTGCTAAAAAAGTAACAACAATCTGCTGCAGCAAAAGATCTCAGATTCTTCTGTTTCAACCCACTTCACCCCCAGCATGCTCAGAGAAGAGGTGCCTGTACAACTGCATTTTGGGATGTGTCTATACACGCACCACTAAGAGATGATCCCTTCTTTGTGAAAGCTGTTAAGAACAGTGTGAGTTGCAACAAATATGTTCTGGGGATATTTCTTTAATTCCTGATGCCATTTTTAGTTTGAAAGATAGATACTGAGAAACTGGCTAACTGCAAATGGCCAGCCATTCTTTAAAAAAACCCCACCAAATACCTGAAATAGAAAGGTGCATGTTCACACAAGATGAGAACATACAACAGAATTCTTAGTATTTGTGTGAATAAAATTTTTTAGCACATTTAACATTTCACTTAAGCTCCTTTGTCCTCATTTTGATACATATTTTGCACCTCTGAGGCAAATTCAGTTTCTAGCAAAGAGTGCAATCACAAAAAGATACACTTCTTGCTGCAATTACAATGGATTAAATACTGATAAATACCAGCTACACCCTCAAACTACTCTTGGGTAGCGTCCACTGACAGCAGGTCCCTGCAAACCACTCAGTAGCATGTTCCTAGTTGACCCAGTCTCTCACAAAAGTGGTCCTCTATTCTCCCCTAGTTTCTCCCTTTATTTTCTGATATACCTACATATATCCCAGAACATCCAAAAATTGCTGACTACTGGATGCCTTTTCCCCATCTACTTTCAAGAAAAGCTTCCTTTCACTAAATTATTCTACTAGCTCATCTACTTGAAATACCCCAAAGTAACCTAACTTGAAATAACATTGAAACACAGCAGTGCCTTATATCATGGACAGGAAAATCACTCTACTACGGCAAAGACAGACACGTTCAATAATACATCTTCTTCGCTCGCTCAGAAAGGCCTCCATTTGGCAGTGTGTTGAAGGAGAGAGATATGGTTTGCAGTCAGAGAGAACAAGATCAGGTCTCAAGTGCCCACCGTCAGTTCACGCAGAGGTAAATTGCAAAAGGGAAAAGTGCGCTTTGTTACACTAAAGCTCTCCAGCTGGCCTCTGTGAAGGAAGACCAAGAGAAGCATTTGACCCTCTGTGTATTTAACAGGATCTGTGCCAGGGGAAAAAAAAAAGAGCCCACACACAGTCCACAAATTTATCAAGTAAGTATCTTTCAAGAAGTTAGAAACAGTGAGTCTTTCTTGGGCGACAGCTGTGTCTATGTTGCAAATCATCTCTTCCACAACAAAATATGACAAGGAATTTGCATTTCTTTTTATTTTTCCTTTCCTTCCAGGCTTGTAGTTCTGTGTGTGTGCTGCAAATGGCCAGCTCACAAGCAGCCACAAAGTCACCAAATCAGGCTTTGCTACCCAAGTTTATCTTTCTTTAAAACTCTCAATCAAACAGACTATACTATGCATGCGAAGCTCTTTATGATGTGCCTTGTGCAAAAGTGAGATTATGAAAGAGTTAAACACTGAGGCCTTTAATTTCTCTGGATATTCCACTAATGGTGAAGTAAAATACATCTGCAGGCTAAATGGGAGGTACTTTTAGATTGGAAGAGGATAGCGCTACTGAGGATATGGGAGGCACGAAAAGAAACAAGACAGAAACCAAAACGTACTGAATCATGCTGGTCAATTAAAGAGTACAGCACTGCCACCCAAATGGAGGGGAGCAGGAATCCACAAAACTCTCAGCTTCCACCACATCCAAACAGGCATATTTCACAATGAAAGCTTCTGTAGGGATCTGCAGTGAATCTGGAGCCACCCACGTATCGGGTATTTTGTTTGTTTTAAACTGACATGCTCCTTTCCTGGACTGATAAATGAATGGGAGATGGAAGTGAAAAGGAATAAATAAATCTCACATGTAGAAATAAATACATTTTCCCTCTTCATAGCATCAGGAAGAAAGCCCTTGCCAAACTCTTTGAAAAGTAGGATGGCAACTGTGTGTCATTTTATCATCTCTGAAGCTGATGGAGATGACGTTAATTGGAAAAATAAATCAACTTTGTCACAAAGCCTCTTTCAGCTTGATTTCTTGGCGCTATACTAGCCAATACAAATGAACTTATGGTATCAATGTTTGAAAGTCAAAGGCCAAGAGCTACAAGAACAGCCAAGAGATAGTATTTCTTTAACATCTGGAAGTAAGCAAATACACTTTTTCTTGAGTCGCTTTTATCAGACAGAATTGTTACTTGTGTCCCTCTTCCCACCCAGATGCCCCATTCTGCTGAATGCCTCTAGTATTATATAGGTTTCTAATCTTCTCCTTCACATCCACGAAGGGCTCACACCTTCCTGCTCTCAACAAGGCAAGAGGTAGCCATCTACCCCTTAAAAGAGCCAGAGACCAGATGTGGTTAAAACCAAACATTGGTGTGCAGTTCTTCAGGAAACAGGTGGGGCAAGTAGCTGGGAATTTCAGCATCTCCCATGCCTGGAAGGGGATTTTTACTGACACCTCAGTGAGGCAACTTTGAGCCTAGTGAAAAGATACAACAGCAACAAACAGCAACAGCACACCATGGATGAGTCCTCACACATGGGAACAGAGCCTGTCTCCCTGGATCTTACAGCAGGAGCTGCTGCTCTCTGAGCTGGCTAACTCAGCCCTGGTAAACCTTCTGCCGTGAGCTCAACAAATTCTGTATTTTCCTTAACAGAGAGAGAAAATTACATTGGACAAGCATGTTAGTACATTTGATTTTAAATGGTTTATCTGGACACGGACCGAAGAAAAGATAATGGATTTGTCCCATTTTTATGACATTGGGATGATGACATTATCATCATACTGTTTACTAGGCCATTTTCTGCACTTAATATCATTAATAAATTCCTCCCTCAGTGACTACCAATTCACATCTTATTTTTTAAGTTCCTTTTCCTTCAACAGATTTGCATGAAAATCAAGTCATACCAAACCTTCCTTGAGATGGTTTTTATTCCTATTTCTTTACCTTCAGAATACTCTACACAGTGTTTTGAGTTTCAATGAATCATAAGAAAAGTAAGGATGGGATCTGACATCTGGAAATGATTACAAAAACTTATTGTATTGCATAAATATGCTTCTTTTTTTCCCTGCTAATTCTAACACAAAGCAGTGATACTGAAACAGATGCCAGACTAAACAGTGGAGAAAACAATGCAAACATGAACTTTGCTACCAGCAACCTAAGGACTCAGCTTGATCATAAAGGAAAGCACAAGCTGGAGCGTATGAATATTCTGAAGTGGGTGAAATGGTCTGCTAGGGAAAGTAAAGTGAAGTTTAGGTAGGTTTTTTTTGTTAACATAAGCAAAATATGATATCACTGAAAACTAGCTGGACTTAAGCTGCTGAAGTGTGAAATCACAGCAGAAAGATTTAGTTTCTAAAAAAGCTCTAGGAAAACATGCATCTAGCACAGAGGAAGTCAGAAGGAAATCAGCTACAAAGAATGTCTGCTCTATTTCCTCTGAGACAAAGGTATTTCTATCTCCAGAAAAGGGGAAACAATCGCAGCTTGCCTTGGGCCTGAGCTCCCTCAGCCAGCTCTTTTTTGGGTTTTGTAATTTTCCTTTTTGTTGTTGTTGTTGGGTTTTGAGTGAACTGGCACCACTAACAGTCTCCTTTTTAAAATATTTTTTTGTTCAAATAATCACTGATTCTACATTTAGCTGGCAATATGACATTAGATTGCTTGACCTTATTGAAAAACTTTCTGTGTCCTGCAAATTCAAGTAACTTTTGGTGTATATGTATCATCTAACTCATTTATTCTTGATTCAGTCAAAAACAACTTACCAAGAATATCAACACCCTTCTAATGCTGGCCACGCAGCGGCCTGAAGCGCAGACCGGGACACAGTATTCAGTACAAACAGGTGCGCACCCTGAAGACTTTATAATCATTGCATGTAGGTGGGAGTGCACTGAGAGGGTGGGAAGAGAAAAGCGACGCTAAAGATCTACACAGGGTACAATCAGTTTACCAGGTAAGCAGTTAAAGTAAGCACAGGACTTTTAAATACTCCTTCCATTTGACATCTGATTTTTGCTCACACTATGAATGAATGGACCTTCATCTTATTGTCCCTCTTACCAGTACAGAGGTGTAGGCATGGCTGGCAAGCAGAAAGCTGGATCTGCACTTCTGATTTTCCCTTCAGCCTCTCTCCTCAGTCTCCTTCTCCATCTCCAGACTCTTCCCACTGCCCTGCACCCCCCTCATCCCTGTAACCCCAGGGGACTTGCTGCTGCCCCAAAACTGTGGAGAGCCCTAGTAAAACAAGTTTACCAATATATATTAACTGGGGCTGTGCTTCTAGCTGTGGCATACCTCATTTGTAACACTGGCATACTTCCATCACGATACCCATCTCCTTAGCGGCAAACTAGGGCTAAAGGGGGAAGACCAAGTAGCAGGCTCCTGTTCAGCATCTGGCCCCTAGCATCAGGGTGCAGCTGCTGTGTAACCAGCAAATGCAATACCCCTCCTACCTGTCTTTGTATGAGAGCTACACAGCAGCCCTCTATAATCTCTTTTGCCTGTGCCCCACAGGAGAGCCCACGTGCGCAAGATCTCTAAACTTTGTCCATGCCTTTCACATAATCAGAAGCTGGACCTGCAATTCTACCCACTAGATTTAGTTTTAATCACAGACCGATGAGTTATTAATGACTGGTAGGCGTAAAGTACTCCAAGCTGACATAAAAGTATCTGTAGATCTTATATATTAGGGTGTTGGGTATAGGATATCTGGATATTTAAAGTATTGGTATCACATGTATGTTACAAATATCAGGTGGCTACTGACTTTATAAATCATAAAAATTATGCCTCAGCTATTTATCACCTGAAATCCCTAGGATCTGATGTTAGTCGGTTTGATTTTCTGTGTTTCACTGAAATGCCAGAATGAGAGAATTCTCTGAAACGGTATAAAAAGTAGTAGATTATGAAAACATAAGAAGACTATTAAAGTATAACTTTTCACTCTTGCTCCACTGCATTTTTCCAGTGTAGAAGGGAGTATCTAAACTTTGGAAATTCTTGTGGGAAGAGATGACACTGGTAAATACAGATGAAACAGTTCAGGAAATTGCTTGGCTAGAAGATGGCTATACACCAAAGTCGCACAGGCTAGATCCCAGACTGTCTTCAATACCATGGCCAAGTGTGGCCTCAAGTCATCGGCCCAACCTGCCTTGAGTTCCTACTGCTTGGTAGGGCATGGTTCAAGGTCAAGCTACTCCCCACGTGGGGCTTGATTTTTCCTGCCTGAGAAAACACAGTTGACTTGCCCGCGGCCAAGCCAAAACATGAGCCAGTAACAGGAAGCGAGGGTGGTGGGAGAGCTTGGACCCAAGCCACGAGCCAACATGTAATTAGGCACAAATAGTGCCACGTCGGAAAGCACTGCTGAAACCAACAAGTCAGCTCTGGCTGAAACCAACACCCGGTTAGGTGTTATCAGGCAGTTATCTAGGCAGGTATTTTAACTGGAATCACATTATCATCTGACTTTTAATGCTGCACAAGGGAGGGGGCTGATTCCTTTTCCTTAGAAATCTTTGGATATGACTGAGACACAGAAATTGGCAAGTTCTCAGATGTTTCACCCTTAATATACTAACCCAAACCAGCAGGAACAGCTTAGAGACAAGTTGTTTAATCTGGTCAGTCAAACATCCCCAAGTGCTGTATTGCTTTCATTGATCTGATCACAGAGGGAAGTTCAAGTGGGAATTTCCAACAATTAAGAGCTCCAAAAATATGTTTTGAAATTGCTACTCAGCCTCTTTAGATTTCCAGCAAAGTCCCACAACTAGTCAACTGCCAAAACTTTTGCATACATGCTTTTCTATTCCTGATAGCATGTGGATACCAATTCTGCTATTGGCATCCAGGTGCCTGAATGGCCCACTGTCCAGCTAATGTCTTGGAGCTAGAGAGTGCCCGGAGCGTCTGCCTTAAAGGGATGAATGAACTTTCAAACAAGAGCAAGCTAAGTGCATGACCCTGAACAAGAAGGATGACTAGGCTTGGACAGACATCTCAGGCTGAGCCCAATAAGCGCCATAGCTGAACAGGAAGCAGATCGGTAAGGAGAAAGAAAAAGAATTATGTACACTGATCAGTGTGTGAAAGAAGAGGAACACCCATGGATGAATAAGGAGGGAAAAAAACAGAAAGCACAACATAGAGAAGGAAATTAAATTGGGACAAGAGGTGGCCAATATGCTCCCAGAACACCACTGCCAAAGACAAAACCTAACCCCAGAAAGGGCAGAGCAAATCTGAAGGAAAAGGTGGATCAGCAGGAGTGGCAGAAAGCAAGCAAATTGAATCTTTAAAGCTTATACAGCAGATTGTGGTCTTGTACTCCAATGAACTGTAAGACAAACTTCGTCCCTGAACGCTGCTGGCACTTGAAACAAGTTTTAAGCACCGCCTCACAAAACCAAACAAGAGCAGCTCCCCTAGATCAGACAGCAATGGAGAACTCCTGACTCCAAGCCCACAGTTTGCTGGTTCTGTTCAGTCCTAAAAAACCCTTGCCAAGCATATCGAACATCTGCTTTGAGCTACTTCAGGCACAAGTAGCAGGTCTGAAGTGCAGTCCAATGTCTGTGGTCCCTTAGGAACAACTCTTTGTCTGCAAGCCTCTCGATCAGACACCTGCAGGGCTCTCCAACAGAGGCAGTCCAAGCCCGGGCAGAAAGCTGTTCTCCTACATATTGGCTTTTAGACATACAAGCTTTATAATTCAAGCCCAGAAAACTACTACCAGCCTAGTCATAGCTGATGCTACTATGAAGTGCAGCATCTGGTAAACAAATTCCGTCTCCTTAAGGGTATCTTGATAAGACTAGTGGCACCACGCATGCCTGTCCTCTGGGTCTGTATATTCACTGCTTAGCAGAGGCAATTTCAAAAGCTTGTTGATAAATTGGAGAGACTGCAAATGTGATTTGAGTGTTGAGGAAAACACAATACAGCAAGAGCTGGTGAGTTTCATCTATGCACGTTATCAAACAAAAAAGTGAAAGACAAGCTGATTGTCACACTACAACTTTCAGAAAAGAAAACACCGGGGATTCAAGGGCTCTTCACTTTAAAGGGCAGAATGTATGGAGCCACTGGAGCCAGACAAAAATCAAATTAGACTGCAGGAGCACATTTTAATTGTGATGGTGATTAACTACTGTGGCAAAACTTCAAAGGAAGTGGTGAGTTCTCCACCTCTTGCTATTTGTCATGTCAAGGGTAGATGCTTTTCTGGGGAAGATTATTTCAGTAAGCAAATCAGAAGCTCAGTGCAGGTCTGAGTGAAATTCTGCAGCCTGTGCTCTACAAAAGGTCAGGCTAGATGATCTAATGGTTCCTTTTCGCCTCAAAAATGTGCCTGTGGATCTATGAATGCCTTCCCCCAGCTCCAGTCACCCAGTGCACCAACAGAAGAGCAATTCCAGCGCCCGCTGCAAACAGTATCAGTGTTTGCACAGTGGCACTACCACCACTGCCCTATCACTTACTCCCTGCATCCAGGGCAGCCGTTAACAATATAAACCCTGCCTACAGTCCCCTTTCCCACACGGAGCAGTAGGTAAATGCCTTGCACAGGGCCCTGCTGTTAAGCCAACCTCTGGGAGCCGTGAGGGCCTACAGCTAACAGGGTGCTCCCTTGAGACCCACCGCCCATCGATCCGTACCACCGAGAGAGCTCGCCGGAGAAAAGCAGTGACAAATATACATATAAATCCTCCAAACTAACCTCGAAGTAGTGCAAAGCCAGTGCCCAAATAAGTGGACATAAGACCCACCGTAAAAACTGGAGAGAGGTGGGTCTGAGCTCTGATCATTAGCTTGGTATCTCTTTTCTAATTTGTAAAACCATGCTCTTTATACCAAAAAAACACAAAAAGAACGGCTGGGATCGTCTTTTCGGGAAAGAAACCCATCCCGCTCCCGGCGGGAGCTCGGCCCAGCTGAGGAGACGGCCGCCCGCAGGCAGCCGGACACCACTTTCCCGCCGCGGGGCTCCCGCGCCGGACCGGGCGGCGGCGGAGCCGCGCGGCCGCCAGGGGGCAGCGCCGCGCCGCGCGGACCGGGGCGGGGGCCGAGGCCGGGGCCGGGGCCGGGGTCTGGGTCGGGGTCGGGGCCGGGGCCGGGGTCGGGGCCGGGGCCGGGGCCGGGGCCGGGGCCGGCCGGGGGTGAGGTGCTGGCGGCCTTGCGTCCCCCCCAGCGCCGCCCGGCCGTCCCGCGCTGCTGGGGGGCGCCGGAGGCCGCGGCGGGCGGGGCGGGAGCGCGGTTCAGCGCCTTCCTCCTCGAGCCAAGAAGTTACTGAAAGGCTGTGGGCACTGAGTGGGCACCTGTTTCTTCCCGGGGTCAAGGCCTTAATTCAGAAACAAATAAGAAAACAATGATGGGGCGGGGGGGACTGAAGGTAGTTGCTCAGGAGGCGTATAAAACCTGAAGCGCAAATTCAACCAAAGAGCTGAAACCTAAGGTTTTTTTCCCCGAAAGCAAAAGTAGAGGCAGTGGAAGGCATAGGGGTAGCACAGGTCAACGAGGTCTCTCCGATTAAATCACACTTGGCATTTTGAAGTGATACGAGATAGGAATGAATTAAGCTCATGAAGCGTCTGCTGTTGCTTTATATTTGCACATATATATACGCGAGGAAAGGATTCTGTGAGGAAAGCAACCATGACGCACGCCGAGATTTATGTTCGCGGGAGAACATCCATGGGGAAACAAAAGTTGTAAATGTCTAATTCTTCGGCTTAGTAACTAGTATGTTTTAGGAATTTACTATCCTTGTAAACTTGGAGGATTTGGAGCTTTCGTAGAACAACTGTTTGGTGAGCCAGGCCTTCTGTCTGTTTCACACTGAATTTATGCGCTAAGCGTCATTTCTGATCCCATAAGTGCCAGTTCCAAAGTGCTTGCAAAACTCTGTAACACGGCAGTGGTTTTGTTCTGTTCACTCTGAACTCAGAAAACACGCTATTTTAGTATAGCATTAAATTCGGCCTTTATTTTTAGCGCACGCTGGTAACTAGGCAGACGTACTGTGGCAATGAACATTTGCAGCAGAAACATCCATCACCTTCCAAAGCACTCAGTTGATTTCCAGAATTGGTACTTGATATACGGCAACACTTCAAGACACAAGCAACATGACACAATAGTGTTGGAAACATCCTAGTTGCTCAGAAGATGGAAAGTTTGGCCTCTCTCTCTCTCTTTTTCCCCATGCTGTGACTTTTGTATTTATTAAGGACAAACTATCAGGAAATTAATTTTAAATTTGAAATTACTGTGCAGTCAGTAGCTATTACTGCAAAACCCAGTCATTAGAGTTCTCACTGTTCCCCAGCTAGGCAATGCCATTGCCATTTTTCTTGTGCAGTCAAATCCACACCTTCCTCCCTAAATCCTGCCTGGCTTTTATTCCTGCATTGGTAAAAAGCAGCAGGAGAATTGACTCGATTCTTTTTTCTTAGGGTCCCTTATTTTCTTCAAATAAATTTTTTCCTCATCCAAAAAAAAAGATACTACAAGATTTGGACCAGGGTCTTGAGGAGCTAAGAATCAAGAAGAGGTTTTGCTTCTTACTTCGTTTTCTTGTATTATATCACTAAAGGATAGTATTTTTTCTGGCAAGTTTATAATCAACAAAATAATTCCTTTTAATGAATAATTTCTGATAGACGACAAGTTACATTCTCTGTGCTTGAAAGGCAAATGACAATAAATAATTATCTTTAGAAGATAAAGTTAATTCAACAGGAAAGAGCTATACTTCAACACCACATGTAATTTTTTTTTTATTTGTTGGTTATTTATTCCTTCTGACTGCAGTTTATGTGGAATAAAGGACTACATACAATATTTTCTAAATGAGCGGCTGCTTTAGTTTTTATGGTATCAGTTGCAGGTCCAACATCACAAATGAACAAAACAGCAAAAAATCCCACTTATTTTAAACAGTCTGAGGGGCCCTTCAGACTTTATCTATTGCTGCTACCTACTCACTCTCCCTTTGATACTGAAACAGTTAAAAATGTCCGAAATAGATTGACTGGGCCAAACTGCTCCCTGGTGCAATTCCATAGAGTATATCAGGGATGAATTTAGCACCATTTCGTCAGCATTATAAAAGCTACATTCAGTCGTTAGCCAGTTGATAAATTATTCAGGAGATTTTCTTCCATGCGGCCCATTAGGGACAAAGAAAATCCTCCTTCAGTCATTGTCCCATTTTTATTTTTGGTATTAATTTAAGAAAACACACCACATTAGCAAGTGTTTAGTAACATAGGCAGGCAGCCGCCGATGGACCATCGCTCCTCTGTGTGCGTGCGTAGGTGCAGCTAGAGTCCATCCCACGTCCCACACCAAACACAAGCAGCTCGGGGCTGAAAGCCAGCCGAGCCAGTCAGCCCAGCGTGTGCCCTCATTCACCAGCTCTGCCTCCCAGCAAAGTTTCACCCCACATAAGCCGTGGAATAGCCCCACGGTGCCCAGCTGCTGCGCCTCTGCTGCTGCAGCTCGCTCGGCTCTGGCGTCCTCTTTGGGGCTGCCAAAGTGCTAATTAATGCTGTTCCTGATGGGGAGCTCTGGTGAGCACAGATGTCTGCAGCAGCAAGTCCGCACATGCCAAAAGCAGTATCTTTCAGTTACTCCTGACAGAGGCCAGAGCTAAAGATCTGCAATGAAAACAAAAATGAAGCTTGCATCATTGTGCATCCATCCGCTCAGCTCCCCCCGAGCCTGTCATTATACTTTTTATCAGTGCTCATGATGAGCTTTTCCTATTACAGAGTTTGTGAAGTGGTCGGGCACCGGACACTGAGCATGGCACACCTGGTTTTGTTGATGGTGAGGAGTGTGTCATTGCCACAGAACAGCTACACTAGTCACTATGGGCCGTGCCCGTTAAGAGCACTCAGACATGCAGCTTTGAGTTCAGGTGCCAAAGTCCCACTTTGCTGATTCTCCTGCTTCCCAAACTCTACAAATACCCATATTCTCTCAGCATCAGTTTGTGGCTGCAATGTCCAACAGAAGAAGTACCTAAGGCCTGAGTCCTTAGCTTGCTGAAGCCCCGTTACACATCCAAATGCTCTGGGGATTTCCCACCAGGACAATTGTGCCTGTTTCCTTGTTATGCATGTTCTGAGAATAGCCAGTGAACGCAGTATACCTCTGGGAGAGGAGAGGGTGTTTTCCCCACTCGTCCCTCTCCAGCCATCGGCTCTTGAATGACTACAGCAATCAGCTAAGCTGTGGGAGATCTCAACAAAAATCCCCCTTCCACCAGCTCTTTCAGAACTGGACGTCCAACTTAGATCTCCCATTTAAGAGAGAAAGGCTTCTCCCTCTTGTCTATATCAGTCAGCGGTGAACCACTATTAAACTCTTTGCTAAATATCTTTTTGTTTGTAGACAAGTTTTAGATACAAATTGAAGGATGGGCAGGGACTGAGGTCTCCCAGGTGAATGTCCTGGACACAGAGCTATGGACTCATTCTCAGCCCTTCAATGTAAGTAGTTACCTGTACTGAGTTCTACCATCAGACCCTACCATGAGCAGCTGAGACATGTAAGTAGCCAAGAGGGACAGAATTATTCATCATAGCCCAAGAACAATGGGATGAAGTTGATTAAAGGTATTTTTAAATTTAACATCAAGAAAAAAAATGGAGAACTATGCTTAACTGTAATCACAAAGTTTTATCTGGATCAGTTAAAAGCAGATCTGCCCTGTAAATTAATGTTGAATTGGTAAAACAGAATAATACGATTTATCTTTTCCTCTTCCTTAGTTCTGTTGTTTCATGTTGTGTCTAAAAAGGGATGGAAAGTTTTCCATCTGCCTAGCAGGAATGTTGGGACATTGATCCACAGAAATTGGAAAAAATCAAAACTATTCCTGAGTTCAGACGTGCAGCAACTTTTAGGTCAAACATTCACATCCACCTGACATTTTAGGAGAACTCTTATGAAATGTGAGGAAGAATTACAGAAGTTTCTAGCAGGCATAGAGGGAAGTATGAACTATACTAAACTTGTCTTCATAAAATTTCATTAGTTTTATCCCTACCTGAATTGTGTAATTCTTTTCATATAATGTCACCACAAAATTAATACCTGGCCCATTCTCTCTTATAGGGAAAGAATAAGAAAAACCAACAGTTCGGATATGTCTTTCATACCAGTTTGGGCTCATTGCATCAGGGTCTAAAAGATAATGCCTAGCTCTGTAGCAAAATACTTGCTGCTCTGTCATGCTGGTGAAACTAATTCACATTAGGAGATAGAGTTACACACTCATAAAGCCAATAACCATGCCAAGGCTTTGATGCGTTATATAAAAACTCAGTATCAGTTTTCACTCCCCTTCAGTTCTGCCTCACTTAAAAAATTCCCCACTCAGATCTGTTATTTCCAATCCCATCCAACACAAATTCTTTGCAATATAAGCGAGCACAGAGCACAGTCCTCCCCAAAACCAGATGATATTTAAATTAGCTTCATCTATTTGCTTATTTAAAGCAGCATGACAGGAGGAATAGCTGAGCTCCACCTTGATGGTATAATAAACTTGAACTTAGTGATATGTGCAGGGGATTGATTTATGCTGTTGACAGATTCTAGGCTTCAACAATGAATATGTTAGAGGGGATGTAAATGCAAATGGCCACATGGTTTCCTGAAGGCATGAGTGCTCCTATGGTCTTATACTAATCACTTCCACATTTAACTCTTACTTTTCTCTGTGTCAGCTCCCTGGTTTTCACAGGAAGGTTATGACCATCCAAACTGAATGCATTTATTCACCAGCTCAAAGGTTTTTGGAATAATAAGCACCAATTCTAAAAAAAAAAAAACCCCAAACAAAAAAACCCCAATCAAACAAAAAATCCAAATAAAAAATAATTTCACTTTCAGAAATATCTCTTGAAGGTTCCTTTTCTAAAACATGTTAGACCACAACCCAGACTAAATTAAAACTGACATAGGGTAAAAATCTGTGTAAGAAACGTCAACCTGTATTTCCTATGTTGAGATAGGTGAATTTATAATCTTTTTTCACCATCTCCCAAAAACTTCAAGCAGAAACACACATCTATAATAACAACCTAAATTTTTGCCAAAAGGTAGCGTTGGTTTTCCCCTATGTTTCACCAGCCCTTCTCGAGAATCACAGAGCTACCTTTAGTGCCTGCTCTCAGACTGTCTTCCAGAGCGTGGGTGTTTTGCTGCTGGCTCACAATGAGACAAAAAGTCCCAGAGATGTTGTTACCTTTCCCCAGAATTCTTGCCTTGCTTAAAACAAAACATACATTTTCAGTTATAGAAAACCTATTAAAAGAAGTAGGAAGAGAGGAAATCCTGATGCCTTAGCATTATAATTGCCCATTGAAATATGACTCGGTTCTTATCAAGACAAACGCATATAGCCATGCTGACAGCGTGGTGGGAAACGCTCAGCTCCTCCAGCTTCCAAGAAGAGCCTAGAGCACCCGCTTCACAGAGCACTGCGTGCTGCAGCGCACAGCTCCTTCCCAAAGCCCGACTCATGCAAGCGGGTGTTAGCATGGTTGGCCTTTTGGGGAAGGAAATCACCTTGCCTGTGAGGGGCAAGGTCGCAGACAAACCCGCAGCTGCAGTTTTGCAGAGGAAGTAATGGGTATGCAGCTGATGTTACCTCTTCTCTTCTTGATTCTCTCACTAAAGGAAACAGAAGCCAGACAAGTTTAAGGGAATATTTTGGCCTGCTGCAAGGTAATCCTTACAGTTCAAGCCTCTGCCACAGCTCCTGACTACTTAAATGAAATTATGAGCACAAGGAGCTTGACCTTGCATGTAACCGGTGTACGGTATTTTGAGAAAAAAAAATAAGGGAGGGACAGACAGAGCTGTCCATCTGACTCCAGCTTGGCAGGCAGCAAATAACACATACCTGCTAGCTGATACCGGACAGCAAGAGGTGCCCACAGTTTCCAGTGTAAGCTTATTTCCTCGTGTCTTTGAATTCAGGCAGCCTTGCCTCTCGCCCCATCCTCTTCCCTTGGGCTCTGAAGGGAGCAAATGCAAACACAAGGCTTTTCCCAATTTCTCTGTGGAATCAATAGTCAAATCAGCATTACAATTTGAGGGATTGTGGTTTGTCCAGGCTCTGCTTGGGAGCGTTTTGCTGTCAAAATAGAAAACACATCCTGGGCTCTTTTTGCCCTTGATCTTGAAACTGTTGGTGTTATTTTCAGCTTTCCCTAGAGACATTTAAGCTAATATGAGCTTTTCTGTTGTAGTAAAAGAAAGAGGGGAAGAGATTGAATGTCAAGACTCCAGAAAATGAAGCTTTAAAGAAAAGAAAAAAGTCACAACTTTCACAATACTGTTGATGAGCCTGAGAGCGCTGCCTACCATGCAATAGCCTTGCAGTCTTTGCTGAGTTGTCATGTAAAGACTCAGAGAAGAAACGAGTTGCTTTTGCAACACTCAAGTTACAGGAAGTCGACCTTTCAAAGCAAAACAGGAAGCCAGCTCTCTGCGCCGGCTACCTGACTTACGGCAATGAAACCATTGGTAAAGTGCTGTTCAACACCCAGTCAGTGAAGGGCCCTCTCACAAAAAGAAGTATCAATGAGCCCCCAAATCACTAGTATTTCTTTTTATTCTTTTTGCATTATGTCTTGTCTTTATTATTTGGGACAGATTTACTTTCAAAGACTTTTATGGGCTATGGGGAAGTCTATCAAATTATTACATTACACTTCCTAGTTCTAGTTCTGATAAGCCTGAAAGCTCACCATGTTCTCAAAGCAGGCTTTATCTCTCTGTTGGAGAGAGAGAGGGAAGTAAATCGGTTGCCCCAGTCAAGGGCAGGGAGTCAATGTCTGAGTCACAATTAGGACCCTGGACCTCAGCGTGTTGCTCAGCCCCAGGCAGGGATGGTCTTTGGTGGACAGAGGTGCATCGTGGCAGGCCTGGAGGGCAGCATTTTGAGCTTCAGCCAGAGGCTGCTGGGAAGGCACAGTTCTCTACACAATTGGGAAAAGGGTTCTAGGTTATCTACAGTTAAAGTAAAACCAAAGTTGTAACCCAAATGGAGAGTAAAATTGCAATTTCATTAGCCTCGGCTGTTTCAGAAAGACAGCATCAACCTGGTGCTAGTGTATAACACAAGTTCAGTCTCCTTAACAATGTCCAAAGAATTCATGGCTTGGTCAGCTTTAGGATTTAAGGGACTGTTGTTTGTGCAAACTTTGCTCAGAAGTGTTGTGCTGTCAAAAGTTGGAAAATATCCTACAGACCAAAACTGCAGACACTGTGTTCATTTGCCCAGAGTGCAGTCTTGGATACTCTTTGTGTGACCCATCTTTTTGAAGCAGCATATGCATCATTCTGCCTGGAAAGCAAAGCAGAGTCACAGAGGGCTAGGAGCTGGACAACATCAGAAGGGCAAGAAGTCAGTATCTGAACAACTGAATCACACCCACTGCGCTTGAGTAATTAAATCGAAACAGCCAGCAGGGCTGCTGTCCTGCCGGGAGCTCTTCGTAACAGGCAAGAGGGATGAGTGAAATACTGCCCTTTAGATTTTCGTTCTAGTGTTTCTTCTTCTAACTCCATCCAGTAGCCTGATCAACACTCAAAACTGTGCATTCAGCTATTGTCACTATTGCAAAGTATCTCAAAGTAGTGAATGCTTTGTATTAAGACACTTGGCATAGTCTAATAATCCTCTAGCTAGCAAAAAATTTCCTCCTTTTCTAGCGTACTGCATTCAGCTTAAATTACATTCCTCTTAACTCTCTTTCACTGCATCGTAGCATAACGGTGGAAAAGGCTGTAAAGCACCTCTCGGTATTTCAACTTCTCACTGTCCTTGCTGTAAATTTCCACGTGGCCAGCCTAGACCCCAGCACACTGAGCACTTTGTTTTTAAAAATATCATATATGCTCACAGAAGAAGTTGCATACTCTCTTCAAGGAAGTAATCAGTTGAATGCCCCTGCCTACAGGGCAATCACTTTCTAAAGCTTTTTAATTTTATTTATGGCAATATCATCCAGCTTCAGCAATTAATTACCTTGCTCAGTATGATGCAGTTGCTGTGCCTTAGCAACTGTTCATTCGTATTCTGGTCACAGGGTAGAAACCCAAAACAGGTACCTCGGGAGAGACCAAGATTCCTGACCTTAACTGTAGGTGGCATTCTTCATCTGTTCATCTGAAATATTGCTTAAGAAACAGAGACAAATGAGTAATTTTCATGTACCCTTGATTAATGTTATCAGCCCTCTCCTAAGTTTAATTAAATTGTACTTTCAGTTGGAAGGAATGCATGTTCATAAAATCTGTAGTTGCGTAACTATGTTACCTGGAAAGATTAAAACAATTTTCTGCTGTTCTTGCCCTAGAAGCTGAGAAAATGACATGTGTTTGAGTGATCTGGAGTGTTTCCAGAGAAATTCTTCCATCATGTGCTATGAAGAAGAAAAAGCTGTAATGCCCAAAGGTTCATCCATGGTCTAGAGACCATTTTCAATTACCTTGCAGCAATAGTGAACAAATCCAACTACATTTTAAATTATCAGTGTTATCTCTAGAGAAATCTCAAATAATTTCCTTTAGTAGAGGGATTTTGGCATGCCCAGAATTTGTCATGTGTACTTGGTTATCTGAGACAACTCTGCACTCTTCCAGCAGCTTTAGAAAGGTTACGAGGAAAGAAAGAGAGGAAATTTTCTTCTTCAACTTAGCGAAAAATTTAGTGAGCTTGAAAAAGAGAACTAATCATGCTCGGCTACAGCCAGACTGAACTACAAGCAAGCAAGTTATCTCTGAGTATCGCATGCAGCTCTGAGTATATTTTGCTCTCAAAGCTCTTCCAGCCCTGATCCTTCTTCTGATGTAATGCCATCAGTGGTATCAGATCATGTGCATCCTTCATGATGCAGGCAAACATCCACAGAGGAGTAGACTAAGGACACAGGGTTCATCTACACTTGTGACCTGGGAGGGTAGACAGCTTCTAATCCTGTGAATAAATCTTCCAAATAGAAATGCAATTCAATTAAATTATTCATTTCCCTTCTCAGCTTAATCAAAGATTAAACTACAAGAAATACGTACTTGTGCCAGATAACTGAAAACAGATGGCTAAGATTCGTTTTGTTCATCAGAGAAATTGGAAGGTCAAAGACATCGAGTCCCTCAAATAGTAGGCTTTCTTTTTTTAGAAAAAACTTAGTTTGTGGGTGACTCATTTTCTTTTAATATTTTTATTTCTGTCGTGACAGTGAGGAGCAGTCAAAATTGTTAAATGAGCTGTTTATCCACGTGGCTGAGAAGGTTACAGGAAACATTTCACAGGGATGTATTAATTTTTCCACATTTTTTCTGTGTGAAATGTGTTAGCAAAATATTAATTTCAGCTTTCTATGTGACTGAGTTAAAACCAAGTATTTTAGTCTTATCCGAGGGGGAACACTCAGATAAAGTCTAAATCAAATATTCTGGGAAGTTTAATTTTTTCAATGGCAGTTTGGGGCCCAATGCAAACAAACCAAAATACTGGATTCAGCTGTAGAACTGATATTATTTTTTGACCAGTTCTAAATATTATTGCTTTCTATTTCTGCAGCGCTTATCAGCAACAAACCTGAAAGAATATGAATTCTTCGGTGCTTAGAAAAGTTTAGCTGGATGGAAATACCACTTCGGTGCTGTTGTATTTCCTTCGTAGAAAAATAAGTGATTGAAAGATTAAAATGATTTGGCAAAGCCCTTTCCAGGAGTCGTGCCTAGATTTTACTTTACCTCGTGTGGATTTTCTGAAGATGGTGAAGGGACACTAAGTGAACTGTACTTATCTCTTTCCCATCTCCCATCATCACTGCTTGGGTCAATGTGCCTTCACTGATAAGTGACAGAGAAGAAGATGTGATGAGTTGTGTCTTTCCCATTCACAGTGTTGCTGGGTTCAGCCTTAGCTGATAAGAGGCGAAATATAGATCAGTCACCACGAGAAAACTGTGAAAGCTATGAAAATCCCCTATTATGCTGGATAATACACTTAGATACACTTTTTTTTTTCCTGATACAGAATAAATGAAAAGGTACTACTGTGCTTGTTTATGGTTCATTATTATTAAAAATGCACAGAATGGTGTATTAGAATCTGGGAAAAGGGCATTAATTTATTGGTTTTCCTGTTTGTTCATCTGCTAAGTAAAGTGTGATTGTATGAAAACTTAAGAGCTCTGCCCATCAGGCCCGAGCCTCAATGGATGTCACAGGAGGAACTGCGTCCACTGGCACCAGGTGAAGGGCTGGGCTGCTGCCTGTGCGAAATACTGTGGAAGCGCAGTGGAAGTGTAAAGGCTCATGAAGCCAGTCTTAGATTTGCTGCTGATTTTTGCCATTACCACAAAATGGTAAAATATTTCACAGAGTTCACTAATATCAACAGGATTTTAGATCATTTAGCTATAATAGGGGAATAGAAAATGCATTGCTAAAGCTGGCTCTGTAGACCTCTGAATATATCACAGTGCAAAATCCTGACCAGGTCAAAGCCCCAAACTACAGTGTGGTCCCTAAAGAAGTGAAACATAAAACAAAATTGTGCAGCTCCATCTGCCTAAGCTCATGGATGATTTAAATCTCAGCCTTACCTGAGTTTTGGAAAGGATCAGCATAACAAGTTCTTGAGTTTTGGGCTTTTGTTTTTCAGGTTAGACAAATGTTAACGAGGTCTTCAGTAGCATGGTTGATAAAGATGAACAGCCATATTCTGCATGAGGAAACACACCAAGGTTATATAAAATTGTCCTCTAGTATGTTTTACAGCTCCCTTTATGTTCTCAGATCTGGAAAATATGTTTCACAGTGACAGTTTAACTAGAGTACCGTGAGCCAAAGCATGTAACAGGTTTCTAGGTTTCATTTTGGGCAGAGACAAAAAAAATAAAACAGCTTTGGTTTCTGTAAACATTAGCCATTTTGGTATTAACTCAATCCGACAACTCAGGCTGTTTCAGATGTACGTGTCTTTGCACAGATCTCTGGAGTCAAGCAGCAGGCAAATGACTCCCTCACCAGCACGCTGCCATGCAGACACAGCAAATTTAAAATACACATTCATGAAGATACATTCTATAGTGCAATACTTTTATCACTTCCATGAAGAAACACCTGATGGGGTGCTCCAGATGATACCACGTACATTACAACTCTGCAGCAAAACTGAGGTTAGCAGCATTGCAGCCATGTTAGCTGCCTGGGATCATAAGCAGAAGTATCTTTAATTAATGGGCAACTTTGCAGCTATTTAGACTCTACCTTGATAGATTTAAAACTGCCCTGGTGTCTTTCCTGCTAACGGTTACAAAGTCAAACTCGTGTTCACATAAACATGAACAAGACCAAGGCAAAATCCAGCCTTACTGGGTATAGTTAAATCTCATCTCAGTCATATCCCTTGAAGTTATGGTGATAGATTCCCCAGACTCGTCAACTAGTTGTAAAACCTCTCCATTCTGCACACGGTGAAATGGAGATGAGATGGTCATGGATTCTCTACAGCAGCCCAGGGACTGAACTAACACATCAGGACAGCTGCACTTCATGTTCTATGCCATGGCATCTGATTCCCACAGGTGGCTGCAGGAATTAGTTTCACAAATCCCTTTTCTCAGGTTTAATAAAGGGATTTGGCTAAACCAAAGGTTACCATATAATCTGGAGAGAAACATTCAGAGGAGAAATCCTCATCACATTATGGATTTAATAATCAGAAGCTTCAGGTGACCCACCTGGACCACATCTTTGCAAACATTGTCATCATTTTTCCAAATCAAATTCATTCAGTGCTTTGGAAGAGTGCCTTGGAAAATGAAGTCCATGATTCTTCTTGTATCATGTGGACAGTGCGGAAGCATATTTTCCCGTACCATAAGAACAGATAGCACATTTTCCCACTCCCCTAGAAACTGAGTTAATGCAGAATGACTAATGCATCTGTTTGGACTGTCAAAATGCTCATTGTAAACTTGATGCATCATTTAGCCTAAGTACATCGCAGCAAAGGATACAGTCCAAGGAACACAGTTTCATTTCCCTTGATTAATAAAGGCTTGGAAATAATGCTTAAGAGCATTCTGTGGTCCCTCAAGGTCAAGAAAAAGATGCAATACTTCGGAATTAGAAGTGGTTCACTCTGAGGCATTAAGCAGTACTTTAGCTCGCCCTACATTGCTCAATAATTTACTTGAAAAACTTCCATGTGGCTTCACCTACCCTTCCCCTCTCTCTCTGCAATATTTTGTTTTGTTTAGTTTTCCTGTCAGGACAGACAGTGCAGACCCTAGGGCTGCCCACTCAGTCTTCATGCCATGGGCAGTGGTAGTTTGGCAGAGCTGTTGGAGGGAAGCACATACTTCATTCTTCTATAAAGGGTCCACTTCATGCAAAATACTGTGCAGACCCCTAACAGAAATTAGGGCAACAACTCAAATTTATTCACCTTTTATGTATGATTTCCTGAGTTTGGAATTTGCCACCAGATAATGCAAGCTGACTTCACCAGGTTGCTATAAAACATAAGGAAAGGTCGGGTTTTGTAGGAACTACAAGGTCAGGTTTTGTAGGAGCTATATGCAGCATCAGCAAACATTTTCCTTATAGCCTCCTTCTCAGTGATTTATTTCCAAAATAAACTGCAGTGATTGTGTCAGTACTTAAACAATCATTCCCCTGACTCACCAGTGCTAATAAACTTTCTAATACACAAGGAACAGGGGGTGTTCAGGCAAAACCAACCAGTGTTTTCTGTCATAACACTGCTGAATAACAGCAAAGAGAAAGAAAATATTTATGAAGAAAGATTACCAAACCAATGAGCATCACTTGGGACCAACTCAACTGATGTAGGAGACAAAAGGTGGAGCAAGGAACAGTACATATGGCTCATGGGGACACAGTGCTGTACCCAACAGCACTGGCTGGAAGGTGAAAGCCCACTCAGCACCCTTGAAAACTTTCCCCTATTGACAGAGCTCAGTGGTGAACAGGACACTTGCAGAATTCCAAATTTTATACCTTCCTTATGCTGTTTTGGATTTTTTAGCCATTTTACAGAAAGACACTGATAGCATGGTTCAACAACATCTCCTGTATGTTTGTTTTCTGTAACATCTTATATAGAAGTTATTAGTATAATAAGTTTGAAGAACTTGGCTGTAAATGCTTTCAAATGGTTTCTTCAAACAGCGACACACTGAAAGTACTATCTGAACAACAACAAAAAAAAGTCTTTGAACGGCTTATATAATATGCAGCACTGAATGTCTTAATGAAGTGATTTATGAAACCCCAAGGGATATAGAATAGAGCTAGTATCACAAGAGCAATTCTAAGGCCCAGAAGCCTATTATTTTGTAAGAATTACTATGGAAATACAAGCATTCATTGCAGCATGTTCATTAGGAGCATTTCTATTTTATCATCATTGGAATACTCGAATATCTGCTAGTCAACTCAGGCGTGTGAGATTGCTACAGGAGAGAAACTGTATTTTTAAAGGATGGAAGATGCTCATTCATCTATCTCAGAAGCCAGTCTGAACATACCAGGATAATAGTGCTGTCTAGAAAGGAAGGTGCTTGGAGCACCAGAAAAAAGGTGAATGTCAGGTTCAGGTTTGTCAACGCAGCACCGTAAAATTGTGTATTTCAAGTACTCTGAGTGGAGAAAAGGCCTGTATATCTCAGTTACCTTCTGTTCATCACTAGAAGAATAAAAATTTAAAAAATGGGGTGTTTTCACTGCAGTTTTGAATTTGAAATACTGACTGACAACAGCTCCACTATCTTTTTACTGCTCCTTCAGTAATTATCAATCAGCTTAAAAAGAAATGATAACCACAGTTTTGTGGTTAGAATAACAAACAGCTGTGACTGAGAAATAGCAAGAAAAATAAATGTCAATAAATACATTAATTTCACATCATAACAGTTCACTCTTATTTCCAATATCCCTCTATTGAAGCCCACAGTTATCTAATTATATACAACTGAATCAAAAATAAACTAAAGGCAGATAGTCTTTATGCGAACAAAAAATATAGCTAACTTTGTTCAAAAAGTATGAGGATTTGCAACAGCAAAATACTATGACCAAAGTAAGGAGAGCAAACTGAAATACTCAAAGGTAAATAAAGCTTTAGCGAAAGTATGCAGTGGGAAAGAATATAGGAAAGAAAAGTTCAGGAAAAATGCAGTAAAGGGATATAGCTAAAACAAATGGGAACGAAAAAAAATAAACAAGGAAAATGCTGTTTAAAAAAAGAGAGCATGAAATATAATATTCCAGCTTCACTGAAAACAAATCTAGTGTCTACTTCTTTTATGCGGGGAAGGGTAAACACTGGCTAAAACACGCTGGCTTCCAAACAGCATTGCCAACATAAATACCGCCAGGAAACACAAGCTGTGCCTAGCGCTTGCCCCATAGTTCGTTCTGTTGTTCTGACTTCTACAGGCACAAAACACTGTGCACGTTGTTGGGTAATGCTATACCTGAACAACGTGCATCGAACAAAATGCTGCTGGTGTAGTCTCAGTGCGTGTGGAGGGTTGCTCAGCAAAGTGAGAGATATGCCCGCCATGGGGCTCCTCCATGGTGCAAACCCACGGGCTCCCTCATTGCCACTCATTAAGCTGTTCAGATAGGGTGTCTTTCAAATTTGGCATTTCATCTTTGAAATGCAGAAAACCTACACCGCATCGTATTTTGCACTGGTGTCCCTCCACAGCTAAGAATAACCTCATAGCTGCACCCTCAACAGCTGGAATCTGCGCTCAGACCTGCGCTACCTGCGTGACCCATTTCCCTAGCATCTATCCACATGTGGTTACAACAAACTGTCTGTGATCAAGCTTCCCTACTGATTTCAACAGTTTATCATAAAATACCAGAGTGTGAGAACCATTGGGAAATGTGAGGAATTTAAGCGGATCTTTCTCAGGTCAGTTAGAAGTGGCGTGGTTGCCAAAGGTGGTGGACTACATGGAAAACCTGCCCACTGTGGCATGGCTACCAGCATCTGCTGGGAGTGGACATGTCACCTTCCGAAGGCTTTCTGGCTCTGTCAGGATCCTTGTGTTTGGTGACTTCTGCCCCTTGCTAAGGGAGGAGGCAGAGTGGTGAACAAGTGGTTCTTACAGTTCATAGACTCTGCATAGGGTCCACAACATATGCCTGGCATACCACATAGCCTGTTCTTCCTGAAGCTGGCTTTATTCAATGCTGACATCAGTTTATGTGCCCTCACCTTGATGTGTGAGTGAGATCATGTCTTGACAGCCAAAGAAGACCCAGGCTGAGATAGTCCTCAACAAACCTTCCTGAAGCTGGCCTATGCTTGGTGCCAACAGTCTGTCCAGCAGCGCCCATGAGCCAGTCCATGCCTACCAGTACTGTTGGGACAAGATTAAGTAAATACAAGGTTGCTTTAGGTTTAGAATATCACTGATAAAAGTCACGTTTCTTTTCCCTTTCTGAAGAATTGCTATGGCTCCTCCACACCCTTAAGACACTCAGGATTATAATTATTTGGGGAGGAAAAGATGAAATACTTTTATACCATGTTTTCATTGGTTTAAAGAAAACTTTACATATCATGGCTTTGCCTTGAATATTCTTCCTTTGATGTATGAAAGAAAGTTAACATCATACTTGAACTCTTTTCATGGATGAATGTAATATATACTGAATTTGCGTCAGGAACAGACATTTCTTCCCTTCTTTCTTGCCCCACCAATTAATTTTGCAATGAAATTACAACATTGTCCTTATTAAAATTTCTGAGTTTGTGGCACAGACTTTTTTACAACTAAAAGTGTGAGTTAAAATAAACATATCTTGACTTGATCACTCTTTCCTATATATTTGAAAAGGTAGTCTGTGAAGATACACACTGAACCAAAAATACGTAGTGAGCTCTAAAAGCTATTTTTCCCATAGTCTAGAATCTGGAAATTAGTCCAAACTAGGAAATACTTAGATACAGCATGTATATAGGTAGTAAGCATGACTCTCTCCAATGAGCTTGTAAGGTTCACATGCTGCTCAGTATTTTCTTACTCAAGAAGCAATGTTCAGCTTCTTGCAATGAGGTAGCAAATTTCTGTTGACAACTATGAATGCACTTGCAACTCAGATTTCCCTGAAGTCCAAGTCTTGACCCCATGAGAGTGATTTCCTATGTCACAAGTAAATGAAGTAATTATTTGATGTTAAATGTATAAAGGCAGGTGTTAGATTTTTAAAAAAATGCAAATGTGTTATTAAGTAGCATAAAAGTATCAAGAAAAAACAGATAATAGCGTGTGTTTCAACTAATCACAGAAATAAAGTTCAGCTAATGTTTAAAATGTTACGCAAACATTGCACATTGACTGCCTTTTAAAGCAGAAAACTAGGGGGTGGGGTATACTGCAGTTTTCACTTGAGTAGACACCAGTGATTTTTATGGTGGAGGAGACAAACAGAAAACCTGTCTGTCTCGGGTATGTCAGGAGAGGACTGGCCAGCCTGTTACTAAATAAAAATATTGGCAAAGTGTTTCCCAGCATGGTAGAATTGTTTTCTTGTTTTTCCCATATCCTACCTTGAGAATGAACAACAGGCAACAAGAATGACATTTTTAAAACTATCCAGTGCTAATGT
Organism: Ciconia boyciana; assembly: GCF_034638445.1. Taxonomy (NCBI): domain Eukaryota; kingdom Metazoa; phylum Chordata; class Aves; order Ciconiiformes; family Ciconiidae; genus Ciconia; species Ciconia boyciana. The sequence goes on along the minus strand of NC_132936.1, from coordinate 101,665,485 downwards.
TTTGAACATACCAAGCTTCTGAAAGTTAGAATTAAAATGCATGCATGCATGCATACATACATAGATGTTCTTAAGTGTAAAAATAGAGTGCAAAATTAATGCATGACACACTATGCAGCCTCTGGGCAATTTTAGGAGAAGGGACATCAAGATCCCTGACTTTTTTCCATTTATCCTAAAATATATGAACAACATTTCATGAATTTTTGCTCTGCTTACTTGGTTATTGTTGTTTCATTTTACTACTTTTGTTTTCTTTTACTGCTTTCACATTTCATTCGCTAATAGGTAAGCATTCTGCATTTTTTTTCTTTTTTTTTTTTAAGCCAGGCAATGTAGACCATCATAAAAATAAGATCTATTTGAAAAGAAACACAGGCTGTTTTAAGTCCGAAACTCAAGAAGGTTAGAGTGATGATCTCCAGGTAGCAAATTCCAAATCTTTCTGCCTGCCCTCCATGAAAAGTTAGTTGTTGCTTCTTTCTCTTTTCTAAGCAGTCTGACAATAGGAACTTTTGACAGTGAAAAGGCAGAGTAAATACTCCTGAGAGTGCTTGACAGAAAAACAAGCCGTGTCTCGAATGGAAAGCTTAAAAAGAGATTTTTTAATGGCAGAGATTTTGCAAAAAGTTTGCTCTTATAAGCCAATGATTCAGTAGCATTTTCAAGATCAGGAAATCCTTTCTCTACAATGGATACTTTGTCATGCCAACAGACAGATCCAAAATTGCGTTGTGACTCATTCATAAGGCATTCAAACATTTTTATTTTCTTCAAATGTCTGGAGTTTGAATCATCCAAATCTCCATCAAAAGAAGCAGCAAGCAAGCATTTTCTCCTTTCAGACAGGATGTTTTGAGAAGAGGCTATGGCTTTCTCCTGCCAGCACGGACACATGTGGCACTCAAAGGACGGTAACAGCAGTCAGTGGTGTTTGCAATATCCCGGGCGCTAAGGGGCTGCTCTCCAACTTGTCTCTACAGATTTTTTACCTCTAATAGAGCCTTTCAAAGAACAAAAGTACTTTGGCTGTGGTAAGGTATGTGTACATCGTAATGACTTTGTACAACCTATATACCGTTGAAATTAATCTGTTTAGACAAGTTCCTCGTCTGATTCACAGCTTAAGTAATATACCCTGAAAAAGTTTTCATGGGGTTTTATTAATTTCCTGTGTTGCTTCTATTCAAGTCTTGCTGATGTAAAATTTTTTAGATGAACACAGGAACAGCAAAGATATTCATCACTGACATTCACGAAACTCCACAAACTGCTTTCAAAAATGATTTTATTCTGCGGTACACTGTATATTCTAGAAAGCACCAATAATGAGTTCACAGGGGCTTTAAAGAATTAGTGCACAGATATTTTAAGTCAGTCTTCACTTGTGAAATCTCACTAATAATCTGTGAGGATTTTCTTAATTCCTGAGAAAATCGATCGTGTTCATTTTGTTTCTCATTTTGATTATCTGCTGCGCTGTTCATTACTGAGCACTTTTCGCTTGTGAGTAGTGGAAAATGAAGCCATAGGTGGAGAAAGTTAGTTTTGGTGTCTTCTTCTCCCTTTTTCTTTTATCTGAGAGTCATTGGGTTTTGATCATAATTGTAAGTAATTACTGCATAGAATGAATTTAAAATGGATATCAGAAGTACTACACAGGGTAAAGGATGAAAAATTTTGCCTTTTCAGTCATCAAGTGCAAACCATACTATGCCATTTGCTGATCAGGAACAAGTGCATCACGTCACAGGGAGAAACTAGTCAGCTCACACAGTTCCAACCAAATTAGTATTGAAGTGGCTGGTAGAGTTAATGGCACGTAGTTAACCAGTGATCACTGAACGGTAGATTCAGGATCAATATTGATAATACAACCTATACACCCCAGTACCAGGCATTTATGAAATGTTAATAAACACCTGAAAATTTCTAAACACATTTCTAGCACAGTTGTGGTTACTGCTGTTGCCACCCCAAGGTCTCACCACCAGCTGCAAATCTTCATGCTTCTTTATAGATCATCCACCTCCTCCAAAACTTATAATAACTATCAGTAATCAAGAACTGTGAAATATCTAGGTTCTTGCTTACAAGCCAAGCAAATTAACTAAGTTGTTACAGTTTATTCACTCAGCTGTCACTGAAACGAAACATAACACCTCAAATTTAAGGCTCTCTGATCCTACAGGCTCCTACAAGCCCCTGTAGGACTGCCTAATTTCACCATGAGGAGCAGTTCCATTCGGTCACTGACACAAAGAGAATAATGGGCGTAAAGCAAACCTATAAATGTATGCTAGATTAATACTTTATGTCTTAAAAGTTGGTATATTGAAACAAAGGCATTCAACAGGTTCATTTAAACTTGTTGATTACTTTGACTTTATTTTACTGATAATTCCATTTTTAGTCTCTTCATTGCAATAGTGGTTCAGCAGCTACTTGCTACAAGCTTTACAAACTATTTAAAATTATCTAGAATTACGCCGTGGGGTTTTATTTTTATTTTTCAAAAAGTAGGTTGAATATTTGATTAGAAACAAGTCAGTTCACAAAGTTCTAATACACACACAGAGTTTAATCTGTAATGAGGAAATATAAAAAAACCCCAGCTGCTCGCACATCCTGGGAGCTAGTATTTTCAAATTCATAAAGTGGCACAAAAAGGCATACCTGAGATTCCAAGCCTCAGCTTTTCAAGATTTCCAACCACTCAACCTTAAAAAGACTTATGAATAGAAAGTATAGGCTCTCCACATACTCAGTACCTGCTTCTGACTTTTGAAAAGCAGACACTCAAATGCTGTGAAGATTGGCATACACAATAGTAGGTTAATTGAACACATATACCATGGCCCGTATACCATGCATCAGTCTGTGCATTTCCACAAATGGCATGTATCTGGCTGTAGCAAGATTTTTGAGGGGCTAAAGATGTAATTCCATATTTTGCAATCTAAAATCAGAAACAATTTTTTGCAATTTCTGTCAATTATAATGGGCTTTAAAAAAAACTTTACTCTCCACAGAGTAGTTCTACCACATTTGTTTCACCATCAGCTAGAACGTTACAGAAAAAAGCTCTACCTTTTTCTACATCAGGCAGAATCCAGCAGAATTACCTTTTCAGATTTAGAGATATACATGCAATATAATACTTCTAGTCTTTGTTCACCTCTGTTCAGAGCTGGAACAAATCTATATAAGAAGTGCCAAGTGGAAAAATACTGGTAGGACAACAGATTTGCCAAGGGCTGGATTACACCATGCAACCATAAAACCCCCAGGAGCATGTTTTAACCACTCTTTCTGGAATAATTTGTCCTTGTCTACTGTAGCAAGTCTTAGTAAATATAGAGTTAGTCCAATGGGATCCTTTACTGACACTCACCAGGAGCAGTAAGTGACATTTTAAGGTAGATCATGACTGGGGGAAAAATGCCAACCTCAGTCTTTCTCTCTGGAATGCCACTGACTCCAGTGGACAGAGGGCAAAAGATGGTTTGAATCTAATTGCTATTTGTATTGGGTTTGCCTGGCAAGGGTTTGGTAGCAGAGGGGGGCTACAGGGCTGGCTTCTGTGAGAAGCTACTAGAAGCTTCCCCCTATGTTCGATAGAGCCGATGCTCCAAGACGGACCTGCCACTGGCCAAGGCTGAGCCCATCAGCAACAGTGGTAGTGCCTCTGTGGTAACATATTTAAGAAGGAAAAAAAAACACAACAGCAACTGCAGCCAGAGAGAGGAGTGAGAATATGTGAGAGGAACAACTCTGCAGACACCAAGGTCAGTGAAGAAGGAGGGGGAGGACGTGCTCCAGGCGCCAGAGCAGAGATTCCCCTGCAGCCCATGGTGAAGACCATGGTGAGGCAGGCTGGCCCCTGCAGCCCATGGAGGTCCACAGTGGAGCAGATATCCACCTGCAGCCCATGGAGGACCCCATGCCGGAGCAGGTAGATGCCTGAAGGAGGCTGTGACCCTGTGGAGAGCCTGCGCTGGGGCAGGCTCCTGGCAGGACCTGTGGACCCATGGAGAGAGGAACCCACGCTGGAGCAGGTTTGCTGGCAGGACTTGTGACCCCATGGGGGACCCATGCTGGAGCAGTCTGTTCCTGAAGGACTGCACCCCGTGGAAGGGACCCACGCTGGAGCAGCTTGTGAAGAACTGCAGCCCGTGAGAAGGACTCGCACTGGAGAAGTTCGTGGAGGACTGTCTCCCGTGGGAGGGACCCCATGCTGGAGCAGGGGAAGAGCGTGAGGAGGAAGGAGCAGCAGAGACGACATGTGATGAACTGACCGCAACCTCCATTCCCCAAACCCCTGCGCCATTCGGGGGAGGAGGTAGAGAATTTGGGAGTGAAGTTGAGCCGGGGAAGAAGGGAGGGGTGGGGGAAGGTGTTTTAAGATTTAGTTTTTATTTTCTCATTATCCTACTCTGATATGATTGGTAATAAATTAAATCAATTTTCTCCAAGTCGAGTCTGTTTTGCCCATGACGGTAATTGGTGACTGATCTCTCCCTGTCCTTATCTCGACCCACGAGCCTTTTGTTGTATTTTCTCTCCCCTGTCCAGCTGAGGAGGGGAGAGAGAGAGCAGCTTTGGTGGGCACCTGGCGTCCAGCCAGGGTGAACCCACCACACTATTTTTGGAAAAAAATTATATTTCAGAACTATTAAATGGCAAAGTAGATTGACACTTTTGCTTTAGATGCTGGGTGTCAACGAGCATCAGGCAGCATTTTAACTTTCAAAGGAAAGTTACAGCCAATAAGTCACTACTATCTGCCGATAACTTGCAGAGAAAAATGGCCAGTTCCACAGTATCATGTACTCAACTGTCATTAGGGTGGATGTTTTCCTTTGTGTGCATTTGCAGCCCATACCATTATGAATACTCATGCAATAGTAGACTGAAGCTTGACTCATTGAATTGAACTGTAAAACACAAACTTCCCTGGAACAGGATATCCATTAATATACCAATCCATCTTAGACAGCTTATGAATGGCTGTCACGGCACAATAAAGTTACTTTGAATAAAAAACAATTAACTTATAAACGCCACTCCAGTGGAAACTAACCATGAAGTCTACATAATAGTAAAGCAAACAAACAACTTACTGGGAAGGAGCTTAGGTTATCACAGTAAGCCATGTCACATATTTTCCTCGCTATCAGCCCTGTGGACCCATGAAAAAGAAAGAAAACATGATTAATGCCTCTCTGCAGTCCACAGTCACTAGGTACCAGATTGTCCTTCTGTGCCTGTTGGTTGCTAGCACAGGCTGGAGCCAAAGTCGGGATTATCTCAGCTATACCAAAAGAAAAACAGCCATCCCACTGGAGGAATAAAACTACAGTCTGCACTATCTCTGCTCATCCTCCCCTGGTCCTGCCAGCTTAGTCAAAAAAAGTTCAGTACTAATAGAATGTGCAACACAGAAGAATATTTCATTTGAAGCAAAATGTGTGATGAATATACCTGACTATAGTTCAAGACAAACAAAGAGCCCAGGAGTATTATTACTAAATTGCTCCTCCAAGGGAGGCACATGGAATTCTGCTGTTCTAAAATCAGTTATAGGTAGTATGAAGACCCACATGGTAATGACCAGGAAGATAAGTAAGAGACTAACTTTTCAAGCTCTTTACTCTGTAGGAAATGTTTAATGCAACACATTTACATTTACTGTTTTGCTGCTAACGAGAGTGAGCTCTCTCCTGGAAGAAGACATCGGCAGTTTCTTTGGCCAAAAGACACGTGGCAGCAATTTCTTTCAAGTACTCCAGGCAGCACAGTGACCCTCATTGACCTACCAGTGCGCCCAGCTTCAGTGCTACTCAAAACAGACTTCTCTAGAGATGGAGAATGGGAGACAGGGAGTGAGTGTCCATCCAGATCAGGACAAAGCATCTCTTCTGAGCTCTGACACCAGCATAGGCAGCTGGCAAGAGGTTTCCTGGTTTAGCGAGAGTAAGAAGATAACCAGAGGACTAAGAAAAATCAAAAACAATTACTCATAAACCTGTACTCAAGTCATTTATGGAATGAGATGGTCATGGAAGAAGTTACCTTTTACTGTACTCCTGTCACGCATTTTGACCAAACCCTTATTTTAGAAGTCCTGTCAGACCATTTCAGAAGTAGGCATGACATGAGCAGCTCTGGCTCCTACCTCCATGCACTCAGCCTGGGTAACTCAGTGGTGTCAGAAACACCCAAAGGCTGCTAATGCCTTCGTACCTGCACACACATCCGTGTCCATTACAACACCCAGCAGTGCTTTCCTTCTGGGAAGGCAAAAAATGCTTGGATGAACATACTCAGGACAGGAGAGAGGAGGTACAACATTTCAAGCCTCAGTTACTTTCCAGGTGACCACTGCTGGTTACTGGTGACTTTGGGCCATCCCAAACCAACACATAGTTTCAGATAGAGTCATCTTATTCTGAGATGCAAGGCAACAGGTTAAAAAGGGGCGTATGAGCAACAGTGACGGGACTTCTTCAGAAACAGCCCTCCTTAGAAAAAAACATGCTTTTCCACCCATTCCTTCTTTGCACCTTACTTAATATGAGTGCTAAAACTCTCCGTACTGTGAGCGTCAGTAATTGCAAACCAAACATGTCATGTAATCATGCTCTATGGCCCTGTTTCCTCCATGAATCTCAAAGTACTTCACAAAGGAGGAGAAATATTGCTATTCCTATTTAAAGTGGATGGTCCCTATTTCACAGATGTAGTTACCATACCACAGGGTCCCCTCAGACAGCGGTAATGCTTCCTTGGTGCAGCTCTAGCTATAAAGAGAATCAGCCCAGTGATGCATTTGGACCAACATGCACAAGAGAGATGAACACATGGCTTGAAGCATTTTATTTCAAAGTCTGTATCTCTAGAGGACATACGAAGATTAGAGAAGATCTTTCTCACAGACACACAAGCCCAAACACCTGTATGTTCTTTTGGGTTTATTGTATATAATGATTTTTCTTTCCATTCTGTTTTACCAGCACATCTTCCCGACAACTGGAAATGGTTAGAAAACAGCAGGAAAATGGGGGTGGGAGGGAAGCAGGGGAAAAAGAGAATATTTACATGCTGCTTTAAATATTTTCCAGATTTGAGGTTTCAGGGTGGGGGGAGGAAAAGGAGGGGTCTGTTTTTCTAAAAAGCATGGGAATCCAAAAGTTGAAATCTTTAAATTTCCAAATGCCAAAATTCAATGGCATTAAGTCAAAACAGATGTTTCATTTTGGTTTTGCATTTTAAAAATGGATGTAAGTTTGAATATTGTCATTTCATAACAAAACATTCTGTTTTAAAAAGTGCTATAAAGAACTCCATTTTCCTTTTACTTGAGTTTTTTTGAAAGAGGTTTCCCCAGGGAAGTTTCAACAGGAAAAAAGAAGGGGCGTTCTGACCTCCTCTACCTCCAAGCTTGACTTTAATCTGCAATGAAAACAGCTCGCCTCATGGTCTCTATTATGCTGTGCTCAGAAAAAGACGACCAAAGAAGGTGTTAGAATATTCCCTGTTGGACATTATATGATGATATAATGAATTATGGGCATTGCAGACACTACCTTTTACCACTTATAATTTATGAGGGAACAGTAGGATATAAAACTGAAGAAGATGAGAGCACATTTTTCATTTTGCAATGTAGAAACAGTGTGTTTCTTATAATTTTATAGCTCTGGGGTTCTTTATTTTGTATTATTTTTCCTACCAGTTTGTTATAAAGTTTAATATACTTTTTATAATCAATACTTGACATTTTGCATTTTAGTTGCAATTTTTTGAAAGATGGTATTATACCCACTTGAAAGAACCTTAGAGCAGTCCATGCAAATATGCATATTTAGTATATGCAAATGTACATACCTCTGTATTTTCATTTTTAACCTATTTTAATACAGCATGCCTTCAATACAAAGGGGGAAAAAGAATTCTAAAGACTGATTTTCCTTGGCTTAACTGTTTGCTCTATTGAAAATGCTGCTTTGTGAATGATATAGTTGACATATTTGCAAGGAAATGCAAAGTCTTTTATAAATTTTGAAACTAATCACCTGGCCTCTGCAATCCAATTCCCTTGTAAAGATTCCTGCACCACCGCAGTAACATTTATGCAAATATGCCCACTGAGATGAGACTGAAAGACTGGAGAGCAGTTAAAGGGATTTTTTTCATACAACAGATAAGAATAATCTGAGAGGAAGAAAAATGCAGTTGCAAAACAGAGTTAACGGTGTGGATCCTGTGTGGGGGAAGGAGCGGGGAAGGAGAGAAGGGAAAACGTGCCTGAGGATTCAAGCTAAGAAACACTAGAATTGCTTTGCAAAAGCTAGAAATAGCTCTTGTGTGCTATTTTTGTCTTTTGCAAAGTAAGTCTAAATAGCATGCTAGGGCCCAGCATCAGATTTTTAAAACACAAAGGATGTAGATAAGACACTTTGGGTGCAGAGAGAAAAAGTGTGTTATCTGGCATCTAACTCCCACTGCAACTCGGGAGGGGAGCAACCCATTTTAACTTTAAAAAGTCAGCCCCCACCTCCATATGCAGGCACACTGTGTATAAGCCAGTAGCATTTCCTCATTAAAATGTTTTTCCATAAGGCTGCAAACAGTGATGGTGTATGAGAGCTCTTTGGCAGAGAGCAGAGCGGAGCAGGAGCACCACAGTACAGCAGGACACTGCTCCTTTTCACTATTAAATCTGCACCCTTGGCTGTCCCTTTATAATACAGTGCAAGAAAATACATCCATTACATTGGGTTCCTTCATAGCTGGGCTGAGCCTGTGATTTTATAGGCAAGAAGAAAGCCCACAGCTTTCTGAAGAGTGATTTTTGCTCCCTTCGTCTGGACCTCAGCCACACACCGTCTGCAGAGCTGGGGCCACCTTTTATTCTTCCGTGAATTACCAAGAATCAGACTTCAAAGTCTGGTGGGGTTCATGTACCCAGAAGAGCATTTCCTGGGGGTGACAAGGTGGCTCTGGGAGTAGGTGAGCTGTAAAACCCGGCTCCTCCGGGGAGCCCACGCTTGCTCTTCGGTCCCGGAGAAGCAGCCGTGTGTCGCCGGCGGCAGGGAGGGGGATGCAGCATGTGTGGGAGCTCCCTGCATTCCGGTTCCGCTCCATCCGCGGCTGTCAGCGTGGAGGCCCATCGCAGAACAACGTTATGTTTACGATTAAATGTATGAGCATCGCTGTCCCTGTGCTGGCTCTTGATTCGGCTTGCTGCCTACAGGACGAGTAAATCCTGTTTTATGATGGGAGCGTGCAGCTAACGTGCGTAAGGTTGCTTTTGGTCTGAGACGGGGCAAAGCACTTCTGTGCTTGGAAAAGGGTCGAAGCAGAACAGCAGCTGTGGCCCAAAAAGCTCTCTCCTTTTGTTTCTATTGGGATATTTTCTGTTATTATGCAACTTTAAGAGTAATCAAAACCAAATGATTCCAAGCAGCAGCTAAATAAAGGAAGAGTTAATATAAACTACATGGAAAGATACAGATCGCACAGGAGAGTTTTCAGTGTAAGCAGACAAGAAGGGTGAGACAGTGAGACATAAAGAGAGCACATATCTCACTCAGCATCGCACGGGGAGCTGGTGAGAGCAGTACAGCTTTCTGAAGTCAATCATGAATCTCACTCTGTTTCTCTAGCTATAAACCCATGTGTCACCAGTCCCCTGTGCTGCTCCTCAGTGCCTCAGGAGTGAGTCTTCAGTTCGCAAACAGCAATTTTCCAACTTAGTTTTTACTGTTTGGGTCAAACTTCCCCCTCCTTAAGCGTGTGGTAAGATAGGTATTTCTGATTCATTAAACACAATACATTCATATGACTGTGTGCTTCAGCACCGGAGTCTTATTTCAGTGCTTACTAGTATTTACAGAAGAATATTTACACTTCTCTTAACAATCACAAAATCGTTGTTGCACAAAATGGTTGCTTTTCCCCTCAGAATTGGCACTTTGAGCTCTTTTTTTCCTTTCTCCTCGGCCTGTTCGCATTCCCTTTACTTTCCAAACCCATCCTATTTTCTTTTAGGCGATTTACAGAGAAAATCACTGACCTACCACAGTTCAACTCTTGCACAAACTGGATTGCTGGATTCATGGGTTTTAAGAAAGGGGGTAGGTGGAGGGGTCTGACTGCTGGGCTGGCGGTGCAGCTTCCCCAGAGCTCTGGCTCGGGGCATGCACTGTTCACGGAGCTAGACGGCATCGCTACACACCATTAGCTGCCCAAGAATTAAGCAGGTTATATGGCTATGTTCTCAAGAAATTACTACTTCTCGACAGTCCCTTTGTTTTGACATTAGCCTCTATTTTACTGTAACTGGGTGATTGAAGTATTTCTTGTAGCATTTCATCATTACTCAGAGCTGAACAAGTGCAGCCAGTGATTAATAGCACATTCATTGTGGGTCTTGGATACCTGGTGATCTGCATGATGGTGCTTAGTCCCCAACATCTGCTACATTCAGAAAACATTGTGAAGAATGGGGCCTTTGTAATGTTTCTCTGAAGATTTTTAAGCATGTTTGCTTCCAGCGTGTTTACAGTAATCATGTCTGTTATTCCTGCGCTGGTGGAACGTGTGAGCCCTGAGCTATGTCTTGGCACCTGCACGCAGACATTGTATAAATATATACGTAGCAGATTTTTAGGCTGCTCAGGACTGGACTAGCTATTACTTCCTGGCAGTATCTTTGCAAGCAAGTTTATTGGCACAAACACTCATCAGTTAAAACAAGTCTGAAGTGGCTCTTATAGAAGTCTATTTTGAATTGGTATCGTGCAAAATCTCAGTAGGAGCCCAGTTTCTTGAGGTATAGACATCTGATCGAGGAATGTGCTGGAACACTCGCATCCAGCAAACACACGCTCAGCTTCGTGCTTTTGTATGGTATTAAATACTTGCAGAGAACTGATCTTTTGTAGCGCCACTCCCCACCCTAAAATTCCTTGTGCTCCCATCCACTTCAACACTCTCCCTAGTGGCCTTTCCCTCAGCCAAGTCCCCAACAGGAGAAAACCTCCCCGCCAGAACATCTCACGAGGAGAAGGGATGCTGGTGTCTCTGCTGCTGGGGATGTCCAGGGTGGTCCTGATGGATCGTAGCCCTAACAAGCAGCTTCTCTCCGTCCTGCTGGGGGAGCAGACAGGCTCAGCCGCAGTCTGCTCCACATCTGGTTGGCTGCTCCGGCTTTTGGCACTGAAACCGCATGGATATTTGCAGTCTGTCGAGTGGTTTGATGAACATGTCAATACAATGGTCAAGCACATCAGTTTTCATTTCACTTAGCATTGCCAAAGTGTGTTTTTATTTAAAGTAAGGCTATTTTGAAACTCCCTTTCATTCTTCTGTGATGTCTCACAGATTACTGAAACTTGGTTTTGGAAGGCTGAAGTGGCCTTTAATGCTTAACCTCTGTGCTTCCCTGGCTGCTCAAGGAATCTGCATGCTCCTCCCCACCCTGAACTCTACCACAGGCAGGTAGAATAGCTTTCAACATTACGCTTTGCATATACAAAAAAATCCCAGCAATGCTCACATTTTGCAGTGTTTATACATAACTGCGGAACAGGCTTTCTCCCTGTTGGAAGGGGCTGGGCAGGATCTGAACAGTGTAAGAGCTGTCCCACAACACAGGAGTCTTCTTCAAGTGAATATAGTACACAAGAAGGAAGGAAAAAAGAAATCTGTTTGAATGAGCCTTTCTGTATACAAGGGTTAAAATCTGCTCCCTTTCTTCCTTGCTCCTGTCAGACTCCCCCCTGAAGCATGCTTCTGCAGAAAATCCTTCCCTAGGAATAACTCCTGTTCCCTTTCTACTCCTGAACCATTACAATTTGCCTTATTTCCCCCATATCAGTGGTTAGAACAAGGATTATCTGAAGGGACAAACAAAATGCGTGTTACGGGAAGGCTAAAAAGCCTTCAAAAGGGGGGCTTCTAAAAAAAAGGGAGGGGAAACAGCTAAGCCATGATACTAGGGGAAGGTTCTTCATAAAAAGGTAAAAGAGCTGTATGCAGGGCCATCTCCTCATCCACTTCTTCGGGTGTAAGGTCTCAAGGAGCAGATGCCCCCTCTGCCCCCCCTCCTTGAGGCGGCTGACGAGGGTGCCCGGAGGGGCACTGCACCGACCGGCATGACCTGCCAACCGGCACACTGTGCACCCCAGTTAAACCTGGTTCCAATCTCTCCCTTCCTCCCTCTTGCTACAGTAGTCTTATTGAGGGGGAAAAAATCTCACCAACTTCAGAGAGAGGCAGAGTATCATCAGCCCAGTTAGCCCAACAGTCACTGCAAGAGCAATGTCCCAATGCTATTTAAGTTCAGGCTAACCTCTGAGAGGGCTGCGTGCTTCTATAAATGAGGACACCCAGGAAAGTTAATCCTTTTTAGTCTTTGAAGTTGATTGGTTAAACTAAATGAAACTCCCCTACAGATGCTTTTACTCTTCCAAAGGGAATAAGCACTGGCAGCCACAGTGGTGTGTTTAACAGTGTCCACAGGGCAGTTTAATTCAATTCAATTAATTCATTTTGGAATTCACTCTTTTAATTAAATTCAAGTTCACTTTCTAAAGATATGATTTGTTGACAAGTCCTAAATGAATAGCCCTTCAAACAAGGTTGTCTTTTTTGCTAACCAAAAAATGGCAGAAATAATTCTAGGACACGAGTGTTCCTAAAGGGGAAGGAGCTGTAAGAGTAGCTGGTACAAGAGTGTGCTTGGCTTTGTTTTAAATTACAAGCCTTTCTATGACATTTCATATCACTTTTCTATTCCTGCTTCAGGTTTCTAAGGAAGAATTCAAGATGCAATTAAATGATAAGAATGTCTCTTGGTTCGGTAAGGAATCATCCAGTTTCTGTAGATCTGTAATGACTTGAAACTTATCAAAAGCAAGACCAAGCACATTCCCTTAGAGAAAAGTGTTACAGATGGAGCCTGCTCTTCCTGAGCCTCCATCCCAGGTACCAAGAATGGACAGAAAGTTGCATTCGTTTTTACACAAAGCAACACCAGCACTTTTGGTTTGGTGAGCTGTAAACTCAGAGAGATCCAAGACCTGTTCACTTTGGCCAGATGCTGCTTTTTCTGTAGGTGACTTGTCTTTGCATAGCTGTCATGGTACTACCTCCGCTGCCCAACTGGACGACTACAGCTTTTAGGAAAAAGAAAAATAAACTGATAATGTAGAGTGACTAATGACTAGTGCATTTATGGTACAGTTGTCTATGGTCTGACCTCCCAGCCTGTGGTATTTTCAGGATGCATGAATACATTGGTGCATAACAACCTTCCAAAGTCTTGTTAAAAGGCAGATGCTGAGTGGAAATCTTCACTTTATTGAATTGCTGTTTATTATCTGGGAAACTTTGGGAAGCTAAGATATGATTCTCCAAGGGATTATTAGACATTATCTTAATCCAACGAAGCACTTAAGCACTGAGCTCAAGAGCTCTGCTGGATCTTTAGGCAGAGGGCTCTGCAGCACCTTGGTTATCAAGTCTCATGTGAAAGCTATGTGGGGAGGAACAGGAAAATAAAGTGCTTCCAGCCCACTAACAGTTAAAAACGCAGCTGCAGCATTCCAGTAATAATGTCCGGGAAACATCAGCTCCCATAAGATCACATTGACCGCAAAAATCTCTCAAGCTTAAACACTCAGAAAATTGATTACTGCTACTTTTTAAAAAAGCCCTGTCTAGTGACAGCAGGTTTATGAAGTAGATTTGTAGCCCCAGTCATAGCCAGTATCAAGTGGATTTTCTCTGTGGAAAGAGAGAAGGATAGCAGCACACATTGTTCTCCAAAGGTCTAAGAAAATAAAACCTTGAGGGACGGTTCAAAGACTTTTCTCTCGAGTCTTCAAGGAGAGGGAAGGTGGGCATTAGCAGTCATTGCCTTCCACAGTTATGCAAGCTCCGGTTCACAACCCTCCCCCAACATTAAGCCAATTTTCAGACTGGTGTACCAACCTAGCAGCACTGTAACTATGTCTCATTCAACACCCAAGTGTTTCATTCAGTCAGATAGCTGGGTCATCAGTTTCACTTAGTAATTATACAGCACGGATGTGTACATTTGCTGGAAGCGTAAGTACAGAGCCATCGTGGCCCCAGATACATGAAGTACATGTGGGTAATCTGGAAATTATCTGTAAAGAGGCTGATTGGTTTTGGTGTACACACCCATGGTGATATGAGTGCAACGGATCTTTGCTAAAGGTATGCCTGCTGCCTCAGCTTTCCCTCTCTGAAAATATATCCCCTGGGGTTGATTTGCCCTGAATTTCCCTTTCAAAGAAAGGAAGAGTCTGAACACACAACTTAGGTCAAATGTCTTGTTTTAGCTACAGATTTTCTGTGGGTTGCCCTAATGGTCTTCAGGGACTCCACAGGGGACCCTCCTGCCTAGAGGGCAATGAAGTGCTGACTCTTATGAGGAGACCTCTCCCTCACTGGTCGGGGTCTCTCCACAACTCTTTCACATCAGGACTTTCTTCTGGCTCCGTGTGGTCAGCTGCGTACTTTACCCCTTCACCGCTTCAAGGGAGACAGCTTATGAGCCGACACCACCTCCTCCTCCTCCAGCTTCTACCTCAAGGAGTACATTGATCAAAACATTGTATGGCTGATCATTTCCCTGCCCCAGCTCGCGAATACACCACTTCATCTTTTTTGCAGGCCTTTGTCTCAGCCATCTTACAGTTTTCCTTAGCTTCTCCTTTTATTAAAAAATCTTTTTTGGAGGTTGTTCCTTGCTCTCTTTCTGCCACCACTGCCCCTCCACAATCCTGCCCAAGGCACTCAAGAGCTATTGCCCAGCTGCTGACCTGTCCAGAAGCCTCCCCCCATGCTGCAGCACCAGTGACTCTCTGGGTTCCCATCACAGCCCTTTTCCCTGGGGATTCCCTCCCCAGTGAAGCCCAGCATACACTGGCCTCATCCCACCACTGCGCTCTGCACCCAGCCTACAAACCTGTACTTCCTGCAGGCATGATCAGGGAGGAAAAACACATTGACACTGTGTAAGTCTGGGTCTGAGCCTTGGTTTCTGTCCCAGGTCAGTGCTGTCCCCTCCGGGGAGGCAGAGAGAAACCGCGGGTGAGCGGTGACCAAGCAGACAGTGCCACTGCAGCCAGGGTGAAACCGAGCTGCAGTAAGGGTGAAGGGGGGATTAACACACAGGATAACATCTGCAGGAGGTGGATAACACCAGGCTGATCTAATAGGCTGAGCAAGGTGGAATGGCCCCTGCAGCCCAAGTTTGCGTGAAACCTGCTTCTGATCGAGGCTAATGAAATAGCCAGGCTACCCATAATGAAACATAAATGGGTAGATCTGAGCCCAACTTACTTTGAACCATCAGAGCACCAAACCCCACGATCTTAGACAATGCTATAGCACCTGTAGACTAATGAGGAATCCATTTTTCTCCTCCAGGACTATTACTTGGGTTGACCGTCCTCAGCAGGAGGTGACTTGTGCGCCCATGCGGAGATGTGCAGGGTGGAAAACTCGCCGTGTCTCAGTAGATATCTCTAAGATGGGAAGCTCTGTCTCTTCCTGGGTGGTATTGATTTCAGCTTCTTGCCTTACTGATTCTTCCATGGCACCTTGACAAAATTCAGATTTATCTGCACGTCTGGCATTAAATACTTCAAAAACACGTGCAGATGCCAAGAGCAGCCTGAAATAAACTGTGTGTGATTTGACAACTATGTGTATTTTTCCTACTCTTGAGATAGCTTAGCTCCATTTTTAACAATTACAGCCTCAAATGGCCGTGATGTTAACAGAGCACAGAATGTGGTACTTAGAGAGCAGCAATTATGCAGCAGTTGAAGCAAGGTCTGTAAGCAGAAGCAATACATTTTATTAGACTTGTAGGTGCTATTACAGGACGAAACAAATAAACTCTGGCCTTGTGTGCACTGAAAGTCTTCTGATTATCTTTTGTTTACTTTTCCCTCTCTACAAACCATGTCTTTCTTACGTCTTATGTAATAGAGGAAGGTTAAAGAAACAACAGGTATAAATAAGAACACAAAGTTGGTTCCATCAGAAATAAAAAATTATATATACCATTTTTCAAATGTTAAGATATTAAGTAAAATCCTGGATTCAAGCACAGTCGTTTTACTCCACGTCAGGTCTTACCATTTGAAATATGTCCCAGCGCATATTTCTAACATTGCTTTCATTTTTATCAAAATGAAGTAGCTCAGAAGCTCCTTGCCAAACTATGTATTTGTGCCACACATACACAAAGCAGATCCTTTATTGCTTGTTCTATTTTTTTCCAGCACATCTTATGTCATTGTTTAAATCTTGGTAAAGATCTGTTCTCTGAAGCATGGACATGAGCCGACAATGTGCGCTCACAGCCGAGAAAGCCAACCATATCCTGGGCTGCATCAAAAGCAGCGTGGCCAGCAGGTCGAGGGAGGTGATTCTGCCCCTCTACTCCGCTCTGGTGAGACCCCACCTGGAGCACTGCGTCCAGCTCTGGGGTCCTCAGCACAAGAAGGCCATGGAGCTGTTGGAGCAGGTCCAGAGGAGGGCCACAACAATGATCCGAGGGCTGGAGCACCTCTCCTGTGAGGACAGGCTGAGAGACTTGGGGTGGTTCAGCCTGGAGAAGAGAAGGCTCCAGGGAGACCTGATTGCGGCCTTTGAATACTTAAAGGGGGCTTATTAGAAAGATGGGGACAAACTTTTTAGCAGGGCCTGTTTCGACAGGACAAGGGGTAATGGATTTAAACTAAAAGAAGGTAGATTTAGACTAGATATAAGGAAGAAATTTTTTACACTGAGGATGGTGAAACACTGGAACAGGTTGCCCAGAGAGGTGGTAGATGCCCCAACCCTGGAAGCATTCAAGGCCAGGCTGGATGGGGCTCTGAGCAACCTGATCTAGTGGAAGATGTCCCTGCTCATTGCAGGGGGGTTGGACTAGATGGCCTGTAAAGGTCCCTTCCAACCCAAACTATTCTATGGTTCTATGATTCTATGATAACTGCAGAACATCAAAATTGCAATCACAAATGCAAAGTATTTAGATTCTTGCTTGGGATCAATCTGTAAGTCTAGATGATTTATCTAGTTCTATTTCTGAAACATGCAAGCACAGATGTAAAAGGAGAGGAATTATTTCAAGATACCAAAACTCAGTGGTAACTGAATCTCACATAATTTCTTTCAACTTTGGCCAAAACCTTTGCCTCTGCTAATACCAAGGAAACTTGAAGGATGCAGCAAAATAATAGACGGAAATTCTTGCCTGGCAATTGTTTATTTAAAAGCCAGTTCAGCACTGCATAATAATAATAATAATAATCTGGGGTAAGTGAAGAAGGCACAGCCTTACTCTCTTGAAAGGGCAGTTGAAGGCACTATAGACAAATACAGTGATCACTGAACTGTCATTTACAGCTTGATCTAAAACTTTCCACAAACAAAACCACAGCGGGTGAATCAGAGCTTTTGCCAGGGTACCAGCATTGCCATCACTGTTCACACAGGAAAATGTCTTAATCCGGCAGCGGGCCAGAGCCTCACCCCCTCGCTGGCACTGGCGATGCAGACACGGAGAAGGGCGTCCACCAGCATTGACGGTGACTCAGGTCCTGGTCCCCATGGTCAGAGGTGGTCAGGCTTTGGGTCAGCGCTGGTTGAAAGACGGGGCTATCAGCAATCCCTCCAAACTTTCTGGAGGTGCGATTGAGGGCTGACTCAGAGGAAAACATGCCACCTACTGACTCTTGCAGCACCCGGGATTTTCCCTGAAAAATCCTATTCAAAAATTAACACAGAGCTTCACTGATTTATGGGTAAGGGATCAAGCAAGACAAGAGTCATCACACAGAATGAGAAATTGGATCTGCTTACTGGACTTTCTCTCTTTGCTTGATACGGTTTAGACTTCAGTTTTCACTCAGCCAAGCTACCGTAGATGTCAGAAAATTTTGCCGGAGAGGAACTTGTATGGTGCTGCTCTGCAGTACTGTGCAAAACAAACTGCGATTTTCCAGTGTAATAATATTAGTTTCAGGTTTATGGGATCATTCTGCTAATGGCCATTCCCACAAATAGAGCCTCTGTGATTTGTAGAGATTAGCTTCAGTGGACTTCTTCCCCAGATTTGTAGTTGTCTAGTCGGCTTCCTTCTGTACATATTGTAGAAGCTTTACATCGCTAAGTAGCCCTTAATGATGAATAGTGAAAGGGTTCTAAAAACTGGGGGTTTTTTAATGATGCTATTCTTTTGCCTCTTTGTCTGCAGAGGGAAATTACTGTATCTCTTTTTTATGTGCCAGATTCTGCTCTTGTTTGCATTAGCGTTAAATTTTAACAAATCTATTTATTTTGTTTATCTGTATTATTATTTGTATTGCTTACAGCAGAAACTGGAAGCCTTTTTTTGACAGCTGGTGAGCCAAATTGTACTTGGTACATGACCGTGCACCTAAAACGAACCCTTTCCAGAATCCATTGCATTTAGTGGAGGTAGTGTTCTCTTTCACAATTTTCATTAGTGATTCTGAAGTCCTACTTTCCTTTGCATGAGATAACAAATCTCATTTAGATCAACTTGAAAGAGTCTTTCCTTGAGAAGACAAAGTGTCAGAGCCATTGCACCCATTTACAAGCTAATTAAACTGCACAGCGGCACTATGCTTGCTGTTTCTGAAGCTGTGTTAAAAAAAAAAAGGTTATTTTTTTGCTGAGTATGGTCCCAAATATTTTCAGGATGCTTTCTTTTGTGGCTGTTTCATTACAAATTCAAATTTTATATTTCAGAGGATTTAAACAAATAGATAGCTGGGTAAAAAGCTACACATATGTTGCCTGGCCAGGCTTTCTGACAAGATACCACCTATTTTTTCCATGAACAGACAGAAACACCCAGAAAAGAGGTCTGTGCAAGCCCCTGCTGTGGAGAAGGTGAGTACGCTGGATTTAGATTTAATCACATTCTGGTGCATGCTCACTCATGTAGCAATTTGTCTTTTTGCATCAGGAATAAAATACACAAGCTATCAGTTTAAAACATGAATTTTCCCTTCTGCTTCTGTTATTCTTTCACTGACAGGCCCCAAAGTCCATGTTCTGAAATGAATTTCCAGAGTTAGCGTATGTTTTCTTTCGGCAGATCAGGTTTCAAGGCTTTTCTCCTACACGTGTGAGATCTGAGGTTAGCTGAGCCTTGTTGCCTTAAAAATGGGGCTACAAAGCAGACATAAGAAAAACTGGAGTAGTCTGCCGGGACAAAGGGGTCAAATACCCAGAAAGAGCATGGTATCTATTAAAAAGAGGTTTCATGCTATCACATATTCAGAGCCTATTTTTAGTTACAAAAATGATCAGCGGTTAGGTGGTTTTTTGTTGTCGCAAGCAAAATGTCTTTCAGCTTCCTTTCACTTTCAGGTATCTCTGTCTATCTTCTGCCAAAACCAAGTGAAGTCAAGTGGCCAGAAAGATCACTTGCTACTAATGTAGGGCTTGGCAGTGCCAGGTCCTTGGTATCGGCAGCAGGGTTCATGGCTATCCCTCCTATGGAAAGGATGAGAGGACCGAAGGACAGAACAGCACGGAGGAACCGGTGGCGGCTTATCTTTCACAGCATCTGGGCAGATGTGCTCCTTCCTCAGCCTACTCTGCCCCTTCACTGGACACAAAAAGGCTAAAAGTCTGCGAAGCTGAATTTAGAGAAATGTCAAACACAGACAGAGGAAATAAAATGGAGGAGGAGAAGACCACCCTCTGAGTAATTCATTCATTCAGTCTCCTGACAACACCCAGTATCTTCCTTATGCAATGCAATCTCTCATCCTGTAATTCTTCACTTCTGCTCTTTGTGCTGTCTCCCGTGGGTGCTACACGTTTCTGCTCCCGCTCCAGTAATTTGGAGTTGCCTCCCCCCACAGCCTGTTGAACAACTATGGCTCCCCTTAGAAAAATTAACACCACTTCCAGCTGCACTGAAAGCTGCTAAATTAATTCTTCAAGCGTCTGCCAGCGCATAGGGTTACTCCCCATTTTTGTCAGCATTCAGCCTTCTGGCCATATTCTCAGCCGCTCAGTCTCTATCTTTCTCCTCTCCAGCCTGCTTTTGATTTCCTGCCACTCAAATCCAGTCCCCCCAGCCCCCTTACTGAGAAGAAAAAGAGAAAATAAAACTATCCTAATATCCTTTCACAAATTCACAAAGAATAAACTTATCTGCCAAGTGTCAGGCACCAAAACTACCACATCTAAGACACATTTTTGTTTGCACACTGAGCAGTAATGTACATTATATCTCAGAGAAATTCAGAAAGAAGGGAGCTTTTTGCAACATCTGCATTTCCTGCTGTATATTCATTCTTTTTTTTTTTTTCTGCAGGGAAATTTAGTGCAATCAATGTATAAAAGTGTCATTCTTCTTTGATCTACAACCATATCCATATTTTAGCAGAAAAAAAAACCAAAACAAAATGACAATTTCCTAATAGCCACAGGGAAAGAAAAAAAACCATTGCCTATTAAATAGCACCAGCGGTGATGAAAACAGATTCTGATGACTTGACGTTCGCATTCTCTGTTGCTCATTACAGCAGCACGCAGTTGTACCGATTACAGTTGAGACTGTCAAGATTTCCATCCTGCACCACTTGACCAGAGCTATTTGCTCTGGGCTGAAATGTAACATGCTGGACATGAGGCATCTTTCATTACGCAAATGGCAACTGAAATGGTAGCAAGGCCTTAGCCAGCATTGAGTTTCCCTCGCAAACCCATGAGTCCATGCCAACTACTACTAAAAGCAAGAGAGAAGTCTCCTGCAGCAACAAGGCACTCTTAGAGCAGACACTTCCAAATAATGCCACATTATTCATCACAATAGTATCTCTCAATAGCAGATGGTTATCGCTATGGCTATAAGCAAGGCAAGACAAGGTTTCTAGGGAAAGACAATTTCTTTTATTAGACTAGTTGGCATATTTGGAAGAAACGAACAAGCTTTGAGGAACACGAACTCTTCTTCAAGGCACCATCTGAAACCATTTTCAGTCTGTTTTTCCCCAGCCACTCCTCACTCCTCAGAGAGGATTTTTTGTTGTTCAGGGAAGTTTAGAAGATCGTTAAACAAGTTACCCTCCCACTGGATTTTGTCCTGGCAGATTGAGTTTACACCACAAACGTTATTTCTATCACATAGCCATGATGTCTGCTGGTGCAGGAGTCAGAGGAACTGTATAAGAGGGCATAAGTCTAGAGGAAACCAATGGTGAAAGTTTCGGTATAAAAAGACATCAACTTCCTGGCTTTAGTGATTTTTTACAGATTGTTATTGTATTAGCTATTCACGTTAGGATGAACAGTGTAGGTGAGAGGATCAGCGGCTGGGAGGGAGGTCTGCAGCCCAGCCTGCTGCTCAGGGCAGGGTCCCAGCTGGGCTGTTGCCACACACGTGTCCCTGGCCGTGGGCTGCCAGGAGTGTGGCCTTGCCATGGCAGTGAGCACCCCGGAGGCTGCAGCAGGAGGGGGCACCCATTGGGACAGGAGATGGGTGGTGCTGGTGTGACAAGGGGGTCCCCTGGCCCAGGACCCCACAGGAAAGCCTCATCCTGCAGCTTTCCCCTGTTGTTACCCCCAGGTCTTCCTCTGGGGCTCCCAGGGGACTGCCATGCACAGTGGTCCAACACAGGTAAAAAGCAGCAGGGGCTTTCCTGTGTGCCCCCCGCTTGCAGCCCCCTGCGCGCAGCCTCTCAAACCAGAGGCCGAGCAGCACCCTCCTCCTGCTCCCAGGAAAAGCCACCCCTCACCTGCCCTAGCCCTACGTGACTGTCCCCTCCTGGCCACGCCGTAATTCTCCCGAGGTTCAACTCCTTCAGGGACCTGCAGGCAGCACTTCAAGTCCCCATCACGCATCTGAAGCGGGGAACTTTGCTAGACGGCTGCGGGGGGATCATGTATTGCAGGAAAGCCAGGTAGGCTGTGCTGGCTTACTGCTGTCAGCTCCGTGATGGGAAAGAGTGCTTCCTTAAGGATAAAACACCCAACCGTTTGCAGCAGTGGAAGAGCTCCCGTCATTGCGGCAATGCACACGCCTTGTTTTTGACGAGAGGAGTGGAGGACGCGTGTGACAACAGCAGCGGGCGACAGCCTGGGCAGGTGCCGCAGTGCCAGAAGGACTCAGCCTCACGCCCAGCCCGGCTCCCCAGTGAGGGACGCAGCTCGCCGGGAACAAAGCAGCCATGCCGGGGAAGAGGCCACTCCGGCAAGCTGTCACACCGCAGTCCGCACGCTTTTTTCTCATTTGGGAGCTGGCAGCCGCCTCCAGCAGACTGTGCACTGCCCTACCGGTGCCTTTAATAGTCCTCACCTTCTCTTAAACACCTTCTTGGTTTAAACGCCAGGCTCGTGTTGCAACCACCTCCCAAAGCCATTTCCTGAATGCTGAATCTTCACAAATTAAGCCTGTCAGAGCTTGCATACATCTTTCTCACTGCACTTCCCATCCTGAGTTCTGACCATACAGAAAGGTTAGCTTGCATAATGTTATCAGAAGCTCACGCAGTTTGTAATTTTTCAAAGATCCCAGCTCTTGGCACACAGCAAGGTTTTGGCTTTCTGTTTTATTGAGTACAGTTCTAGCCCTTACGGAAGTAGGAGGTTTGCAAATGAAATGCTGTCAGTCCAGAAAATAAAGGGCAACCAAAACCAGAATCCATAGTTATTATTTTAAAAAATACATGATGTCAGACTGTCTCAAGATTTCTGAAGGCTTGGGGTTGGCAATACAAAACCTGCCTCCAATTCCTTGAGTCTGGAGAGAGATGTATCTGTATTGCAAAAGCACAGCAATAGAGATTTCATTCCCATCCTGTTATCATCCATCATCACGCTGCCAGGCACAGACACACACACACCATTTCAAGCAGTCTGGCCCACATCCTTATTTAGAGAACAGTCGCAGCTTCCTTATACTTTTGCTCGGTGCCCACTCACGCCATGCAGCACGTTAACATAACAGCTGACAGAATTAATCAGCAGCAATAAAAGCACTTGCATGACTTGACCCGTATAATCTATTTGAGGACATCTCTCTCTTGCCTGCTCTTTCACTCACCCTCTGCTTTTATGTCTAGCTCACTTATTTTTACCCGTCATCTGCAGAGCAATTTAAACACGCTGCAGTGCTAGTGTGATTACTGAGCTACACAGCAGAAGTTACTTTTGGCAGTGGCTATTGTACAAAGCACGTCAAATATAGCTGTTCTTGGGCAGCCTTTTTTTTTCTTTCTCTCTAAATGAAGATCTGTATTGGAAAATGTCATTTGGCGTGAGACAAAAAAACGCCCCCAAAATAAATCCAATTAAGTTAAGTTATGAAAAAATATTAAGAAGAGGCAAAGCAAAAAGTAGAAAAAAGAAATAAAGGAAAGGAAAAACTATTTCTTGGAAATGACCACAAGACTTATTATGCATGACAGGAGATGTCACTCTGTTGTCCTGTGTTATTGTTGTTAATGAAGTATATTTCATCTAATCAAAGGACAGAAAAGGGAAATGTTCAGACTAGGGCAATGACATTTTTTACAGACCTGTGGGCCTTCCTTATGAGAAGAGATGAAAATGCCTGATTTTATTTCATGTGCAAAGAAGTAAATGATGAGGACATGAGTAATTCAACAAAGCCAATAGAAAGGACCATTCAAGAAGAAATAAGGGAACAATTACAATCTCAGCTCTAATCCAGGCAGAAAGACAGCCCTCTGCCTTGGCTGATGGTAGAGACGAGGCAAGTCAAGCAACAGGAGATTCCTTCCTGTGAAGCTACACATATGCATGTTTTCCCCTGGGAATACTGTTTTGTGTTACTTCCTGAGGGCTTATCCCAGGAGATTTGTATCGGTGAGCACCCTGATGGCACCTCAGCTGACAAGCTGTGAGAGCAGGTCTCCAGCACTGGGCTGGCTCTTCCTGCTCCCATGGGTGCAGGTGACATCCAGGATGTGCTAGGAGAGTCTGATATCGTGACTGAGGTGGGAAAGGATGCCTTTCTGCCCCTACCTTCTCATGCACAGGGTGTCACTGTCTAACCTTTATCAAGAGAAAGTTAAAGTACAGGCAGACGCAATTCCCTTTGCTACTTTCAAATTTCAAAGTATGCAAATACACACGCAAGCAAGGCATGGCCCAGGAGACCTGGTCTGCTGCCAGGGTGCAGCTGCAAATTTGAGGGGGTTCCTCGATTAGGCAATTGCATGACTACTCCCCTTACACAGGCTAATGATTATAAGATACATTCTCCATCTGAGCCAGAAATGTATTTCCCTTCCTTCATTGCACATTGCTGTGATAGTCCCCACTTGCACAATTTTTGCCTGTAAAGGTATCACACAGAGACAGGTGAAGATGAAAAAATTAAACCGTACCTTATTAAATACACTTTCTACTTGTTTAGCCTATACACTATGCATTTCCAGATGTCAGTTTTCCCAACTACGTTTTATTGATAAATTTATGCAGTATCTCTCTGATTTCATACTTGGTGCAATGCCAGTGGAGCTGCCCGGTTAGAGTTGTGTGGGGTAGCGCAGAAGGCATTATTTCTGTTTGCTGGCTCTAGGAGATGGTTAAGCTTCAAAAGAAAATGAGCATGATTAGGTCAGGTTCTAGAAACAAGCTCATTTCTTTGAAATGTGCAAATTAACACTGGTAAATCTTCGCTGTTAGTGTGTTGCAAAAAGCAAATCTGGAAACAGAATTTCTTAGTTGTTTACTTACTGAGCCCAAATAAAGGGAAAGGACTTTTGGTACAGATAAACAAATTTGGAGTGGATGGGAGAGGGTTGGTTTTGCTTTTGAAATTCTCCCATGTACCTCCTCCTGACAGTCCTTAATGACAACTCTCCCCTCAGGCTTACAGCTATTGATCCTAATTAGCTTTGTTAGAAATGTCAGCTATTTTGGATAGGCACTCTGGTGTATCATTTAATGTTTGAATCAAACCATTCACTAACTGAAGAGGTTCTGCAGTAGCTGAGGCTCTGGACTATACTGCCCTGCACACCATGCAGATGGTTCCAAAAATTCCTCTTCTCTTTCCGTGCCTTGTCAAGGCATGAAATGCCATCCCAAGAAGGGTTCTTCAGCTCTTTGTAAAATATCATCAGTTAATTAGCAAATGTTCAAGGCTTCATGAACAGGCATCTATATTTGCATGTGCTTCTCACTGGTTTAACTTGCAGATCCCTACACTCAAGACGATGGTGTTTCTCTATTTGTCTGTCTGCATTTTAGTGAAACAATAGAGCTCAGGAGGGAAGCCTCACATAAAACTGAATTGACTGGCAAAGTTTCAGCCCTTCTCTACATAAGTCTTTTACACAGTGCCTGGCTGAGCTGTGGAACTGTGTCACAGGGCACTGAAGTTCCTAAAGGATGACATGATTTCATAAAGTGGGTGGATTAAGATATGTAAGTAAAGATTTGGGGCTGTAAAACCCAAAAACATTACCTCTAGGACAGAAAGACCCCAAGCCAAACTTTTCTGGAGTTGGAGGAGATACTCCATGGAAGTTCTTAAGCTTCCCCCCAGGATCTGCTATTGTCCACTGTCTGTGGGAGGACAGAGAGTGAGGCTATACAATCTTTGATTATCCCCTGTCCTCTTTTCTTATCAACAGATGCAACAAGTAAGAAAGTTCTACAGGTATTTTAATTCACTTTACGTTTCCCAAGTGACGTCTCTATGCAGTCATACAATGGCCAGTAACAGTGCTTTTGGCCTGTCATATTTCCTTCCCTGAAGCCAGTTCTTGGCGGTTCTGCTGAGTCTGCCGAGCCTGGATCCACAGGAAAGCTCCAATGCTACCTGAGACCAATGGAGAAACTGAGGGGGTCTTGAGCAAACATATTCAGAAAGCATCACTCGCTTCAGTTCAATGTAGAAAGAACTGGCCAACAAGAAATTGGCTGGGAGGCTCGACCATTTACATCTAGGACATGGAAGAGGATGAGCGCACTCTTCATATGGTGGAAGGCAGAAAATGGCCAGCAAGCCATGACCATGAAAGGGAAAAGAACTGGGTAAAATTCTGCATAGCTGGAAGACTTGAGCAGCATCAGTAGCACAGAGAATGTAGAAAGCAGCCTTGAAATTTTAAAAACAGCAAGTGGAAGAAAAAAGGAAGTTTATGATAAAAAGATGCATCGGAAATGCCTTTTACAAAGCATTGTAAAAACTTGGGAAGCAAAAAAAGTAACGCCAGCACAGTTAAGAACAGTGAGAAGAGATCTTTTAAAGACTAGGAGTGAAAGGACTAAGTCATTCAGTGCATGTATTGGAACAAATGGGCAACTTTTTGAGAAAATGGCCAAATTTTCAACAGTAATAAACAAGCGAGAATGTCTGATATTAGTGGGAAGGCTTGGACAATTTCTATTCAAGAATTTTACAAGAACCGGCTGAGGACTTTTCTGAACTCCCTCCTTGAGTCATTTTTGGTTGTGGGTTTTTGTTTTTCTTCAGCAGCTGTTGGAATGTAGAGGAAAACCTGGGAAGACAGATGAAAATCATTTAGGATTGTGCCAATATTTAAAACAGGTAGGTAAGATGAAAACTATTATATGGGTGCTTGTCTCTGAATCTTGAAGCATATATCGATATATCTCTCATCAGTCTTAGAGTATATCAATATTGCCCAGTGCAGCTCTTTGCTGAGATAGTATCTTGGTTTCAGGAACAATATAGCTGTATCAGTGCAGCCTCTGCCCTATTTTAATTAGCCTGGGCATACCACTGTGCTGATGCAGCTAAACTGTTCCCAGTTCTGGAGCTGGTTCAGTTGGAGTTATGTCAGGTATTGTAGCATATTTTGGTATTGCACCATGAAGACAGAAAGGCTAGACTCCATATGTCTGGCCATGTAGTATATTGCTCAACGGAGGGGTCATACTTGTACCAGTAAAGAGAACTTCCTATTGGAAGAACAGGCAACAATACGACATAAATCTCACCAGCTATCCTTCCAGCAGGGTAATTTGTACTTGTCTCCAGCAATCGTGCACTTACAGTGTTACAAACAATGATATATGAGCATTCATGTGAAATATGGTTCAGATGTTGCCACCATATCATGAACTACTTTGCACGAGACTTCTTAGTGCAGATGAGGTCAACAAGAAGGTGCCAGCCATGATGATTTATGCACACAGAACCGAAAGGAAATAAAAAAACAGTTGAGAGAAAATTCTTGATTAGAAGGGGAAAGAAAAATGCTGAAGACATAAAAAATCATCACATATCCTAGAGCACGGTTTGATGAAGAATACAAAATGGGATCTCTCATCTGTGCATAATTTTGTTTTTCTTTTCTGTAGTTGGATTTTTTTTAAACGATTTTTCTTGGCATCTTATGGGACTTCTTTCACAGTAACTGCCCTGGAAGCTATTATCCTAATTGCACAGATAATTCGTGCAACCCACAGGGTAGTACTTGGACTTGGCTTTCCCTGCTGCCAACTTTTTCTTTTTCCCCCATCAGATTTTCTTCCTTGTTTAGTGCCACACTCCTCATCTTTCTCTTTTCCTCCCTGCTGAGAAACTGTTTTTCTTTTCTGCTCTCTCTAAAGCTCCTCTCGCCTGAGGAGGAGATCTGGGATCCTGCAGAGCCGTCCACAGGCTGCTTGTAAAGGGGAAAACCGCGGCTGCAGCAGCCCCTTGCAGGGTCTGCCGGCTGCCTGGGGCAGTACCCTCCCAAGGTACCCAAGTTACCTCCAGCAAACCCCTGCTAGCTGAGAAGCATCACCAGTTATTCCTGGAGGAGTGAATACATGGCTATCCTGCTCCTTGAAGCCAGCATTTCCTGCTCCCGTGTACCCTTATGATACGCGGTGAGCAACGCTTGGTGCCATCAGCTTGCTGCAACGTGGCTCAGGCTCTGGCGTAGCTGGCACAGGTACAGCTGTGCCCTGCAGAGGTGTCTGCTGGCCCGGCGGAAACCCCCAGCTCTATATGTGTATGGTCCCTTTGCTTTGAAGAACATCAGCACCCCAACTTGAATGTATTTAATTGCTTTCATTATTAAAATGACAAGCAGATAGGATTCATGGGAGCAGGGACTAGAGGTAAGCCCACCTGGGCACAACAACTGGCCCTTCGTCCTATCCTCCAGAACGTAACAGTGATTACAGACTCCCACCAATATCTGCCCTGCTGTTGCTTGGTCTCTGTCCTCAGCATTCATGAGCTTTCACCCCTAGTTACAAAACATACCTTCAGCGTCCCTGAATGTGCATGTAAAATGTTAAGAACAAAGCCGTAGGAAGAAACGATGAGAAAGAAAAAATACTGTCTGTATCTATGGCTCCTTCAATGAAAAGGGAAGAGTGAGGTAAAGTACTAAGGGAAGCCCAAGACTATTTCATGGTGGCAGTCAGGCTTTCCTTCCCAAGCTAACACCCAAACTGCTTCACCATGAGATTAGGGAAGAAAGAAATACAGTCTTCATGATTAGTTCCAGAATTTGCAGAGAGATGCTTAGCTCTCCTCTCGTAGAAGGGCTTTTGTGTATATGAGTATGCTTTTTAAAGTCTTTGGCAACCTCCCAGCACTACAATAGATTCACTGCAAACATATGCATCGTATTAGTAAGTTATATTGTCCTTTACCTTCCCTCATCATGTCAGCAGTATCAAGTTCTGGAATTAATTTGATGTCCTCTTTCTTCATTCTAATTGTAATAAACCAGTCCCTCCCAGCTACTCATGTAATATTTCGAGTGTAATATTTCTAACTCTTACTATTTGAAGGTTTGTTGTTGGTTTTTTTTAACACTGGTTTCTAGAGTCCTGTAGGTTTCATTTAAAAATTAATTTGCCCCCGGGACTGCAGAGAAAATTTGAAACAAAATTGAAAACTTCTAACAATCCAAAGAAAATGAAAAGAATTGCACAGCTAGTATTTTTCTGTCTCATGATTTTTAGACCAATCTAGTGATTTTTGTCATCTGCTTCAGTTGACTTTCGACTTCTGAATGCATAAGGCTGGTGCATCTGCTTCAGTCCCTGTTGCGCTGAGGAAGCATGCTGTTCACATGCTGAAATTCTGGCACTTCTTAGGGAAGAAACCTTTCCTCAGGAAGTAACTCTGCCGTGTAGTTCGGGATGCTGCCCGTGTCCTGTAAAGAAAGGATCAAATACTGGGCCACAGCAGCTCCAGCTGAAGGAAGGGAGATGCTCTCTTTTCCATCAGTACTTAAAGGTGGATTTTTGTTTATTAATTTTCTGCTGGTGCTTCTTGTGCTCGCTTCTTGTGCTGGTGCTTCTTGAGGCATTACCTCCCAGCAGAAACGCCACATGCCAAGGTGTACTGCTTTTGCTCTGCAAAAAACTTGCACAGAGCAGACGGGAGTTTTCACTTATCAGACAAGGACAGCCCATTTCTTCAATTTAGATCTTAACCTCGCTGGATGAAAAAAACCTTACTCCTGATTTACGTCTTTACAAAGTAGGAAAGAATCAGGTTTATGACATCCTATGTTTCTCCTGATTTTTTTTTGACAAGTGAGGTCTTGTTACAATTCTGTAGGTGCAGACCAGGGTCCGTCAGCACAAACTGCTCATTTATCTGTCCTGTAGACACCCACGCACTGCCAAGTCTCAGCTCTAAGCCAGTTCCCAATACACACGCTGTACTATGCAGCCCAGTACATATGCATACTTGAAGTAAAATAAGTCTTTTCCTGCATTCTCTGCACGTATTGTGTATCTCTAAGTTTCGTACAGCTACGGTAGAAGTTATTCCAAAAACGAAGGTGCTAAAAATATCTAGGCTTCAGAACTGAAATAGCATCCACATAGTGCAGCTTTTTTTCCTCTAGGTATGTGTCCTTCTTATCAAGAAATGTTAATAAGACTCCTGTACACAACCACATTACAAATAAAACAGTACCACATGTCTTTTTTATAACACTATATTTTTTAACAGCATATACACAGACATCTGGCTAATAATCATTGGAAGACATGGCACAATACTACCCCAGTTCTTGTATTTATGCAGAACGCTGAACCAAAAGGAATCTAGAAGACTCTTCCTCTCCTCTTTACTTTCATAAATTAAATACACAACATGCCCCTTCTGGAAAATGCACACCACATTTCCAACATTTAGTCATAATGAAAACCAGAAGGCCACAGTCTGGCTGCTCTGGAGCGTGTGCGCGCTGTGGAGAGAAGGAATAAGGACCATTTCCTCTGTTTGCATGTCTCTTGTGAGGGAGCTGAAGTCTCTGCAAAGTGGTGGGGTCAAGAGGCTGCAGGCTCCATGTCCTGAAGGTCCAGCCCTGAGAGCCCTGTGACTGCGTGGGGTCTCGGCTGACGTTTCAGCCCTGACGGACATCAGGGGCAGCAGGGAAGAAAAAACAGGGCAAAAACCAGCTTTGGGATATGAGCAAAATCTGACTATAAAAGCTTTGGGTTGGAGGGGTGGGAAGCGTCCTTCTCATCTCAGCTGCTTGTTGACACCAGGATCCTCAGGCGCACATTTTGGCCCCAGAGCTCAAGGGCTCCGGCGGCGATGGGCAAGATGGAGACGGTGCCGGTGGAGACCTGGGACAGCCTTGCCGTAGCCCACCTGCTCCCTGAGGATGAGCAACGTGAGGGCATCTGGGGAAGCATGGGAGAGCCCCTGGCTCTGCGGGCCCCCCGGCAGAGGGGAGCCCCGGGGCGCCGTGGGGACCCCCCACTGCCACCACCACCTCTGCCTCCACAGGCAGCGATGGGAAGGGGCACCTCCTGCCCGCAGCACAACTCAGCCGCCCGTGAAATGGTGAGGAAGTGGCATCATGGTCCACAGAGGGCTTTTGAAGTATTTTTTTAAAATTGTATAGGGATGTACATACTCTTAGTTAATGTACCTAAGAGTCAGCCGAAGGCACTGGAGAGAGCCAAATCCTTTTCTCCCTCTGTAAATACATATGATTTCCCTCCGTCTGTGCACGGCACTGTTGGATAAGAACAGCCACAAACTGTACCAAAATGTACTTTCCAAACAGCAATCAAATGTGCTTAATTTATATTCACATCCTTTTTGGATCCTCTTTCTGAAAACATCCTGCTAAAAACGTCTCTTTTCGAGACTGCTCGTCTTGAAAGAGCAAATGTTGTAGAAATTCATAAAGAGACTATGTGGGGGGTTGTAATCACAGATTTGCAGAGACTAGGGGGTAGGCTGAGACAAAATGGTGTCCTGGGTCAGGAGCCGGCTGTTGGGCTGGCGTTGCTGAAAAGGTACCCCCAGGAGCAGGTACTCAGGTGTCCCTCTTTCACTGGGGGTGTGCCTGTGGAGAAGTCCACCTCCCGCACCTGCAGTGAACTGAAGACACGGGATGACTGCGTGGAAGGGGAAGAGAGTCTGAGCTGAACAGAAATAATTAACTCCGTTGCCTTTCAGGGAGACTAACAGCCCTTTCAGGCTATGCGTAACACCATTAAAGACCACGACTGGCAAGAGAGGTATTTCATGGTGAGGGAAGGATTTGTTACCTCTTCTGCATAACAAGTGGAAAACTATAAAGAGGGGAGAGCACTAAATTATGTATGCAATCTGCTTGAGGAACAGTTTGGAGACATGGAAAGTCAAAGGTAATGTACTGTTGACAAGCAGAGCACAGGAAAAGGAAAACACTCTGTCGTGCTAAACACATTACACCGCTCTCCAAGGGCTTGCAGGAGAGAACACTGAATTCTCCAAAGGATGCCAGCGTGGAAGTGAGCAGGACTGAGGTTTATTTTCTAGGAAGCTCACGAAATCCAAATGTCAGACTTTAAAACTATAATAAAGGGACAATTTAAAAGACCATTGAAACAAAAAATAATTCCAAGAATTGTACCTAATGAATCATGAAACAGAAATAAATGGTGTCACTAGTGCATCCAGATCAAAACTCCAGATCACATTGTTTAAATAACTGCAGTCATTCTGCTAGCATAGAAATAGTTCTTGCAAAATACGTTCTTCACAGATAATTAGGACAAACCATACGTTCGCAGTCTACGGGGAAAATGAGAACTACATTGCAAGCACAAATAAACACATAGCTTTGGTTTGACGCTGTGTGCTGCTGAAATACGCCTAGATTTGCATGCACCAGAGGTGGGTCTAGGTTCCGGTGATTTTTAATGCTACTTGACGTTAACTGGCACAGCAGATCTGACAGTGTTCCCATCTATTTGCCCATTCGGAGCAAGCCCAAGGAATCTATTTCAGCCACACTTTCTGCAGTGGCTTAGGAATAAAGATCAGGTTGCTGTCAGGGTGGCTGTTGCAGGGAATCCATTGATGTGATTAAGGCATTACAATGGCAAAAGAGGAAGAGAGATTTTTATCTAACCGTTATCTTCCCAGCTTTTTCTGCCAGGTAACATTTTTGTATGCCAGGTAACGTTATCTCTTTGTCTCTTTGTAACTGTATAGCACTTTTTTCATCATAGATAGACCTGCCTTAATACGAGATTAAGGATAACAGCTATATTTAGGAGGATTTGGAAAACATCTATATTGAAGAGGAAATCTTGGGAATGGAAGCTTTAGGAAAATGTTAAATATATAAGATACGGCCAAGCAAAAAGCTGTCATTGTATCTAGTCAGAGGATTTTGTCACGAAAAATGCTTATGGAGATTTCATATTTATGGCTTCACTACAAAGGGAGGATATGGTACAGTAACGGAGCATGTGAATTTATAGAGCACCAATTATCCAGCACTAGCTTCCTGCCTGGACACTGCTAATGCATAATGGATGTGAGGTACCTTATTCCATTTTTTAAAGTAAAAGTGGTAGCTTTCCCATGAATACCGAAATCCAAGACTTTGTCTTCCATGACAGAGTGATGGGCTGGGGCGAAGAGGCAGTTTGCAGAGAACTGCCTGTTACTAAATGTTATCTCACCCTAGGTCCTAGATGAAAACAAGGCATCTGGAGCGTTCACAACAGGTACTGAGGAGGGTTCAGTATGCTACCACATACCTGTGCTTATATTGTCCAGCAGCAGATGCACAGCGCTGCAACTCCATTTTGTTTTCAAAATGAGACAGCTGATGTGCAATAAAAAGAGACCAATGTGTTAGATCTCTAGTGTTAGAAAGGCATATTTTTACTGTGTGCTTGATTTCCCTTGCATAACATTTGTGGGGGGCAAAGCACTGAAGATATACTGGAAGGGTGAAAGACATAAGGTTAACCATTAGTAGATATTCTGCTGGCCTGTTCTTGTCTTAAAAAAAAAAAAAAAAGACAACAAAACTAGTCGGTGCCTTTTCTTCACTGATATTTTACAGTGTTATAACAACACCACACTGTAGAAACCATCCTTAGGGCAGTGAAGAGAAAAGACCAGGTAGTGTGAACTAGTAGGAACATAAAGCTCTAGAGTATGAAATGGGACAGAGTTTTTCCAGAGAGTAGTAAAACTTCAGAACTTCTTAATTCCATGCAGAATTAGTCCAGCAATAGCTTTCAGCAAACATACATGTGTCTTCTTTATGCAACTTCTTGCCCTAGTTGAACACTATTCCCAATAAAAATATGTCCCATTAAAACCCAACTCTATGGGGTTTAAAAATATATCTTAGATTTTGACTGATAGTGCTTGGTGAGAAATAAAGTACTCTTTTGAAAGAAGATAGGAAAAATTGATTTGACAGTCAACACAGAAAGAGGAGCACTCTTCCTCCCAAAATAATACCACTAAAAGGACTGCAAGAATTACTATGGATATTAATAAAAACAAACAGGCACTGGAAATTTATACCTGGTATTTATTTGTGAGTTCAATCATGACCCCTTAAAAAGAAGGAAGGAGGAATAAGAAACTTTAAGGTTCCCATGGTATCATTTCAATCCTGTACTACATATCCCACCAACTACAGGTAGAGCTGCAATGGGAAATAGGAGTTTGGAAGTTTGAAGACAGCGAAGGAATGTCTTCTGCCAAGTTATTTATGCAAACAGTGAAAGGGCATAGGCTAACTCATGGTGATTTTTCCAGTACAGGTAAACACCGAGAGAAATAAATTAGCTAACACAGATTAGGAGGTGGATGTTAGAATCTTTTCCTGATTTTTTTTTTTTTGCACGTTCACAACACTCAGTGCCTGAAATGTGAAAATCCATCTGTGTCTACTGGCCTCAGATTCAGATCATCTTGACAACTGATGGCCATCTCAGCATTAGCCTGGCAGATTCAGGAAGAGAAAAAAAAAAAGGCAGAAAAAAAGACAGAGCTGATTTTAAATTGTGAAAGTAAAAAATAATTTCATTAAGACATACAGTGTCCTATTAAGTTTTTGTTAAGTATTTCTCTCTTCTGTAGGCAAGCAAACATGGCTGTACAGACTTTGAAATCTCTTTTAAACAATAATGGGAAAACATTAGTCATTACGTACGTGAAAATATAATTATATAAATTGAATTGAATTTCTGGTGAAAGATTATCTTTGCAATTACCAGCATTAACACTTAGATAAAATTGAAGTTTTGTCATTGACTTCAAAGAAATCAGGGTTTCATCCTTAATTATATTTTTCAAGTGGAATTATAGGGCAAAACTTTCTGAAGCTAACAACAAAAGACCGTGGTCGATGTCAGTGGATTTAGTGGGAGTAGGTGGTAAATTAACAACATATAAAGGAGCTACTGAACATATGCAAGAATATTTCCCAAATCTTCTAGAATGCCTGTTTCAAATTATATACAGTATATTGGTTATTCAGACATATATCAGTAAGTGTGGGTGAAATGAAAGGAGTGTTTTATAGTTTGAGCCTACTGCTGTTGGAGTCAATGAAGGTTTGTCTCTCATATTTATTGGAAGCAGCCCTAGTCCTTTCCAGAGCAGCAAAGCAGAGCAGATCATGAACTGAATCGGCAGCACAGTATTGCTGAGGCAGGTTTTTTCATGAAAATTATTCTTGTGTGCCTAGTGTCTGCTAGACACAGCCCTTGCTTCTGTTTTCTGTAGTTTATTGCAGAATCTCCTTATCTCTGAAATGATTATTGATAAATAATATTAAGCCACATTTCATTAATCACTCAACTGATAGCTTTAATTGGTCCAAGAAAGGTTGAAAAAGCACATTCAGGGGTGGAGGGTGTGGTACCAGGTTTGGTATCTTTTCTTTTCTTGCTCTTACTATGCAAATTTGTCCAAAGAGGTGATGAAGAGCCACATGTACTTGTTCCAAATAAGATCCCAACTGAGCAGGCAGCCTGTAGTCCTTTCTCACACTGGATGTCCCTGGCTTCCCCGGGAATCCCCTGGGCAAGGCCATGCACTGGGGATGGTGTCCGTATCAATCACGGACAATTCTTCCTCATATGGCAATGCTGGTGTGGTGCAACTGATAAATAACAGGTGGCTAGTGCAAAGGAATGCAGGCATATAACAAAGGCTGTGTAGGGTTAAAACATTGGGATTTTGCCTGCAGCTGTCCACAATAAATATGCATAAGTTCATTTTTTGCTTAGTTATGGATTCATCCACCTGTTTTCCTGAGAGTGCCAGACATTTTGTACTCTAATTATTACCAGTTCCTATCCAAAGTCCATTTAAGTTAACACAAAAGAAGTTGTCAGCGATCTCAGGGAACTGGGATCAAGCCACATGGAGCAGTTTCGCTAGCATATTTATATTACAGGTTCTCAGCTTTGACCTTACAAGAGCAGGGCCTAGATTAAAAAAACATTCATTCTTTGTGCCAGGCACTTACAGATTCTGTGCTGTTCTTATTTCCAGGTAGTTTTTAAAAATAAACCCGTGCTCCTGTTAGATTATTCCAATAGGTATCTCTGCAGAACCAGAAAGTCAATGGAGGATTCAGAGCTGCAGCCCCAGTCAGCAGAGACTGACGTTGCTCTGCTGATGGCTCCCACCTCACCTCAGGCTTCAGACCTTCCCAGGTCAGCTTTCACGCTCTCTCCAGAGCTGCCTCATCTGCAGCACGACATTGCCCATAAAGCAGATGAAAGCTGCCACAGAAATGAGCACTCCTCCTTTAGACCACCACTTTGACACTTCTTCTGATGCTTGTTGCTTTCTACCTGCTCTTCTCTTCGACTCTCATCTTATCAGTTTACGTCTGATGATTTTATCTCTAGTGCTTTTGTACCCAAGTAAGGCCATAGGGTATCCTACAGGCATAGTTAATCAGTAAATCCACAGGCAGAATAACAGCCCTCAGAAATATAAAGTTACCAGGAAAATACCTATAATCTGTGAAAGCTCCAGAAAACTTCACATACAGGCGTCAAGATTTGCAAAAGAAAAAAGGAATACCTAGAGGTAAGTTCCCATGGGCATCATTCAACAACTCTGTAGATAACCAGATGTACAAAGTATCAAGCATTACCAGTTTCCAGTGAGTTTCAGGAGCCATTTTATAAATCTGGAACTGCATCACATAATATACTATATATCACTTAATAACACATTTAATGATGTAAGCCATCATATCATGCAACTTGGCCTTCTCTGTACTTCATTTTCCCTCTTAGTGAAACAATCAGGGAAGCAACTTCTTGAACTCGACACTGCGTGGCTCCTCAGAATCATTAAATCTCATGCCTTATTTTATAACAAAACCTCTAGTTAATCAACATCAGACTTATCTCTTTGTTATTACTGTCTGGTATTTACATTGAAGATATTGGCTAGTCTTGAAACTGAGGCGGTAGAAATGTGGTTTGCATTTAAAAAATGAACCCATGCTCACTGACACCTCTCTGCACAATTATTTTCTGGTGTGAGTCCCTTGGGATGGAGATCCTTGTCAGCCAGGTTTTGGGAGGTTCATGGGTATGATTAGGTGACAGTGTCCCAAGTGGCTAATGTGCACAAAACAACACGAAACCAGCCTTCCAGTCCTGGCAAGTAAATGGAAGAAGAGCTGGCCTAGACTTTTTTCTTCAATATGTCTTTAATTGTTGTTTAATGTTTTTCATTCCTACTTTATACTTACATTAGCAGACTAAGGTAAAATTTTACGGGTAGTTTTCCTCTCTGTAATATTGTAATTTGCAGTAGCTGTTAGTGTAGACCTACTTATGTGACCCATGAGTAGTAGTCAATGGTTTGGAGTTGGAAAAAAAAATAATCAGGAAGATTATTTCCCCAAATCTGTTCGCTTTTTAAAGGCTGGAACAGAAAGTTTGAAATATCTCCTCTTAATATCACATTGGTGAATCAAGTTGCATTTGCTTGCTGCTGACTACTTTTCATGCAGTACTCTCATGACTATTTGCGTAAGAAGAGCAACACGGCCCCTTTGATCCCACACGAGATGGGAATCCCTCCATCGGATGTGGACGCGGAGAAGCAGAGCTGCTTGCTCAGGGTCCCCCAGGAGAGGCTGAGGAGAACTTAGCTCTTCACGGTGCAGGTTAGTGCCTGCCCAACTGATCCATGCCCTCTCTTGCTAAGTGCTGTGCAAGCACATCTAAGATCAGATCTATTCCCTTGATACATGTATTTTTTGAAAATATTAGGGCTGCACCATCCAGACAATAGTAATTGCGCTACGATTATTTCAGCACAGAAACACTGTACAGCATTTTCTGCTTCTGAAAATTGTGGCAGCTCTGTGGATGTCTAATGATTTACTCACCATTCTTTTGAGACAGACATCAACATTTCATAAAAGACTACAAAGCCTAATTAGAGATTTTTATTGCAATATATTGTATTGAAATACAATGTATATCAGAACATGCATTGCATTAAAATACAATAGTCAATACATTATTGTATATGTATCATCATTATTCTTAAACTATTCTTAAACTGTCATAAACTATTAATATTGTAAAGTTGATGATGAAATTAGAAGTCTTTTCTGAAGTGCTGAAAACATGAAATCTGATTACAAGAGAATTTCAGGTATCAGTTAAAAGTATTTTCCACATCCGCTGCTGTGAATAAAGTTCAAAAACCTAAGCTGAATGCAAACTGAACAGACCAAAAGAGAAGAAAAATACACATATTTGCTAAAGCCTTCAGTAAGCTGATTTCATTCTGCGAGTAGAAGCCTAGTAAAAGTTGATTAGACACCTGATTAAAAACAGTAAAAATTGCTAGCAAGCAAAAACTGAAATAATTCTTTGCACAAGTATCCAGGCTGTTAGTGAACTTGGGGCCTGAGTGCTTTCCAGCCTTCTCTGGTATGGCCAAGAAATTTTAAGAGCCACATTTTCCTTTTAAACTAATAGTCAAAAGAAAAAATAAAATAGGACTTCCAGAAGATAATCTCCTGCGAGTAGAATAATGCTTTTCACTGAAGTTTGCTGCAGCAAGTCAGTCTGTACTCACTACTGCTGGGAATTAAAGAGGTAATCAGCAAAAAAACAGGGAGAGATGCCTAATCGGGTGAACCTGTACAGATCCAGTGCAATCCACAAAGACTGCCAAGACAAGATGAAGACAGAGTTAAGACTTTGCTTCGTATTTTCCTTCGATATACAAATACACCAGCACAAGATTAAAGCTACGCTTTTAGTAAAATCAAACAGCTATAATACCTGATGCAAAATAGCACTCAGCTTTAGGGGCCTGGCCCACGTCATAAACTTTATGTATGAGAAGTTAATAATTGATTTGGCTCTGTATTCAAGACAAAGCCTTATTTCTCAGAAGCATCAGTGTATGCTGTAAAGGGACTTCAAGTTTATGGGAAAAACATGCATCGCAGAAGCATGCTGATTTTACCATAAGTGATCTGCTTCAGGAAAACTGTTCTGCAAAGAAATATCCCGTGAACTTAATAAAAATATAAAGTGCTTATTCCTAGTAAGCCTGAGCTTTTTCTGGTGAGATTATACCATGCAATAAATTTGGCAAGAATCACCCCTTAAAAAATTAACTGGTCTTACTCAGCATCACTAATAATGTATTTTAAATCTAAGACATATATGCAAAGAGACATTAACTTAGCGAAAGAATTCTGAATTTTGCAGCAGATGAGCATATGGAATCATTTCAGTATAACTGGACATCAATAACAGAAGATTTCATGGATACTAAGCAAGAATTTATGCTTGGTTTTCATAATACATCATGGGTAATGAACCTAAGAACCTAGGATAGAATAAACTACATAATACTAACGCTAGGAAAACTAGTTCTGTTTTGTTTAGTTAATGGTAATAACATTGCTGCAAGTGTGGATGCTGGTATTTTAAATATTAATAATAAGAAAAAGTATATTTGGAACACTTTTATAATTTAAGTGTTCTTTTATTAGTGACTTCAAAGAGCTTTAAATAAATTTAATCAATTGTGGTAAATCTAGTTTAACAGTGAAAATCTATGTGGTCTTTTTTAATACTGTGTTTGATATTTCTGTGTGTCCTGGGACATCATGAAAAGATTTTCATCCTCAGAATCTGAAGAAGTAAATAAGGACACTTCTGCTAGCAGATCAATCCACTATTCACTGGTGCTGATTCTTCATCATTTCGCATCTGGTCTAGTCATTTAGAGATGTGCAGAGTCAGTGCAAAACATTACAAAATTAGAATCACATTGTTCCAAATCCCGTTATGAAGGTGCACAAAATGCAAGGCAGGAAACTGGAAAGTCACTCCCAGCGTCTTGTGGATCTCCTACTGATACTGGGCTGGATTCTGGTTTTAGTCAAGTAAATTCTTCAGATCCGATCCTTTTTACCCTTAATTCAC
Source organism: Ciconia boyciana (assembly GCF_034638445.1). Classification (NCBI taxonomy): domain Eukaryota; kingdom Metazoa; phylum Chordata; class Aves; order Ciconiiformes; family Ciconiidae; genus Ciconia; species Ciconia boyciana. The sequence continues at coordinate 101,625,726 of NC_132936.1, read as the reverse complement.
AGTCAAAGATGCGATTTATGGACCTGAACTCATGAGTGCTCTCACATACAATGTGGTTTCTTTGAAGAAAAGGTAACCAGCAGTAAACAGGGGCAGACCCTCAATTAGTCTCCGTGGGGTTTTTTTAGGCATTTGCTAGAATTCATACAGCAAGAGTCTGCTCTGTGCATTTTGATGGTCAGAATATTCACAAAATTATTTTCAAACTAAATGCAGCTGGTTCTAATCCTCTGATAATTCAATCTACATGCATCCCTAGCTTTAACATGAACCGAGCCATCTGTAAAATGTTAGTTACATTAGAAGACACAAATCTCATTTTTGACCAGACCCAAGCCAATCAATATGACTTTCTTTCTTTGATCCTTGTATTTTCTGGAATAATGGCAAGAAACCAAACAGTCGTCACCACAAAATCGTTCCAAGCCATAATGCAGTCTTAAAACTACTAGGCACTCTTTTTGATGAGGGGCTTCGTTGCTGATAGAGTTTCTCTGCTTGCCACGTGCATTCCAGTGGTGATTCAAATTCTTCTGCTGAAATGAACTTAGAGGATAAACTGTACTTGCAATCATATAGCAAGCAGCAGGAATACTGAAAAGGAAACATGAATTTTCTCTTAAAAGGCATATATGGCCCTCCTTGCTTTTTTCAGATGAAATCCAGACCAAATTTAAGTAACCAGTATAGACAATACAGGAACTGAACACAGAAAAAATACTGAGAAACAATAAAATGCAGCCAATTCCAAGTACACCAAAAGCATTTTGTTCATATTGTACGTTCACATTACATTCGAACTGTGCTTATTCCATACTCTCACATTCCAGCCATAGTGTGGTTTCAGTAACATTTACAGATAACAGTTTGTATTTTTTAAAGAAGTTGCTTTATCGAAAGGACATGAGTTCTGATGACAAATGCCAGTTTTTAGCAAAAGTCCCTCTATGCATCATGTAGTTTTTCTCCATTTGTGAGATGCATATTCTTGAGTCAGGATTTTCACTATCCTACATTTACTTAAGTGAGAGCTAGCTGAGTAGGAACGGGCGTAAAGCGCTGCTGCTGCAGTAGGGCAGTCTTTTGATTTTGCTTGGTGCAATTGTCCGTGCAAGGGACAGATGAGCAGAGTGAGAAACTGGTACCTGCCCACCAACTCCCTCTGGACCTTGGGGAAAGAGAGTAGCCCTTCATACGCCCTCGAGTCATTGTTTTGGCTACATACAAAGAAGATTTAAATGTATCTCTTCACTTGCTGCCTGAAGAACACAGCATGTTTTCAGCAGTATTCCTCCTATGAACCTAAACCCATAAGGCACAGAAAACAAGAAAAAGATACTAACTTGACTCCAGGTCTGTTAAAGAAAGGCTGCTCCCTTCCTCCCGTTATCAGGCATAATTAATAAGTTCTCCTCCATGTTTTTTCCCCCAGTTGCTGCAGTCTTGTCTTTTTCTTGCCATTTTATTCATGTTTATTAGCTTTAATCTACGTTTTTTGCAGTCCTCAAGATCAGTCACTCTTTTCCACTGATGTGGAACCAGCTAGAATAATTTAAAAGCCCTTCCAAATGCCTGTCATCACAACCAAACTTTTACTGTTTCATTTACCTGCAACCCTTATAATCTAAGTAGTGATACTTTCATTTGGACTACTAACTAAGATCTGCTAGTGCCTGATGGTGCTTTTTGCCTTTTCCACTTAGCCGTTAACTTTACAGTCTCCTCATAAACCAGAGGACTGTTTGCTCATTGCCTTCTTCCATGTTGGTAAAAGATTTGGGCAGGCTCCATCCTTTCATCCTCTCTACTGGTGTGGGGTGCCACGGCAGAATGGGTGGAAATGGTCTTATCCAGGTACATGGTCAGTACAGGTAACCCCTCTGGTACTCCCGGCTCTGAAGGATGCTGGAAGGCTGACATAGGCAGGGAGGGACATGACAAGAAAACATTCAGTGCAGATCTCTTGGGCTTCAGGACATTACCTTAAGCACCAAATATAGCAGCAATCATATTGAAGTAAGAAAAATAAGATCAATAGGTCAATTCCCCCCTTCCTATGCTGCCACCTGTCCTGTCCCAGCAAGATTCTGGTTTGACGGTCTTTGTAGAAAGAACATTTGAGTCAGATTTTGATCTCCATAAATTGTAACAGCTGGAACAGCAAAATATGAAACAGCTCACAGTAGTTTTCCATATGAAGAAATGCTGGAGACATCTCTAAATCCTTTGATTTGGCAGAGAAAAATAGTATGTATTGCCAATATAGTCTGACTGGTGCATCTTTTATTCAGAAAGAAAATGTCATTCATTATCATGCATACTTCAACCAAAGCATGCAGAGATACAGAAAGAGAAAACCTTTAAACGGCTTACAGAGGAACAGGAAGAGCACTGTAACTTTGAAGTCACTAGGAGACCATAAGAAATTTTCTTGTTTAAATCTGAAACAAAGAACCTTCAGAAAATCACTATCAGTTGTGAACTGGGACTGGAACAAGCAGTCAACCTGGCAGGGCTGTCTGAGCCAAAAAACCCTCTTATATCCCACAGTAGAAAAAAACATGGTGAAAGAGTTAGCAAAGAGAAAAAACATTTAGAAATATATTGCTTTGAAGAAGACTGGGTTGTCTGATCTGAAATGTGGTAAAGGAATCTACGGAGCATGAGACATCTGCATAGCCAGCATATAATGGGCAAGAACAATAAGAAAAAACTTCACATAACAACGTCCGTCAAAACAATGGAATCGGGGAAGTTGCTCAAAAAAAAAAAAAGAGACAATATTCATAATGTCACAGGAATGGTTAATTTGAGACATTTCAGCTAAATTTGACTCTGTACTGTCCCAATGCACTTGCTTTCCTCAGTTATGAAGCCCTAAAGAAAACTTGCCCTTCTCACAGTTCAAGCTTTACTTCCTTAAAAGACATTATACCTCTGCAGAGATGGAGCAGCAGAGTCTAATGTTGATGCCCTGAACTACCTGTGGAAATCTCACCTCTGCTGGCTGCTGTTTAAAAGATGAATTCATGAGTACCTGGATATTAAATTAAACTTCTGTTTTTAATGCCTGTCTCACAACTTCAGCAATATTAGGTTTTGAATGACATTTTTCTTTCTCTTTTGAAAACCACTGTCTGTGACTCCACTTACTTATCACCCGATGCTCAGGCAGAAAGTTTCTCCTATCTTGTCTCCAGTCTAATACATTCTCTGCATCCAGCAGTAAACCCTGGGAGTTATGGCCCTGACACATGAAGGACTTTGTCTGAGAAGCATGTTTTAGAAGGAGAAATGTTCCTATTCATCAATATTATATTTAAAACAAAATAAAAAGATCGAGTTGTTACGGGCACTCACCTTTGCCTTCAGCATGATTTCTCAAGCATTATAAACTATATAAAAGGACAAAGGATACTTCAGTGCCAGGCCAGAGAGACTTGAGCCAAGAAATACCTTTCCAGGATGAAGGTCACAGATATTGAGATCACATGCCTAAAAGAAATGGGAATTTTCAACTTCCTTATATTTTCATGACCAACTAGAAGAGATGTTAGCCAAGAAATGATTCAAAGCCTACCCACCAAAGCAGGGAAGGCAAACCCCAGGTTTGGGTGCACACTGTCTCTCTTGCTGCCATCTGCTGTTTTCGTGCGGAAGCATGGAAAATTTCTAATACTATACCATGACTTTTCCCTCTACCTACTGCATTAGCCCTACCTACAATTTGGAAAAATTTCATGGACAACGTGGGGAGGTATCATTCACACCGTCTCGTTCACTCCGTGGTTCCAGCAAGCACAGCTCTTGCATTGGCAGAGTTACTGAAAGTAGCTGCTGTTATTGAAGATGCTGGACTCACATCGGCTTTGCTCGGAAGCACTGGCAAGTAAACCAACCTGAGGAAAGGCTAACACTAGCTGCACACCTGAACCACTCTGTTGGAAGTCATTTTTTATGTGTCTTTGTTTGGAAAGTGCCTGGTAAATTTTGCTCATTATCTTTAAAAGGAAAACCTGAAGTAGTTCATGATGCTATTATTGAATGACTTGCTTTCTCCGAGATATGGGCCATCCTGTGACAGAGGCGGCTCAACCCTGTGACATTTTTCTCTTGACATGAGGGGGAATTGGTATTTTGTAGGATCAGACCACATTTTTTCAATTTTTAAATGCAAACATATAAGCAACGTTAAAGGGGAAGCTTTCATTTCCCCAGTTCTTTATTTAAGAATTATAATTTGCTAATTTGATCTGGAAAATTTTCCTTTACCTTTGCTGCCTATTTCAGGGGGGGTTTTTGACATGAATTCCCATTTGGGGCAAAGGGAAAGGTTGGTCACTTCTGCTGAAAGGCAAAGAAAGCAGATTAATAGGGGAAATAATGTATTCATTCTGGTGTATTATATAATTTCTATCAGTAAATTTTAATTGGATGACTTGCATAAATGGCATGTAAATGTGTCTACTGCACAGCATGGGTCTGGTGCTTTAAAAGCCAAAGTTCAACTCCTGATGTCATTAATCAGGAACTATAATTTGTAAATGTAGGGTAGGTAATGGAAATTCAAACAAATGTGCTTTATTAACTAATTCTTCAGGCACAGGTAAATCTATTTGAAAATGAGTTCATTCACCCCAGCTACACACTGCATGCCTAAGACGGTCTTATTATGAATAAGTTAATAATCTACTGCCTTTGACTACAGAAAATCTGACTCCTCTGGCTACATCTGTTAGAGACCCACGTCCAGGAATCATGGTGCAAGACAGGTTTGAAGCTTCATCTTTGAGTCTTTACAGATTTGGTCCGAAGAAAGATCAACTATCACCCCCCTCACACTACCTGTCTAAATGAATTTGAAGGCCCTCTGAAAGCAGGGGGTACTAAGCTGAGACATATGTTTTGATAAGCATTAAGAAACCAAGATTAGAATTTTTATTTTCTTGATTGAGAGCGATGGTCCTGATATTACTCATTCAGCAAAGGTGCAATCAGATATCTCATTAGACTTTGCAAGTGATACACCATTTCTGTATGACCCATCCTGCAAATGCAGTAACGGTGTAAGTGTGTCCAAGAGCCTGGCAGAAGCCTCCTTCCTAGATCTACATTTTCTCATGAAGTAGTAAAGTAAAGGTCTGATACTGCGGACATGGAAGACATCAATGCCTAAAAGCTCAGTTGTGCACTGCTGCTCTACAGAGAGCAGGCTTGCCCTTAATCCAAGTTACCTATACCTAGATATTATTGCAGGGTTAGTATTTTTCAATGGGAATAGAGTTTCTTTCCGCTTTATTTCAGTTTAGCCTATGCTGACCTGGTTTCGGTCTTCATTCTCCAGACTATGGTCTTACATTAACATCCTTGTCGGTGTTCTCAGTCTGCAAAACGGAGAATGATCACTGTGCTGCTCACTGAATTTGGGTGCTAACATTATCCTTTCTAAAAGAAAACATCGCACACCTGCCCTGCGAGCTAATAACCAGGCAATAGGATGGTTGTCACAGCTTAAAAATGTAGAACTGGAAATGGGAAAGAATCCCAAACTCCCAGAGGGGAAAAGGCCAAACATAAGAGAGAAATTTATTGCTGAGTATGGCATAGCTGAAAGACAATAAAAGATTCCTTAAACTGGGCATAACAACAGGACAAAAGAAAAACAAAACCTCCTAAACCATGTCTGTTCATTTTTATTATGGGGTCGGCTGCAGACTGCCAGCCTGTTTTAAAATCAACACTTCACAGCAAGAAACTATACAGTAATGTATCACTTCTCCGCAGGCACTTCCTTCCACTGACAAATGGTTCAAGCGGAGTAATAGCTTAAACAGAATTGCACAGAGGGGTGAACAGCACTGATGAAGAAGGATCTATATAAGTGTATTTATTTACAGATACATAGACATGCACACAGGCTATTGTGTGGGTCAGCTTCTTATTGTGGATAATGATCTGTATAAAATGCAAAGCTACAGGAGATGTTTTAACAGTTGGGGAAAAAATATAAATTCCACACGTAATGCTAATTTATTCTGTCCCCAAGGGGGATCTCCGTAAGCTTGTCAGTCTAAAAATCAGCTTCTTTTCCAGCAGTCTTAACACTTACTAGTTAGCACCCCTAGTTAACATTGCTAACCTGTTAGCGTTACCTTTTCCTAATTTTTGTAAGTAGGGAGAACAGAAAAGGGATCGCTCCAAAGCTCATCATAGTGCTCCCAAGTACAAGCTGAAGCACATTTTTTCCTGAGGCAGAGAATAAACTGCACCCTAATGTAAATGGCTGATACAAAGCCAATGCACCAATTTATGCTTCAGCTAAATCCTTAACTTAGCACTTATGTAAGACGTTAGACTTTTATAGGGCTTGGACCAAGGTATGAATTTCATGAGCAGCTCACTAATTTGAGAAAACAACTGAGTGTGCTCTTTGGTATGACAAACCAGACCACTTATCCATTGGGGAGAGATGAAGGAAGATAAGATTCTATTTCTCCAGCTTTGTGAAATGTTTTTCAGATTTCCTCATTTAATCTAAGCTCGATATCAACAAAGTTTCAGAATAAAATTTTTAACCTGCTCTCTAGTTAAAATGCTAAGCCTTTCCCCTCATGAGAAAAAAAATATTGCGCACACAGAGTTTCAACTATCTCTGCTCAAATTCTGCCAATTTTCAAATGCTTAGAATCACACTGAATCTGCTCATTCCCCACCAGGGCTGGTGAACGAATTAGCATTAGAGCTCTGCTATTTTTCTCTTACCTGGTAGTCACATTTCTAGGAGACTGCCATTTTCTAAATACGTTAATTCAATGATGTGAAATTTAGCTTAAGCTAACAGGGTTTTGTAGGTTCTGCGCTTGAACTAAAATGTGCATTTAATGAGGACCCCAGGAAACTGTGCAATTCTTGCCAAAGTTTCATTAATGGCTTGGAATTGCAATTTTGGGATAATCAATAAAAAGCAGCAAACGTAAACTTGGTTTTTCAGGAAGTGGGTGCTCAGCAGTTCCTCAAAATAAAACCATCTCTATTGAGTCTCCATTAGGGACAACCTCACAAATCATTAGCATCTTTAAAAAAAAATGCTTTTTTTTTTTTTTTTCTGACTGTCAGTAAATTATATTTATCGTATTAAATGAAGACATTTCTGAACGTTTGGGAATGACTTTGCAAACTGTGATCAAAATCTTATTTGCAATAAACTGGAACACTACACATGCAGCAGTTAATTAAAGATCAACTATATATAGCTGCAAAAGTCGACCCTGACTTTTTATGAGATTTTTTCATGCTCATCAACAGTGAGGTAGTAGCATTATAGAAATAAGACTATGATCCATCCTACTACAAAATAGTCCACCTAACCAGAGTTTAGCCACTTGAAACCTTCCAGCAAACTTTTGATATTTTTGTTTTGGAAGACAATTTCTATTCCTACTTTATATGATAATGGAGGAAGACCAGGAGACACTTAGGTATGCCTTAACCTCAGACCTCTAGGAATAATGTACAAAAAAGGAGTGAAGCAGTTACACAGCAACATCAAGAAGATCGGCTTCTAACATGTATTATACAGTAGCATGTTATACAGCTAGGTGTCTTTATCAAAATTAATGAATTTGTTAACACAGCAGTTAACAAATTCAGCCCCATTTTGAAAATCCTATGTCGTATTTCAGTTAAACACATAAATAAAGATTTAATTGAAGCTCTCTAGCTCTCCTCAAGACCCTGGCAAGACTCCTAGTGCCTTCCAGCCCATTGATTCATGCTGATTCATGCCCTTGGGTAATTTAGAGGGACTGAACCTTAGGCTGCTTGCGTGGGGAGGCAAGACCCCAGCCCAGAAAGAAAAACTTCAGAGACTCTGTGTTGGAGGTAAGAGGAGTACCCTCTATAAATCGGGAAGGAGTAATTTAATCTACCTCTAGGTCCGGCATCAAATTTTTTCCCTGACATCAGTGACCCCTGGGAACTTCTTACAACTCGAGCCTCACCGGGGAGAATTAACAATATCCCATGCCTCACGGCAAACCAATGAAGTTGTTCCTCTTCAAAACAAGGCACAATAAAGAACCCCATGTATCTGCAAAGGGACATCTCAACCGAGCACCACCACGGCACGGGGAGTGATCCTACACTGATTACACAACCAGCTGTGGGCACAGCTGGTTACAAATAGCAGCACCTCTTCCCCCCTTCCCAGGTCTGCAGGTGGGAGCAGGGGAGAGGCAGGATCAGACCTGCGGGGCTGGGGCTCCCTGGCTGCTCCTCGCCATGCATCCAGGCTCGCACCACTCACCCTGACGAGGTGCACCAGAAAAACTGCAGGAGGGAGAAGATTTCCTTCAGGTGTTTCCACTTTGCTCCAGGAAACTAGACACCAGTGGAAGTAACGGGAGATGAGTATTGTGGGAAGCAGAGTCCTCTTTCTACCGGGTAAGATGAAGTGGCTCAAAGTTTTAGACTCCCAACTTCACATACAAGAATCTCAGCAATTTCATTTTCAGTTGTTAATCATTTTTATATTTCCTCAGTGGAAAAATGCCTAAATATAATTTACATTCAAGCCACCAAAAAGTTAAACAATTCCTAAGCTGAATGTTGCCAAACTATGTCAATTAAAAAAAAAAACAACCCAAACGAAACAAACAAAGGTATTCTTACAGAAGTATTGTTCAACAACCTGTAGTCCAAGGAAAATGTGCCAGAGAAATGAAACAATGGGGGAAAAATAGCCTATTTCCTTCAGGGGCTGGGTAAAAATCTCTGGAATGTGTGTAGCCTCCACTCTGTATTTCAGGGTGGCCTCTTTCCGTGGTTCGTATTTTCCATAGCTTCCTTCTAGTAAGAGGGAGACTCCAGGTGTATGTGCAGGTCCTCAGCTGGGGTATGTCAGCGTTGTCCGGTGCAGTCTGTAACACCAAACTGGTTTCCAACAGCCGAGGCATGGGCTCGTTGCTCACCAGCTACTCGGAGAAGCCTAGTGCAGGCTTTGCCCTAGCCCAGCACCGCTCCTGCTGCCTGCTCCATCAGTGGGACTTGCAAAGGGTCAAGCTGAACTACAGGAGGAGGGAAGGCTGCAGACAAGAATTAGGATTTCCGAAACTGTGAACCTGTCAAACTGATGTAAAATTCCTGCCCTGTGGTATCTTTACCCTGAATGATGTAATCTTTCTTTAGCATCAAAATGTAAACTAAGAGGAGACAATCACTGAGCTTGTTAGAACTTTGTAACAACTCTTTGGTTCATGTTTTTGAATTTCTGTCAACTAAGAAACAGAAGTTAAACCCCTTAAACCCCTGTTCCTGTTTGCACCTGGAACAGGCATACTGTTTATCCGTCTACAGACTATATTGAGTAATTTGCCAGTACCTGCCTGAAACCGGCATAAAACCCCCTTACTTTTGCTTTAATAATAAGTTATTTTGCTCAACAGCCAAGGAAAATCGTTAAAGATGATAAACACACATCCATATATGTATTTACTGCAGATTTTTTTGCTAAAACTCTGATTGTGTATTGTCTATACCACAATTACAGCTGTTGTCTACACCATAAACACAACTGATAAATAAATAAACACCCCAAACAAACCCCACCTAAATTCAGGTAGCATTCAGAGCTTGGCTTAGACTGAAGAAGGTAACATAAGAATTTAAAAGTTGGAGTTTGCTATATTTTGCTAACTCCTCCATAGCACTCACTCTTTAAAAATGCCTAATTAACAAGTCACACAGAAGTAAACTTCCTTGCTTTTCGATTTCCTTCGTTTTGTGCAGTTCCTTAACTCTGCAGTGATGGAGCTTTATTTTTGAAATGCTAGTACCAAAGTTTGGGTTTCCAACGATACTTGAGTAACAAACTCATCTTGGGTTTAAGATAAGATTACGGAGAACTAGCTTTCTCTGCAGCTCTTAAACTTTTTATGTACTTTTGTGCAAGCTCCCAGATAATCAAAGGTATCCATTCATGCTCCTAACCAATTTCAGTAGGAATTAAACATCTAGGTAAGGATCCATCCTCTGGCCTTCAGTTTCCAGTGTATAAAACAGAGGCAACACTTTACTTACAACCCTAAGGATGTTTGCAATAACTCACCGACTGGTGGGTCTGAAGGATGGTCCTGCTGACAGCTCAAGAAGGCAGCTGGGCATGCTTTTTGTCTGTTTGTTTTGTTTGTTTAACAAAACAGCATACTGAAGCACAGGAGGCCCACCTGAAGGATTTACATAAGGCTCTGCCTCAGGGGGAAGGGGCCCTTTCTGAAGGAAACTGTCCACAGGCTCTCAATTCCCAGGGCACTTTTCCTAGCTAGAGATTTCTCTCTCTGCACTCCCAATGCTTGAAGGATCTTGAAAACCTGGCCTGAGGCAAGTAACAAATGGGGGGTGGGAAGATGGGACTGGAGCTGTAGTGCCTTGTTGTTCTTGCTTTTGTTTGTAAAATGAAGCATTTTAAAGGGAATTTTTACTGGACTGGTTTGACTGCAGCACTCCCTTCCATAGGTAAAAGACCATGGAAGTAGTCTCTATCGAGCCATTCTACAGCAACAGACCCCATGAGCAGGTAGGAAGTCTAATACCTGCTAGTAATTCAGACCAAACTTAGTGGCTAATGATGTCCCATTTAGAGCAGATCGATTGAAAGGCATTTCTTTTGACAAGACTACAGGATGTATGGAGATGGATTATTTATGGAGTTCGCAGGCAGCCGCACTCAAATTCATTGCTGGGGCAGCTGTTCAGTAAAATTTGCTGCAAAATCTGGTGGAGATTAGGTTTTGATGAAAAACTTCAAGGCATTTTCCTCTGATGTAAGCAAGCATAAACCTCTCAGGTTTGTTTTATATTGCAGATTAACAAGATAATGATGCTTTTGCCATTTGGATGGAAGGTCCTGGGGAAATGGGCGCTGCTCCCATGAGGTCTGGGCTGCTCTCCAGCACCACGTTTCTCCCCAGTCCTGTTCAACAACATCCACGGACTGTCATTAGAGGACAGGGCTGCAAATGCCAGGGACATGCTCACAGGCAATTATCCGTGTCTCTGTAGGACCGCTGCACTAGCACTTCAGTGCATGACAGGAAAATGCTTATAGCAAAACAGGATGTCGCAATGGATGCGTAGCTTTTCCTGACCGAGGAGAAAGCAATGCATCGCACAACTTGATGATGTTGCTTAACATACGGAACGGTCTTGGCTAAGAGATTATGGTAGGCGGCATGGCTGACTTGAATTTCTGGTTCTACTTTGTATTTTCCCTCGTCATCAAGCACATGGCTGGAAGCTACAGGAGACAGCCGGGAGTGTGGCTGGCTGGAAGGGGAGGGAGAGATCGCCTATACAGAGCTGTAAGAGACAGAAGGTTGCAGAAGTGACAGTTCCCCTGGCTTCATATCCAGTGAGGAAGAACTTCCCCAAACTAGTTTGAACTGAAGTTTTTAAATTAATCTAAGCAAATCTGTTTTGATTGCTGGGATCATTATATTAAATCGCCCAATTAACCCTCCCACAAACTGCCCGATAGTGTAAACTTCTGAACGGAAATCGCGCTGTGGCTCCGAAGTGCCTTATCCCGGAGAAGGTGTGCTTGGCAAAGACCGAAGCCTGGCACCGGCACCCCCGCTGTCCCCGGCCGAAAGCTGCGGTCAGCAGCCCACCGCCCCCCTTTGCGACCCGCGCTCCCGGCGCAGCACTGCTGGCCGGGACCACCACTACGACCCTGCTGGCCCAGCAGCAGCAGCCGCCGCCGCAGCTCTCGCGGCGGCGGGGCGCGGGAGCCGCAGCCGGAGGCGGCTCGGGGCTGCCCGCCGGCGGGGGCCGGGGCCGGGGCCGGGGCCGGGGCCGGCCCGCCCGCAGGGGAAGCGGCGGCTGCCAGGGCGGGCGGAGTCGGAAGCACGACAGCACGGGGCGCTGGGGCGGCGCTGGCGGCGGCGGCGGGAGGAGCTCGGCACGAGCTGCCGTGCTGGGGTCGCGGCGCAGGGAGGGAGCCGGGCAGCGCCGCCGCCGGCCCCGCAGCAGCAGCAGCAGCAGCAGCAGGAGGAGGAGCCGCCGGAGCCGCCTCCTGCCGCCGCCGAGCGCGGGGAGCCGCGGGAGCCGCTGCCCCAGGCGGCTCATGAGCGCCGGGCTGCGGCGCCGCCGCCGCCGCCTGCCGCCGCTCCGCTGGTGAATGAACCTGTCCCGGCCGGCGACAGCGGCTTCGCCCCACACAAAATGGACGGTTTCGCCGGGAGTTTGGGTGAGCGGCGGGAAGCGTGAGGGAGAGGGCGGGACGGGACGGGACGGGACGGGTCAAGCGTGCCGGCAGCCGCCCGCCAGCCCGCCCTGCCGCGGGGGCGCGCACCTGCGGCCGGCGGGGGTGCCGGCCCCGCCGGCTGGGGCTGGGCTGGGCTGGGCTGGGCTGGGTTGGGCTGGGGGGCTGCGCGGCGGGGACCGGACCGGCGGGCGGGGGGGGCTGCCCTGAGCGGCGGCGGCCGGGGGGGACGCGGTGCCGGGCGGGCCGGTGCGTCCAAACACCGCCCGTGCCGCGGCGGAGGGGAGGGAGAGGAGAAGAGGGGAGGGGAGGGGAGGGGATGCCAGCGCGAAATCTGGTCAGCTTCAAACCATCTGTTGCGAGAGCTCCGGCTGCACTTGCCTCCTTTGTTCTTCCCTCGCCGTGGGCTTGCGCTTCCCCAGAGTTAGTTGCTTGGGTTTGGGCTGGTTGTTTGTTGTTGGTTTTTTTTTTTTAAATAGGAATATTTTCTTTTTCGTCCCTTCCTTTTGCTCCGGGGGTGGGAGGGACCCCGGCCGGGCGCGGCGGGCCCGGGTGTCGCAGCGAGAGCCCCGGGGGCGCCGCTGCCGCGGGGCGCCCCGGGAAGCCGGGGAGCAGCTCTCCCCGTGGGCCGGCTGCCGTGCTCGCTCGCCCGCCGTCAAAGTTGGGAGCGGTGGCGGTGTCCGCGGAAGTGCCCGAGGCGGCGGCGGCAGCGGTGGGGGGGAGCCAGCGCCTTCCCGGCGGCCGCGCATCCCTCCGTGTGCTCCCTGAGCGTCAGGTTCCCCTGCCCGGAGCTGTGCTGTGATCGAAAATATTTACTGCCTGTTTATCCAAACGCTCCCAGAAAACTTGACAGGCTGCGTTCTCTTCGGTTTTGTTAAGGCTACGGCAAATGGTCATCAGTTTCTTTAAGAAAAAATACTTCGCCAGCCCACTTTCTGAATGATTTGGAGGACAGACTGCATGTAGCACGAAGTCGTCCTGATTAAAGTGTGAACTGAAGATGGATCCAAATGTAAAAATTACAAAGCGTGTACGTTCCTGTGTATTTTCTGCAAATTATAAGGGTAACGCGGGTCTGACCATTCGCTTTGCGGTGACGTTACGTGTGGTGCCTACCTGCTGCTCTCTTCGTTCGCTTTCAGCGCTGCTGCATCTATTGCAGGCATTTCGTGGTTGAACTCGCTCCATCTTTTGTAGAAGAATAAATCTGTGCCTCTAAAAATTAGATTAATTTATTTTTACAGCACTCCTGTGAAATCTGTAATAATAGTGAATAGTTCTCAATTTTCTGGAAAAATTGACTCATTTAAATACTTCGGAGTGTGATCCTAACCTTTCAGGTTTTTGAAATGTCAACTCCCGCATTTTGGGCACCTGTCCAAACCAAACTGGTGCACCGTAATTAACAGAACGCTTTGGTAGTTTGGCTCTTTGCCTGATACACTCTCCTTGCTCAAGTAACTTCCATGGTCATTTTATACCTGACGATCAAAAAGCGACACACAGAGGAATTGTACGGGTTCTGTTCCTGGTTTTCAGAGGGAAGATTGTGCCTGTGGGTGACATATGCAAATGTGTCATGGTTAATATTTATGAACCTCTTTACCCAGTAGTGGAACTGATCTCGGTCTCAAAGGGCACCGATATTGCTTTTAACTCATGGAGTACTGGCCCCGCTGAGGTTGATACTTAGAAATAACTGGTTTGTGTTGTAAGTGTAAAAAACCCAATTATTTTGAAATAATAAAGCGTCATTTTCCTGAGCGGAGGTTGCTCGCGGAGTAATGGCTTGGGCTGGTTGGGTGGCCCAGCACCTTGCGCTAGAGCAGCGGTCGGCTGCTCGGAGCATCCCGCTTGCCTTATGCAGGGAGGCTCCATCTGGACCTTTAATCTGTTTGGTCAGGAAGGCACTGTGATTTTATTAGAATTTAATGAGGATTAAGCTCAGCTCAACCTTTTAAACTGTATATCATGAAACTCACTGTTAGTTGGCCTTTGATTTTGCTTTTATGGCAAGCACTGATGCACGGTGGTTTTCTGGACTTGGGCTGAGGAGAGGGCATTCACAGAAACTTTAGCTTTGAAGCATGAAACTTGATGTGACTTTCTTGTTTTCAGGTTTGAATCATGCTGCTTAGTCCTCTTCTGTATTTATAATCAGTTGGTGGTTGCTCTAGCTGCTAACGAGCATGTAGCGTTCACAAAGATGTGTGAATTGTTCTGAGTTGTTTTGGTTTTTTTTTTTAAGCATCTCTAATTAAAATCTAATGGCTTGAATTTAATTAGCTGTCTGCTAAATGTCTTTTAGGAAGGCCATAAATTAATGTAATTTAGAATGAAATGTAAAAATTAATTAAAATTATTGTTGGCAAAACTGCGCTATCTATGTATGTGCGTGCTCAACCAGTCGAGCGAGCTTATTAGAGAGCAAGTTGTCCTTTTAATGCCTCCTGTCATTATCTGGAAGGCAAAATGTTATTACAGATTGTGCCCTCCAGCACAGGCAGAAATACCTTCTTGCATGTCTCTTGCAGTTGAAAATACTTTACGCAGCTGTTTTCTTTTGGCTTCCACAATGAAATTTTTATGAGAATAAACAGATGAAAGAAACCATTTTATATGTAATTTAGAAAATTGTTTTGGTTATTGGTTTAGTAAATGCCTATGTAGCACTCTACTTAAGAGTATACAATTACTGTATAAAGTAAAAAAAAGTCTATTATGAGTTAACTTGCACAGCTGAAATAGGTATTGATTTACTCTTTTGATAAAACACTGAGCTATTTCACATTTACTGGGACTTCAGTACCTTTTGAATATCACCAGTAGCAAAGTGGTTACTGAATCCCATTTATTGTCTCAAGTAGGACAGTCATACCTTACGTTTGAGCATTTCCAACACAACAGTCGTCAGAGGGCTCAATGGATTTTGGCCATCTGCTTTTTCAGATGCATCCCTTGAAGTGAAAGAATGTGCTTCTGAATGGGAACAAGAAGTCCGGGAACTTGGACCGAGCGCCTGGGCTCCTGCCTTGCACCCTTGCCGAGACAGGAGCACAGCATGGGTGTCTGCTCTGGCTCTGCCCAGTTCTCTTGCGTCTTAGGGTCCTGATCAAAACAACCTGAAGATGGCATCAGGGAAAAGAAAGCACTGTTAATTCCACCAAAAGAATCGAGCAAGGGAGTTCTACCAAAAAAAAAAGCTCTTTGCGTTGCAAACTACTGCCTTGCATCTCATCCACCCTCACGCCGGTGCCTGTGAGCCCACGGTGAACTGGTTCGGAGATGCCCATCAGAGGGCTGTAGGACTGTAGAAGGCCGACAGTTTTGCCAGCAATAATTTTGATGTTTATGTATCATCATGGGTTATATTCTTTTACAGCCTTCCTGCTCGCCCCAGGTGTTTTGGTGGGTTTCTCCCTGAATTGGCTTGTCAGCGTGTAGGAGAAGCGTGACGGGTGGTGGGAGGGAAGCGGCAGGAGCCCTCAGCCGAGGGTGGGTGGGACGTGGTGGCACTGTGCAGTTGGCCGCTCTTAGGTTGGCTCTGCTGTATTGTGAACCTGCTGCAGCCTGGAGGGGGATGCCTTTCTTGGGCCTAAAACTTAACTTTCTGGAGCTGGTATTTTCTCTGGTGCAGCTAATGCCCACCTTCAGCTGAAAGGTGTCTTAGAGTGCTGTCTTAATATGAAGCATTTGCCACTCCATCACTTCTCTGTGCCACCTCTTAAGCTCTTCATTTATCTTGCTTTCTGTAGGGTTAGTTGGTTAAGGTGTGAGATGTACTAGATTTAGGCTTATGAAGAGTAAGCCACGACGGGCTGCCTGGGGCTGGTGAGGGCTGTTCTTTGGTGGACAGTTTTCCTTGGCTTTTTGCTGTTGCATTGTTTTCCCTTCTGAGGAAGCTTCTGCTAATTGAGCTCTGTAACAGTAACGTGTTGTAAACAAAGATATGGAAGCATTAATCAGATTACGGTATAAAAAATGACTACAGCCGTTTCCAAGTTTGTCACCAGCCTATGATGATAACATGGTATAAAACATTTCAGTAGGACTCCATCCTGCGATGAGGTCTGTGGCAGAATCGTAACTCATAAAAATAAATGAAGAGGTCTCAACTTCTGAATGCAAACTGTGGTTTTTGTGCAGGTGTGCAGGATGCCCTGAAGCCTAGAAGTAGTCTTTACTGAAAAATCCTCTATGATTGAAAATACTTTCACAGAGAAATTAAAATCAATCTTCTCTTGAAGTCTCAGGCAAGCAGAAAAATTTAGGATTTCTTTTTAAAAAAAGACTAGTTGAGCTTACGTATTTTTTTCAGAGAACTAGAAGGCAAAGGAGAGCTATGACTAAGTAGAGACCAGTGCTTTGCTCTGCTGTGGGTGTTATTGGCAGGAGAGATGGAGAAATAATAAGAAAGATTCACTTTTTCATTTTATGTAGGATCTACATATTGTTCTGTCACTATGTAGGTACTGCTACTAACTGCAGTATATGTACTAACTACTTACTGGAGGGGTGGCGTGTAGGTCAGCTCCTAATCCCCCCCCCCCCTCATTTCTTATACTGGGTATTGCATAAAAGTTGTTGGAAACCATTCCTGTTCCATGGCTATGTCAGGTCTGCATCGGGTAGCTGCGGAGGCAGTGTTATGAGTGTGTGCTGCTCCTCTGCATTTGAAGAGCCAACGGTGTCTGTTGAACCCATGGCTTTGCTAAAACCCGTAAGTCGTCTTCTCTGAAGCCCCCAGTGATGCATGGGCAGGTATGCTAGAGGGGTCAGGAGAGCTCAAGCAGAGAGGATCTTGCGGTCACCGGTGCTCTGAGCCTGGGGAGTGTATGTGCCTCCTGATTCATCTCTGGCTGGGTTCAGTACCGAGAAAAATGAGCATGTGGAATGACTACAGCGAATTAGGGTATTTGTCATTTATTTGGGCTAGAATCTGAAGTTTTACGGTTGCCCGTCTAGACTGCAAAAGTGGCCGTGGTGCTGCAGCGCAATTGCTCATAGCGACAGGGAGCTCAGCTTAATTCACGGGGCTCTGTTCGTGGGATTGCTGCGTGCTATTGTCAGTGTGCTAGTCTTCTTAAAAATAAAAGCTTTGGCAGGACGTCAGTCTACCCTGCCTGAGAAGGATGGCCAGGGGTTGTGCCAGGGGTGATTAAACTAAAGCAGCAAGGAGGACGGGCTGTTTGCTTTCCAAACTCAGTGGTGGCCCACCTTTTGCTAAAAGGGGCTTTAGTGAACGGGCAGCGAGGAGGAACCCTTCGCTCTGTAGCCAGCTGAGAAGCAAAGGATCTTGTGTTTAAAAAACAATCCTTTTTTTGCACAGAGCAACTGGCAATATTTGGCCTGGTTGTGAGTAACACTCTCGCTTTTAAAAACAAAAAAAGAAACGGAATCCCACATGCAGGAGCCTCTATTAGAAAGGCTCTCTTCTCTCTCCTTTAGAAAGGCTTTTAATGCCTGGGATGCTGAGAAGAATTTTTGGCCTGACAGTGTGTTTTCCTACTCTTTGACTGAATGTTTTTGGTATGGGAAGTACAGTTATCTGACAGAATTTTCTCTTGTCTGAAGAACCAACTCTGAAAGGATTTTTTTTTCCCGTGCTTTAGATCATGAGGTATGTAAGAGGGAAGAAATCGGTCAAGAACAGTGCTCCTACAAATCCTCTGAAGCATCATTTTGTTTTGTAAGCAGCATTATGTTGCTAATTGTGCTGTTAGTAACGTACAGAGAGATCTGTATGCCACTCCTTGCTCTTCAGAGGAGCTGCTTCCCTTCTTGGTGTGATTTCTATCGATTATTGAGGTTTATTTTTCCCTTCTCTCTTTAGGTCCTTGCTAAATCTAATCCTTAATGAATGCAATTTTAAGGCCAAGAATGTCGATCCTGTTTTACCCACACATAATGTAATAGGAAGGGTGTTAGAGGGTAATTAATTTTATAGCACATGGCATGTACGATGACAGTGCAAGTCTCTGCTCTTGCTAGTGTTCAGTGTTTCTAGTAGGGACGTTCTTCTGTTTAGGAGATGAGAATCACCTGATAAACAACTTTTTATAAGCTTCACTAACTTCCATTTCAAGACATCTTTCTGCTGTTACTTAGGAGCTCAGGTGGAGCCACTGCTTGCCTCGTTTTTCCTCTCTGTAAACAAGTGAGCACAGGCACCGACAGTTTAAAGAGGAACTGTTAGCCTTTTTTTTTTTCATCTGCTTGTCGAAATGGATGCAGAATTTTGGTTTCCTAGGGTTTTCTTTCGTGGGGTGCTGAAGGATGGATACCTGGAAACACCGCGCGGTGATGGGCAAGCTCTTCTGAGAGTTTCGAGTCATCTTTAGGAGACGCACGTGCGTGCGCTCGGTCCGGAGAGGTTGTGTTCGCGGGCAAGCTTGCCGTGGGAGCTGGGGGCTCAGTGGCAGTAAATGGGTGGTGCTGCTGGAGGGGTGGGATGTGAAGAGAGACACCAGAGACATTAAAGGCCTGAGTTTATTGCTAAATCTTGGAATATACAAAATGTTTTTCTCTTCTGGTTTTGCTCTTTTATTTTTTTTTCTTCATGGTTTTTGTTTTTCTTTTCTGCCTCCTTCCTGCTCCCCTTTACTTCTTACTTTTATTTAATATTTTTTTCTTTTTGCTCCTTGTTGTAAGTATTCATGCTACATACCATCAGTATGTAATGTTGCAATAATATTACAATATTATTCCTAAGCTTTCTGCCCTAAGACTACTTACTGGCTTGGATGAACTAGGGGTTTTTTATTAGGTTTTTTTGATTGTTTTGCCTCTCAGTGGGTTGCCTCTTCTGCTCATCCTCAATAGTTTCAGCCTAACTTGTTTACTAAATATAGCTGTGTCTAGATGTTCTTTAACTGCTGGTTTCCTGACTACTCTCCTGACTTGTTAGTGTCTGTACTGCTCTACTTTGCATGACAGTGCTGTTCGTTGGGAAGGACAAGTTTGGGGCTTTTTTAGCAAGTGTTGGAGAATCCAGTTTCTTTCTTTGGTGATGGCTCATGCTGCCTTTTTGCCCTGCCTAATGACGTGGATTGCATGGTCTTGCAGCTTTTAGGCAGGATACTCTTGAAGTGCAAATCTGTCGCATTGTAGAAGTAGGCTTACTCTTTGTTTTTATATACATTTTCTTTAGCTTTCTGGAGCTGCTTGTACTTGTGTAATACTCTTACACATAATAAAAGTGCAATGGAAGGGGCAAGAGAGGAAGCAACATAGATATGCTCTATAAACAGTTAAGACATCTTTTGGAGAGGTACAACTACCATGGATTTCAGATGTTGTATTAAATTAAAGAAAAATAGTCGCTGTTGTCTCTCCCAATTCTCTCTTGTTTCACTGAAACTCAGCCCGTAGCTGTGAATGCCGCGCTCCAGCCTGGAGTTGGTTCCCACTTCTCCTGCCAGTTTCTTTGGGCTTAAAAAAAAAAGGGGGGAGGGAGGGGGGGTTGAAACCAACTGTTTTATGTATGAATGTATTTTGGATTTGTGTAAACAGTTTTAATGCATCAAGCTAAATTGGCAGGCTTTCATAATCCTCTGGGAAAATTGGGAGTTTGAAACCCAGTGGATAAATTAAAGTCACAAATGCTTCTAAGCCCCAGATTTGGCTCCCCAAAGGGATGCTGTAAATTAGTTAGGCCTAGAAATGTGGTTTAGTTAAAGTAAATGAAAATGCTTTTTCATGAGAACTTCATAATTTTAAAGACAAAAGAGTTGGATTTCTTTATTCTGAGTTGAGGACACAAACGCGAGAAAATGTCTATTAACAAGAGAAATTTATATTTGCTGTCCAAACACAAGAGGTAATGATTTCACCACTTTTTATGGTTTTTAATGAAATTATGACATAAGGGTAACAGAAATTGTTTTAAAATGCGTAATTTCAGTCAGCTGCTGAGGTAAGCAAGCGCGGACAAGCGTAACTGAATTAACAATCCCAAATATACATAAAATGAATGGTAGAACTATTAGTTTGCTTAGAGTTTACTGTATGGTACGGTTTTTTCCTCTCTCAAGAGCGACAGAAAGTGTCGCTTTTACGTCAGGGTTCTGACGAGCTTTGTGCCCGTCGCTGTGCAAAAAACAAGGGCAGTAGGGTGGGCTGTGGTTTGTTTCCTTCCCGCTTATTCCCGTCCTTAATCCCCCCTTCCTTCCCCCCCTACCTTCCCGGTCACAAGCAGACCATGCCGCTTTCTTAAGAGGTTTCCTGTTGTGTGCCTTATATGGATCTTTAGTTAATTAGACCGCTGAATTTCATTGGCAAGTTCTGCTTAAAAATGGCAGAATAAAGCCGAAGGTTTCTCCTGCAGGTTCAGTTTTTGAGGATGGATGCCACCTCTGAAAACTAACCACGTTTTTTAGACTGTTATTCTAGATCTTACAGTACCTCTGGCTTTTATAACTAACAGACAAATTTTGGAGTGGCTTGGAATTGTAGACTTAATCTTTTAGGTAGGGCATGGTTGACCTAATACCTTTCCGGGAGTGGTAGATGTTGGAAACCTGACCATGTGGAATGGAAGGAAAAGTGTTGCTGTTAGAGATTTTCTCACACATCTCTGGCTTGATGTAGCTGTGGTGAAATCATGCGTTGAGTCGGAGCAGTTCTGAGATGACTGCTACACACGTATGTCTCAGCGGTAGGAGCCATAAATTAAAACTCTTTCAGCTGCAAGATTCAGAGACATGGCAATACTCAGGTCTGCATAGCATCACTTAGCTTTTTTTAAACAAGAACTCTAACACGGAGGAGATTACAACTGTTTAGCTATGAAATTCTGCCTTGAACCGCTATCGCCTCCTCTCCCAACATGTACCGTGCAAATGCCATCAGAGAAATCTAGCAGGAAATCAGTGGTTTGTGTGCCTGTAATGCTTGCTTTCTGACCTCTAAACGTGTCTGTTACAGTCGTGAGGCAAGGGGGACAACAGTAGCAAGCAGTCCAAACTTTTTGCCTTTTTTTGCATGGGATAAGCATAAAAGAGCTCTGAGTCCCTATTGACAGGTTTGCAATAGCTGTAATAAGCACCGCTTTGGGATCCCTCTTGTTTTGAGACTCACGTGCATGGGGATTGGGGTGATGGGGAGGATTTCTGCGTGTCTCTCTTCTAAATGCTTAGCATGTGGGATGGCATTTTTCCATGAAAATGAAATGACTTGTTGCCAGTGCTGTTCTCCAGGTTTGGATTTTGTGTTGTATTTTCAATGATCTGCGACCATAGTATTTTTTGAAAGGTGCTTGGAGGGGTGAAGGGTTGGTTAGCATGAATAAAGCAGCACTTGGACTGAATCCTTGTTAGAGGAGTGAATGTATAATTAGTGTGAATATATAAGTTGCTTTTGGAGGTAGATACAGTGAAATACTTAGGAGCTTGATTTCTTTGAGTTTATTCTTTACACTAAAGAACCGGAGTAACAAGGCCATTTATTTAGCCAGTATAGGCTTGATGGTGATATTCCTGATGTAAATGTGATTTTTTTTTTCTTTTAAATATTTTTTTTTTAAATTAAAAATATGTTAGGGGAGATGCTGTTTCTGTCTGACACTTTTATTTTACATTGTTTTAACTCCTTTTTAATTAGCTTGGTCTGCAGAAACTGCTGTAGCTTGGGCAAGTATTTAGCGTGAAGCTAAGAAATATCTGAAATCTTGTTCTGAGCTTGGTATGTGTATTTGTCTTCCTGCAAAAGCTTCCTGGAGGATAGATGCCTTTTCTGCAGCATCCTCCCCTGGGTTGTTTTCCTTTTGTTTCTCACCTCGTACCAGAAATCTGTTGTAGCTGACGTGGCTGAGGACCCAGTTTATGGCAGACCGGCTTACAGAGAATAGGAACTGCACAAAGATACTGTATTGTTGCGGGATTTATGGTGAAATGTGGTAGGCTGAAGGTGCAATGTGCCCAGTGGTGATGAGGACAAATCCTGTAAGGCAGAGTAATATAGATATTTATAGGATTCCTCATGACTTCAGATTCTGGATAACAGCGTAATAGCTTTAATTCTACAACTAAACCTGTGTTTTCTGACTTTGGGAAGCTAATGGATCTGGGTTCTCCCAATTTTTTATTATTGTTTGTTTTTTTTTTTTCCCCACGGAGAAGTATTTAGCCTTGATTTATACTTCTTGTTTCAGTTCTTTGATTTTAAAATGGGGGAAAAGCCCCACCCAACCCTATGAACATTCATGTGTTATTGGTATTGTGAAGTTAATGGAAGCTATAGCTACGAAGTGTTTAGGGGCTCCATAGAGAAAGAGGTGGGCAATTTGAGGGAAAAAATAATTAAATATTTTCAGAATAGCTTTTTAAAGGAGCTGTTTGTTTTCCTGTTAAACATAGAGAAACTTAGAATTCAGCATAGTAATAGAAAAAAACGTGAACAATTTGGATTCTTGGGAAAAACTTTTTTTTTTTTCCCCCTGAGCACTTGATCTGGCTTACTAGTGTTTCGTTAGAAACGATGCTGCGGTATGGCACTGTTGCTGTGCTGTTTGCTCGTACAGCTAACCGGAATGGTCGGGTACAAGCATTAGATGGGTGCGTACCCATACCCGTTACTGCTCGAGTGCCAGCAAGGGCACTGGAGGTCCCCTCTTCAGTTTGGAGGTGAACGTGCTGACGCAGTGGTGCGGGTACGGCCAGGTGACTGGGATGCTCTGTTGATCGTACGCCAAGGAGCGTCAGCGACGTGCCTTCTCCAGGGGCTGCAGAACCACGGAGGAACACAGATACAGAAATGAATCATCTCAGATGTCTTATATGCGTGCGCAGGAGAGCTGGGAGCTGCTGTGTTGGAGCTCTGTCCTCATCCTGTGGTGGGTTTGGGAGGAAACTACCGCTGACCCCCGAGTGCAGTAGAGCCTCAGGTGGTGCACGTCCAAAATCTACCCAGCTCTTCAGTCAGTAATTGTACTACAAGCTGATACACATTTTTACGATTCGATTTGAAAACTCTCAAAGTGCGGAGAATACAGTTAATTTCTGTGTGAGATTAAGATCTGGCCTCAAGCTTTTCCATGCTAGCTGGTTTAGATGCAAAGAAAATAGATCTAAGCTTGCAATCTGCAAGTTTATAAACTCTGATGTTTAGAACAACGGCAGCCAAGAACTGAAAAACAGTCTGACTTTATTCACGATGTGGAAAAATATATACTAGAAGTTACTGTTTAATGACAAATTTAATTCTAAAATAGACTTCAATTTTTCTTTTTAGATGCCAAACCTGTAGATGTTAATAGTTGTTAGTTATTTAAATTCTGTTGCGGACACAAGCTTTTGTTTTAAGATGCATTGTATGGAAAGTACCTACTTGCAGTTGATAGCACTGCAAATATACCCAATGAGTTGCTTAAAGACTTCAGCGTAATAAAAGTCTTATTGATTATATGTGCTAGCATTGGAGAGAGGAAGGGGGAAAGATACTGGTGCAGGTTAAGGGAGTTAAATATGCCAGGTAATTTGTATCGGTTACTTCTTTAGAACTGGTAGGTACATATAATGTATGGCACAGGAGGGAAAGAAACCCCTCCTGTCCTGGTGTTTTGAGCATGACAATTTAATACATTTAGATTTAGTATTTGCAAGAATCCTACCTGTAAGAGGGGGTAGCTGTTGTTACGCTGTTGCGTGCCCTTCTGGGCTTGTAGGCCAAACAGCTTTGCCACTGTGGGTCTTGCAATTATTTGGGGTGTGTTTTGGATGATTTTTTTGAAGATAACTTGTCGTACGGTTCTACTTCTCACTCTGTTGCTGTTTAAGTAGAGAAATGGGATCCCGTGCTTTGGTGCATCAGTAAACATCCTACTGAAAGGTCTATTTAAAAAATATTTCCAACCGAAATTCTAACCCTGCTTGGCTTTTTTGTTTCTTTTTCTGTGCCAGACCAGCAATGCTTTCTACGATACCAACATGCTAGTTGCCGCTTATCTGATTTTGTGTGCCCTCTCGCAGTAAAACTGCTGCCCCTTTCGTACAATGAGAGCTCAGGGCTGCGGTCCCGGTGGCTGCGTTGCTTTGTGCCTCGGTGGGAACCTGAATTCCAGCCCTGAGAGAGGCAGGGCGGAGGCTGGCTTGGACTCGTAGAGGATGCTGCGATCCTTCTCCTGCGGTGGAACCCACGAAAGGCACTTGCGAACTTTTAAGGAGCGTTGAGGATGCTGGCTGGAAGAACGCAAGGTACATGCAGGGTCTGTTCTGTGTAAATGTATTACCAGGGTAGCTTTGCTGCGGAGGTATTCAAGCTGTGGGCATCAGATGGGCAGTTGTTACCGATCTCTGATCTCGGTGTACTGCAGAATGGTTTCTTTTGGGTTAAATAACCTGGTGTGCATTAGCAAACGCAGAAAATAATGGTTCGCTTGGAGGAACCTTACGTTGCATTTTCATTGGGATAATTTGTCAGTGAGTTGTATGGTATTGGGCAGGACTTAATCTGGCATCCTGTTTCCTGGAGTGGGATGAGAGACAGGTCTTTTTTATATCAAGTAATCTGAGTTTTGAACAGATTTTTGATCATTCCTTTTGTATATGTGTGCCAAGCTTGTGGTTCTGCTACAGAATCGTGCTTGCATGTGTGTATTGTGCTCTGCTCTCAGAGGAATATGGGGTTGGGAGAGTATTTAATTTGAATTTTAATAGTCAAATGTTGAAGTGGTCATCCATCTCAACAATCAAGAGCGTAAGGCGTTTACTGCTGTGTTAAGGTATTTCGAAACACGTGCACGTAAAGCTTGCCAGCTCTGTGAGCACCAAGCGGGGTCTCTTTCTCGGTACCTGCAGAAAGCCCTAGAGCTTAATGTGTGGCCTGTCCCTGGCTGGGGCTGCGGGAGGGGGGGAGGGAGGGAGGGGAGGCTCCGGGCTGCTGGACGAGCGCTGCGGGACGCGTGTGCGCTGGACCCTGGGTGCTCGCCTGGGACCAGCAAGGGGTTGTTTTTTGAGAGGGAGGAAGTTGCTTAGTGCATTGAGCAAGAGAGCGTCTCTAAATGAAGTGCGAACACACAGTTCCCCCCACGCAGGGATCACGCAGGGTTTTTTCCTGTTGCTTTTGCTGTTGATGCCCCTATATTCGGTCCCTTTCCTCCCGTTTATTTGCCAGGACTTCCTATTTTAAGTGGTACTGAAAGCGTGGGCCACCAAAGAGTTAAATGCCTGTCCTTTAACTCAGATATTTATGGGTTGTAAACTATGCATTTGAAATTTTGGCTGTGCTGAAGTCAATAATAAAAAAAAAGTCCTATTGGTGTTGGCAGAGCAGAGATTTTACCTTTTGTTTCCCTCCCCTGAAGGAGGCCCCCCCGTTCCTGTCCTTGTCGCGCTCCAGTTCTCTGGCTTTTCTCGTCTCCATGCAGGGAGTCCCTCCTGGCCCTGCGCCCGCAGAGCTGGACACAGCTCCCTTCCCCTAAGCCTTACAAATTTGGGGTAAGGGCTGGGGAAGGGTAAAGAGGGGAGGTGATGGCTGTGCAGGTGAGATTTGAACCCCAGGTGGGACTTGACTTACTTGATCCTCCTCCCCCTCTCCCCCCCAGCATATCGAAATGCGGTGATTTGAAACCTGCAGAAATAGGAAAATGAGAACTACTGTTTGTGCGCTCTCTGGGTATCGGTTTGGGTATTGCCTAGCTAAATAATGTGTAGGGGTTCTTGCGAACGTGCTTTTAATTATCCGCATTTAGGTAATTATTATTTGCAGTAGAAATTTCAGTTTCCTGTTCCTATAGCTATAGCAGCTTTACCAGCAAAAGGGCCCTAACTTGGCCGTTGTTTTTGTGAATTAATGGCAACGCTTGCTGTTTGCTTTTTATAGACCACAAAGGGATGTTTTTTCAAAGCTACAGATAAAGTGACAAAGGGAATTGTGAGAAAGCAAAAGGGAATTGACAAGGAAGCATGCATAGAGTGTTTGCAGCATATAGCATGTATTGTATTTGTCGGTATGTGCGGATTTGTGTTTGATTGGGTCACTTACATCTGCCTGTCAGCCTTTAGTTAATTTAAGCTAAAGTTAATTTAAGTTAATTTAAACAGATAAAATTTGAGTAGTCCTTGTTTTTGTTTCCAGAACTAATTGGGAAGTTTCCAGACTCTGGTGTGTGCGTATGTATACCACTGCCACCTCCCCCCCAGGTTTTCTTTAAAGGGACTGAAGTCTGGCCTTTTTTAGTTCATAACTGAACACTTCAAAGAATGCCATTACAGTTTGTTCTGGACCTGGTAATATCTTACATTTTCAGCAACACCTACAACAGGTCTTTCTGACTTCTACAAAAACTGCATAAAATCATTACATAGTGCTCCTATAATCTCATTAAAGTATATATGCATTCTTCAGTTGAAAAATTTCTATTATATGATATAGCCCTATTTTCAGGTACTTTTTGTATGTATGATTAATACATATTTTAGTTTCTTTTCAGTGTTATTGGGTCTTGGATTACCTTATGCAATGCAGTATGTATTTTGGTTTTGCAAAACTTTAAGCTAACTTTGAAGTAGCTTTTTTCCTCTTTGCCATATTGCTATTTACAAGTCTTTTGCATGGAATGTACAGATTAAAACTCAAAAACCTTCAAAGTTAAACTAACTGGCAGGTAAAAGAAGATAGAAATCTTTACTAGAAAGAAGTGACTTGCCTACGACGCACAAGAAGCTACGTTTTGGCAAACAGCTCTTCTGTACTATCATACGATCTTTGTGTATGTATTTTTAGAAGAAAAATGGGTAGGGTTGATGTCATCTAGGAGTTGCCTGTTCACTCTTAACTCTTTTTCATCAGCTTAATTACCCTGGGATGTTACGGACCCTTGAGCTGCAGTACTGGCTGAACGGCCTCGGGTACTGGCTTCTGCTTTTGATCTGCATCGTTCTCTGTTGTGGAATAGGGGTGTAGAAATAACCATTTCATAGTGATTTTCATAATCTGTTTCATCGGCTTTGATGTGTATGTGTTAATGTCCCCTCTTACGTGCAGTGCGTAGTACGTGTTGTGTCCCATGTTTTCCTCTAAGCTCCGTGAGGAGGGGCTGGCCGGTGGCCTTGAGCCACGTGCGACCCATGGGCACTGTCGTGCTGGGAAGCAGAGCCGGTCCCCGCTGGAGTTTGGGGTAACCCATCTAGGGGAAAGCCCTTGAAGTGGTGTTGCTCAAGATGAAAACCATCCCTGCAGCTGTTTTCTAATCCCGCTGCACGTGTGGTCCTAAGTGGTGACTAGGGAAGCTGGAGATGGGTCGTGCAACAGCAGAGACTTCTGTGTGCTTGCACGAAATAGGGGTAATGTTCATCATCAAATATTAAATGCAGTTGTGGCTTGCTGTGAACAAGCGGTGTTGTAGCAGGGAAGGGAAAGGCAGACGTCTGCCCCTGGAAGAAGGGCCTCTAATCAGAGGCTGTGGGAGCCACCCTGGGCTACTCTCTGGGAGGTGTCAGTGGGATGCTGACAAGCTGCAGCTGGCTGGAGTGCTGCTCTGAGAGCGGCTCCTATTTCTTCCTGTTCTGTTAGGCTGCCATAACATGTGCTCCTCACTATAAATACCTAGACTTGCCAATGCTATAGAATTTTGTAAGAACTGTCCCCCCCCACCCAGTATCTGTATGGATGGTTTGTTGTGTGGGGGAGTTTTTTTAAACTTTTGTTCCTAGGGGAATATTATTTTCTGTTTTTCACTGACTGCCATTTAACTTCAAGTTTTTGCTGAAAAATTCCTGAGGTGGGTCCTGACTGTTCTTGCTGTTAGCTGCAAGGCTACGCTCTAATCCTCGAAGAGGAGGCAGGGAAAGGTGATGGTCCTCCTGCCAGCATACCCGGCAGCAGAGAAAGGTGCTACTGCGGTCTTCCCTCACAGTGCCGCTGCAGTAGGGAGAATGAAGGGAACTGGATGTGACATGCGCTTTACTTTTCTCTTTATACATCAAATTGTGAAATTTATTCCTATTTATTTCTATTTATACAAATAAATTGTGAAATGGGGAGGCCCGTGGATTCCTTAGCCCCAGCTGCTGGCTGCACTCCTGTTGCTGCCCTGGCTTGGGCTCCCCGACAGCGTGTCCCCGACCTCGTGGTGGTGACAGAACCAAGTCACCCCTCAAATCTGGGGGCTGCTGTGGCATGCGGGCAGCAGGGCTAGCCCAGCCCTGCTCTGCAAATGTTTCTGTTTGTCCAAATCTGGTGGTGCACAACGTGCCCCCCATGTTCTCCTGCTACACTCCTGGTTGTCATCAGCTATTTTATGTCACGTCACTCTTTTTCTAACCTGTGCCCTCCTCGGATGCTGACTTTGAACGGTTTCAGCATTATAGAAGCAATTTTCTGTCTCCTGGAAGCAGATGTTAGAATAGGTTTTAGGAATTTAACTTTTGCGCTACATTAACCATCAATATTCTCCAAATGGAAAGCTGAATCGTGTTGATGCTCTGAGAACTTGACACGTTGCTGGGCCATTTCCAGGGGGCTTAGAGCAGGAGGGTGCTGCTGCACCGTACTGGCTGTTCAGTCCAACAAGGATCTTCTCTTCAGTTCTCCTCTAACAAGAACCATCCTTCTTATTTAATAAGATGATGGCTGCCATATGGCTTTCTTCTTTTCCCTCTTCCCTTCTTTTAATTTCGCCTGTGCGGTTATGTAGTAAAAGCATCAGGAAGACCATTTTCTATACTATTATAACACTGAAAGTAGGTTAAGTGTCTACTTGTTTTTAGGGACAGTTTACTCACAGTTTAGTGAATGAAGAAAATGTTTTGTTGATGTTTGTAAGTGATACTCCTAGAGTTCCTGAAAGTTCTTACATTTATGGGGTTGTTTTGATGTTTAAATCTTTTTCTTTCTTTTTTTTTCCTCCCAGAATGGTTAATGCATTTTAAGATGACTTTTAACTATGGAAATATGACACAACTTGGTTTTGCAAAATAGAACTATGCTTTTTTAACATATGACATATAATCTTATTTTAAAAGAATTTATATTGGAGAGGTGTTTTTTATACTGTAAGGTACGTTCTACTTCTTTGTTAATCATTATGATTTGATTATTTTGTTTGACGTGACTCATTTTTCCAAGGACTTTTATTGCAGCAATTACACACATACAACAGGAAGCCTAGAAGGAAGTGCAACATCAGATCACTGAAGATTCTCTGCTGCTTTTACAGCTGATTTTTATGTTTTATGGTGTTAAAGTTAATGATTTCTTGCTGTGCCTGTTCTGTTTCACATGCATAGTGTATATTGTGTCTGCTTTATCACTGAGGATATTTTTCTGAACCCACATGCGTCAACATAATTAGTAGGAGACTTATCTTTGGTTTTGTAATTGAACGCACAGTTGTAATTAAGTGCTTTCTAGTGCTGCTTCTTTTGTTGATCATGATCTAGGAAGTGACCCATAGTAGCCATATAGAATAGTTATAATTACCAAGAGGTAGTGTAGCTCTTCTGCTACGTATTGTGATCTTTTTATTGCCATATGTGGTGTTTTGTGGTCACTTTGCATTTCTCTTTCTGCTCCCTTTTGAGTAAGCCTTAGAGAGGAGCTGCATATTGAGCAGTTCAGCTACTTTCTGCTTACCAGAAAAAGCTCAGTTTTAGTTTTGAGGCAGTATTTATAGTCCTTCAGTAGTTCGTTGTTCCTGTTTGTATGAAAACATTACGAAGAGCGTCGGCGAGGGCAAACCAGATGGACTCGAGTTCTGGTTGCGTTCTCACTACATTCCCTCCATGGACCGCAGATGATATGCTGTTGCCTTCGGGACTGTGCTTTGCTCCGTGGGTGTAAGCTCATCTGCGTGGTACCGTGCCATGCTGGACCCAGTCTGGAGGTGTTCTCCAAAACTCGTGGCTCAAACTGCGTGGCGTGTGAGGCTGCGTTGGAGGACCTCAGAGGGTTAGTGAGAGACAGCTCTGCCAGCAGATGACAACGGGCTGCCCAGTGCCGTTCTAGGAGAGGGCTTCTGAGCATGGCTCTTCTGCCTTGGAAAATGAAGGTTGTGGGGTTTTTTTTTTCTTTTTTTTTTACTAGTCAGCTCTTATAGACCTTCTTCAGGTGAACACTGAGTAATGGCTGCATTTGGGGGCAGAGGGATGAGGAAAATGAAAGGTGAGTGCTTGAAGCCCAAATGATGTCTTGTATCAAATGTTTAGGATTCGCCGTGAGCCCGTCAATGTGATAATGGGTACATTTCTGCAGAACATCGTCTAATTAATGATTTGGCTTGCCAGGCTGGACAGTTTCCCTCGTGGTAACTGCTTTCCTGCATGTCCGGGGTGGCAGTGGTTAACTCTTCTATCCTTTCAGTCATGCTGGAGAAGCCCTCCAGCCTTTCTGAGGAGTTTGCAGATTTTGAGCCTCGTAGGCTCAGCTTTAGCATCCATGAGGATCCCAGGTGCAGGAGGGCAGCGCTGGTGGTGTGTCAGCACTGCCTTTGACTTCAGTGGATCGCTGTTAGTGGCTGTGTGGGAGGTTACCGGGACGGTAAGTTTGTCGTCTTATCTCTGGAGGATAGAAGATGTGGGTCTTGGAAGTGGGTGGGCAGATGGTGGTCTGAAACTTTGGTTTGGAAGGTGTAGAGATAACGTTGTGCCTCTGCCCTTGTGAAGGGCTCTTGAAAGGGGGGAAAGAAATTAGAAGAAGGCGCTGAGCTGTTGTGTGCCGCCCGGTACGGCCAGCCTGTGGTCTGGTCCCCTTTGCAAAGACCCGTCTCTCACCGTTGTGGAGCTCCTGTCTGCTAACGCGGTGACTTGGTTCGCTTCCCACCCCAAAGGGGAAAATACCTCCCTGAGGCATGGCTGCAGGGCTGATGCTGCGAGGGAGGAAAAACTGCTTGGTATGGTGGTAGAGCAGTTGGGGAGCCAGTCGGGTGCTGTTGAATATCCCTGTTCCTCTCTCCAAAACCTAGCAGCTTGCTTCTTCCTCTCTTCCTTTTCCTCCAGTTCTTCCCTTCTTTCTCCTTGTCACGCCATCCTCAAAAAAGGTATGTGAAAAGAGAGACCAGGTGCTCCCATCTTGGGAATGGATTTTCCTTTCCGAAGCCTTCTGAAAAAGGTGGATATGTAGCATTAGGCTATGCCATCGTGTAACCTCAAAAATCATATGTAAACAAATGCATTGCTGTTTTTTGAACCAAACAGACCCCAACCTTGAACGCAGCTAATGAAATAATTATCCCACTTGATTATCATTATTTGTCTAGCTGTCCTTGTTAAGGCAGTTATACATACGTTCCAGATGAGAAAATGTATTTTAATTTGGTTTTACTGTTGCTGTGTGCTAAAAGAAAAGAAGCAGCCAACCTAATTCAGTCTGTTAGCATGTGTATGTTTTATGGAAATAGCCTCAAATTAATGAACGAATAACTTAATATTTCTTTCACAAGACCAGATTGCAAGCCCCATATTCTAAAGCTAGTATGTTGTGGGGCAGCTAATCATAAGAAAGGTGAATAAGCATCAGATTACAGAATTTTTCTACATTAAAAATATGACCATATGTGCCTTTGAATAATTCCAGATGGAAGGCTGCTGGTTTATAATTCGTTGTTTTGGATTTAATTTCTTCAGACTTCTTTATTTTTTTTGTAAACAAGCCAATCCGTAAGTGTGATACAAGCAGAAGAAAATAAAGAAATGTATTTGGTTTGCTAGGTGTGTAAATCTAAACTTTTCACTTACTCATTCTCCCCTCCCAACCCCCAACATTTTGGTGGCATAGCGGAGCTATCAGGGATGTGTCGGGTTTAGATTCGTTGTATAGACCTTTAAGTCTATTATCATTATGTAGTCCCTGAGTGACCACATTTTACAGTATGATTATTTTTTTAATATGTATTTTTAAGAAGCATATTCAGATGCTTATTGGGAGTGTTCCCAGAGTGAATGTGAAACCTTTCAAATAAAAAGGTAAATATTTGAGGAAGTTACAAACCTCTGAAAACAATATTATAATGGAAATTGTTCTGCAGCCTTGGCTCTGGCTGCCAACACTAGTGCACCCTGCAACTGCTTGTGAAAGAAACACACTCTGAGAGCTTGCCGGCTTATGCTCTCTAATGGTTCTCTTCTTTTAAAAAGAAAAAAAAAGAAAAAAGTATTTTGTATTTATCAGGTAATTTTAAAGACCCTTTTGTTACAAAAGGAACCTTAGAAATAGGTAGGAGCTTGGTTCATGTTGTCAAAGGCAGTGGTTAAATATCCCATCTCAGTAATTGCAGCTGCACTTTCCTGGTAAGGTGAGAAAAATGCAATTTTAGGTTATAGTTAATGAAGTCTTGATTGTTCCTGTATCTGAGGGCGCTTGAGACTCCCTTGCTTCAGAAGTGGTTTGTAGTAATCCTCCAGTGCTCTTACCCTCCTGCCCTGGGCAACTTGATCATTCTTGATCCCCGGGGGAATGCCTGAATCACGTTTCAGGTCTTTATTAGTCCTTGTTTGTTTATTCTTTATGATAAGGCACTAGCATATCCCAAGGTAATTCAGGATGATCATTGCAGTTCTTACTATGCATGTCTATTTCTGTTTTCCTTGGGTTTTTTATTTACTACTTCCTCACACAGTTTTAACAATATTTTATAAGTCAGTATTGTAGGAAATAATAACTGTACCCATGTCAATAGATTAATTTTTAATTTCACTCAGAGCATCACATGGGGTCCATGCCTGACCTATTAGTAACACAGACGATGGGCTTGGCATCAAAAGTGCTTGTTCTAAGTTGCTTTTTCATCTTCATCCTCCCTTATTTAATTTCTGCTGCCACAGTCCCATTTCTGGAGTTTAAGAAAGGCTAGGTACTGTATTTACTTCATAGCAGAAGAAGGTGTAGGATTTAATCTTGGCCATGACAATTACAAAGTCAGAATATCTGGAAAACTCATTTTTATGGCTGAGAACTTTATCCTTCTTTTACTACTTCTTGGGGCTAAAAATATTGTTTATTGATTATTCAGGAGTCATGCGAAGTATAAAATAGGACTTTCAGAGCCTTGTGGCTTTTAAGCCTTTATAAGCTTGTCCCAATGACCTTCTACTGGTTGTTAAGTAAAGAGGTTCTTCGTATGCTTTGGTGAGGTATTAGCTGTTCGTGTCTGCAAAATGTGGCTTTTCGTTATGTAATGTAAGAAAACAGTTCTGTGATGTCCTTTTTACAATAAATGTAAATGTGAATAAAATGTGAGCATTTTTAAAAAATCAGATCAATTTCAACCAATGTTGCAAGTATGCATGATTTCAGAGAAATCATCTTGATGTCTCAAGAAGCATCACATTTTATATCATCTTTGTGGAAAAGTGCAACTTGAGTAAAATAGTTTCTGGAGTACAGAACCTACTGTACAGTGCTATTTCTGAAATACCGCTAGGAAAGAGGCCAGGATTAGAAGGAGAGCAAAATTTAGCAGTATGGAGGACTGGGATTGCTTATGGTAAGCATTTTCTCATGCTTGTGACTGTACCGTTTTTATGCAGCAGTCTTCTAAACTGTTCAGAAGAGGCATAACATAATCTGCTTTTATAGGCTCAAGTACTTTTGTGGTCATCTTTATCTGTGGCTTAGGCTTTTTTTTCGGTTCAAATTGTGTATTTTAAAGGGTTTTGTGACTTTTCTGTGAAACTTTTGCCCAGACCCTTCAACATCTTCGATGGAAACAGTTCTGTGCAGCTAGGTATTCCTGTTGACTGGCTTGTATCTCACTCGGTGTGTAAGTTTAAACATGTTCACAAGCCCTTGCTTATAAGGAGGAGGGTATTTCCATGCAGTTATTTTGAGAAACCAAGGAATGAATGAGCTTTCGCAATATTAGGCTTGTTAGCGAGGTCGCTGTTGTAAGAACTCCCTCAGAAATGCTGCTTTGCAGATTAAATCCCACTTACTGTTCAATTTGTTTTAAGACTAAGGACGGCTTACTTGGTGAGCAGTTAACGTGAAAACTTGCTATGACATGTTAAGGCTGGCTAACGTGTACGGAGCGGTGTTCTTTGCATGCATTTTTTAAATTTCTAAACAGCTGGTGTAGCAGCAGTGAAGCACCGTCTGGCAATTTTTAAGCTCTGTGATCATTCTTCTGCATCAGGGTTTCAGGAAGACGCTGTCACCACACCCACCAGCAGCTCCCTCTTCTCTGGGGACTCCTTTTCCTCGTGTTTCCTACGATGTCTGAGGGATTCAGCCGCTCAGAAGCATTTGTTTGACTTGTTCTACAAAGTGACAGGATTTGCTCGAGAGTCATAAGCCCTTGAGCAAAACCATTGCAAGCTGACAAAATCTGCCAGCGCGTGCCCTTGCAAGGGGTGGGGGGCTGCTGGGGATGTGCGTGCACCTGAGATCTTGGAGTACCTTATGATAGAAACTGTGTTTTGGAGCAGAAATGCGTAGATGGCTCAGCTACGGCAGCACCAATTCTCCCTGCAGAGCATAAGGAAGATGCTGTGGGGTGGGTGCAAGGACAGCTTAAAACAAAAATGGTGGAACCGGATACGTTCAGTCTTTCTACAGAAATTGCCTTTGGGTAGAAATCGGGCATGAAGAGCGCAGGCCCACGTGGAAGTAATTTGCTGGAGCGATGAGGAATTAAAATATGGAAAAAGGAAAGGGGATGCTGTACCGGGAGCTGCAGTTGTCTCCCCCAGCGTACCCTTCCACACAAACAAACAGTGTTCCTTCAGGTGAAATGTGGGCGAGCAGAAGACAAAAGACAGCATTATATCTCTAAGTAAACACTTAAACATTTAATTAATATGCTATATTAATCTGCGTGAAACTGAAGATATGTGGAGGAGAAGATCCATTAGGAGCTGTTACAAAGCATTGTCACTGCATTCCTGAGGGGAGATGGCAGAGGTGACTTTTATTTACTTTAAGAAGTACAGATTAATTGAAGAAATACCAAATATTATTACAAAAACGAGAGCCATGCTGTCCTCTCCTGCAGAGCAAAATTTGATGTGTAAGTATGGATTTTTTTAATAAGTAGTAATTTTTATGCTATGCAAATAGCATGTAGTCTCACTTCTTTATAGTCTGGGTTGCCACACGCAATTGCAATAACCAGAATGTGTTGAAAGATAAGGTGATGCATTGCATAAAAATCTAGAGTATTGTTGAATGACAAAACTTTGTGATGCAGTTAATTTCTTCATAGAGAAGTTCCTCTGAGTTACTCAAAAAACATGGTATGGCTTTTGACACAGATATGTTTATAAATGGCTAATATTTGGCCTGAAAGGCACCTTTTGATTACTTTGCTCTTGCTATATGGGTGTGTTTGAAATTTTTTGAGATGCTGCAGAGGAAAACGGTAGGCATATTCTTGGTTCTGCAAATAGTTGATGCACCCAAGAAAAACTGCTAACAGGAGTTGTTTTAACTGTTTAAAAATTACACATAGGCAGGTGTTCTCAGGTTAAAACCCTTAAATATATGGAAACGTACTGTGAAATGTTTCAGGTTTTTGTTTCCCGAACTGGATTAGGCAATGGTTTCTCCAACTTTTTTTTGGTGGTCTAATCTGATTGTCCACTTCAATTGTCCACTTCAGTTGTCCAAATAAGAAAATCTTGAGTGACGTAAGGAAACAAACCACTGGGGGACAAAAGACTGAAATTGTGTGATTAAGTTTTCTTGATATTTTTAGTAGACACATGTAAACCTCTAATCTGTATAACCTTCCTAGTTTAATGAACCATGATATCAATATTAGATGTGACTACATACTTTCTTCAAATATCTAAGTGGTTATTCAGTTCTTCTCTATTTTCTAAATGGATTAACTAGATGTATCTATTTAAATCCTGAATTTCTGATGCCACGCTATCTTGGGTCATGAAGTGTGTCTTGTTCACTTGGACTGCATTTTCATAAATGACACTTGACAAGCCAGCAGACGGGAATTTAGAAACTGATAAGTGTTGGCATCTTCAGTCGCTGATCGAACTCTGCCACACTTGCTCTCTCAAAGGGTTTTAGTGTTCTGAGGGGTTTTTTTCCCTTCCCTTACATCTGTTCATATAGGGCTTATTCTTTGCTTGTTAGCTGATTTGCAGACATATGTTAGTTGGGTTATTTTTGTGTTTATTTCTTTGCAACCAGGGAGCTAGCAAAAACTGTTGGAATTATTTGCACATCGCTTACATTATCAGTGTAGGTGGCTTTGCTTTGCACCAATGTAACATGTGCTTGAAGTATTAATTTGCAACTCAGCAAGAATGGTGAGGAGTTTAGCGTTTAACATCTTTCCTATGCTTTTGACAGCATTCCTGCAGTACCTATTCAACACATTTGAATGTACTCCTTTCATCAGACGTCTCAGAAGACGTAGCATTTTGGCCAGCGAAACAAGGACTCTTCCTAATTCTGAAAGAATTTTTCCCCTCTCTTCCATTCTTCTTGGGATTTTTTTTTTCTTTTCCTTTTCTTACACGTATGCTCATATAATTTGCACCCAGCTCCGTAACTTTTTGTACAGCTTACCCAGAAACTCTTAAAATAGAGGCTATGTTTTCTAAATGTAAGAATTGACATTCTTATTCATGGTTGAGTACCTTCTCTGCAACATGTCTCAACCTCCATTTTTTTATTACAGATGTTTTAGTGCATAAAATCTCCAGTATTTTAACTTTTAAAGTTACTTTCACCCAAGTCTGGTCACCTCAGTCTCCTTGATTTGCTTGTGGGCTTCTTGTTTGCAAATGCCCACAACTTTAAGCAACATGGAGTGAGTGAATATTTTTGTTGGAGTTGTAGTACTGGACAAGTCTGTTTTCTTTTATTGCTTTTCCTTCTCCCCCCCCAGGCTATCAGCATTTCCTATTCCAGAGAAAGGATAAGATTTAGACTCTGCAGTTAACAGTGCCCTATTAACCCCCTGCAACTCGCAGTCCCCAAGTGAAAACAAAATTCTTCAGAATAGTAGTTTTAAAATGAAAGTAGCATTTTCAATAGCCTAGTTGAGGTGTGTCCTTGTAATTACAGGAAGCAGGATGATCAGCACGTGTGTGTGTTTATACATATGAAAATACATAAAAGCTTATTACTGGCTCTCATCTTGTCTTTGGGTTCTACTGGCACCTAAATTTTTCACCAGTGTAGGTTCCTTTTACTTGTTTCACCTTGCTAGGAGACCCAAATTACGGCCAGATTCCAGTCTTCGTAGTAAATTTCAGTTTGTCTCCTAAAGCTAACATGGAATTAGACACACAGTATCCGAATTATATATGTATTAGCAAAAAGCAATAATTACTTCTGTATTCTATGTGTAGAGTAGACTGGTTTCACATTCTTCAAAAAGATGATATACTTCCATCCACTCCCAATGTAAACTATCAAACGCTGAAACAACCAATCTCTTACCCTATTCTCCTTAGCAGACTTTCTGTCATGAGGACTGTCCACCAACATAAATCAAAGTTATCACAACAGACTTCACCAAAGTTTTTTCAACGCATGCAACAAAAGCACAGCAGGCCAGATACACTCTCCTTGATGGGGTTCTGTTGATTAACATCAGCTGAATTTCTGGCCCAGCATGTCTAACGCGCTCAATTCCCAAACACAGCCATACTGGCTCTGTGAGACACCAGGAGGACATTTATATTGGAGGAAAGTTTGTTGTATCAGCTGTGTTACAGAAAATCTATTTTCCCTGGGCTGTTTGTTACAGATTTTTTTTGATGTGACTTTGGCTAGCTATCAGATGCTTCTATTTAAACAAAAAAGTTTCTTCCCCAAGTTTTTCTCTAGGTGTTCTGCAATGAAGTACCTCTGACTGAGACGAAATGGGTGATATGTACGTATTTAGTAAGTGACATCAGGATTCGTGCAGACTGATAAACCAGTCATTGAATTGTGACTTTAGAGTAGGATCTAGTGGCAGTAAAACAGTGGAGGGCATCTTAAAAAAGAAAATTTCCATTTCATAACACGTACCTTTCATTCCAGCTATTTGTTCCTCTTCAAGTCAAGTCTGTACTACTAGCATCTGTGCTACCTGTGTCTGTTGCTCGAGGGCGAGCCACAAAAAGGTGTGATCTGCTGTATATAAGGTAGAAGTCTTTATGCACAGGTACATCAGAAAAACTGTGTTTGCATTTCTGGATTTTTTTTTTTTTCTTCCTCCTGCCCTTTCCTGTGAGTTTTGACCCAGCATTTTGGAGCATCTGCTGACAAGGGTATGTCAAAAGACTGTAGAGTAGATCTTCTATGCTTGCATTTTGGCTGGCAGTGCATTTTGGCTTGCTGGTATATTACATTTGTAATCCTATACCATGCGTGCCCTCCTAGAATAGGTCATAGAATCGCTGAAAAATGTAGGTTGGAACCTCTGGATGTCATCTGGTCTAACACCCCCCAGCCCTGGCAGCGCTGGCTTCAAAGACAGATCGTGTTACTTGGGGTCTTGCTCCAGTTGAGTTTTGAATATCTCCAAGGATGGAAGGGCTACAACTCTGGGTACAAAGGAAAAAAAAAATCCTCACTGATAGTGGTTAAGAGCTAAAACAGGTTGCTGAGTTGGAGTTTCCCTTGTCACAACTTGTGCCGGTTGCCTCCTGCATGCCCCTTCCCTGTGCACCACTGAGAAGGGTTTGGCATGCTCTTCTCTATGGCCCCTGCCCCTCAAGGTAGTGAAGAGTAGAGTTGGATCCCAGTTCTCACAGTCTCTGCTCATACATGATGTGCTGCAGCCTCCGTACCATCTTAATGGCATTTGTCTTTGCTGAATATTGTGAGACTTCTGTCAAGCCAGTCTTCCAGTTTGTCCTGATGCTGGGGAGTGGCAGCCCTACGCCCCACCATTTCGGTCCTCCCCGTTTGGTGTCATCCACAAATAGGATGAGGGTGTGTCCATCCCATTGAGCAGATGAAACAGTATTGACCTTGGTACTGGCCCATGAGGAACACCACTTGAAATCAACTGCCAGTTGGACCATTAGACCAGAACCATTGACATTTGGACCAGCGCCATTAGACCACAACCACTGCATTTGAAGCATGATGACCCAGCTAGTTTTTCACCCAACTTCTGAAAATGACCATGTATCATCTTCTCTCACCCAATCCTTAAATTTCAGAAATGCAAATTTAATAAACAGATTAGTGGAAAGCTGAACAGTGGAACAGAAATTGTTTGTACTGGAGACTTCCAAAAATGCATCATTGCTTTTAAGAAGGAATTGGGAATTGTTTGTGAAAAGGACAGTCCAGCAGATGAATGAATTTTTGTTGTGTGTTGTGTTTTTCTTTGTCTTTTTTTTTTTTTTACTAGTCCATATTCATGTTGTAAGTGATACATTCAAAGTGATTTGAACTGGAAAGAAATTAAAGGGAGAATTGCAATTGTTTTGAGTTAATTTTTTTTGGTA
Source organism: Ciconia boyciana (assembly GCF_034638445.1). Classification (NCBI taxonomy): domain Eukaryota; kingdom Metazoa; phylum Chordata; class Aves; order Ciconiiformes; family Ciconiidae; genus Ciconia; species Ciconia boyciana. The sequence continues at coordinate 101,586,117 of NC_132936.1, read as the reverse complement.
CGAAGTTACATTGTTTGAGCTTTATTGCACCGGTTGTGTGTGGAGGACCTTTATAGGAAAAGAAATTGAGGAATAGTTGTTTAAGGGAAATACATGACAGTAAAACCACATAGTATCAGGAGGATTCAGCATATTTAAATAATTTTTGCTTTAAAATTACTGAAGTTTGAGTCATCTTTATGTATAACTTTTTTCTTTTTTTTTTTTTCTTTAAGATTTGGGAGACTCTTTTCCAGAGATGGTGGCAAATTATTGTTAGTCAGAATTCATTCTGTAAATCATTCTTCACCTGAAAACGACCTTGCGTTTGGTTTGGATAACCCCAAGATCTATGAGCGTGGCTGTCCTGAAACACTTGGGCTCACCCGAGCGGTGAAATGCAGCAGTGAGCAGGGTTTGACCGAGGCATGGTGCAGGGGCTTGTTTTCCCGCACAGTGAAACAACCTTAGTGGGTGTTAGGAAGTCACGGCTGAACACCATGGAGCTGTGAACTTCCTGGGGAGAAAACGGGGATGGGAGAACATGTTCCCAGCTCAGGAACAGCTGATGTCCGTGAGCTTCGCGGAGCATTTTCCCACCATATGAATGTGAGGAATGGAGTTGCAAATTGGGGGAAAACACTCTTTGGGCAGAGGCAGGGTTTCCAACATTGCACAGCAGCTTAATGCTGGAAGACTTCAGTCCAACAGTCCTGTTTTAAGGGAAGATTCCTATGAAAGTCCTGTGTTGTGTTGACGACAGGGATTTTATACCTCTGTTCCTCCTCTCCCTCCTTGACACCTCCCTCTCCATCCCCCTCCCCTCCTCTGCAAACTCACCAGCACCCACCACAATCCGCCGCATTGACAGGCACGTGTGTTCAAACGAGTATCTTGTAATTCAAGCACATACACGTAGCTCTCGGTAATTCAGGTAAATCTTGCCGTCATGCCTTAGTACCTTCATTTTGCTAACCTCACTAGATCCATTGTTACCTGCACATATTTGCCTTTTTTTACTTGATTTGGACAAGCTTGCACAACACCAAAGGTATATTTGAATGCTTTTAACTAAGCCAAGCAGCTTTGATCGTCAAAAGACACACAAGTATGTGGACTTTGCAAGCGGTCAAGCATTTGGTAGATGAATTAGATGGATCTGTGGGAAAATCTCTTCTGTGAGGCATCTTGATGAATGAACATTCATTTTTGTTATGCCACAACTGACTTGTATTATCAAATTAAGTGGTCAGAACATCACCTGCAAAGGAAAACTTGGTGGCAGAGATCAGAACTAGTGTTCTGGAAATGAGAAAAAAAATTGTTATCTAAAATTTACATATGAATTTTTTGTCCTAAGTGTTGATACAGTTTGTTTGAAGGTTATAATAAAACTGTGTAACGCTTTATCTCTAAATAGCTTTGCTTTTTTTTCTTTTTTAAACAAAACAAAACCCCAATCCTTAGAATTCTTGCAATGAATTTGGATAAAATTCCATTCCAGGTATGAATTTATACAGCTGTGCATGGTACTAGAGATACTGACTTGTCAAATATAAAGGAGGCTGGAGATGCATTGGCCTTTTATTCTTAAATACTTGAGTTTTCTGGAAGCACAGAATAAAATCATGATCTCTTGTTTAAGGTGCTGGAGGTATAGCCTCATGCCAGCAGGAGTACTTTTAATAAAGAGAATGCCTTCAGTTTTGAGTAAAAGCCTGTTCGCCATACCTCAAGGAGTAGTCACTCCTAAAAATAATCTGCTGTCAAATACAAGGAAAAAGTGAGAGCTGTCAACTTGCAGCCTAGTTTACCTAATGGAAGATGTGTGATTTTTTTTTTAAAAAATTATTTCTTTTCCTTGTTGACAGTGGAAGGTGAGTGGGGTTTTGTTTGGTTTTTTCCCCCTCTCTACATGTTGCCTGAAGCTCATCTTGCTGTGGTTGAATGTGGAATTGGGCAGCAAGCTGTATCTGCTGGAAGGAGCTGCAAGTTCACCTGTAACTGCTGTTGCAGCAAGAGAGGACTTTGGTGTTGGGGAAAATAGGGCAGGGTTTTGAGAGGGAAAACACGTGTACCGTTGGGAATTTCCCTTATGGTCCCGCAGGCAGAAATCATTCATCCTGTTTTCACTACAGATAATCACTGGAAATCCTGGTTTGTAGTGACTTAGTCAAGATCATGTGCCATCTTCAAGTTTCTCACACAAGTCAGTAACTGTAGTTTGGAGAAGACCACTAACTTTTAAGCAGTGCTGTTGATATCTGCCCCGGGAATAACCCTTGATTTCCAGTTATAAAGATGTTTAAAATATCTTGGTCTGTCAATCTGACTGAAATTTAAAAATCAAGTTAATTTTGGAGAATATAATTGTCATTCTAATAATTATTTGTAATCTCGTAATTACTTTGCAGCTGCATCAGTTTGAGGAACACTTGTGTTGAGCTTTTGGTTAATTTGTCTTTTGTGCTGTTAGAAATAAGAATAAAAAGACACGTGATGAAAATCTGACCCTGATCTGTAAGTTTTTTGGATGGAGCTAGTGGGGTTGAGTACGGACAGAGCGGTTTGACTGCATGAACCAACGGAGGGGATGGGATCCAAAACTCGCAATTTTTCAGCACACAGCTTTGTGAGAAATTCCAGAGGAAGAAGCTTTATCGGGTTGCCTGTGGGGTTTTATACCTTTTTTTTTTTTTTAAGACAGAAATATAGTTAAGAGGGCACTGTTAGCTTGAGAGCTTAGTTTTTTACTGACAGCATCACATTTGTGCTAAATAGAGGTCTTTAATCAAAAACCAATTTAGGTGTGAAAATATACCTGTAGCTTGTGCACGTGCTACTACATAGAGCACGTTATCAGATACTGATGTTAAAGTTTTGCTCTTTCACTAATCTTTTTGATATTTTTTTCCCCTGATGCAATAAACAACATGGTATAAATATTGTACTCTTTTTGTCTGTTCCATAGGTTTAATTCTTAGTAGCAGTTTTGAGAAAGATAATTGCTAGTAGCTTTTATTGTGATCCTCCAAAAACATTCTAGTTTCTCACAGGATACTGAGCCTTAAATGCATCATTCTGATTACATATGACTTTTTTTTTTTTTTTTGAGGCTGTGATGTAGCTTTCTGGTTTTTTGGGTTTTGTTTGTTTTTTTAAAGTAGCTAGTGTTCTTCTTCTAGATAAGGTTTTTTTTTTTTTTTTTAATTCAAAGCTTTGCATAATTTCAGTGGATTCTGTGGTTTCAGCAGGTATAAGGCAGTGGATTCTGTCTAAAGCACTTGAGCTCTGAAAACATCAGACTATAATACCTTGTCAGGAAGAAAGCTGGTGATGAATTTAATATGAATTTTGAGCTTGTCTTTGTTACGAGTTGCTGAAACAGAAAGGAAAAGTTTGTGTGTTGTTTTGGAACTGAGATTTGCTGCTTTCCTGTTATGCAGTGGTCTTATCCGAGATTGCCTAAAGCCAGTTCTGTAACGCAGGAGCTCTTGGGGTTTTCTGTGGTATGGATGCAGCAGATCTGGAGCTGGTGTTCAGTCCATAACTGCATTACATTTTACATTCAGTGAACATTGTGGTAGAACAGGAAGAAGAAACTTCATTTCTGCAGGGGGCAGAAAGCCTACAATGGAAAAATACTGTTTTCTTTGTTTCTGTGGGTTACATCAAGGCATGCCCAGAAATTGTCAGAAGAAATGGGAGCACAGCTAGAGTTAAAATGAAAGAATAAATGGAATTAAAAAGAAGGTTGGAGCTGAAATCAAAGGTAATTTAAGAAATCTGTTCACTGGCTTCTGTATGATCAGTCCCCAAGATTCATCTAATTAACCAGTTCAGTCGCTTTTGCCACGAAGCAAAAGGAAAATGCAGAAGTTCCCACTACTTTCCTGAATGTTTCTTGTTTCCCCTTGCAGATTTAAAGTGCTGACTGAAGTTTGATCTGCTCTGTGTGTGTTTATATGTGTTTCTCCATATAAATAAAAATCAGACTTGCAAATAATACTTTGTAGCATCAGAGCTGAAGAACTGGAAATGTCCCTTGGGGATGCACTGGCCTTTTCTCCCCCCATCCCTTGCTATACTCCGTCCCTCCGCTCCCCTGGCTTGGCTGCTGCATTTTCTTATTTCCCCCAGGTGCAGGCAGGTGCTTTAAAGCAACTTGCTGGCAGGGACCGACAGCTTTTTCCTCTTTGTTGGTGGGATTTGGTGAGATCACACGGGCACTTGCTCCAGGAGCTGGGAAATTGCGTTGCAGTCTGTTCCAGTTAGGTTTTTGTGAGTAATCGCAAGCTTCCCATATCTGTATTGTCTTAAGGTTTTCTGTTGTTAATTGATTCAGTCGCATGAAGCTGTGACAGCTATGATAAGCCTTGCTATTTTTACTTCCACTTAAATATTTATAAAATGTGAATTTCACTGTATGTGGCTTGAAAGTCAGATGGCGAGTCTCTGAATGTATTTGTTAACTGTCTGTAGCCAAGTACAATTAGCATGTACTGTAAGGGCAGTGGTAATTATCCTGTCTAGTAAGCATGCAGAATTCTTCCTTACTGGAAGATTATTTTAATATTCCCTTGGTGTAGCTTGGGGCAGCAGGGAGGTGGATCCCCATGCTAAAAATAATAAAGGAAGATGCGCATTTGTGTGTTGCATCAGTTTTCAGCAAGCTTAAAATAACGTATTGTGCAAGAACATGTCTCCTTCAGCTCATTCTCTAAAGACTATTGACAAGCTTAACTTCTTCGAACAAAACCTCCCCTGTGTTACGTACACAGAAATAGTTCATGTGGAGAAAGCTGAGTTCACCATTCAGGTTATAAAATAACTTATCCATTTTTATGTATTGTTCTAAATTCAGGAGGATCTGCACTTCAGGTGGAGATTAAATTGCACTAAGGAAAGGATAGGATCTGTAAATATTATCAGATGGGGCAAGTAAGAGGCAACTTGAAATGTCTCAGGGCAAAACAAGCTTGGCAGTTTCTCACTGAATGAAAAGGCTAGTGGTTTGTTTACGTGGAAAAGAAGAGGTAGTGTTAGCTTTAACTAAAGTATAGTATTTTGAGTTTGATTGATCTGGCATGAGCCCTGATATAATTGAATAAGTGCTTTCTGAAAAGGTTGTTAGGTGTCCATGTACTTTCTTCAGTTTGTTCCCCAGGGAAGAGAATTGGAGAATGGATGTGTAATGTGAAAAGGTTTTTTTTTGGGGGGAGTGTTGGTGGTTTTTTTTTTTTTTTCGTTGGTTGGCTTTTTTACAAGTGAGATCATATATGGGTGTTTTGGCAGTTTGAGAGTTCTGGGAGTCAAGGCTTATTGTATTGCTTACTTTGGAAATGATGCAGTCCTACTGCCTGTTTACAGGGCAGGACAAAAAAAAGTTAAGGAATTGGGTACAGGATGGGGGAGATTACTCTGACACTAAAGTACCTCTAAGCCTCAGCTTGCTATTTAGGGAAGAGAGAACTTGTAAAAAAAGGTGCTATTGTAACTTTTCCAAGTTGAACGGGTTGTTGCACTTGTTGCTGTTTGACTCAATGCTGAAATACAGCTTCTAATATCTTTTTATATTAGCAGTGGAGCAAAATGAATCCATTTCATGGAAAGACTCACTGTGAGTGTTTTTTATTTTAACTTGCTGTAACAGGACTGATCTGAAATCATATGCCTCTTTAATTCTGTGTGCTAAAGCCAGAATCTCTTAATTGCAACTCTTGGAGATTCAGCAATAAATACATCCTTCCTCAAATACTGATTATGCATTATTGCATGTATTTGCTCATAAGTTGACTAAAGGAACAGTAGTATGAAATACCTTGTACAACTTCCACAGAGGTGCTTAAAAATAACTACACATTCCTCTTTTCTGTTTTGCTTTAGTTGTAGAATAATATTTTTGTTCTCTGCTTTGGTGAGTTTTGTGTTTTGCTTCAATATAGTTGATATTTAAAAAAAGAGCATAAATGGTTGTTCCAGTAGGCTAAGTAGCTATTGACCTAAATGTTTAAAGCTTAGCTTGGAGATATGAGATTAAAGTATAACTTCCATAAATGAACTGTCAGCTGCAATGCTTCAGACTTTTATTTATTTTCTGCTCTATTTCTCACTGTGATTTTTTTTTTTTTAGGTGTGAAGTAAAAATAATGGCATTGTTAGGAAGAAAAAGCAATGAAAATGAAATTCATGTCTATTAAGATAGTCACTTACACACACAAGTTCTCGTACGTTGTTTCCAAGCAGGTGTTTTCCTTCCGAGGCATCCGTCCCCTCAGCTGGACCCTGCTTGGTGTGGTACATCACTGCTCACTTGGGTGCTTCTCCCGTTTCTTCTAAAACGGATGGCAGCCGGCTGTAACCCTTATCTGTAAACTCCGCAGGTCCTTTTGTCTGTCCAGTGCTTATTGCTCTGATCTTCACCTGGCATTTCTTGGGACGACAGCAGTGGAAATAACAATGCGTACAAATATCTAAACCCATCTGACTTGAGTGACCAGTCTGTTGGAAATGCACTGCAAATACATGTTGCAGTATACGATTACATTTAAAAAGCATCAGTGGATAGCAGCGATAGTCTGTACCGTACATTACTTTGTTGGGGAGGTACTGAATTGTATAATATGTACGCTTGAAAAAGCAGGATTACATTTAACTTGGAAGAGAAAAATGAAGAAGCTGAATAAAATGTTTTAGAGTGTGATTATAATACTACAGAGGAGGCACGGTGCAGAAAACTGCACTTTTAACCCAGGTGGTTTATTCATGGTCTCAGAACCAGGGAATAGGTAGGCATGAAACAGAAGGTCTTTACCCTCTGAAATATTAAAAAGAAACTTGTCCTGAATAAAGCGGGGTTTTTTGTTTGTTTGTTTTTTCTGTTTTTTTTAAGGAAGATGTGTGTATGCTTTCAAAACTTGCACTAAAAGCTGACATTTCTGTTTGTGCTTTTGTAAAACACTCTGGCACGTCTAAAAGTGAATTGAGGCAATAAATTGAGGCTATTTTATGATAATTATTTTCTGTACTTGAATCGAAATTTGAACTTGAGTGTAGTTCACAGAATAGGCTTAAAAGTGCAAAATTGATTTTTGTCTCTAAATAAAGGTTTCCAGATATTGCCATGTATAGGAGTCTGAAGTTACAATTAGTACTCTGTTAAACTGTATTAAAATAGTGCTGTATTAAAAAAAACAAATCCATATAAATGTGAGGAGTAGAAATTATACTGTACCTAATTGTCTGTTGATATTCTGATGAACTTTACTAGTCTACAGTTAAATAAATACAAATCAACATTTGATTTTTTTTGTGGCTTGAATTTTACATCAAGTTATATTATAAGGGACTTAATCATGAGCCCATTGCTCTTTACCTCTATTTTTTTATGTAGAGTGCAAAGTCTTTTAAAAATAAATAGATAACCTCTATCTACACAATGAATGTTCCCAGCCTTAACTAATTACTGATACAGATAGTATCAGAGGTATAATTAGAGTTGTGTACCTTAAGGGTGTGGGGGTTTTTTTTGTTGTTGCTTATGGTAAATGGAACTTTTTCTCATACTTCATTCTGGTTAGCCATAGGATTTTAAATCTCTTACTTTTGAACAACACTTTTCCTTTTTGTCTTTTGCTACTCTCTGTTTCTTATCACTCTGCATATGAAGGAGAAGGATTTTTTTTTTTGCCAGTATAAGAACTATTTTATAAAATTCTGCATTGAAAGGTATTTACTGGATTTCGGTAGTACTTACTGATCTGGAAAGATGAGCTAAGCTGCACAACGTGCTTTAACAGGTTCCTGCAGTTTTGAATGCCTGCCTTTTATATGCAGTAACTACAAAGGCAGCTGATTGGGGTTGGCCAAGTTCTGCTACATCAGTTGTAATTATTTAAACTTAGACATGCCATCTGTCATTAAAAAAAAAAAATAATCAATTAACATTTTGGAAAGATCTTCCTCTTCTATCTTCCCCCGCCTTTACTTGTTTAAAGTGAAAGCAGATTAGCTCGGAGTCAAAAATGTTTTGAAAATCTTCGTGATAGACAAAGGAAACTAAGCCATGATATTTGTCTTTTTTACATATGAGAGGTTTTTCTAGATAATTTCCTAAATATAATATGCAAGAGTACTGCTGAAGTGGTAACCCTGAACTGGTAACCGATGCCATGCCCAGAGAATCCCAGTGAATTTGTGGAGGAAGGGTTCAAGTCCTGCCCTCCTACCCCTTCAGACAGAAGTGTGCCATTGATAATTTGACTCGGGAAGCAAAGAAACTTGAATAATTAAATTTAGGTCATAAAAGTTTCAGTAACGTCCGGTCTCAGAAAGGATACATATGTCTGGAGGGGAAAAAAAAAGAAAGACAAAAGGGAAGCAGGAAGACAGTGGTACACCAAGGTTGAGTCAACAGAAGCCCTTCAGAAAAGGGGAATTCAACCCTAGCAAAACCGATACAGAAAGCCATAAAATACGGCAGACAAACGTATGGGAAGGAAATCAGAAGGGTGATAAGTCTATGAAGCAGATGGTCTACTTTGTAATGTGTCACCTTACAAAAATAGGAAGCTAGTGAAATAGTTCCTTCTCCAATAGATAGTTAAAGGAAAAAATTAGGTGGGACTGTGGTGGTAGATACTCTATTTCTGTGTGGCTTTGGGTTTTTTTTGTCTTGTTAATAAGAATGAATTACTGTCAGGCCTTAGGATGTTAAATAAACAGATGCTGAAGCTGGTGCATTGAAACACAGCAAGCTGTCGTGACTAGTGGGATATGCCACAGAATTCTGGTAGAATTTAAGGATGATGAGTTTGCTCTGTTCCAAACACGTGCTTTTTACTGTCAGTGTGAGCAACGTGGTGAAATAACAAAAATTGTATAAGAATAGTCAGTTATTTAATTTGGTTAAGGCTAGGCAGGTTTATGAGAAAATCAGAGCTGCTGAGAACATACATCATGCTGATGAAGCAGCATGAGTGAGCAACAAGGACAGCACGTTGGACTAAGAGGATTTACAGAGGCTTAATTACTGTCTTAATTTGTGAAGGAAGGGGGCAGGACAAACATGAGTTTACAGATAAAAGAGGACCTTGAGTAGATTCTAAATCCAGAATTGGGCAACCAAATTTTAAGTACATGGAAGAAAATAGTTTGCTTTATCTTAGTGCTCGTCTCCAAGGGGTCAGAAAAAAAGGGGTGGGGGAGGCGTATGAGACAATGGAAAGGTAGAACATCTCCTGTGAACAATGAACACTCGGCGAAACTAAATCCAAGGAAAAGGAAATACTCCCACCCACTCTTTTTTCCTTATCCTTGTTCTCACAGAATTAGTGTTTACATTGAAAAACACATCTCCTTCGGAGGCGACTGAAGCCGAATACTCTCCCGAGAATTGAGATGATTTAGACATTCGTATGAGTAGCAAGTAGGAGGTGTTACAGTAAACAATCTGTTTTTAGAAAACTGTAGAATTATAATGTTTTTGGGCATAAGCACATTTCAGAGGGGTGGGATCCCCCCCCCCAGAAGAAAGTATCTCTGAATGTGTTATTAACATAAATGGAGAAGCAAATGCTGTCCTTTTTTAAAGATGTGGTGTAGGTTAGATTCACCAGTAGTCTCACCAGATGGAGAATTTTTTTTCTGAAGTACAGCCCTACCGCATGGGCAGCTCGTGACCTCAGTGTGCATCAGGCCTCCTGAGATGGGAGGAACATTCGTTTACTTCCTTTATTTTGAAGAACAAAATGAAAACCAAAAATCAAATGTTTTGATTTGTATGTTGCTCAACTTTTGCTTGGGAAAATCACCAGGGATACCTTGTCTTTTGAACATGTAAGTATCATCTTCTCTCCCACTCCTAGGAAGGTGGTACAGGGCTGTAGCATTGATGGAGATGTCAAGGGCTCTTAGCTCTGTGAATATAAACAGATTTAAACAGGAATTGCTCTGGCTGGAAACTGAACTGTCTTAGCAGTTCAAGTGCTTCCAAGCACTGGTGTCTCCTACAGCCACATTGCCTTCGTCTGCCCAATTCCGTCTACTTTGCAGCCACTGCTGTCACCAAGGAAAAGACTTGTGAGGAGTTGAGATCTGCCCTGTAGCACATGAATTTCCATCTCAGGTATGCAAATAGAAATCTGAGGGCTCAGCGAAGGCTGGTACAATAGAGTCAATCTTGAAGTTGTCAAATACAACTTTTGAGTTTTCTTCTCTTATTACATAGAAATTATTTGATGTCAGGTTGGGCATGTTGGATCTTCTTGTCACTCCTTGAGATTTCTGAGACTTGTTGTGAAGTTTCAAAACATGATTTAGAAATTATAAGCTGAATTTGGAGGGCGTGGGTTGGCCATGCCCCCCTGTTGTGGTACAGGGAGCTCCTTAGTTTGTGATTATGAAATAACCTTTTATTTTGATGGTCAGGTTAAATCCTAACCAATTGCCATGAGACAGCATCAAATGCAATGAAATATTTTTCAGAGAGGCTTTAAACTTTAGAATGTACTTAACAAGTATTCTTCTCTCATTCACTGTGTGTTACAGAGCACATCTGCAAAGCAGTTTACATGCCTGTTGCATTTATACTGGATTTGTTACATTTTTTCACCCAGGTATGTGTGTCTGGATCCTTGAGGTGTGAATTGCTTCTGCAGACGTGTTCAAGTAGGAACCCCACACTTCAAAGTCTGTATGTTATGGGTGTAAAGTACTTTCTTGGGCATGAGGAGGCCTCATGTCAAAGTATTATCTCAATACACGTTTCTGAGGCTTGCGAAAGGAAGGTGCTTAACTTTAACTTTTCTGCTTGCGGGGGGAAAAAAACCCCTTTTATTACTGTTTGGATTGAATTATGGGAGTTAATCATTGCTTGTGTGTGTATGTGTGTGGAGAGAGAATGTGTTCATTGAAAGCAGTAAATCTATCAGTTCAAGTTGTTTTCTTCAGCTCTGTGCGCTCAGTGAGATCTGCCGGTATGATTTTCCTGTGTTAGGTGCTTCGAAAGCATTTTTAAATCCAGTAACCACTGGCAAACAGTGTCTTACCAAAAATGCTCTTGTAGCGTTTGGGTAGCGTTTTCTATTCTGAAGGACAGTAAAGCTGAAGTGTAGTTGTGCATCCTGAAGTATAGTTAAACGTACTGAAGCAGTGGACGTGACAACTCATACGTTTGTCAAAGGCAAAACAAAAAGTACAGCAATCGCATTTCCTTCATTATCACTTGGTATTCAGTTGGCAATATTCAGTTCACAGTAACTGAAGGAGGAATACACGGGCAAAGGAAAAGAAACTGCTGTTTTTAAAAATTGCGTAGGAGAGCCTGTAGCGATACTCTCCACACACCTGATGACCGCCAGTATGAGAACGTACTGCGGTCTGTCCAGTCCGACGTCTTGTTTTTAACTTCAGGCAGCATCAGCGGATTTCAGGAAAGGTGCAAAACCTCCCTGCCAGACAAATGGGGGATGATCTTCCTCCTTATTCTTAACAGAAGTTGTTTTAAATCCTTAAGAAGGGTACTTTATAGCTCTTATAAAGCCCTTGTGTTGGGGTTTTTTTTCCTTCTAATAATTTTGCCCATGATGTGTGTTTTAAAAACTGGCTTTTATTCGTGTTTTTTTAATGTGTGTTTTTGTCAATAGTAATCTGAATGTAATTATTGCACTCCTGACAAGAGTAAGTGGCATTTGTAGGAATGGTTGCAACTTTTGACTTTGCATTTGTTAAATGTTAAGTGTTTTTATTAATATAAATGCAACAATACTTTTAATTAGAGTGATATTCTATTTTTAGGGAGAATATTGATATAGGTTACATAGCCCTTATTAATTAGTAAGAAAATGGTTCTTTTCCAAATACACATTTGCATTAGAGTTCCTAATATAAAGGAGAGCAAAGTCCTCAGTAAATATTTTTTTTCCTGTTCTTAAAGTTGTTTTGAAGGCAACGTTTTCTTCTTCCAAAATAATTAAAAGGAGACATTTAATTTTGTTTTACTTTTCCAAAGTAATACAAAGAAACATGCTTGTAAAGAATGTTAAAAATGAGGTGTAATAGAGAAGAATATGAACCTCTAAAATATTTATTGCCGTTTTTAATGGATCTTTTTGTTCATATTTATTTGTGGTCAGTTGGAAGGAAGTAAGCACTTTGCATCCTGCTAAGTGTGGAAGGCTTTAAATACGTATGGCTTGGTGTTAACTTTTTTAAAACATTACTTATGATTGACACATCCTGGTGTAGTTTACTCTTCCCGCTAGTGACCTTGAAAGCACGTCTGTGCAATAATTGCTTATTGCTGGAACAAAAGATAGTTCTGTCTAAGATTTGTTTGAATTCAGGAAGCCGTGTTTGCCAAAGCAAAATCTTGGTGACGCAACTATGTCAGGTTTCAGCAGCCACACCTCTGCTAAGCAGTTTCAAGTTTTCAGTTTTAACCTTTGTTCATAGCTATATTCCTTTTCCAGCCAAACATCTGAGGCAGTTTTCTTTCTTCCTTCTGCAATGGAGCTGTGCTAAAGAAATGCAGAGTTTCAGAAGAAAAAGCAGCAGCAAGTACTGTTGAGGTGTGCCGTAGTTTTGTGTTAAGGTAACTGGACGGCAGAAGGATAAATGGATTCTCTTCCCGATCATTGTGGTAAGGATAATGCTCAATATTCCTAAGTGTTGAATCGTGTAGATGGTGTGGGTTTTGTAGAATAGGATTTCATAATGAGCTATGCTTGATATCTGAAGAGCGACGCAGAGTGCCATCGCTGGGCTCCAGTTGCATTCCATCGCACAGGGCTACTGGAATCAAATTAAGTAGGTATGGCTTCACTGCCGTCGTACAGTTTTCAGTGTGGCTCCGGGGTATTGCATTAACATTTGTCTTTGGTATTGGTGTTTAATGCAAGAATACCTTTCTAATGAGCCGTGCTGCTGAAAGTGCTCCCTCTAGGACTCTGTGAATATAGTTTTCACTGCTTTATGACGAGGATTTGCTTTTCTGTAATTATGGATTTGTAAGAATCCCTTCAAAATTAATAGGTTTTGGACAGCAATTACAGTTCTGAAGCATATTTCACTATTAACGTGCTGAGCTGCTGAGTTGGTCCCTGTGCCTGTGCTATACCTGTGTATATTGACCCCTGTTCCCTTGCCGTATGTGCTCCGGTGAGTGCAGGACTGGGTCTCTGATTAGCGTAACTTCTCGCCGTTATCAAACTGAAAGTGAGCATGTAATTACAAATTAGCTGTTCTAATTGCTTTGGGGGAAAACCAGAGTTTTGAAATCGAGTTCTGAAGGGCCAGCATTTCAAAAGCAGATCCATCCATTTCTGCCTGGAGCCATCCATATTTATGTGCGTGCATACATGTGTGGCTTTTAATTATCAAATATCGACGTTTTGTACTGAGACTTCTGAAATTTGCCCCTCAGATGCAAATGCTAATTTGTCAAGCCCATAAGTGCTTTAAGCATCTTTTGTGAGTATTTGCTGAACATAGAGGGCTGAAATCAAGAGCCGTGGTCATGGAGAGCGTTCAGGGCATCGTTAATACTCTTCTCCAGCCAGATGCAATGCCAGGGGTCAAACCCTTGTTTAGAGCAGAAGTAAATAAAGCAAGCAGTCTTTTTTACAAATGACTTGTGAAGAAGCGATAGTAGTAGTGTGTGGGAGCCTCTATAGCTTGTTTGTCGCTGCGTTCAGCTATGCCTCATCTTCGTACCGCCCCGATTTACTGCCAAAGTATGGGACAGCTGCCAAAGACCCTCATCGAAAGCAGTTTGTAATCTTCTTCTGTGGTGAGTTACGTTTGTGCTCAACATGGTGCCATATTTAATGTGACATTCATCAGCACAGTCCACTGTCACTGAGTTAAAATGAGCATACAAAATTTGTCATTTACAAAAATAGACTTTTTTTTCCTCTAACTTGCCAAGAATGCCATGTTCCTTTCTCTTACGTTCCTGCTTTCTGACTTGACTTCTTCCAGAGCTACTCAACACTACTCCTTTCGTAAGTCCCTTGGAGGAGCTGGTCAAGGATACAAACATATTCTGTACCTTGAGGGACTAAACTGTAGTTTCCGCTAGACATGGACTGGGAAAATGAACTTACAAATCCAGGGTTTTTACATGTGCAGCACTGTCTGACTAACTCAATGATCACCAGATTCAGAAACTTTCTTTTTTCTTTTTCTTTTTTTTTTTTTTTAAAGATTTTAATATGGTTACTGAAATATTTAGTGCAGTTTTCCATTAGGAAAAAAAAATTCAGTTTCCTCATTGAATGCATTCCCAGTCATTGATGTATGTTGACTTGCCTGCTGCAGTGCAAATAGGGATCTACTGCGCTCAGTGTGGTCAGAGCTTGTGTCTGGCCGGGAGGCAGTGAGTATCTGCAGAGAGAATAGCTTCAGCTTTACTTGAAGTAAATCTGTTACGCGATAGATACAAGATACCTGGAACAAGATCCAGATGCTCAAGAGTGGTGTCTCCCAAATGGTAAACAAAAGAAAACTGCGTGCCTCAGAAGAAGTTTGGGGAATGTACTTCCACCAGGAACCAGGATAGTTGCTCAATTGTTTGATGTTTATTGAAAGTTTCCTTGAAAAAAATTGATATCCCCCCCCCCCCCCCCTATTTATAATAGTCAGAAATCGCAGGCCTAAATTAAAATTAAATAAAAAATGTTTGCTGGAAAAGGCAGTGAAAAAGAGGAGGTATACAACAGCTGCTATAGTTGAAAAACCTCTTTTAGCTTCCAGGAGATTGACTGACTGTTGCCTTCCCCATGGGCCGTGAAGTGGTGAACACTAAGGTGATGTGAAAATGGGATGGTAAAAGACTTGGAAAAAGCATGAAATAATCTTATTTAAGAATGTTTTAATTGAGCATTGGTTTTCTGACTGTGTTTAGATATAAATGATAGCCATTTACTTGGTGCGTGACAACCTCTGAGAAGGGGTAGGGTATGCTGTGGGTTTTTTTGCTTAGTTAGGAAATAGGTAAAATTAAGAGCGTTGATAATTGAGTACTTAAATTTATTCTATGCAGAGATGATCCTTTTAGTTGTAGACAGATTTACGTGATATTCACAGCTCATAAATCATTCTTGCATTGCCTCCCTGCAAGACTATTGGCAGTAGTGTACGTTACTCAAAATATGCCTGTTTTCAATTAGCTCAAGGAAAATTCTCTAGTCATGGAAAGAACATCCATTTCTACCTGCCCCAAGAATTAAGCATCCAAATACATTTGCGTGAAGATTACCAAAGTTTACTCTGCATAAGTAGTGGTAAGTGCTGATTTTTAAATAGGAGAAGATAGGAAGATCTAACACAACTGCCTTTGAAATGTTTCTAAGCCAGAGACTCAGAGTTTTGATCAGTTGTGGGATAGCTCCTAAGAGACGGAGAAGTGCAGCAAAAAGCGTTTTCGGCTTGGAAAGCAGGAAAGATTTTAGAGAGCCATCTGTGGCAAGTACGATGTGTGCTGGAGCTGGTCCGTCGCTGCTGCGGGATGCCAGGATGCGTCAGGCATAATGGCAAGGCAAGGTGCTGCCCCGCTCGTCCTAACTCACTCTTCTCTTCTGGATGGGAGAGCAATGCTGTATTTGTTGCTTTTTCTCTTTAGCAGCAGTTTTCTGTACACTCTTCATACAGTCTTTCCCTTTTTTGTCTCTGGGGTGGGGGAATTTAGTTTTGTTTTGTCTTGTCTTTTCTGTACAGCACCTAGACACCCTTACTTTTTTTTTTTGTGGCTTTGCCCATTTCATTGCGCTTTGGTTAAAAAAGGTTGTTTGGTCCTTGCAATTACAAGTTACAGCACAGATCGCTCTGTGCTCTCACGGTTTTTCTTGTACAGCTAGTTCCACCTCGCCTGCGTCGACTTTGTTCTCTTAACTGGACAAAGGCACGGGACATTGACAACTTTCACAAAAAGCTTCTTTTCTTCCAAGGGGAATTGAAATAGCTTTCATCTGTGACTTTTTCTATTGAAAACCAAGTTTGTGTGAATTGGCGTACTTCGAAATGAACAATGTCCCGTTAACGTGGTCAATCCTAAATCTCTTTTTGAAGGCAGAATTGGGTGATTTTGATTTGTTTGAGGTTCCCAAAGTAAATGTCAGTTGAAGTCTTGTGGCTTAGACTTAGCTGGAACAACATACCTGGCCTTTAAATAAAGCTTTTTTTCACTGCCTGATCCAGAATGAAGAGCTAATTTTGTTTTGTTTTGCTGTTAGTGAACAGATTTCTAAGAGTACTGAAATTATAAGCACAACTGTTTTCTGTTTTTCCAATGAAAAGAGGAAGCACGTACATATGATGTGTAAAACTCATGACAAAGATACGAGTGTTTTTAGGAGCACCTTGTCAACCCGTTCTGGTGGGGAGTACAGGCTGCTTGAGGGCACGCGCGTGTGCGTGTGAATTTGGAGGAGTCCGTTTTGTGAACC
The DNA here is from genome assembly GCF_034638445.1 of Ciconia boyciana. NCBI lineage: Eukaryota > Metazoa > Chordata > Aves > Ciconiiformes > Ciconiidae > Ciconia > Ciconia boyciana. The sequence continues at coordinate 101,569,693 of NC_132936.1, read as the reverse complement.
TGTGTCTGCTGCTTCTAGAAAGTGAAAATTTCCATAAAGTAACATCGCTACATGTGTTCAGATTAAAATCGTGGTGTTTGTTTGGGCCGCTAGGGAAATGCTAAGCATCTAATAATATAAATATTATTTACATTTTATTGTGGGTCAAAAGAAGTGGGTCATTTTGCAATGTGCGTAAAAGAGAGAAATACACTCTGTGGCAGGATACGTTGAGGCTTGTTGCTCAGGCATGCAAAAGACTTAATGCTAAAGAAATCCTTTATGTACATACATATACTCTATACTGGGAATTCTTGACTTTTTTGTTAATAACACGTAAGCCTGCATTTATGAGACTTTAAAAATACTTTAGAGTTCTTCACTCAGGTTATGGCTGTTCAAGACCCTGAGTATGTAGCTGTGTCAGTAGAAAATGGGCCTTTTATTAAAGTTTTAGTAGACAGTCCTGAAGGGCTGTATTTTATCATGGCCTGGAGTGCCGGACAGAAAGATCTGTTGTGGCAGATACCTGTTGAGGCACCTTTGTCCGCTTGCATTACACTTCTCAAGATGCAAAATATTCTTTACTAAACTTAAAAACCTGGCTGTGAGTTGGACATAATATTTGGGTGAACAGAATCTTTTTATCATATTTTTAGCTGGAAGGTGAGTATGGGAGGAGGAAGGCCCTGACCATGATAAGCTGACTTCTGTAGGTCGTGAGTCAAGGGGTAGCAAGTGCCACTTTATATCTCGTTGGGGTTTTGTTTTTGGGGTGGGTGTGTGTGTTTGTTTTGGTGGGGTGGTGGGTTTTTTTGTTGTTGTTGAGTGTTTAAGATATATCCATGGTCTCAGGCTTTTGAAGGCTCGAGCAGACTAATACTCAGTTCTTATGAATTCAGGTACTAGATGAGTAGCTCTCTACTGTAGGGCTCCTGGAAAATGTCATTTGTCCTTTAATTGCACACAAAAAAAAATCGTAGAGCTGGGAGCAGATTATTTATCACTTAACTATAGGTTCTGTGCTTTAATCACAATCGTATGCTTCCCTTTTACAAATGAGTTTACCTTCTTGACTATTGCATCCCATGTAAACACCTTCCACTTGAGGAAAATCTTGAACTTCCAAAAAACCACAAGTTTGTGGCAGGAATAGGAAGGCAATATTTTAAAGTGAGACCCTGCATTTATTTTTATATATATATATATAAAAATAAATATATATATATATTTATATATATATAAATATATAGTTCTTTTATATGTATCATATATACACATAAAATATGTATACATTATATGTTTATATATACATATATAAATATATATATGGTTTAATTTATTTTTTTTTTTGGACAGCTGGCTTCAGTAACATTAGTAAGATGGCTGGTTACTGGAGTTAAACCATTTTTGTAAAACCCGAGGAGAAGGAGCATTAGGGTTGCCTCTGTACCTTTGAGGAAGCAGCCGTAGGGAGTGCAGGTGCTCTGGCTGAGCAGTGCACAGGGAAGAGGGAAACACTACCATCAAACACGTAAAGCTAGAATTGTGCGCATCTTGGATGTCTTAATATTTTGTTGCTGTCAGAAGTATTTTCTAGAAGAACTTTTCCGAGGGATTACTGTGTTATCACCGCAGCCCTAAATTAGAGCTGCTTGGGATGTGTGCTGTGCTGAAATGCTGCACTGGGCCATGAAAGGTAGGCAAGGCTAGCACAACGCTTCAGGCTGCTTTTCAGGAACAGATGACGCTCTTTAAAAACCTCCTTTTTCATGCCTTCCAGAGAGTGATTTTTGAATTTAAACATCCTGTCTCTTCAGGTTGTTTGGATAGAGTTCATACGAGCACGAGGAGGAGAGACTAGATGCTTTATGCATGAGGAAGCGTGCTGTTTAGCATAGTCAAAGGCTGATATGTGCCAAATACATAAAAGCAAGAAAGCTGCTCTTTGTTACTGAGGGGTTATGTATTTAAAGGCACGGGGAGGGGGGGAGACAAAGGAAAGAAAAAGTATGATGGGTTTCTTCCAGCCCTGACTGATAGGATCTCTGTTGCTTACATCATTTGTGGAAAGGAAATAGTCCTAATGGTTTTTCATGGATCATTGGTTTATGGGCTTGGCTCCAGAAAACCTTCTTGCAGAGAATAATTTGGTTAAAACGGTGAGGCTAATCAAGTGAAACTGAGAGGGTAGATGCTCAGCAAGTTCCGTAAGAGGATGTTGATTCTTTTGTTGGTACTGTCTCCCAAGTCCAGTAACGGTGGGCTTCCTGGCGTTGCTTGACTTGCCCGGGTGGCACACGAGAGCTCTGCCTGACTGCCTTGGTGTGGCTGCCTTCACTGGCACGAGCCGAGGACCTGTGCATCCACTGCTAGGGTCCAGGCTGGAAGGCAGGGGATCCTCAGTGAGGCTTCTGGATTTGAGGCGGTGCTTTTTGAAACTCATTTTCCTTAACTATGTGTCTGAGCCACCTTTGGCTCTAGTAGGGACGGGGTTTTCTGGAGGACTGAATGTGCTGACGCCAGGTCCTGCTGGCTTCCCCAGAGCTGGGAGCAGCAGGCACTGCCCAGATTCAGCAAGAGGGGTCTTGGCTCCCAACCCTGTATGTTAATGGGTCTTTTCACCATCCTTGGTGGTCTTCCCCTAGCTTCCCTGGCATCTCCTTTTTACTGCCTGGGAATGAATACAGTTCAGGCCAAGAACACCTGTGAGTTGTGCCTCTGAACTGTGGGACATCTGAGGTTCCCAGAAGGGTAAAATTCTTGTTGCCCAAAAGATTGTGGGGTGGTGTGTCCGTCCCCCTGTCCCCCCAGTATCATAGTTTTCCAAACGACTTCCTTTCTACTGGTAACTCCAGTGCACTTCCACAAGCAGGCTTATTTTCACCAAGCTGCTAGGTGAGCTAGAGAAGGAGACTTTGTTCCTCTCCCCTGGTGTCAAGCTCCCTGGCAGGTGTCTAGTGAGAAGTAAGGGGTACCACCAGCTGGTGTGAACGCGGGCACAGGAGATGTTGGGGCTAGCAACGCAGTGGGGCGGCAGTAGCTCCTGGAGCTAATATTGCTGCTAATCACAACGTTACACAGAAGAGCTTTTGGTGGTAGCTAGGTGTTTCATACATGTTTTAAAAGCGTGCTGTGCTTTTAACGTGAGTTATGAGTTTAACGTGAGCGGTTAAATACCAGTGCCAGTTTGAAACCCCCTCTGAACTGCACATCAGCCATTTCATCCAGCGGTGTGACGGTCTAAGGGCTGTGGGGGGTTCCTGGCGGGATGATGACAACCTGGTGCACCAGGCTGTTACTGACGCACAGCCCCGTGCTTCCTCTCGCTTCTCCCTGCAACCCGTCGGTTGTCTTTCAGCCTCTTTCCAGAAGTCGAACCCAGATCCACGTTAAGCGTGGCAATGAAATTCCAACCTACTGCCTCTCTGAACAGTAGTTTCCTGTATTATTAAAGGGCTAAGGATATAAATGGCTTCTTAGGCGTGAGATGTATCTGCCATTCATACAGGTGCCAGACAGATATCAATTGAAGGATACTCCATTATGCTGGTGGAAGAAATTATGGGAATGCTTGCTTAGGGTGGGTTTCAGATGGCACCGATATTTAACCACCAGTGGTAATAAACCCCATATTTAGCTCCTTGCATTTGAACAAAACAATTTATAAATCAGTTTTCTGTGAACATTTTCAGGGTATCAGGAGAATTTTCCTTCTCTTGCTGCTGCTGTGTGAAACCAACAGCTTTGTTCAGGAACAGGTTTTTGCTTTTTGGGGTGTGTGTGGTGGTCATGTTTGCTTTTGCCTGCGTATAATCCCCAAACAAAATTAACTTGCTGTAGTATATTTTCCAAATCGATTTATAGCAGACAGAACGTGTTAACGTGGTGTCAAAAATAACCACATGTTCCTATGGAGGAGGGAAGGGAAGGAAAGAAAAGGACAGAGTTCTTGTAAGTGGGACTCTTACTATGTTCTTATAAGGCAGGGAAAGCTGGTGAGAGAGAAATATTAAATACTCTGAACAGTTTTGAATAGGTTGTATACTGTCTTTATTTATGCTTTTCTTTAATCAAAAACAGTGAAATCGCCACTGCTGCTCTGTAAAGAAAGTTTTGTGAAACATTTCTAGTGTTTCTACTAAAAGCAAAGAAAAAAGGAAAAGTAATTCCCCTGCAGTTGGAAAGTCTTGACTTTTTTTTTTTTTAAGCTACTCGTCCTACCCAACTGCTTTTCGTGTATCCTTGCTTACTTTATGAGGTTTTGAACAGTAGAAACGTGACATACAGGTTGATGACCTGCAAGCAGCAACACTTGAACGTAAACTAAAATAAAACGGGATGTTAACTCTAGGACTGTAGTTTCAGGTCCTTATATGCATGTGATAGCTTTTCTTATATACCAGTCTTGCCAGGGCTTTTCAGTGAGGTTTGGACTGAATCATCATTTATACATAGAAAAGAATCAGAAAATTTAAAAAATGCTGAAGTAGGCTTAATATAACTTTTGACATTTATTCTTCCTTTCAGTTATCTTTTTTTTTTTCTTTTATTGACTGTAAAGTCACCATCGGGGAGGGATAAAATCAGAATCAGTTATGCAAATCAAGTGCACTTTCCTCCTTTCATAGTTCATCTTATTGCTTTGGACAGACTGTTTTCCACAGCTTACTGTTACATAATTTATTAAAAAACAAACCAAACACCACTCCTACCTCCCCTCCCCCCAATAAAATAAATTAAAATTCAAAACAACTAAGAATGGAGAGCTGAAGTTCATTTTTAAATAGGGTGCAGACATGTTTGCAAGTTGGAGAAGGGAGCTTTTTTCAAAGAGATGGCTATTTTGCCATGGCTAGTTTGCCATCAAAACAGATGGCTAGTTTGCTAGAAGAATACTGTCGTGCTTTCAAGTAGCGGGTAAGACTAGAGGTATAGTACATGCAAAGTAATATGTACATTTGCTGAAAAACAATCATTTTGGGGCATGCATATGATTTCTGTTGAAGTTTCATACAGATATCCTTTTTAGGCCTTATGCCTTACCACGAATATGAAAACAAGTAACATGTATGTATATATATCTTTACAGTTTAATGATTAAAAATTAATTTTAGATGCTGCTGTGTTTTGTATATTATACCCAGTGCAGGGTATAATATATATATATATAATAGTCCTGTTTGCTGGATGTCATGCAAACTTGGGAAGAGAACAAAAGTTACCGTGAGGCATTTCTAACTAAATGAATTAGACAAAAGTGTACGTTTCGTTGGTAGTCCAGGACAGTTAAACAAACCAAAGGTGTTCCCAGTAAAATGGGATTCAGATTCACTTTGCAATATCTAGAGTTTATGTCTGTGAGCTGCTAGGCTGTGTGAGCCTGCTTTGCAGCAGAGTAAGTTGGGGGGAATTTCAGTTTAATTTTGAAAACTTCTTTCTGTTTGAAACCAAAACCTAAATAAATATTTTCTTTTTCTTTTAGCAGTGGGGAACTTCTTGTCAAAGTGCTTAGTGCATACCTTGTAATGGAAACTGTGGGAGAATATGAATAGAACAGAAATAGACCCAGCGTTTATCTGATAGTTCAACAAAAAGTAAATATTGAGATTTGTTTCTCTTCTTGTAATGGACTATTAAAGTACAGCTGACTTGGGAATGGAGGGCTGAAGGGGACAATTTCCCCGAAGAGTCATGTAAAAAAGAAAAGTTTAAATCTAGATGGGCCTGTTGCTCCCTCTCCCCACATGTTCTAACAAATTTAAAGCCTTAATAAAAAGACTGAAAGAGTGAATAAACTGTAGTGTGCCCGAGGGAGACAGCAAAAAAGATCAGAGACATTTTTCCTACATCCCTGTTATAGCAAGGAATGTACTAAAGGTAAATGTCTAGATGAGTGGGGGAATAGACCATACCTAAACTACAGAAGTCTGACCCAGGAAAGATTCACTCAAACAGTGGTAAAAATGTGAATGAGGTGCCATGCAGACCCCACTGAAGTTCATTTTCATGTTGAAGTACAGCTTGCCCTTCATCTGTCCAGCTAGAGCAATACCTCTTGCTTCAGGGCAGTGGGAGCCCTTCCACTGCTGAGACAGACAGTGGGTTCTTGGAGAAAAGTTTTTTCTGTCTCTCAGATAATCAGCAGAAGTTATCAGTAGAGAATTTAAATTACTATAATATAGTACGTGGTGCATTAATGAACCTTCATGGAACTGCCTCTTAGGAAGTTGGTCAGGTTGAACATCTGAAGCCTCAAACCAGGAGCGCTTGGGTTGCCTTTGCTCCTCACGTATTGGAGGTTCTGTCTTGAAACGGTTTTCGCTCCTTACCTGCCCCATCCAGTTTGACAGGCACTCCCACCCTCCATGCTGGGACCAGCCCCTGCTCTTCCCCCCTAAACGTGCCTGCCTTTTCCTCTGAGGTCTGCCCTGCTTTGCACAACACGTACCTACAGAGCTGAGTTGCTGTCAGCACTTCATTACTAGGCTAGAGCATCCCAAGTGCTTTAGCTTCCCTTATAAAATAGATTTTTCTCTATCCTGTATCTTCGGAGTAGTCTTGTCTGCACCTGTTTCAGTTAAATTGGTTTTGGGGGAAGGCATGTGGTTTTGTTTTGCTTTGGACTAGGTAGCCACAACTATATATATAAAATTACAGATAGTGGTTTACCAATACTTTATATAATTGGTCGATCCTGGTTTTCTCCTAAAAATACTTTTTGTGTGTGTGTGTAGAACTACTGCAAAGCATCGGTATCGAACAGCTGTCAAAAGGGCTAATAGGATCCTGTGATCTTTTGACGCTCTTCCAGCTCCCTTCTCCCCTTCATCTCCTGTTAATGGGTCCCAGGTCGTAGCAGGCGGCGTTACTCATAATTGCCTTTCACTTCGTATGCTTAAATTTCGTTGCATTTGTGTTGCTCCAGCTAGCCCAAAAGACTATCTGATTTCTGTGAGATGCTTTCAGGAACAGCGAATTCTTCAAACTTTGGTCTCCCAGAAGTCCTTAGTGGATTCCTGCTTTTTCGTATGGTCACTATGTAATTTATTTAATATCCCTGATCTCACAAAACCCTAAGGAACACAGTATCTTCTCTTTGTCTGGATATCTTATATTTTTATTGTCTGTCTTTAAACCAGTGCTTTGTTCATCTTTAAAATGTTAAAGGTCTGTACCTTAAATATTATTCCATGAGATATCACATCCGTTCTTGCTTTAAAAACTCTGGATTAAGTTCACTGTATTATCCTTTTTTGAGGAATAAATTACCCAGTAAAATCAAATTTGCCTTGTCTTCGTTTCACTGTTCAATGACATTTCCTTGACTTCTTTTGCTCAGATCTTGTATTATCAAGGTCATGCTCATGTGCTTGCAGTGCCAAGATTGCTTTTCCTTCTCTCCCAAACTACTTTTTCCGCCTCCCCCTTGTAAAGATTTTTGGCGTATCTGTCATTGTTATGTGTGCCAGTTATTTCAGTGTTGTGGGATGGAGATTATCCAGATCCCCTTATTTCTTTATTGTAAATGGTCTAATTTTTTTCCACACTGTATGTGGTAATAACCATTATCCTATCCTCATTTTCAGTGTGTCGTTTTATTATCTTTCTTGAAACAGAAGGCAGAGTATTTGCTTTGGTGTTTGTTCCTGCTTAGTTTTTCCTGAACGTCCTCTTAAACCTCAGTGGCTAGGTAGCTGCCTTTCTCTCCCGCTTTTGAAGCTGCGATGCATAGTAACAGTGATGTCCCCATTATCTCCTTTGCATGGTTCAGCTCAAGCAGGCTCCCAGTTGGCTGTACTCTTCTGTTTGTACCCTGTAGCCTCTGAAACATGCTTTTCTTTCTTAAGCTTTTTTCCACTTTGTGACAAAAAGGTTTCCTGCTTATTTTTGGCATTACGGGTCAGGTTTTTGTTCATCCAGGTAGTCTGGAGTCCTCTCACCGAATTTGTGCTTTAGCTTGGAAAACAAACCCAACGAGTGGAAATAGCTTTCAGTTGGAGTGCAAATACCCTCTGAAACCTGTCTGCTTCATCAGCCCCATTAACAAATTCAAGTTGCTTCTGGAGCTTTGCCCTTCCCAAATTCCAGACTGTTTGAGGTGTTCCTGGGAAGCGAGTGGAAATGGTCAGAATGGCTTGTGATTGCTTGAGCTACCAGTCATCTCTCCTGTCCAACGGCGTGAACTGTCTCTGAGGCAGCATCCCTCTTGGCTGTGACTGATGATGACTATTGACCAAAGGAATCCGTCAGCTATTATGTCCATGGCATTGCTAACATTCATGGTAGGGTTTTTTGTTGTTTGTTTGTTTGTTTTTAAATAAAATATGTTGGTTTCCCAGGAGTTCACACTTTTCATCGACAGTGTATGAGGGTTAATCTGAGGACTGCAATCTGTGTTCAGGTGTAAATCTCTGTAGAATCCCAGTTGCTCTCCAAAGTGATACTTGCCAAAAGTCTGTTACTTTTTAACCGTTCTTTATTTCTTAACCATTTCATTAGTATGCAGGGCTTCCTCATTCCTTTATTTTTTTTAATCCAGCTTGAATATCTTGCAGCCCTCAGTGCCTGTGTCGAGATTGCCGTTGGTGTGTAGAGCATAGATGTTGCCCACGTGCTGCACAGCAGCCAGCTCCGCGTTCTGTCGTCAGTCCGATCCTCCTTGGCAGTAAAATATAGCAAGTCAAGCTCTTAAACTCGCCGATTCGGTCAATTGCTCAGTCTTTCTACACTAGTCGGTTTTGATGGATGAATCCACTGATGAAGATTTGTGTGTGTTAGTACTTCTCTTCCTTTATTTTTTCTCTTCCCCCAGTGACTATCCTACCCGGCAATTTTAGCCTTTGTGTAAGTATTGGCTACCTCTCAAAGGTTATGTTTCTCTTAATCTACTTCTTGTATTTCATAATGTGGCAATGGCTTGTCTTTTGCAAGACTAATGCTTTTGCTTTTGAATCTCTTAATTGCCCGCTGTGGCAGGACACTCCGGTGCTAGCGTTGTCATCTTAATGTGGAAAACAATTCATCATGCGAGAGAAATGTGTGGCTGAATTATTTTTTGTGTGTGTTTAAAAAAACTTTTCTGCAGGAGACTATTACTTTAGGACCAAAGACTGCGTGGGAGAGCTGAAATTGCTGGAAATGTGTTTGTAGGGGAAATTCTGGCAGATTTTTAACTGCCATACAAGAAATGTGGCTGTCTAAAATGAGAAGTTGTACAAGTCTTTTTCCAGACATGATCCCTTTACCTTTAATTGCAATTTTAGGATATGAGAAGGTTTAGGAATGGAAAGACTCACATAAAATGTCGAATCACACCAATAATTGACTCGGGTTTTTTCTAATTCCATGTGCCCAGTAATGCATCTGCTTGAAGGTGCACATACTGTCTGTGCAGTTGTTAGTGCCTCCTCTCTCTAAAACTGGGGCAATAGATGTTAATTGTGCTGTGAAATCGTGTAAGCTTTGAATCATTAAAATTTACTCGTACGTCTGGATCTGCTGTATATGTTGGTATACCATTTCTGAATGCTCCCTTCATTGAGGGGTTGCCCAGACCCTCTTCTGTGCTTGCTGGGTTTTTGTGGCTTTGTTCTGTGTGTGTGTGTTTTAATTTTTCCCTTTTCTCTTGCCTTCCCCCCCCCCTCTTTTTTTAAATTTTGCTTTTTTTTGTTTGCTTGTTTTGCTTAGCTTTACTTAAGCTCCAGAAGGGGAAGACATCACTAGGTCTGTTGTTTGTGGGTCTGTAGGTCTGGGTGTGCAGAGAGTGTGGGATTTTTTTTGTTTGTTTGTTCTATTTTTCTGAGTTAATGGTGGGGAGAGATGGGCAGAGGGAAAGCATTAGCAAGTCTTGATGTCTGGCAGGGTTTGATTACATTTGAAATAACTAGTGATTTATGTTGTTTAGTTTCGGATGAGGAGGAAGAGGAAGTGGGACACATCCTGCCTAACAACTTCTTGTAATGCTCTGATTTATCTTTGCACAATGTGCAGTAATATTGTTGAGATTATTTTCTACGTGAAAAATGTTCAGTTATTGTCAACTGTTGAGTCTTCTGCCTAATATTGTCTGTGCTGGGGGGACAATTCCAGGCTTGATTCTTCTCTGTGGACCTTTGTAGCCAAGTAGCCCCAGGCATATTGTTGTTGCTGCTCTCTTAACACGTGAGCGTGTTTTTAATATTAATGCCATCAGATTAATGCCGAGCAATTCAGAAGGGACAGGGTAAAACAAGGTCTCTCTTACTCTTTCTAGAGATCTGTAGAGATGTTAGTGTAATCTTGTCTTGACCAGTGACTCATACCAGCAACAGGGTCTCAAAACTTTCGAATGCAGAAACGGCTCATTTATAAATATCATTTTGTCTTCTCACTTAACAGAGTACTTCCTTCCTCTCCTTTATGGTCACTGAACAGATGCAGCACCTGTTAAAACTCAGCTGCATTTTACAGTAAGCACTCTCTACCTTGGTGCTGGGTTTGTCCTTTATGCACCCTAAGTGAGCTGCTCTGAGGGGCCAGGTGGGTACCTGGTTTTGTAGGTCACAGATGCATGCATGCTTGCATACATACGTATATATGCAAATTGGACTTGCAGGCTGTTTTAAACTGAATTTGAGGTTAAGCTGCTTCAGACCTGTGGTGGTTTAAGGTGCCTCTGAGCTGGCACGGCACGTTGCTCAGTGTTGGTGTCGGTCGCAATCCGTGCAGCGGGTTTGCCCCGGTGAGAGCTCCCTTCATCTGCCGTAGTGCGAGGTTGGCGGTGCAGCTGAATCCTCCCCGAGGAGCCTGCACACAACCGCCCTGGCACCGGCGAGGGATTCCTCCATAGGCAGCTACTGTGTGTGAGGGTGTCTGTAACTGCAGCGGGGGAATGAGATACATTGGGGCGATAACTTCTTAAAGAAGTCTGCTAAATCTTGAAGGCCGCTTTTTTTTTTTTTTTGTCCTCTATGCAGATGGGATCTTGTTTGTTCCTATTACTAAGGAACCTGTTTAACCCATAAGCAGGTTATTTTTAAGATAACTTCATGGAGATCTAGGAACTATTATAGCCAAGTCCCGCTTTGTCAAGAAAGGGAGCCTTTAGTCTTTATCTGGGGAAGCACAAATGTTATTGAGTGTTGAGTTCTGTTATTTGCCACTTGACAAAAGAAGGGTTAGTGCCACGTCTTTCAACTCTCTGTGGCTGAGCTAGGGAGAAGGGTGAAAAACAAGAAATAAGCATTCAAAATAGATCTTGTTAATGTTTGCTAATCCAGGTGTAAGTTTCATTTTTATCGAAGTCCTTTTGGGAGTGGAATGAAGTGTAAATGTTAAATCTCTTTTCTCTGTCTGTCCTTTTGATGCTCAGAGGGAGCTGGAATTGTGTATGTTGTAAGAAATCCTGGACTAAAGGTATATGTTTCTAAGCCAGAAATATTAAGAGAAACTTACTACATTGAGAAGTAAAAAATATCCTTTCAAAATATGTGTAAGCACGTCTTTTAGCATAATAAGCGTTTAAGAACAGTTCTCATTGTCAATAATTTATGCTTTAAGTAGGCAAGAAAAGCAAAAATAGGCTAAAAGGAAATACCCAAAGGAAATAAAGGTATTTTGTTGGCCCTGTGTTCTCCCCTCATTGCCAGTGTTCCCCATATATTATTTCCTCCTGGTGCTTAGTGTTGAACATGCCCATTTTACAGCTTCTCTGTTCCCAGAGCTGCGGAGTTACAACTTTTGTGCGTGTTGGCAAAGAGGAGCAAACAGTTTTAGTGGCATTATTTAAAGGGAATCCCTGGAGGAATTTGGAAACGGAGACAGACCCTTTGTGCGAGTGCTGCTGGGAGTTTGTGGCATCTCCTTCCGTGGTGCTCCCAGGAGATCGTCGTTGCTTTGGAGAGGCTGTAGGGCTGGTGTGTGTCACAGCTGTCACAGAGCTGGACGTGGCCCTTGTCTTGTATTCGCTAGAAAAGCATTGCAGCCAAGGGTTCCTCTTAGGAAGGGCCTTGTTCAGTGCAAGGTCTGGGAAACAAAATGCTGGCTGAAGTAGAGAAACCCATCCTATCACTAAGAGAATATTGGAGGGTTTGTGGGGTGATCTGCGTTTGTACGGCCTGAGTTTGGGTTTTTACTTTGTGTAGCTGGAATACTGTTCTGTACCTCTGAATTGTTGGGCATGGCTAATAAATTACTGCTTTGCTAGATTTTACAGTGGGTTGGAAATTTGGTTGTTTCCTTAATATCGAACAATCATGAGTTTATTTTCATTGATATACTTTACTGCTTTGTTTTCGTGATCTACAAAGGAATTATAAAATTGTAATGGGCACAAAATTTTGGCATACATTAGAAGAATGAATAGAAACAAAAAATATACAGTCTTGTCTGGCTTAAACTGGACCTTGAGGAGTTTTGCACTGATAATTCAAATGTGTGCATTTTCTGTTAATATGCAGCCCCTCCTAACTGTGCTGGGAATAATCCAGCAAAGTCAGCAATGCCTAGAGCAGGGTATGTGGTTATTTTTTAGGAACCTGAAATTGTGTTAATCTGTGGGAAGGTTAGAAAGGCAAACTCATAATTCCTCCTTATCAGCTACGTGTTTTGAAATTACTTTGGAAATGTACCTGCCCATATGTACGACTATGGGTTATTTTGCAGAATGGCCCATGCTTCGGTCCTTTCTGATACAGCCACTTGCAATTCAGATAGGTTAAATAGAAAAGAGTTTTAGAGGCTCTCTGCTTAATGCTCCAGTGCAATTAAATGGCTGGCTTTGTTTGTAGAAGATACGATCAGCATACATTGGAACAATCGATATGACCCATAAAAATAAGAGGCTTTGTTCATTTTTGTTGTGAACGTTCAAGTAAACCAAACTGAAGTGAGCTTTACCAAGAGCTGCGTATTCAGGGACTGAGCTTCAGCAATCCTCCTGGTAGAGGAGGCCTTTTATAGCTCCTGATATGGGGTTTTTTACAAGATCATCAGCTCTATTACTAATGGGTATGACTTTGTTGTGAATGTTTCAGAAGTTTGGTTTTCTTTAAAGTCACTCTTGATTAAGCTGTGAAGCATGAGGAAGAGGATTTCTGTGTTTGTTTAATAAAACGGGGAAGTTAGCAGCCCTCAAGGTTGCAAAAGGAAAAAGCATGCAAATCAGACATCTCAGGGATGCAGCGTTAAGGAAAAAAAAAATATCCTGAATTAACAAACAGAAGATGACCAAAAAACATTGCTCCCCCTCCCAATAATTCAGCGTTCTGAGATTGGCCTTGTATTTAAGATCTGCTTCATAAATTATAAAACCTTGGATGTGGCAGATACCTGTCGTATAACATATGGTTTAAACAAACATTTTTCATTTAAACTGGCACTGTTTATAGCTGTTCTGTTCAAGCTGCTATCTCACTGGACAGATCCTGCTATCTAGTGGCTATGCCTAGCAGACAACCTCACTCACCTGTGGGGGGACTTCACTCTGCTCTGGCTACCCCATATATTGAAAAACACTTTTGCAATTGTAGAAGAAACTCCCGCCCCCCGGCTGATATTCCTTCCCTCCCCATTCTCTGGAAACACTGGATCATTTCAAAAGCAAATGCAGAGTACTCTATGCATCAGTGTTTTATGTCAGCTGTGTTCAGTTCAGGCGAACTTGAAACACTGATTCTCCTGTACCTCTTTAATGTTTTGTAAGCCAGCAGGACACTTTGAGTAAGTTAATGCTCCGTGTAGGATGGTGCACTGTCTTGCTTATGCCGCTTAGGTTAGATCTTAAAGAAACTCAAAGCAATGGAACATTTGGGAAAAAAAAATACTGAAAAATGGAATGCCTTGCTTGGGGAGTTAGTTTATATTATTCCATAACATGAGGGGTGGTATCTACAACAGTGCTAGGGCAGCAACCTATAGGGGGAAAAGATGACTTTCTATTATTAACTACAAAGATATTTATTTTTCAGACTTTAATTATACCATCTTACTTTTTCTATTTAAGATGCAGCTAAAACATAAATATCAAATAGTGACATTTTCTCTCTAAGGAAAATGTCTCTGGTAGTAACTAGTGGTTCAAATTTTAATAATGAATTAACTGATGTGGACCAATTTTCAGGTTTACAGCCTCCTAGGAGGCAAAACTGTTCTTAACAGTACTATATAATACAAAATAATTTTAGTACATAGACTACCTAGCATTTTAATACACATTAGTGGAATTAATCTGGAAGTGGAAGAAGCAAGTCAGTAATACCTGTGCTGGTCCTACTTCATGGGGTACTCTAAAGCAGTTTTTTCTATGGAATTCTACTAAGTCATCATATTTTTGGTTTTGTCATCTTTTATTAAACATTTATTAAATGTTTAATTTATTAAACATTTTTCTTTTCTAACAAAACAAGTATGAGAAATCAAAGTACTTGAATAATTTGCAAAAACAGGTTTTTTTTAACTGATGGAGTAATAATAGCCATTCTTTTTAGGAAAGTAGCTCTGATAATCATTGGGAACGTGATGCTATAAAAGAAGGAATGACTGTCATATGATATTTATTATAGCCCAAGTGGTCCAAATGCTATTCAGGTATAGTTTTATTAAAATGTTCTTTCTCAAAAGACTTTTGTATCTACAAGGATGCCTTGTTTTAATAACTTGTTGGAATTGCCATGTTACGTTAAATTGTATCAGAGTAAAGGGTACAGTAGTCTTGAGGTGAGTCCTGGTTCCCTTTTCAGTCAGAGGGAGTTTCTCACTGATTTTTAGCCTGCCCAGCACCTCACCTGGGAGATGGTCTGTGTTCAGAGCTGTGTCCCAGTGCCGCAGCTGCCAGGCAAACTCCCTCCCGCAAAATCGTGCGGCAGGATCTAAAAACTCCTTACCAAATCAAATCTTCCAACAGTGAATCTAGTTTAAACCCCTAATTTGCTAATGATCTAAACCAAACTCCTGACTCAAGAGGTTTGTGCCAAGTCCGGGTTATTTCCACTATAATCCTTTTACTGAAGAGCGGTACCTCGAATCTGCAAGCATTTTCTGGCGTGTTTTCTGGGTTCATTCCCACAGCCGGTACCTGGCTCCATCCTGTCTGCAGGAGAGTGGACCTGTGCTGCAAAGCCACTGCACTCTCCTCACCTGCATCAAGGTGCTCCACAACATGTATACGGTGTGTGATACAGACAGCCCAAGGTGTTGCTTTGGGTTTGAAAATCAGTAATGTGTTCTTGTAGAGTGGAGGACTTTGCTAATTAACATTTAAAAAGTATTGTCACTACAGATTCAGGCAGGTTTTATTTGTAAAGAAAATAAATGTCCAAGTTTTCTGTAGGCCAAGCGCTCATCACACGTTGACGTGTGATGCCCGTGCTCGGTGGTCTCAGATGCAGTCTACCTCTGGACCATTTTGTGTGGTTCTTGGGGTGTGTGATTAGGATCAGATTGCAAATGCAGTTTACTGTTTTGCTAGTTTGTTCCTTCCAATGTATATCCTGCCTAAGGATAACAGTTGATTTTTAAATGAAAAAAGGAAGGAGACAAGGCAAATAAGCCGTGTTCTCTCACGTCGGTTTTAATGCCATAGACCTGATTTCATCAGTGCAGACAGAAAACAGCAAGATGCTTCCTCCAAATTGTAGTTTAATTTAATCCTCTTCTCTCCACTTCTCCCCATCTCCCTCCCATGCACGTATCCTCCATGGGTTTTGAGGATGATGCAAGAACAAACTGATTTCCTCTAATTGCAGGTATGCTTTAAAACCTGTAATTTGCCTTGATGGAAGGTAACGCTGACCACTTGATAGCAATGAAGCAGATAAAATCGGTTGCCTGATTACCCATCAGATGAGTTAATCATTAAATCAAATACTCCTTCTTTGGTGAAACGAAATGGGTGATTTGAATTCTGTCAAGAGACTAGCAAAGAAGAATACTGAGGTATAAATCCTCTGTTAAGAAAATCTTGAAAGGCATGAAGTATCGTCATTTGCAATCCACAACTGCTCTTTCTTGACCTTGTTTTAAAGGTGCTGGGGGGACCTGCCTCTTGTGAGCCACCTTGCAGGGTGATAGGCACTGTTCAACAAGTAGGGGTATAGTGACAGGAAAAAAAAAATGCAAAACAGTTATTTTGAGGATTACTTTTGAGATACAAATGTATTTATGTTAAAATGTAAATATCCTAGCTATTCAAGTGTAGGAAAGCTGCACAAGTGACTTGCAACAATTCATTAATTCCTGATTGCTGTAGTATAATTTTACACTTTATTTTCCTATGGCGTGGCAGAATGTTGAGTAATTTGGCAGAAGAGTGAAAAACCTGTATTTTTGATTGGATGATGCCTCTAAGGTTGCTTTAAAACTGTTACCTTGCAAACTGAATGCATCCTCAAATGATGCCTAAAGAAACACACAACATTTAGTGAAAACTTCAGAAAAAGGGACCAGAATTTTCTTTTCATTGGTATTTTAGCCTGTCTTCTCATCGCTACCTAGTACCATTCCTTTAATTCTGGTGTCCTGCAATATAATTTGGTAGTGTATGCTTTCCTGGAGAAGGATTTTCATTTATGTTGAAAATAGAAAAAGCATATTCATTCTGTAAATACAGCCAATGGAGAAATATAATAAAATGTCCAGCATTACAGGTTTGTTACTTTCAATTAGATGTTGCACAGGTGCTGTTACGTTAGTAAGTCTCTAGCACTTGGTTGAAGGAAATAGCTGAGTCTTCCTGTTTATAGAGGTAGCAGGCAAAACATTTCTACTACATAAAACTTAGGCTGAAAACGTAATTTTGTGAGTTGCTCAGTGTCCTGTATGCTCCTGTGTTGATTGCAAGCTTATTGATAAATAAATCACTGGTACAGTTTGTGTCCTGAAGCTTTGTTTTGACAAAAACTTTTTAAAAACAATTA
Organism: Ciconia boyciana; assembly: GCF_034638445.1. Lineage (NCBI taxonomy): Eukaryota > Metazoa > Chordata > Aves > Ciconiiformes > Ciconiidae > Ciconia > Ciconia boyciana. Next base: position 101,552,819 of record NC_132936.1, on the reverse strand, counting down.
AATTATTTTGGCTTGGGGGTAGAAAAAGGAAGAATGTGCAGGTTTGGGGGCTTGTATCTGGACTGAGTATTTCAATGGTCAGATGTGACCTATGGTATACATGATTTTTTTTTAAATAAATCTTATATTTATTAACTAATTTAGAGCACTTTACTAATGTTTGGACATCTTTTATGTCCCAAGACTGTCTTGAGATCAAGTGTCACTTACTTCAAAAATTTGGAATGTGAAATTAAAACATAGACTGTAAATATAATGATGCTTTATTATGTCCATAATTTAAAAGCTGTGTAGCCGTGTGCAGTTACAATTCTGTGATCCTCCATTTGGCTTTGTGGAGTGCTCTAAACATCGTACAAGCTGCTATGAGGAAAAAGTATTTACAGTCCATTTCATAGGGAATACATAATTCAAATAAAAGTTGTATGTTCAGGCTGTCTGTAGGTTAGAACTTGGTCTTAAAAAAAACAACACACAAAAAAATCCCCAAAACTTGGATTAAAAAAAAAGCTATGTGTAAAGGTATTTGTCAAGTTTCTATCTAAAAATCCTGTGGTGGAATTGTGCTCATATCAGTCTCGATTGTGTGAACTTGCACGTAAGCAGCTAGTTCCATGACACCTACTGGCTTCATGGATTGGGGATACCCTCTTGTATTAAGAAAAATACAAATGCTGCCGTAGTCTGTATTTCAGAAAAAGGCGGGGGTGTGGGGGGAATAGTTTTTATTCTTTTAGTTTACTTCCTAAGCAAATATATATAGATTATTCCTTATCCTAAGCGCTCGGGAGCTTAGAGCAGTCAGTACTGTTGTCTCTTCTGCTAGTGAAGAAGTTGCTGTTAATTGTAGTCCCATCACCCCTAGTGTTTTGTTGACTTAGATCATGGACTTTCATCCTTCTCAAAGAACAGATGGATAAACTCTTCATTTGAGGCTTGATTAAATTCCTGTTAAAAGTCGTGACTTCAGTATGTTTTGGACTGTTCTCTTATTTTCCAGTTCTTACTGCTTGAAGATGACTAAGTAGATCTGGAGCACGGAAGTTTCTTGCAGTGAAGTAAGGACGTAGCGAGCTTGATCGTATACTGCCGTAACCATCCCCACCTCCTAGAGCCGGTGGTTTTGCAGTGTATGAAAATGCCTCTTAAGTAATATGATACCATCAAATTCCTGCTGCTTCTGACCTTCGGTAGGTCTCTGAAGCTTTGGTAAGCTGCATTCTCAGAAAATACAACTGCATTTCTTAAAGCCACCAAGGACCTTCTCCATTTTTCTTGTGTGGTGTTTTTCCCCCGTAGCATGGTGTGTCCTTGTCTACACCACAGCTGTTTAATCTGTAGTTCAGTTAGACCTCTACCACTGCACACCAAAGTTTCCCCTCTCCTTCTCCCTCTCTCTAATCAGCCTTTTTGTTCTTTGCTTGACCTTTAGCTGTCATAACAGGATTGATGATCCAGGGGAAGAAATTATTTTCCTGACCTATAGAATGTTTTTTCTGGCAATATCAACACACATTACTGTAGTCAAAAGTTGACCTCGGTCTTGACCTGTGAAAGAGCTAGCAATTAAAATGGTGGGTTGCTTGTTGTCTGTTACTGTCCTTTGGTTTTTCTCCAGAGAGACTGGCAAAGGTATCAGTTGTGTCAGCTTTTTTTGTAACATTACTATTCCTACCGGAAGAATAAGTTGGAAATCAATACCTAATTTTGTGTCAATAATGTTATTCAGACTTTTGAGTAAGTGTGACTTCTAGTCTGACAGATTTCATTTGTTGACTTAGTTGAAAAGTCTCTTTTGACCTCTGTGCATGAGCCAAGCTGATTCCTTCTAATGACAATTTTTTATCAGGCATTTCATGGAAATAATGTAGCTTGTTCTTCCCATTTTATATTCACCAAGTTTTAAAGCTGAAATATAATACTGATAACACTACTGAAAAACAAGAGAAGTAAATGGGAGTTTCCATATTTGTCTTAAAATAATTATATCTTTTATGTTCTTCCAACAGCATAGCTCACAAGCCTTGCCTGAGGATTTCTCAACAGTTCAATCCTATATTTGTAAATAAACCATGATGTTTTTATTGTGACCCATGTTACTGAAAGTACAAAATCTGTTGTCAACTGAATTTAAAGGAATGACACGACTGTAAAACTGTCTCTACAGATTCTCTTTAAACCACTTATAGTAGTCTGTGCCATCAGAAGGGTAATTAATTTATGGACTGTACAGCTGTTATATAATATGTCAAAACTCTGTGGCTGTAAATGATCTTTTGATAAGGTCAAACTCTGAAGTGTTGTAGTAGTTTAAGGTCTGACACCTACATCACATTTGCATGTACGAGATAATGTTTAAATCTGACATATTGTGTTTATGCTGCATGGTCACAAATGGAGATGATCACCCCACCCCTCAGGAGGAAGATTTCGGTTCTGCTGGCGTATGCAGAAGTCTGGAAGCCGAAAGGTGTTCCCAGCCATCTCGATTAAGCCAGACTAGTGTCTGTTTTTTCTTCCTCATTTACGTGCCATACCAAGACACATGGTTATATCTGAGCAACCCTCTGGGATGAGTTTCCCATCCCTGTCTGCTGCCCACAGAGTAGCTTTCTGTGCACAGCAAGGATTGCGTCGTCCCAGCGTGCTGCTGAGCCGGTCATTCTTATTCTCAATAAGAATTAGTTTTGTGTGAAGGATTGCTCTTTTTGTTGGCGGTGTTTTCGTAAAGGCTTTTCTAGTTCCTCAGCATCTCAAAGTGGATAGTAAATGAGAAACTCTCTAGTCTCTGTCATACATAGTGGACTCTTTCAGATTCTGATTTTTTTTTTTACACTTAATTTAGTTTATTTTTTACTACTTACAAAAGTAGTAAAAATAGTCAACATTGCAGCAGTATGTTAGTGGAAACAGACAACATTTGGAGATGTTTTAATATACAAGAATGACATTTAATCTTTTTTTGAAAGAATACGCAACTCTTAAGCAGTGTAATATTTCTAGAAGTAGATACTTTATTTTGAAAGTGCTTTGTTAGAAAACACTTTAGCAGTTGGTCTCTCCCCCACTGTTTCCCCACTTCTGCATGGCAAAAGCAACATTTTTCTTTTCTGTTGGCATGAGTTAAATGATTAGACAGCAGTAACGATTAGACAGCCATAACGATAGCTTTGGTATGACTACGACTACCAGTTAGTTGTCTTTATTAAGAATCAAACTTTTGCTGATTGCTTTCAGAAAATGGAAATGCTTTGTATTTAACAACCTTGTATGATTTCCCTGTAGTTTTAAAAATGTCACTTAGGCAAAACTGCTGTGTTTGAAGCTGTGTAGGTTCTTGACCAGAGAGGAAACTGTGATTATCCCCACAAAAATACAGACTGCACCTAACAAGGATGCTGCTGTTCAGACTCTTCCTTTTCTCAGGGGCAGGGTTGCACATTTTCATGGGCCACCATATAGGATATGTGGTCTGGACTGTGGCCTGGAACATATGCCCAAAATAAAATTTGCAGGAGAAACCTCTTTGTGGCTGTGTTTTAGATTTAATACGTTTTCATCTTGTTTGCTGGCTGTTTCTGTATTGCATTTGATGGGTAGGCAGGAAAGCAGCTGCAAGCAGTTTGCTGTGCAAGTGCTCCAAGCAGGCAGCGGAAGGCACGCTACAGCTGTGGTTTGATGTTATGCTCAGTGAAATACCAGCCTTAAACATTGCCACCCTTCCTACTCTCCACATCAGCCTGCTGCCACCTCAGTTGTGCTGGTGCAGCTGCCTCTGCAAACTAGAGTAAGCAGCTGATGCAGCAGAAAAGCCACCTGACAAAACCAGACATTCAGGTGGTTATTCTTAAAATATGCATGTGCATTTGGAGGGCTTTGTATTGTTTGTGGGTTTTCTTTTTCGAGTTAGGCAATGTGGTTTTGGGGAAAAAAAAATTCCCCATTCAGGTCCCTTTCCCGGGATGGTTGACTGGATGGACATGGGTATGGTTTAGTTCTGGAGGACAGCCTCAGGACAGCTTTCAAGATCTGATGTTTCCTATGAAACCTATTGTTTCTCATGTTTTCTGCATGCTAGCTCTGTTTGAGAAAAGCACCTGTAGGACAAAGGAGCTCAGCTCCTTTGGAAGGGGTCCAAAGGAGTCTGGAAGGGGTCATAAGGGAATGGCCTCCGGCACCGCTGTGTGCTCTCTGCCACGTCCTGCCCTGGCACTGCTCACTCAGGGACTGCACTCTCTTCTGTATCGGTTCTTGTTTCACTCAGTTTTCTGGCAATGAAAGGTGATTTACAAGTGTAGCTGTTTCACAATCACCTTAAGTCATCTGCGGGCAGAGCTGCTGTTGACGGGCATGGTTCCTGCTGCTCTTTCCAGCGGATGCTGCCACCTCCCTGCTGCTGCAACGTGCTTCCTTGTGCCATATGGCATGCAACTGGCCTGGTGAGTTTCCCTGTTTTGGTGTTGATGGGTTAGTTTTCAGCCTGTTGAGCCTCCCGGTGTGCTTCCCTGCACAGCCCCTCGAGGGGTTGTGCCAGTGGCAGGAGCAGGATAAGGATGGGAAGGATGCAGAAGAAGGGCGGGGGTGCTTATTTTAGCAGTAGCGCTGCCATATGCCACCTGTAAGTGACCTTAATCGTAGCCAAAGGTCCTGCCTTCCGTCAGTCTTGGTATCAGTGCTTCAGAGAATGGGACTTTAATAGGTTTTATTACAGTGCCAGCACCTGGAGTGAAGGGGAGGAGCGAGCAGAGGCTGCCGCATCCCACAGATGTTAATGGGAGCACTGGATCCTGCGAGGCTGCCCTTGTCCTTCATAGCTTATTAATCTCTGTATCCCTCGCAAGTCCTGATGCAAACAGGCCTGATGCAAGGAGCATCCTTAACCGAAGTGTGTGTTTTAAAACAGTGCTTCATTATTTTTGTCTCATCTGATGAGACGGTTTTGATCTGTTGTGCTAGTTAGGTGACTGCAGATAAAACATGGGTTTAGAAACAGTCTGTTGATTTCAGAAAGGGACCCCCCCCCGAAAAAGGACTAAAAGGATTAAAGTCTTTAGGAATTGGGGTAGTTATTGAAGAAATCATTGTTATTCTCTCTTTTCCATGGGGTAAAGCTAATACTGGAACAGACATGCATGCAGCTGCTGAAAGGTGATATTGTTTGGCCATGAGGTTAATTGCCAACTGAAACATTGCTGCAGTTTCTTTTCAGAAGGAAGAAAGCAAAGTAATTGAAGGATTGTTTGCCAGTGGAAATATGATTAGCTTTATACATATGAAGAAACAAAATTAACTAGTGCTGCCCTCTTGCAGTTCAACAGCAAGAGAGTCATTAAACTAATCTCAGTACAGTTATCACTTTATATTGTTTAGGTGCAGTTATGGCTACAGGTTTTCTGAAGGTAAGGTGGGTAGGGAGAGTTTTCAGTAATCCTTTGAAGGGAAGATAAGGTGATTGCCTCATGCAGCAGCTCTTGGATCTGCAGTCTCCTAAATTTGAAGGAGATGGAGACCCTTGTTCTGTGGAAACAGGCTTAGACTTTTTCAAAATTCCATGTAACTGCAGGTTTTTTCTTGGTAGCAGGGTCATTTGCCAAGGAAACTCAATAAATAATCTTCCTCTTTGGGTTTTAATTACTAAAAGGCATCCTGGGGACAAGGTGTCTGTTCTGCAGTCTGTGCAGCTGGGGGTGCAGTGGCTTTGGTGGAGGCACCCCCAGTTTCCTTGGCTGGGTTTGGGTCACTGAAAGGCAATGGTTGGGGTATGGGGCAGGGGACCCGCTGCTTCCTCCTCTTCACGTGGAAGTGTTGACTCCAAAGGGTTCATGCCTTCCTACGTCTCTCTTCAAAAGCTGGAGGAACCATTTGCTCCCACCTCTGAAAAAAATGTGGGTTGGAGGGCTTTTTGGTGCGTGAAAACCTGAAGCGTCTAAAATTACTCCTTTCATAGGTTCATAATCTGACTGCTGCTGCTGTGGTCTTTGAGACATCTGCTGTTCTTAGCACATGTATAATGTTCCTAAATACGTGTATGTTGGGGACAAACAAAATATTCTGTGCTTGTATAACGTGTGTGGCTCTATTCCTGATCTTTAACTTGCTTTATTATGTTAGATTGAAGAGGGTTGTTCCCCCCTGCCATGGTGTGACATTGTACTTTGCACCACTAATATTCTGAGAGGTTTTTTTCTAGGCAAAGGTTACTTGCCTGTCATATGTGTTTTATTTTGGTCTGTGCCATATTTTAAGTACTTGTTTCATCATTTGTGCTTACCTAAAATACTTAAGAGGAGTTCCTCCTCATCCCCCACCATTCGTGTTAAATAACAGCAAGGAAGAGGAACCTGAGATGGTGTTTAAGCCTGCAAAGGTTAGAGATAGCTGTTGAAGATAGCGAGATTGCTTAGAAGGACAGGTATGGGGCAGAGTTGGAGGAGTGAAAAAAACAAATGAGGAAGGCTTTCATGAGAGATTTACAGGCAAATCAGGGAATTTTGATCCAAATCCGCAGGCCAACGAGGAACAGGCGATGGGTGGCTTGAAACTGCTTCTGCCATTTTCAGGGTGAGCTGTATACAGTGCGCCATCTGAAAACTTATTTCAACCATTAGTGTTCAGAGGATCATTCTGAAGGTGCTCTAACATTTGCTTTGGTTCCTTCTGCCTCACCCTGCGTGCTCTTGATTTGGCAGGCATTAAGCTCTGTTTAAAATACTGCCCTAATGCAACTTTTATTTTCCCTATGCTGAGGAAATCCATTCTTTTTAGAGCTAAAAATCAGGGTCATAGATGTCTGGAAATAATCAGTATTTCATATCCTTTTAGTACTGTAGGAGATCCTGACTTTTTTATACAAAGTGTCTTACTTACTCTAAAAATGAGACATTCTAAAAAATTTTATTAGTTTTGAACTACATTGGATGCTTCCTGCCAGTTGTATGTAATCTGTCATCATTTGGAGCACTAATGGCCACTTAAAATGGCAAATTAAGCCTCTTTCTGCTCTCTGTGCCAGTCTTTACCCGCACACACAATGTCTGTTTGGCCTCATGGAAGATTTTTGCCCGCAATTTCTTTCAAGGCTTCGTAGTTGTATTAGGAAGGATGTTGAATTTTAAGGGATACCAAAATGTACGTCCATGCGCGTCAAATAATTCCGTGTCTCCAGCCCACCCAAGATAAGACTTAGTGTTTCATCTTGCAATGAGGATTGTTTAATCTAACGACGTGATGCAACATAGTGGTTGGGACAAATTGGAAGTATGAGTTCTTGGTTGGTCCTGGTGCCGTGGCTGTGTGTTGAGGCCCTTGGCTTTAGTTAGGGTCCTTTCCTTAGTTCTGTGCCCTTGCCTTTTACTCTCTACTGTCTTCCACCATTCAGTTTCTTAGTCCCTTCCTTTTATTAATCATGGTAGTTGTCTGGCTGGCTTCATACTGCAGAGCTGTGTTCAGCTGAATGCCTTTCTCTTTTTTTTAAATCACTGTAGAGGTCGATTCCTCCAGTGTGTCAGGAGCTGCTGGAAAAGGAAGATACTGCTGAAATTACGTAGACTGATAATTCTGGGGAAAACATACAAAACCCTTTGTGTTCTGTCTTAACTATATGTGTTGTTACGAACCTTCTTATCAACCATTCGTTTTTGAGGGTGTAAAGTGCTGCCCCTCCTTGTTTTTTGAATGGAGACGTGGACTTCCCCCATGCATATCCCCCCCCCCCCCCCCCCCCCCGTTGTCTGGAAATCAAAACTTTAATCCAGAGTTATTTAATATACTTGCAAAGCTTGAAAATAATAAACTATTTGAAGTATGATAGAGAGATGAGGCAAAATATATGCAGTACATATTCACAAATAGTTTTGTTTTGACATTTATCTTGCTGTAGTCATTCTGCCAATTGGCTTCAGGCACGGCTACCAAAAGAATGAACACATGTTGCATTCATTAGTTCTCATCTGGCTGTGCTTCATCTTGCAAGACGGACGAAATCACGATCACGCTAAACAGATTGTAATGCGTTTATAATACGAGTTCCCTTCTGCTGAATACAGCGATAGCTTTGCAAAGCTGCTGCTTTTAAGCCACGATGTTTTGCTTCATTTTAATATAATGGATACGAGCATATTGCCGGTGATGTCATTGCGTTTCCGTCTCGAAAGACGTCATATGAAAAATATTCAAATATAATACTAAACAAGCAACCATCCCCTTCTCTACCTCCCCCTCCCCCGTGTGAACTTTTCATGTCATGTTGTGCTTTGAGTGACACTGGATCCGCGGTGCTTCTGACACACAGACAGACGCGCTTTGGAACAATAACGGTTTATGTGAATTGACCGAGTATAAAAATCCTTTTCGTTAGTCATTTGCCGTTCTCCTGTACGCTCAGACCGAGGGCAAAAGGATCGCTGTTGGCTTTTTGCCGTTAACGTCAGACTTTTAAGAGGTGCCGTGAGTACCTTGCGGCGCGAGTGCCGTGGCGAAGGGGGATGGCGGGTTGACAGCCCAGCTGCTGTGCCTTCGGATGGGCAGGGTGCGAGGCCCTGTCTGTGTGTGCAGAGCAGCCCCTTTCCTGCGTGGGAGCAGGTCGGCGACCTCCGCGACCCGAGGAAGAGGCACGGGAGCCGCGGTGCCGTGGCGTTCGAGGGGCAGCCGCGTTCCGGCGCTGCCTGCGCCCAGCGAGTGCCTGAGTGCGCGGCTGACGTCTGAGGTTAGCCACTCCCTGCGGCAGCCGCCGAGTTTTGTCCCTATCCCACCCCCCCGAGCCTCTCGCTCTCGCCGGGGCTGCGGGGAGAGGCGGCGGGGACCAGCCGCCTCCGGCAGCGCTCTGTGGTGGGCCAGCCGGCCCGGGAGGGTCTCCTCAGAGCCCGCGGCATGCCGGCCCGGCCGGGGCGCGGGGGCTCGCTGTGAGCCTCGCCGGGAGGGCGGCGGGGGCCGGCTTGGCGTCGCTGGCGGCGTCGGTGCGAGGAATGGAAGACAGCTTGCCCTGCCTGGCCGCAGCCTGCGACCCCTCGGTGCTCGTCAACTTCTGCACGGGTAAAGTACCGCCGCCTGCCCCGCGCGGGGAGGGCCCGCGCCGCCACGCTCCTCCGGCCCGCCGCTCAGCGCGCCTGTGAGGGCTTGGAAAATGACCGCCGGCTCTTTTCCTTCAGCTGTTCCCTTCCCTGCAGGGGAGAAAGGGGAAATCTGTAAAGTAAACGCCGGGGTAAATATTTATCTGTCTGATTAAGTTTAACGCTGCGCCCTCACCAGCAGCCGGCAAGGTGTGCTCACTCAAAGACTGAGGTGGCTCGCTGCCGCGCAGCATCCTAACCTCGAGAAAATTAGAAAAATAAAATTAAGTAAAGTTTTGATCTGTGTGGATAGCAGAGAAGGTGACAGGAAGATAATGACAAAGTTAATGCTTGCTGGACAGAAGGCTCCTGGCGTGGCGGCTCCTGCGGCGTGGGTGCTCGCACCGCCGCCTCGGCAGCGTGGCTCGTACCGGGCGTCCCAGCCCGGCCTCTGAACTGGGAGGGCGAAGTATTTTGTGCCAGAGACCCTTTGCAGCCCTCGGGGAAGAGCTGCTTCTGTGTGTCCCGTCTTTCCTTTCGACCCCTTCAGTTTTACGCTTCATAAAGGAAAAGCGAGAGGAAGGCTGGGCGGGAAGCGTGGGCTGCGTGCGGGCCTCAGGCAGGAGGCAGTAAAGGCTCATTCAGAGCAGGTAGTTCATAACTGGATCTGCTGCGGCTCCAGCCCTGCGCGCCGCTGTGCTTTGTGTGTGTGTAAAACATGCGTTTGCCTCTCAGAACGAAGGGGTTTTTTCCCCACTTTATTTTTACGGGTGTCGTGGTAAAAACAAAGGATTTCAATGCGTACTTCCTTTCTTTAAATAGCTCCTAGCAAACCAGCCTCTCTTGAGTGTAAACCGGGTAATGAATTCCAGCATTCTAGCTGTATTGACCGAAAGTTTGTGAGTTAAGTCTTAAGAAGACCAACCAAACAAATAACCTCCACCCCCACCAGCAAATCAGATCAGAGATAAAATGTATTGCTCTTGTATACAGTGGGGTAATGTGTTACTGCAAATGAAACAAATGTCACTGAGCAGCTCCTCTTTGTTTGCTGATTCATGCCGTGCAGTTTTGATACGAATACAGCATCTTGCATAGAAAAACTTACACTTCTGGCCTAAAATACAATGGTCAACAGGAAAGTTTGTTTAAAAAAAAAAAAAAAAGGGCAGGTATTTAATGCATAGATTTCTATGTGCATTTAGTGAGAGAAAGGAATGACCTTGCTTCAGTGTACTTTCTTCAAGTGAGCAATGCGCTGTACTTTATCTGCTTCAGAATTCAAAGCATTCAGTTTAGAATTCAAGATGTTGCAACTCTCGGGAAAGAGGGGGGGTGAATTACAAATTTTAAAATTACAAGTGCTTCATACAATCTTTTGCAGGCTTGCAAGGATTTTTAGGGTAGAAAAGAAAGGCTAATGTTTAACTGTTTATCTTCAGAACAAAATTCACAAGAACAGCATTTTTTATGGCTGTAACTTGCAACATTGTTATTGATCAGTAGAGGTTTCTGTTAAGACATTTCCATTGACTTTGATGGCTTTTAGGAAGAGTTTCTGTGGTTGTCTGTAAAAAATATAGCAGTGTCTCAGACTTGAGCTTGAGGCATATCTTGAGTTTTGGAAGTGAGTGTGGCATGATGGACTTACCTTTGAGATTTGTCTAGAAATCCAGCAGAATAAGGTGCAAGAAATACGTTCTTTTCTCAATGCATATGTTCCACTTCAATTTTTTTCTGTATCGTAGAAAATAATTTTGACTAAAATCTTGGTACAAGACTGAGGATTTTGCTGAATAAGAGTTAAAGACAGCATTTGTAATTAAAAGAAAATGTGGCTTTGCATACTCTTAGCAGTGTAATGTATTCTGCTGATTTAAAACTTGATTCCTACTTATATCCTTAAACCTAATGTACCTTTATATAAAGTTTTCTGAGGAATGTGTGTCGGCTGGCAGATAAACTTACAGTGATAAGAAACTGGTATGATAGAGAATCAACAAGTGCTTTGTTCATATGACATTTCTAACCTCATCCTCGAGAGCTAAAAGCCTTGAGGGCTTTTAGCAACTTTGCAGTGGTAACAAGTAGGAAAAAGCCTGAGATTAAACTGTAGAAAGAATTTATTTTTTTTTCTTTGGCCATACATGCTCATTCTTGCTTTATTTGAAGGAGATTAAGGCTCTGTATTAACAGTAGGGTATTTCAGGTGAGGTTTTAGGGGAGAACAATTTTTTTAAATAAGTATCTTATAGTGCTTTTCGATAGGAACTTCTCTACCTTACCTTTAATTGTGACTTGTTTTGTGCACAGATGTGCACAATACATATGCCCAATTACTAATTTCTTGCCAAAGCTAAAAATAAATTCCTAATTCAGCAGTGAAGAACTAGCACTCACTTTTAACATATGGGATATCAGTGCTGATGGGCAGTTTAATCAGATTTTTAAAAAAGCTTGTTTGAAATCAGTAGGGACAACTTCTTTTTTTCTACTTGTATTTAATTAGCCCTTTATAACTAAAGCTAAGGCAAGAGCTTATGTCATAACATGTCCCTTCAGGAAGCTCTTAGCTATCAAATTAGATCTGGGCTAGGATTTAGCTTAGGTGATACAGATCAGTATAGAAATTTTCAGTTTGACCAAGGAAAATATTTATCTGCAAACAAAACTTTAATTTTGCATGCTTCTTGGGTAAATATTTGCCTCCATGACACTTGGCATTGTAAACAGTATTTATAAATGGGGAAAAAAAACCCCAAAAAACAAACCACCAACGTCCCCAAATTTGTAAACTTTATTGCTTTCAGACTCTTAAATTGATGTGGATACATTTATCTTTAATGTTAAGACTGGTAGAGGGTTTGCTTGGGTGGTGTTTCACAATGGGGATTTGCCACTTGCTGGAGGCGTTGCTGGTAAAGGTGGCGGTGTTGTGGTGGCTCTGCAGGGTTTCCGCAGGGATGAGTCCGAGTCCTGCTTGGGCTTGGTGCCGCTCACCCATGGGGTATCACTGTGCCTCGGAGGGCACCTTGGCTGGCAGAGGCTTTGCCCTCCGCCTTGCTGGCAGGGGGTGACAGTGGCCAGTGCAGGGTGCTGCTCCATGCCTTACTTCCCTGCCCAGGCACCTGTGGAGAAGTAGTGCTTACTTTGAATTAGTATCTAACATATAGGACTTTGCTTTAAGTATTTAGATGTTACAAGGGCTTTTTTCTTTCTAGTCCCTGTTATGTAGGCAAAAATAGACAAATTTGACACAGAAGTCCTACTTTCAGCTTAATATTTTACCTAAAATGGTTAGGTACTGGATGGGGACCTAACCAAGTTAAATACACCAAGTATCAGCCTATTTCAGGGGATTACATCTCCCTAAATAGTGTTTTTCTTATTGTCTTGGACTGCCACAACTACAACATTTGTGCTGATGCAGTGAGACAACTTTTTAAATGAGACAACTTTTGCTGTAATTGCATTGAAAACTTTTGAGCTAGCCTTACTCTAGGTACTGCCAATAATAATGATGATAAATGTAAAACTCCATATCACTATCTTAATATTTTTTTTAAAATAAAATGAAAAAAACCAGTCTGAAAAAGTCTGTACCTCTTAGTTAATTCACCTAAAATGTTACGATATTCGGTATTTGATTAAAGTGTCTGAATCCAGCGTTCAGTGAGCAGCCATTTGTGCTGGGGCTTGAGAGTCGGGCTTGCTGAATGACCCAAGACTCATTTAAGCATTTTTGCTACAGGAAGTTATATTAGTGAGGAGGTTTAAAGAATTAAAAGCTATATAAAAATAGTATTGGCCACAGTCCTGGGCTAGAAATGTGTTAATAGTTTCTCTGAACTAGCTTTTCTGTTTTCCAGAAAAACCTATTTGATAGTAGCACGCTTAAAGAACCGCAGTGAGTTTCCTGGGTGAAGGAGGCAGAGTGTTTTATTTTCTAGAAATAAAGAAATGCAACACAGCTACTCCACAAGAGCTGGGGCTCCTTCTCCCCAAGGTTACGGTAGTCTGAATGCTTTAGGCTGTATTTTGGAAAAATTCTCTTCTTCCTATTGATCCCCCAACAGAAAGGCCAACTGGTCCCTACCAGGAGGAACAGTAGTCGCCAAGAAATGAATGCAAAGGGTTGCATTTTTGTAGACGTGGCCATTCGTGGTTGTAATTGAAGGTCTGAAATGCCTGGAAATGGGTCTTTTCAAATACAGGGACGGATGGGATATTACTTTCCTTTTGTATGCTTCTTTGCTGCTTATACCATACTTTATAGAAGGAAATGATGATAGCCGCCACTCTTTACTGGCATAATTTTCCACATCAGTTCAACCTCTTCAGCTAGGATCCTTGGCTTATGTCTAGAGGTGAAATCCCATCTCATTATAGTTCGTGAAGATACCATTGCTGCCTATTACGCAGCCATAGGTCTACCAGATTTTGCAGAATAATGTATACTTGTTTTTAAGTTCTACTTCCTGATCAGGTTAGTATAGTTTTACTTACCACCTTCTACTAATTTGGCAGAGTTAAATGAAGCTTTTATTGAGCAGTTATATTGAGTATATATGCACAGTTGGACTAAGCAGTATTTACTTGCTGAGCCTATGCTTAATGAAGTGATCTGTAAGCTAGATGTCTAGCTGTTTCCAGGCTTCATTACATTAAATTTATTGTCAAAGTGCCATTTCCTCTTCAGGTACTACTCCCTTTCCAGGTAACCAAGAGAAGGGACGTGCCTGGTCTGACCCGGCTGTGCGCAGGACGGGCTGGTGTGGTGGCATTGCGCAGAGCCGTGGGGATCCCTCTGTTAGGTCAGACATGGTGTTTGACTCTGCACATCGCTGACTGCAGACGTGCTGTAAATGTTTGCATGTACACAACTCATTAAAAATCTTTCAGTGTATGTCTCAACTGAGAAGCAAAAAAAGTATATCTGGTACATACTTTGGTAAATATCTGAATTATTACACTATAATACGAGACTGAATATCTGCAGTATCGCACTGTAACAGCAGTGCTATGTAGATACAACATAAAATTACAAATATCATAAACATCCATAGGGGTTTTCATCTCACACTGTTTAGAAGGTTAATACTTACCCTGACTCAGTGGAAAAGTCTAATTTCTTTAACTTGATTGTTAACTTTCAAAAATGTGGTTACATTTTTGGTAATGTTTCTTCTGCTTTGCCTGTTCAGGTGTCTATCTCACTTCTAACAGTTCTAGGAATATGTATTAGTCATCAAAAGGGGGTTGAGAAGATAATGATGACTTGTCAGGTAACGGTCAGCATTTTCTTAGCAGTCGCAGAAAGTAATTGCAAGGTGAAGTAATTGCAAGCTACACTTGAAGTTGCTGAAGTACCAAAATTGGTGAAATATCAAAGGTGCAGTTGATGCAGCAAACTTGTCATTAAAGGTCAGATGAAAAGGTTCAGACTGCACACACTTCCTCAGCACTGAGTCTTTGCTCTCAAATTTTGAGTAATGCCCAGATTAAGAAACCTAAGAAAGTATCTTTATGAACCCTACATCACACCCCTGCTTCAACCAGATAAGTAAATTAATCAGGAAAGCAGCAGCATTGGAAACGTCCCTTTTGCAGGATGGAAAACTAAAGTGTTTCTTCAGCCTGCTCATTCTGCAGTGAGACAGAGTGGCTCTGAGAGCAGAACTTGCAAAGAAACACAGAAAAACTGCTGGACATGCAGAACCCGCCTTGTGAGCGGCACAGGAGAAGGAATGACCAGATGTGACAGTCATTAGTCACAGCTGTTTATTGTGTGATGAGAAGATGCTCTGATGTATCATAAAACCAGATAGAATTTAGGTGCTGTGTCTTCTGCCTTTGTTCTTCACTCACAGCACCTTTTTTATTCTTCATATGCTCTGAAAAATGCATAAATTTATTGGGTTTTGCCCTTGTTTGCTTGTGATGCTCTTCAGAAGCATTTAAAACCATGAGAATACCTAGTCAGATTTCTGATACCTATGAAATGCACTGAAGGGAGCATTCCCTTCCATGAGAAGCTGATTGAGTTGGTCCTTCAGGTTTTGCAGGCTGTTGCCACCGTTGCTTTTACCCATTTGGTCAATGCCTTAAGTGTCACGGTGTCTTGAGCAATAAGGTGGGTTTGGGTGTTTTTTTCAGATGACAAGGGGAAAAAATCGGAGCTGGAAGTGGCTTTTGGTTCCTGAGCGGTTTGCACTGATCACGTGCAGTTCCTATATTGGGGTTAACATTACGCGGCTGGTGGTGAAGTGGCCCTGGGGGCTGTTGGGCAGGAGTTTGGCAGGAGCTGGCAGGGGCAAAGCTGTGCTCCTGGCCTTGCTCCCTCTGCACCAGAGCAGTGACGCTGCTGGGGCAGGGTCACTTGTCCTCTCCTCCTGCGGGTCGACGCCGGGAGATCTTCCCCAGCTCTCAGAGGTGTACAGGCTGCGCTTTGTGTAGCACTCTTGTACGAGGACTTTTTGCTCTGCAAGTTGCAGGTTGCAAAGGATGGTCACACCTAGTTAGAGTGTGGGTTTGCACACGAGCTGCAGAGGACTAAGCGAAGGAGGAAACTTACACTGTGTTGACACAGTAGGTTAGTAAATGTGCATTAATAGGTTAAACAGCCTGGCATTTACTCTTGAGTAAGAATGTGTGCTTGGGTAGTTACTACATGGAAGCTGTTTACTCCCTCTTGGGCTCGCTCCCTGGTAGCTTATGTGGCCATACCCCACGTTGTAGCCCAAAGAACATGCTCATACCAGCTGAGTTTTCTTTCCTGCTAACGCTAAAAATAAAATAAAAATTGTAAAATTAAATTATTGGAAAGGTTAGAAGATGCTGAAAATGTATAAAACAATTTTGTTCTTACTGATATATTCTGTTGTGGTGGTGGTGGGGGGGAATCCTTTTCATGCATGAAGGATCCTGTTGTTTTGGCTGGCAGTATTATGCAGAAATAGCATGCTCCTGGATGGTTCTTTTATACATATAAATAGCTGAATTAGTATAGCTAATGCTTAATAAGTGTATGTAGAATTAATCAATCTTAAAACATAAGCAGTAAAGGAATAAACTGGATTATTCTGTGGTTTAAGATGATAGCTGCTTTCAGAATAACTATTATTTTTTGGCTTTAGATTGTTCCCCCCACAGATATCAAACAAAGTCATAGAAATCTCCAGGATTTTAAAAAGGGAAGAGAACTGAACTGCGAACACTGGAGACCTACAACATATAGCTTTTTCCAGTATATTTTTCACTTCATTAGTTTGAAGTGTATTAGTGTGAAACTATAGACTTTCTTTCCATGGGCTGCAAGCAGGCTTTACCTAGCGTTGCTGTTCCTGATGTGTTATAGAAAGCTGGAAGCGACACCGTGTGTACTGAAGAGAAGAGCTTTGAGGTAGGTCTGCGAGGAAGTGATGGCCGACATGGCGGTGGCAGGATGAGCAGCAACAGAGAGGCTGTCTGCTGGCATCAGTGCTAGTGTACATTTGCAGCAAAATGTTCCTGCTTTTTTTTAAACTTGTGAACTTTAGCACATAAAGGTTCTCATTTTTGAGGAGATTTTGGTTGGTGTCAGTTCTTGATTAATTAATCCCTTGATTTTGGGGGAGAAGGAAGAAAATGGGTAAAAATGCAGCTTATTCCTGGTTCATGACACTGCTGTTACTTAGTCACAACCAGATTTAATTCTTGTTTCCCTATCAAGTATTTGTAGTACTTGACCATTTCAAATACCAGACACATCCATGGTCAGTCCCATATCCCTTGCTATTTGTAGAGATGTTTTCTTTACCTAAAAACTGTCGCTTTGTAGCAAATAGTGGGAAAAGAAACCTGTAGATTTTTTCCACTTCAGAGGCTCCATCTATGGAAAGAACAGACTATAAGTAATCTGTTGGTTTACGATACAAAACATGATGTATTTTATTTAAGCAACTTTGATAGAAATACGGTCCCTTTTATGTTTACAAAATTGAGCAAACATTCCACATAAATCCTTTGGGAAGGAAGGAAAAGATAGCCCTGTGAAAAGGCAATGTTTTTCCCATGCAGGCAAATTCCATGCACGCGTTCATGATAGTTTCATATGATCTTTCAATAGCGATTATGACACTTCAATTTTGTGTAGTACTTCTACATAAAATATGCTCAAGGTGAAATTTTAGAAGGTCTTAGCCTGCCTACGTCGTCCAAAATGTTCTGCTCAGTGATTGATTTTTCTCTGAGAAATTGTAGCATCACATAACACTGTTTCCATGTTTGCTTGCAGGTGAATCGATTCTGAAACCTGCTTTGTAGCTTAGCCTAAATAAAGATGAGACCTAATTCCTCCCTTTCCAGTGGAGTTTTCCATTTTAAGCATGATAGTGCCAGGATTAGCAACTGAAATTATCATTGAAGCTGGCTTCATTTTTATGTATTGCATTTCTGTGGAAGCAGCCTAACTATACGTTTTTAAAAATATATGTATAGTCACACATATAGAAGTCTGTCATGCTGTTCAAGAGTTTTTCCTCTTCATGAATTAAATCAGTTTAATTTCACAATTTCCTCATTCATTTGTAGAGCATTTGTGGAAACTTATTGTTGGTAGTGTCCTTACTAAGGAAGACGTGGCAACACTTGATGTTCTGCAGTCTGAATTGTTTAAACACTTGATGATCAACACTTGATGATCTGCAGTCTGAATTGTTTAAAAGAGTATCTTTCTTTGTAAAATAATAATCGTTAATAATAAATATTTCTACAGCTGTTCAGATACAGCATGTTGCAGAATGGCAGGATTGATGACTGGGCAGACAGTCTCCTGTCAGGCAGCAGCAGCCACAGCAGCAGGAAAGGTGTGAGCAATGCTTTCCACCCACACCTTGTTTATAGGTGTTAACTTCAAAGCTTTGCTGGGACTGTTTAATTGCTAACATAATAAACCAAAAGGAGCTTAACTAAAGAACTAGTCAGTTTTTAAATTGTATTTATGCTCGGTTTCCCTTTTTGAGGGTGGCTGTTGACTTACACCAGTATAGATATTTCTGCTTGCTGTCTGATCTGAAATGTTTTCTGTGGCACACAAGGTGCACATTTCCCTTTATTTCTCAATACTTGCTCCTCTTTAGTAACTGAAATGGAGATTGTGACTAATGTGCGATAAGTAGTTGCAGATACCACCTTACAGGTGGGCTGTGTGGGAGTCACGCAGCTTGTGCTTTATTCTTGAAACTAAGCAGATAGTTTAGGAGCGTCTATACTATGGCTAGTCGGTACAGAGAAGTTTTAGTTATTTTCTATGCAAAAAAACCTGAAACCCACTGTTGGTTTGGTTCCACCTGGAGTAAGCATTAGCTGTTGCAGAGGCGTTCCTCCAGTACCAAAGCTGCAAGCAGTTGCAGAAATTGGGGAAGCATCTTGGTGGCGGTAAACAAAAGTGGGATTTTAACTGCTGCTGTTGGAAGTGTTGTGTTGGATCTAGCTTGTGATTAGAGAGATTTAGTCTCGCACTCCCAAGAAACAATGGACTTCTAAAAATATCAAAAGCAAACCTTATGTCTGTTCTTGCATACAAGATACAGGAGAGTTTTTATGACTGAGAGATGGTATCCCCTGCTGCAACAGCGGGTGTAACATTTTCAACGCAGAGCTGGGGCAAGGCGTACCTTCTGTAGGAGATGCTGCCTGCTGGGATGGAGCGTGACAGGCATGCAAGCACAACCGGTCGCCCTGGCCGCTCTGCGGCAGCACCTCAGCCGAGGTGGGTGGTCACGGGAGAAAACTTAACACTGGAATTAATATTCCTTTCAGAAGGCTTGTCTCTCTTAATAGAGCTTATTTTTTACAAGGGAGGGAGCGTATTGTCATCCTTAGCTTTTGGATAAGAAAATGCAAAGAAGGACAATAACTTTTCAAGGTCACTTGAGCTTGTCGGAGAGAAAGTTGGCATTTTACTGAATGAGCTCTGGTATTGAGAGGTAATAAAGCAGTGGCCGCACAGGCGTGTGAATAAGTGGAAGGAATTCGTATACCTGAAATAGCAGAAAACTAAGATAAGACAGTGAGTTGCTAAGTCTCCTTCCAAACAGATTTTACCTTTATCTGAAATCACGGTGTCCTGTGACTTGGAGAGATAAGAGCCGTCAAATACCCTGCTGTGTACGCCAGCACTGGTGCCTCTCCCCTCCTCTGGTGTAAGCATGTTTCTGCTGAACACAAAACCCGGCCAGATCCTGCTTTTCCCAGCAGAGCCAAAAGGGAAGGCTTCCCCCGTGGGGGAGAGAAGTGTTTTGGGAGAGGGAGCTCCCAGAGCCCAGGGGGATGCCAGCACCACGAAACCAAATTGCAGTGGGTTGGTGGCTTGTGGGGAGCCACCAGCCTCCCTGGGAGAGGGCGCGGGGCTCTGTCCTGTGGGAGGAGCATGGCATCCTGCGCTGCTGTCCAGGCACCCACAAGAGGTATGCTGTGAGCTTTGGGGAATGCTGATGAACAGGGGTGTCTGAACTTCAAAAATGAATTTTGGGCATGAAATGATGGTGCAAAGGACAGGCTTGAGCAGCTTTCCCGTAAGCATGAAGGAAGATAAAGATGAGTGAGAACAGCATGCGCTATGCTGGGTGTTTGATATCAATATCAAGAAGTGAATCTCTTTAATGTGGCAGTACACTAATACTGATATTTTTATATGTGTGTCCATCATTTCAATAGGAGACTATTCTTGTTGCGAAACATAATACTAAATCTACAAGATAACGTCCTATTGCCTGTGAAACACAAGCAACTGCTGACAGCTGCACAACCTGTACAACCCAGATTCCTAAGTGAACAGTATGGACAAAAATATATTTATTTGGGAAACAAAATTAATAAAATAGGCCAGGACACTCTTTTTCCTGATTTGATGGAATTTTGCATAGTGGCATTTATGATAGAGTGGCTTAGAATAGCACAGAATGAGATCAAAGATACTTAGTTTGTACAGTGGTATTTTTGATGTTACAAATTGGAAAGCTATTTCAGTCCTGGGGGAAGGAAAAAAGAGCAGCACAATGAAGCAGCCAGTACAACAAATTTCAGAAACGTTCCAACGCTTTTATTTACAGAGGTAATGTCTAACTTGATTGCTAGATAACAGAAGCTGGAGATTATTCATTTGTGTTTCTTGATTTGAGATTAGTAAAATTTTGCAAATAAACATTGCATGATACAAAATAAATTGTATCCATAAAAAAAGAGGGTATGTTGCTTTGCCTGATGTTATCTCACTTAATGATTTCAGTGCTTTTCTGTTTTGCTGCTGAAATTATACCCTAGAATTGATGAGAACAGAGCAAGCTTAAAGAGTAGGAATGGCTTTCCTCCGGGGCAAAAATGTACTTGTTAAAAGCTCACCACAAACAAAAACTTATCTAAGTTTGTTGCCTGAATAAGCAATAAATATTTAAGATGTTGGAAGGTTTCCGTAAGTTTCAGATTAAAATTATGTTGGTACTACTGAGTTCAAATGTTTTGCAGCAGAGGAGATGCACTGCAGTGATGGGCAGTGTTGGACTTTCCCTGCGTTGTTGAATTTTATTTGCATGTTACTGGAAAAAATATATTGGAAATATATTTTGGAAATATAGCTTGGGAAATCAGAGGTAACATGTATGAATTGGGGCTTAAATTCTGAAAAAAAGATACCCTGAATATACAGACATTTCTCTGAGCAGGAATTATCACCATCACTCTGACAAGTTAAAAAATAAGTGGCCCCGGGGGGAGGGAGGGGTGCAGAGAGAGGTGGCGAATCTGAGATTACTGCGAGTGCTCTTTCTTTTTTATCCCCCACCACCTCCCCTTGTTCCATTTACAAGCCTTCACACCAACTTCCTTGTCTGCCAGATAACTGGTGGGTACCTGTCTGTGTAAATGAGTTTGCAAAATACTCTGGGAAAACCAGAGTGTTTCAGGTGATCCCTTATTTCTCGGTGAACTCTCTACGATGTTTGCTGGACTTTGTGATGTTTTGGATCCTGGTAGTTTTGTCCAAGCCTGAATATGGTGGTTATTATAATTCATTGTGCTGAGCAGATCAGTGACAATTAATGCTGCTGTCTTTTGTAGATTTATGCAGTAATTAAATATGGT
Source organism: Ciconia boyciana (assembly GCF_034638445.1). Lineage (NCBI taxonomy): Eukaryota > Metazoa > Chordata > Aves > Ciconiiformes > Ciconiidae > Ciconia > Ciconia boyciana. Next base: position 101,531,652 of record NC_132936.1, on the reverse strand, counting down.
TAAAGAAAAGTGTTATGAGTGGGAAGTCAAAGACTGAACATAAAAGCCAGAATCAGGGTAGTCCTTCAAGTTATATTTAATCTTCTGGATCATGTAGGTATTAAGATGCAGCCTTCAGTTACTTGATCGTAGCCTTCCCCAAGTCAGTACTCAGAAAAGGTGATTCTGCCTAAAAAGCAGTTTCTCAGTGTTTTGAGTTGCCTTCATTTTCTTTGCGTGGCTCCCTACGTTATTTTTATGTCAAGGCCTTTAGTCTTCCTTTTCAAAGAAATGCATGGATTTCAGCATTGACTTTGCTACATCCTTTATGGTAGTGCCTCAGTAGCCTATGAGTGTTAATTAACCTTTATGTGGTGTGGGATGATGCTTACATTTAACTTCACTCTTCATCTGTTAAAAAGAGATTAAGGTCAAACCCATCTGCTAATTACCCAGTTTTCTAATTAAGTAATTGCCCAATTTGAAACTCGGAAGACTTGATTGTCAAAGTGCATAGGTAGGACAGCCCTGTACACGTCAAAAACCTGATTGCTCTGGGTGCGAGGTACCTGTGAGAGCTCAGCACTTTTCCAAGCAGATGTGCGGTGTTTCAGGTTAGGCAGAACATGCAGGTTCTTCCTCCGTGTGGCCTTGGGAGTGCTGGAGGGATGCTTTCCTGCTCTTGGTGTCCTGTTCTGGCCACCCTGGAGCCCCAGGCAGTTGTCAGGCTTTGCCTCTGTCCTGCAAACCTGGAGACCATTGAGTTTCTCCATGGGGTGGCTGGGGTACCATCCACTCGTGGTGTGGGGAGGCGAGCGGTGGCAGAGCCCTTGGTGAAGAGGAAGACCTCAGAGATTTCATCCCTCTTCAGCGTGAGAAAAGTTGTTTTCTCAGGAAATTGTAACTGGATCAGTTTGGGCATGGGGGAGGATAGCGGAAAGAAGCTCCAGGCGCTGAAATTTCTAGCCTACATAGTTTCATGCTTGGCAAAGTTATTAATTTGTAACTTTTAAAGTAGCATTTTATCGTGGAATTGATCATAAATGTTAATAATGCTAACACTTCTAGCACGACACAAAATATTTTTGACAAAGGAATACTAATATATGTGTGCTAAAGTGTTATTTTTAATGCATGCGTAACTTACAGCACAGCAGTTCATTGCAGCAGTCTCTTTGGTTGCTGTGTGAACTTCCAAGCATGTGTGTTAGATAACAGGAAAAGATGCTCTCTGCCCCTCTCTTTCTCTTGCTGTCACATGAAAATAGGGTGGTATCAGATATTAAAAAGAGCTTGGGGTGACTGGGATTGCTGCTGAATGAGTTATGCGGGGCATCCCGAGCAGGTGCCTGTAGCCACCATGAATTCTGTCTATGGTGTTGTAGAGCTCGCTCATCTGTTTAGCAGAAGCACCATTTTGGAAAGTCAGGTCATGTCCTGCTGGTTGAAGGCCAAGTGTTGAAGAGTCCTGAGCTTCAGAACAGTATCAGGAGCATCAAGAGCTAAGCAATGCTAGGGGAAGAAAAATACTTAAAAACCGCAAGGCTTTTTAAGTAATGGGTGGTGAAAATCCCGTGAATGGTCTTACTGTTGAGATGTGTCTTAATGGAGGTGGAGCTGATACAAAGTATGCAGTTGGGGAAGGATACATGAGAGCACCAGCATAATTATCTGCCTCTTCAAGTAATTATATGGATACCAATGTCAAATATGAGAAGTGTGTGTAAGTGTTGGCTTGGTTTTGTTTTCTCAGTGTACCTATCAAAAATGCTATCGGCAAGTATAAAGTCTGATCTGTTTCTTCTTAGAACTTGTATGCCCAATAAATAATACAGTTACTGGAAACTTAGGCAAGCTGAACAGTCATGTTGGTCAAATACAGCATGGGTGGAGTTGTGCCCTGTGAATCTCATGCTGATATATTTCTGGATTATCTGTATTAAAAATAATACAAGTGTTTACAGCAGCAGATGCACGGGATTATTACAAAAATATTTTTGTCATAACAGGTGTGATTTGTGGTTATTACAAAGTTGTTTTTTCAGGATGTTTTTGTATCGCCTTTTAATCTTTCTCCTTCTCTTGCTTTTTCATGTTAGCAAAAAAAAAAAAAGATATGAAAGCCCATGTGCATAAATCTGTTTAGCATACACAAGCAGAACTACTAATTATTAGGGATGAAGTGATAGATCATCTTACGTGTCAGACCAACCCTTTAAAATGAGATTGCCTGAAAACATGGGTAATGTTCTCTATAATGTAATGGTGCGGTAGTATGTTCACAGACATGAACTCATTTCAAATAAACCATAAAGCAGTCCACAAATAGCAAAGATCAGTAGCGACTATTGCATTGCAGAATATTCATGTGCTAGCGTAAAATCTTCTCATGGATCATCTACAGACAAAACACTGCAGTTATATAATGTATGTATGTTGTGCTTAATTGAAAAGTCCTAAGGAAACTTTGTGCAGTGTAGTTATATATCTTTGTTCTTCTTTTAAAATCTAATGCAATGCTTTGATGATTTAAATTTATAGTTTATGGTCTCCTCCCCCCCTTTTTTTTAATTGAGTTTTGGGGTGTAGGATTATCTATACAGATCTGTATAGATCTATTCCAGATGGGCCAGTTTACATTTATTCAAGTCATGCATAAATTCTTAAAAGCGTAAATTATATTAAATTATATTCCTTTTAGGGTTTTGACTGAGGGTTTTAGGCACAGTCTAGATTTTCAGACTTGAGTGAGGGTTGGGTTTTTTGTTGGTGGTTTATTGGGGTTTTTTTATGGCCAAGTTCTGTGTCCATCAGTTAACATGGGAGATTGCACCACTATATTTTAGAGTGAATAATAAGCAATCTTTTTACACTGTTTATGATTGAAAATGCAGATTAGCCATTGTGATGATCACTTTTGATGTTTAAGGCACTATCCACTAGACATTGCACTCTCATTTTATGGTCTGATTCAGCAGTAGAATCTGTGCAAATAAACTTACTGCTTGCTGTGGACTTGTGCTTAAAGTGGCTTGTGAAAGGCTAGTGGAGAGTAATACATCTTTTTTAATGAACTAGCATGTAGGGGACTAAAATAAGATTGGACTACGAAACATTAAACAATCTAATGAGCTGCGCAAGGAAGAGTTTTCTCAACATGACGGTCCTCGTGCAGCATCAACCCTGAGCAAATGAGTGGTATGCGACAACATGCGTTCTTCCTGAAAACCTGAAGAAATGTCTGCGGAAGAGAAAAATACAAGGCTTAGCTAGTGTTGGAAGTACTAACAATGCCGCATATTTGAGAGCCATGAGTTGGGGACCGCTGTCTGCAGTCAGTGACTTATCTGTACCCACCTCAAAGCATCTGCATTATTGTTCTACAAGAAAGTACAGAAAGAGATTGTACCTTTGTCTCCAATAATTAATGTGAGATCAAGCAGTGCATTGTTTTTAATTCTGAATGGAAAAATTGGGAAATTAGGGAAAGAGAATGAAAAAGTAGGAAAGGAAGTAAGAAAAAAAATATGTGGAGTAATCCAGAGTGTTAAAGGCCAGAGTCTTGCATTTGCAGGAAGGGAAGACCTGGGGACAACTTCCAACTCCACTTCCATGCCACCAGATCTAGCATCAGAAGTTAATACAGTATCATCTGGGGGGGGAAGGAGGGGGAAGCTTTTTAAATCTTCCACATTTGTATTGTGTGTTTTAATTCCCGTTCTCATGTTCCTTCCATGACTCACGTCCTTTACAAAACCGAGATAACTTGTGTGTGTGCTGGCTTTTGGAGGAGGTGAAGGAGATACTGTGGGCAAAATTATAGAGTCTAACTCTACTTTTTTACAGAATTATGTATTAGAGATATGGAACAGAATTCCTGATCTTTTATAGGCACCTTTATAAGCTAGTCTTAAGACAAGTGAGCTGCAGAAAACTGCAGAGAATTTTCTTTCACTTAACATGGTAGGAAAAACAAATTTGTCAGTTACCTCTCTGGAAATGTAAGCCTCATCCAGAGTCAAATTATTCACTGCTCTTCAGAATAAAAATTGCAAGTTGTGCAAATGCATACCTTCCTGCGCACATGGACAGATCACAGTCCTAGTGAGAAAGGGTTCTTTTGCGCCAGTGATCTCCTGAAATTGTCAGCCGGATCTTTGTACCAGTCCAAGTAATTTCTGTTGCATTTCTGTAATAAAGGACTTGTACCACTCTAGGGAAGACACAGAAAAGTGTGTGGGTGCCTTGGCAGGCAGGGGTTTAAAAATATCTGTGGTTTGTGTGGCTTTATTGGATAAAATTTTGGATTTTCCACCCTGTGGTTTAAATTTCCATGTGCTGGAGTTTGTAGAATTTGTTTTTCTGAAATGTTGCTTATGTCTAAAATGAAGCCCTTATGTTTAGTCGGGACTGGGAGGATTTGACTCAGAGTAATGATAATGGATGCTCTGGAATTGAGGGGCCCCAGAATAGATGGTTCAGTAGTAAGATACTTTTTTTTTTTTAAAATGCAGCCAGTTCAAATTTCTCCTAGGCAGTCAGTGAAGAAGGGTGATACTTTTCAGATGCTGTTATCCTCATGTGCCTGGTTGGTGACATGTGAGGAGAGGAGTGATACGTGGGTTGGGAGGTTTGTTAAGTACCGTCACTACGTACTGGATACTCCTTTTGAAGTTCCTGGCTTAAGTCTAAGGGGTGGTTTGAGCTGCTGCTTTGTTCAGTCTGCTGGGAGTGGTTTGACGCATGTGACTCTGAGGAGTCCCAAACAGTGTAATGCCTCTGTTCAGTGCTGTTTGTTGGCTATGAAAAACTAACCCTAATTTTTAGGGTCATTCAGATGTCTCATGGGTACAAGCATCCCATACATCCCTGCTTACTCTGAAAGGAGGGCAAGGGTTAATGTTTAATGGCTAAAATTAAATATCAAACTAGTGAACTATGATAAAATAACAAGACATATTATTTTGAAAGTTACAGTACCGTATGTTTAGACCTAGCATGTTTTTGCTGTCATTTGGGTACCAGTAGTCTTATCTTAAACCACTTTTTAAGACTGAAGTACCTTAGATCCACATCTGTGTGGGTGTCTCCTCACTACTACCAGCGAGCACGGCAGATGGTGTTTTTTTGCAATGGATCTTGGTTCCCAGTGGCTCCCTTGAAGGCATAGGTCATGGACAGCTTGGGAAACATGACCAACACATCAGAAATGATGCTATTTGGTTATAATAAAAATAACCAGATAACTAAAAAGGTCTTTTTAAAATGAATTAAGTGAACGAATCAGTAGTCAGTTGCACTTACAGATTTCTTGCTAGATTCCCTAATCTGGTTTCCCCTTTAAATAAATAAATAAATACATCTCCCTCTGGTTTAGTAAATAGAGTGGCTCATGGAAAGCCTGGATAGATGTCTGAGACAGGATGAGGGAAAGGCCAGATGTTTAGGAGTGGGAGAAGAGGAAGGGAGGAGATGGACTTCTGCTTCAAAGTGACTGACTTTGTACTTGCGTAAGTGCTCTTTTCCCTCTGAAGAGGGAAGGGCATGCCCTTGAAGGAAGGTTTTTGTTTAAGCTTCTTTTGAAGTAGTTATTTAGATTATAATAATATATTTTTAATGGAAGAAGAAATCTGGAAGAGATCTTGAAAACTTGTGTGGAAAAAAAACCAACATAGTTTTGCATTGTGCAGATTTGTCAAAATGATCTCAGGGATTGCAGTTGTGTTTACTTTCAAGGCATCTTCTTTTAAGGTAATCCCTAGTTGACTGACTTTTCAAGACACTGCCAAGAAGGGCATGTTGGAGTTCAGTTGAATATTTGCTGTCATGGGTGAGGTATTTGGGTTTGGGAATCATTCATTTTAGTTCTCTAATAGTTGCCAGGGTAATATATGATTGTCATCACTTGAAACAGATGCCGCTTCTGTAGAGTGATAAAGAACAATAAAATGTCTCCCCAGTGTGCTACTGTGTTCTTTGATCAACCAAAATATTCTTGATTTCCTGGTCATCTTCTTGCTCTCCAACTTCTTTCAGTTGCTGTGTCTCATGTGCCCTCTTGGCAGTGCAAAGCAGCTGCTGGTAGTTTGAAACCTCTTTTCTCCCTGTGTACGTGTGTGGCCTATTGCTTTGCCTATTTTTGAATTGCCTAAATGGCTTAACCTTCTTGGTTTCCTACTCATGCTCCATTTATACAGCTATGATCTCTGACAAGCTGTTGCGATGAAGTTGAGTCTGAGGGTCCTTCTGCCTCTCCGTGCCATGTCTAGGGGTTAAGCCTCCATAGCATAAGTCACAGAGGTGAACATTGGCCAACTCCTCTACCATCTCATTTGATATGTTGAGGAGGTAAAAGCATTACAGCTCACCCTTACAGGGCAGAAGGATTTGCTTTCCTGTCCCCCTTTGAAGTTAGTGACATAACTGTGGTTTTGTGAGCTGCAGGAGCCATCTAATGTGTCCCTTTTTGGGGTGCTGGGGTTCAGCAGAAGCAGTCTAGTCAATGTTAGTAGTTGGTGGGAAAAAAGATGCCCATGTCAGACAGCCAGTGCTCTGGTAGAGTGCTTGCATCTGTGCACATTGGAGAGACTGACCAAGAGTGGAGCCTTTCCTGGTTTGGTAATTACTATTATTTGGACTCCACACAGGGAACACAGTAATGTCTGGCTTCTAAAATGATGATTTGACATAGCTACTTACTCCTTTTACAAATGTTTTGTAGTAATCTGTATATTTATATGGTCTGGGAATTTATCCATAATTTATCAATTGTAAGACCTTTTAATAGTTCATTAATTGAAGGCTTTGGCAGACAAAAAAAGAAAAAATTAAGCTTTCTTTTTTTTTCTTTCCTTCCTTCCTTCCTTCCTTCCTTCCTTCCTTCCTTCCTTCCTTCCTTCCTTCCTTCCTTCCTTCCTTCCTTCCTTCCTTCCTTCCTTCCTTCCTTCCTTCCTTCCTTCCTTCCTTCCTTCCTTCCTTCCTTCCTTCCTTCCTTCCTTCCTTCCTTCCTTCCTTCCTTCCTTCCTTCCTTCCTTCCTTCCTTCCTTCCTTCCTTCCTTCCTTCCTTCCTTCCTTCCTTCCTTCCTTCCTTCCTTCCTTCCTTCCTTCCTTCCTTCCTTCCTTCCTTCCTTCCTTCCTTCCTTCCTTCCTTCCTTCCTTCCTTCCTTCCTTCCTTCCTTCCTTCCTTCCTTCCTTCCTTCCTTCCTTCCTTCCTTCCTTCCTTCCTTCCTTCCTTCCTTCCTTCCTTCCTTCCTTCCTTCCTTCCTTCCTTCCTTCCTTCCTTCCTTCCTTCCTTCCTTCCTTCCTTCCTTCCTTCCTTCCTTCCTTCCTTCCTTCCTTCCTTCCTTCCTTTCTTTCTTTCTTTCTTTCTTTCTTTCTTTCTTTCTTTCTTTCTTTTTTTCTTTTTTAAGGAAATTTCAAACTTCTCTCTTCTGTGTTTGGACTGCTGTTCCAGTGTAAGATGAGATATAAAGGTCATAATATTTTGAAAATAATTGCCACTGTTTGTTGCAGTGTTCATTTTGACTGGTCCACTGCATATATTTAAAGGCTTATATTGTAAGGATAGAAAAAGTATGAATTATATGGTACTTCTTTCAGTCCATTTACTTCCCTAAAGTAAAAACTTTTCTTCATGAATTAATTTATGTAAATTTACCTTAGTTCCTTTTCATATGCTCCATAGGTACGTGTGCTTGTAGGAACTTCTTCTAGGTCCTTAAAACAAATGCAGTTTTATGTTTTGAAAATGGGGGGTTTAATAAAAGAATCTTACACAGTCCTTCCCAACCTGGGGTAGGACTGTGTAAGATTCACTGTGTAGGCTGTCACTGGTCTGGGTTTGTCAAGTACTATTGAGAGAGCATCAGATATGCTGGGCTGTAGTGTTGTTAACTTTTCTGCATATAGGAGATACAGTTATGGCTGGTGATATTAAAGGCATTTTGTTCAGAGTTGTTCTGATCTGTTGTCTCCAGATCTCAGTCTGATTACCTGCCTTATTAATTCCCCTGCAGTTCTTTTTATTTATTAGCCTGAATGAATACAGTATTAACCATGAAGTGTTACACTTCTGCTTTTGGTTTAACCAAATAGTGAATTAAATCAATATGCAAAACTGTTGTCTTGTAGGAGTTGTTTTATCAATGTAATTTTAACTGTTCCTTTCAGTTTAATAATAATTTTGAATACATTTCACTACTAATATTAGTTCATTTTACTAATTCCTTGTAGGAGTTTTCTTAGTGTTGTGAAAGTATTATTATGATTCTTTATTTCGGTTGGTTCAATTCTTGCTCCTTCAGTAGTGAGTATCATGTTTTAACTGAATGGAAGCTGGCATTAAAGTCCTTAATTTCTTTCACATTTAATTCATTGGAGGGGTTTGGCCCAGTGTTTCTTTTGCTTACATTTATTTTAAAAGTGCCCTTATGCAAGTATTTCAAAGATGAAGGCTTTTTTTTAGTGAAAAATAGTTTCAGGATTGTGGTTTATATTAACTTTTTTTTTTTCCCTTGGTATGTCTTCATAAGATTAGTGAACTAAAGTTTAGATTTTATATAATCGCAGTAATAATATCCAGCTATTTTACCCTTACATGTAAGTTTGCTTTTTGTATACATTTCATAGAATGCAGATGCATACTGTCTGTTTGTATAATACAGGTAAATTTTGTAAACCTGTATTAGAAGTTCCTTCCTGAGTTTTTAGTAAGCCTAAATCAGGATGGATAAGGAATTCAGTACCTTGTGATTGAGCAACATATTCTTTTCTAGGTCTTTTTTTAGTGGTTGGCCTGTGATTTGTTGGAACAGCCAAATATAAAAATCTGTTATGTGTTATTTTGGCTTGGCAGAAATAATGCAAAGAGCTGTCAAAGGCAAAGAGTATGCAGAAGCCGTAATTTCCTTTTTACCACTGAAGAATAGATTTGGCTGGATTATGCCTTCTATGCTAATCTATCTCTGTGTGGCCAAACAGATTTTTGGAACCTTTTTGTAGCGTATTTATTTTCTGTTCACTTCAGGCGAAATGTTATAATGTCATATATTTTTTTGGCACATGCAGGGTGGTGATGTGAAAAAAGTTAGAAGGAACTGGAGTTAAGAACTCTGATCTAGACCATTTAAATTGAGATTGCCACTTAATGCAATTAGGTCATGGGTAGCAATACTTGTATGTTCAACTGTGGATTTATTTTTTTTTTAACTTCACATCTTGCTTTAATATTGAGGTTCACATTTAAAATTCTTCAACAGTTCCAAAATAATATATTGTGAACTTTGACCACAATTTTATACCTTTTTAGTTAATTCAGTTGGCTATTCAAATAACCTTAACTTCAGTCTTCCTTCTACTGGTAAGCATGTTTTTCTTTCTATGCTATTTTAACAGAAAATGCATTTCCTCTTCTGATTGTAATGGGCCCACACTCCTTAAGCCTTCTGTCTTAGCTAATGATTAGTAACGTTTCTGTCTTGAAGCATTAATTTGATATGTTCAACATAATATCCATTCCTTCTTTGCTTGAACATGTTTGAACGTCTTCAGTATTTCAAAATGATGGGACAGACATACTCATGCTGTACATGCTTCTTTCTATGGCTTTTAGTTTAGAACAAAACAGTTAAATGCCTCTTTCTACTCTGTTTTCCCGCTGTACAGATGACAGCATCTCAGCTGCAAGCACGTCTGATGTCCAGGACCGTCTTTCGGCCCTGGAGCTGAGAGTACAGCAACAAGAAGATGAAATCACTGTGCTAAAAGCAGCATTGGCTGATGTGCTAAGGCGTCTTGCTATCTCTGAAGACCATGTAGCTTCTGTGAGAAAATCAGCACCAAGTAAAGGTAACCCCATATTTGGTAAATTGTTTCTAGAGTCAGAATGTTATCATTTAGAATGTTCTCCATTGATCACTTCTTTTTTCCCTTTTCTGTCTCATTTGGAAAGGCAGGTATATTTTGAGCTGGAGGGGTTAGTTTTTTAAGAGTGGCTTTATAGTATATGGCTAAGAGATATCTGAAATATGCTTATTAATTTTGCTGTTTGCTAACATTTTAATGTACTTAACACCCCTGAAAGTTTACCTTATTTCTTGTTAAAAGGTTCCTGTTTTAATTTAAATGGTGAAATGCTTTAGAGCTGCGGTCTTTAACCTGCCACTGGGTATTCTGGGGCTTTTGAGCAGCTCCAAGTCTCAGCTTTGACTTCACCTAGAAGTTATTCAACTGAAGGGGGGTATTAGAGGCTACATTTCCCCCTCTCCTAAATTAAAAAACAAAACAAAACTAAACAAAAAACCCAAAACACATTGCTGCCAAATAAGAAAGTTTTCTGAATATACTTAATTTTTGTTCATCTACAGAAATAACTCATCACCAGTAGGTTTCTTGTAAGAAGTGGCCATGTAGCCACTCAGCAGTATCTCTTTCACCTAGTGGCTAGTAACTTTTCCATTGTAACTTTGAAATATATAGGTTTGTTTAAAAATAAAGAAACTAGATGCTGTTGGCACTAATTTTTACATACTTTTTTTTCCCCCATGAACATTTCCTTTTCTATTGTGGAGAACTATTTGAATCGAGTTATTTTAATTTACTCCAACTTAAAACTGTGTATTCAGAGAGAACTATGGCTGTGTATGTTTGTGGTACATATTAAGGCTCTGATTAAATAAAAGTTTAGGTCATATTTCAGATCATTCACAGTTCTAATTCACTGTAAATGCATGTATCCCCATCAAACCGTGCAGTGCAGAGTTTTCTGGGCTCAATCCCTGTATTTCAGCCTTGAAGTACACCTATTACACCAAGGCCAGTATAACACTGAACTGACTCATCATAGCCTATGTTTGTTTGGGTGGCTGCATTATACGGGCTGAAAATGCAAAAGCTGAAAATGCTGAAAGTTTGAATTATTTTAGATGTGGCAGAGAGATCAAATTCCTTAATCAAGTGTTTTTGCAGTCTCTCTGCCAGATGGAAGGAAGTGATGATGCTTAATTGGCTTGGGCTCTGAATCCTGCCATTCTCTCTTGCTTGCTAAATGGCAGACTGTTGTCATCCCTGCTTATAAATGCAGCTTCTATCTACCCGATATGCATCTCTGGTCTCATCAAGATTGAGACTTCCTTCTCTAACTCTGTAAATAGAGCTCTAGCAAGTATTTTGACTAAATCAATCTTTGCTGTCTGCTGTCCATTATAACAAAAAGAAAATGTCCAAGTGGAAAACCGTGGGCAAAACGTATGCCACACAGGACCTTATTCTTCCCATTTAAATGCAGATGAGCTGGGATATGCACAAATATGGCTGAAGACCTTTGGCTTGGAGTTAATACCCAGCAAACTCTGTGCACAGCCAGGGCAAACTTGCTGTGTTCTGCAAAATGCCTTGGGGCCATCTGCTTACTGGGACTCTGGGGGTCCTGGGGCCATACCGAGTTCTCCAGGTGAATTTGTTCAGTGAAAAATAAATTAATTATTTCTTGGGGTGGGGGGGAATATCTAAATATCTTCAGCTTTGTGCTGTTACTTCTCTACCAATTAATGACAACAGCATGAACTGTGAAGAAAGAGATGGGGGCAGGGGCAGAGATGTACACGTATGAGATAATACATGGAACTTGAATGCGTTATGACTAAGTGGCACTGTATTTAATTTGTGGTGGATGTGTCCCCATTATGTTCAGCTACCTAATACCACCAGGCAACACATTAACTTCACCGTTTATCATGAAATCAGCTGCACATAGGTGGTATAAAGATGTCACAAAATAAAATGTTCACATACAGTCACTGGAATTTTGTACAAGTCTAAAATTAGACTTGAAGAATGAGCTTGAGATTAATATTGATTTAAACTTAAACATCAATATTTTAATAAATATTTCAAAACAAGTTCAGACATAGCTTTTTGCAATACCTTAGGTTCTACTTTTGATTTCTGTATTTTAAGTTCATTCAATAGATAAAGAACTCTTGAAATGTTTTAACAAAAGAGAAATGCATTATTTTCGTGAATGAGTAGGATTGGCAGAAGATCTGAATTGTCATACAAAAATAATACTCAAGGAAGTAATTGTTAATTTTTCTTTGAAGTATTTTACGGGTACATAACAGGCTCTTACTAGTCAAGTCATGGTTGCTGCAAAGGTAATTGTATTCCTCCAAAACTCTTTTTGGTGTTTGTGATCCTGTCAAGAATCTGGATTTCTGCATTACAACAATTGCAGTTTCATGGTAAATATTATAGGGAGGTTTTCTTTAAAAAAAAAAAAGCTGTGGTTTTGATTCACAGAAGTATTTGTCTCTACAGCAGCCCTTAAATACATGCTAACATAAATAATGAGCAAAGGGAATAGATGTGCATATATTTCTGAATACATTGAGAGAGATGTGTTTAATTTGAAGTATGGCAACACAGTGAGATAAATACATTTAAACTGAACTTACAAGAATCATAGTACCGGAAAAAGCCAAATTGAATCTTTCCATCAAACAAAAGAGTTTTAATCTGAGTAAGAGACAATATCTGACCTAGTTTGAAGGAGTCTTTGCTACTTGTTGCTGAAATGAATTTTCTAAAACTTCTCCATTTTTTTTCTTGTTGCCACCTAAGCAGTGTCTTTGACAAGAGGTTTTTCATAGTCTAAAAATAAGTCTTGTGAACAGACTGTGAATCGTGCTGAAAGGGACAAATCTCAATCACTTTTTCACTGATCTTTCTCATTCTGAAGTTGATGGCCCAACTTTGTGCAGAAAGAGGTCTGTTCATCCTTAGTGTTAGTTTGTCTGCATTGCATATCTGGTGAGCTAATTCTGTTCTTATTTTTCTTATCCCTTTCTTTTAGATTGACAGATTGAATCAACCATAGCTGAAGCTAAAATTTTTTTGCATTATCCTTGCAGTCTTTGTTTTTCTTTTTTCCTACGTTTCTGTTGCATGCTTATTTTTAACTTAGTCCAGTCTTCAGTGAAAAAAATCACATGGGCATGGCTCGATTTTTATTTCTAACCCATGGGCTATCAGTCAGGACGTTACTACCTATGATTTTGTCTGTCTAGCCCTGCCTCGGAAGCAGGCTGCTCTTCATAGAGGGAGAGGTGATTTGCAAACTGTATGAGATAAGCTAAAGGGTGAGATTTTTTAGCTACTTTAGTGCCTCCTAGTAAAGCATGAAGTGGAGATAACTGTATAAGGGAAATACCTCTAGTAGGGATCGCAACAGAATTAGAACTAGTCTGTTATTGCACAGCAAAAAGCAGACTGGGGGTGTTTGCATGTGGCTTGTTTTCCTCTTTAGTATTTCTCAATGGAAAGTTATTCTAAATAGAGAAAATCTTTTCAAAACAAAAAGGCTACGATAGTGCTTCTCCATCTCTGCACACAGCTAAGAATAACTACACAAAGGAGAAATTACCAGGTCCAAAGATAGCGTTGAGGGTTAGAAATGTGAAAGGGCTTGATTAGGGAACAGGTCCCCAGCAGATACAGCGTTTGGGAGATTGTAGTGTGTGGGTGCGTTTGTGTTTGTTTTTTTTTCCCCCCTTTCTTTCTATCTTTCTTTTTCTCTTTCTTTTCTTTTTTAATAGATGGCTTGGTAAGAAGAATTTCTTTGGTGAGAAGTTCTTTGCTTTTGGCAGCTCTGCACTCTTGTTGCCACATGTCTCTGCTGTTGATACATGATTGATGCTGTTAACATTCACAAAAAGTTCCAAAAACAAAGATTACCTGGACACTGAAGAAAAGGAAAGCATAAAGCAGTCTGGTACTTGCGGCTGCCAGCAAGATAGATTGGCTCACAGCTGGTGCCTGGTAAACCTATTAAAATCTTCCAGGGTGTCAAAATGTGTGTAACAGGAGAATTCATCCCTCAGGCTCTGGGTGTGGAGACAAGTTTGTGGCACACAATGGCACCAGTAAAATATCTCAGACTAATCATATCACTGGGGTATGAGCTCCTGCCTGAAAAAGTGGCCATCTACCAGAAAGTACATCTGATGTCTGCCCGTAGAGAAACAAAGAGTTCATGTCCTTTTTCTGGACTCGGAAGTAATAAGGAGGCTTGTCACAGGTTAAACCTTTGGAGGAACATTTCCTATTGCTTGGAGGAGAGTTGATATCAAATAACTCATATGCAAATTTAACTCTCAAAGTGAAATTGAAGCAGTGGATGGCAGTTTGTAGAGACGGTCTCCCATGACAATGCAGGTTGGCAGACTGAGAGGCATTTATTTTACTTAAAGCAGTGATCTTGGGGACCTGCAAAAGCAGCTATGTACTCGAAATATGGATTTAATTTTTTTTTTCTTTTTCCTCCTTTGTGCAGTGGATTTTTATAATAGGAACCCAGAGAGTTTTCCTTGCTGCTTTCCTGCTCCCTTCTCTCATGTGAAATAGTGTGTCTCTTCAATAAGAAAAATCTTAAGTAGTATCTTGCATCAAATTCCATCTCACAGAATCACAGAATCGTATAGGTTGGAAAAGACCTTTAAGATCATCAAGTCCAACTGTATTCATTGCACTAACATAAGCAAAGCACTTCAGATGTAATTCTTACCTTATCTCAACAATGATTTCATTTCAATAACATTGAGTAATTTTGTTTTATATTAACAAAAATTGACTTCAGGTGTTCAGCAAGCTTCATTAATGACAGCATAAGATAGACTTGCATTTGTGGTTTTAGTCTTAATACATTTTAATGTGCAGAATTGTTCTAATAACTGGGTACATGTTAATGTTGTCTAATCAGTAAATGTTAAAGGAACAGAAAATAGAAGTATAGATAGGAAAATGCTTATGGTAGAGGTAGGATACAGGCTCTTATCCACGATATTAAAACTAACCTGGCAAGCTTGTACGTGTGTCATTATACTCATGGGAATAGTCCAATTGAAGTCTGCAGGCTGTATGCTCATGTAACAAATAATGATACTCTTGCGGTCTTAATGGATTTTTCAGGTATTGGTTGTAGTGCCATCTGTTCTTTCTGCACTGAAATTATTTTTTCTGCATTTCTTCCCCATTTTTTCCTATATCCTCCTCTGTCTTCTGTAATATTTTCTTTCTCTTCTGTTATACTTACTATTCTTGATGTTCTTCATATATTTTCCTTTATTCAAAGAATTTGGATCTAGAGGGCATTAATGAACTAAGGGTCACGAACCAGCTAAACCAAGTTTAAGGAAAGAGAACTGAAGAAGAAAGTTCATTTTTTATTTTTTTTTTTAAACTTCTGTAACCTAATAATCTCGTTCATTGGAGAAGATGTTCAGAGCATTGTAGAGGAATGTTTTTCAGTTGTGGTGATAAGTGTCCTTATTCTTTTTCCATATGCTTCTTACAGTTTTGGATATGTTTTGTGCATTTGTGTGCTTTTTTTAGAACAGCGTGGGCAAATTCTCCTGAGCGGTACTCTGCTGTTCTCCATGATGCTTCTCAAACTAAGAATTGCAATGTTGGAAGAGTTAAATGGTGCCACTCAGTTTTTCAAATAAAACCTGCTTGTTGTTTATAACACTTTAGTAGCTCTTTAATCACTGTTTGCCAGAGTATATCAAATCATTTCAGATTACCATAGTTAAAATTTTATTTCCTCTGCTTGGATAATAGCTCATTTGGCAGTTGGTTGTGGAAGTAGATGGTGCCTCTGGGAAAGTATAGCAAAATAGTAAGATGGTAGGGAGGGAGGAGGTTTTCCTCCTTTGTGCAGTGGATTTTTATAATAGGAACCCAGGGCTGTGTGGTTTGAATAAGCAATTGGCTGTCCCATGCCAAAGAATTCTTCAGTTTCCCTGGGTAGTAGGTTTTAAAATGCCTGCCCAAAGAGCCAAGTGTCAGAGCAGGGGCATGGCTCCCCTAGACTCTTAAGAGCATAACACCTGAAAAACTAGTTTTATGTCTCTAGCAGGATCAGTTATAGTTAGAAATGTATGCGTTGACAGAGTAAGTCACTAGCTATAAAAATTTGCAGGAAATCTCTAAATAAATATTCAATTATTCTTAACATTGTAGTTAATTTATCTACCTGTTGGGAGAGATTCACTTGCATCTCAAGATGTTTATGCATTAGCTATACATTGTCAAACTGTTGCACATTAATATGCCTCTGTTCAGATAATTCTTTTCCTTTTAATAGGAAATGACAAATAATACATGTTTAATAGCCAATTGCTAGTTGAGATTTGTGAAATTGGGCTTCAATAAAAAAAGTATAAAAAGCATCTGATTTTTTTTCAAGTAGATACAATTGTTGTAAGAATAATAAAGTTTTGTCTTAAATTGGATTATTGGATTTTGTCTTAAAATTGGATTATTAAACAAGTAGTATAACCCATAGGTAGGCAACTGAATTATTTCTTCTTGATTAATGTTGGTCATTATTTGAGAACTAGTATCTTGTCCTGACCTGTAACGTTTCTCATGTGATAGACTAAGAGAACATTTTTTCTGCTTAAGAATTCTCAATCAGAATTGGACTCTTACTACATAAGTGAAGTAGTTAAATAAAACAAAATGCTGAAGAAAATTTTCCCCTACCCTTCAGAATATGGTACTCTTTTTGAAAAGAGTTTTAGCGCTTCCAAGCTATTTCTTTGCCAGCATATTCCATGAGCTGAGGGACTGACATCCCTTGAATCAGCTTTAGTACAATTTATTGTAACATCTTGAAGCAAGTTTAGGATTTGTCATAATTTCTAGTTCACTTTGGTGTCTTTATTTTAGGAAGGAAGTGCAGATAAAATCTTATATTCTGCTACACTTAGAACTATTTCAGTCTGTTTTTCTGCGGCTCACCTGTGTGGGTTCTCTGGTGACTAATAGTGTGGTTGAACACACATTGTACACTTCTTTAGCGACAGTACTAAATCGGGTTTCTGTCCTTCCAGCCATCAGTTTTATTTGCACAAAACCCATAGACATGTAATACATTTGAAATATAGAAGTCTTTGTCAAATTTGGCTGAGAATGAAGTATTCTAAGGTTGCTGAAGGACTTGGATATTGTATGCCTTATTGTAAAAAAAAAAAAAAAAGTGTAAGTAAATCCTTTTTTTTGTAACATGTAATTTGTGGAGCTTTTTGTTTTAAATCCACTAGAATGAAGTGTCCAGAGAAGTTATTTTAATGGAGCTGTAGCTACTTACTTTAAATTGAAATTACCTGAAGAAAAGAAAGAAGGGTTTGGTTTTTCTTTGGAAGAAAGGCAGTTTACTTGTCAGGGTATCAGCAAATACAAAGATATTAAGCAAATCGTTGTTCCAGTTAACACAAGTAATAACATAATGAATACATTTTAACAAAAAAAACCCCTGTAACTTTTCTGTTTGGGCAAAAGAAGTGAATTCCTAACTGATCCTCAGCTCTAGTACCTTATATGTATGTTTGGAAAGAAAAGCTATTATGTTATCACAGGACACACATTTTCAAAACTTACCACTGTCTCTTATGGCTTGGCTTCAGTTTTTCCCCAGTTAGCTAATCAAGGCTGATAAAGAGTTAGAAATAGATTCTTGGTTTATTGTGGTCTGTTTTTTCTAATCCTACTTATCTTTCATTCACACACTTGTGTATTTGACAGATGTTAATGAAATGCTTCTTTTGAACTCAACAGATACTATTCTATGAAAATTATCAGAACAGAGATGAATCCATTATCCATAAAAAGACATTTTTTTACCACTTTGATCTCTGACAATTTGGCTTTAATCCTGCTCACCATACACTGGCTTTCATTTTATGTTCAGTTTATGTCTGGCTTTTGTTCCAAACTAACAGATAAAGCTGAGTGCTATTCAGTCTGAAAAATTTCAGACTGTTTATGCTAGCAGGTGATGTATGACATGATATTGGCAGAGATGTGCAATCCTAGTGCTGGGAGAACTCGGTTGTTTTAGTCTATTGATCTGGAATTTGTGTTCTCCTGTGCCGCTTTGTTATTTCCCAGGTCTCTGAAGTAAAGTTGCTTGACTGCTATGAAGGACTATCTCTGCAGTGAAGAAGGCTATGGCGTTGTTAATTTTTGACCTCTTTTGACTGTAGAGATGCCCTGGTTAAAAGTCATGGAGAGAGCTGCGTGGTTTGGGACTGGTGTGTTGGCTTCCCTGGGAAGATCCTGATTGTGTGTCTCTGACCCTGTGGGCAGCCAGGCTTCACTGCTGCACTGCCTAGGAAGTGCACAGGGCTTAAACTTGCCCTTCCTTCTCACGGCTTAAAACTTAAATGCATTTTCTTTACATATAATTGCAGATGAATTGAATTTTTAAATTTTTTTCCCTTTAAAAATAAGTATTCTAGAGGTTGCTTTTGAATATCTAGTTAAAATGGAATATATAGAGAGCCTGGAAGGGGGCTTGTTTCTTAGGGGTTTGGGGTTTCAGGGTGGTTTTTTTTTTTTTCATTGTTTTTATTGGGGTTTACATTTTATTGCACATTGAATGCAGCACCCTCAACTGTGACTGACCAAGATTTTGTTCTGGAGTGTAAGAAAGCCTGATATATTTTTGACACTTGAAAAAAATCTGCCAATGCAGTTTTTCCTAGATCTTGATGTTTCAATCTGTGTCCAAATGTTTTGGTCATTTTTTCAATGAATGATTCAAGAGATCTGGGTTATGTGTAATTGTTAGTCATTTTACAAAAAATTGTTTCTACTTTGATTCAAAAATCTTCATCTCAAACTTAATTTTGCGTGCTACTTGTTGAAATTGGGAAGTACTCTGCAGATCTACCATCAACATCCACTTTACTGAAGAACAGATAACCCCAAAACAGCCATACATATCCTTGTTTATTATTATTATTATTGCATTCATCATTGCGTGGAGCAGAGCACATTCCTGTCATGAGTATACACTGAGGTACAGTTTTATTTGTCATCAGTTTTGTCCTTTGATGTAAGCAGGAACTAATGCTTTTCGTACTTAGTAGGGGGAATTCTTCTAGATACCATCACTGAACAAAATAGCAATGTGCTCCTTGCTTGAGAAAATGGAGCAATTTTTTTCCCCCATCTTATTAAGTTCCTATACCCTGTCTGTAGTACCACTGTTCTTTACACTTTCCGCTGAATGCTTTCTCCACCGTACTGAGAATTACCGCTATTATGTCTCCTGATGCACGTTTCTGGAAAGCCGTGCTAGTGCTGGTTGGAGAGGCATTGATCTATTACGATTAGCAGATGGAGATGTTAAGGTCATGTGCAGTTCAAGAGTGAATCATAGGCCTTGATATTATGCATCTCCACAAAGAAGATGATTTACTTTGTCACTGAAAATAAAAGAAGCTAATTTACAGGGTTCTGATACTAAAAGTGCTTTTTAAACTCATGTGCTTTTGTTCTTGCATCTAAATTACACAGAGGGGTAAAAAAATCTCTTGAGCTTTAGAGGTTTTGTACAGTATATTAACTTTGAAATTAAAATCTGTATTCCAAATGTGTATGTTGCAAATAAAACAGTCTCCAAGAAGTACTGGTTGGAAGGAATCACGCTAAATTGATTTATGCAGAATTTAGGAAGAACAACAATGATCTTTGCAGTGTTTCTGTATTTAAGTGTGTCTTTACTTTCTTCAGATTTCCTTTATTCTCATTTCTGCCTGGGATATTCTGCATGCTCCTTTTGGCTTTCCTGATCTGAATTTCAGATGTGGCCACATGTTGCTTGGTGCGTTTGAAGCAGTATATGGTTAGCGCAGGTCAGCCCATTTCTGCCTTCATCCAAATAGTTCTGAAATCTAATATTCCCTTGATGGGTATCTCTCGTATATAAGTGCTTGTTTAAAATAAGAATTAATTTGCCCCTCAGCCTGCCTGATAGAGCTGCAATGTGACAAATAGACCAAATGCTGGTATTGTTCAAATCGCATATCTGTGTGGGTTTGCCCTCAGTGTGCAGAGCAGCCGATTCTCCCCGACTGCTTTTTTACTCCTCACTTTTATCTTCAATGTATGGCCTCATGCCTTATCTATCTCGCACTATTCCAAGCCTGCCATGAACACAGACCTGTTATTTTCCTGTCAGTCGTGTCCTTTGTGCTTGTTGCTGAAGTCAGAGTGGCTGGACATCATGACCCCATAGATGCAGTAACAACTTGCTGTTTGTGAAATGGGGATGTGGCACAGAGATGGGGTCAAAAGTGACTGCTGATTTTTGGATGCTTAATGTGAGATTAGCCCAGGGATTTTTTCAGGGCATGCAATGCTTCAGAGGGGAAAAGCACAAACTTAGCACTCGAGGGGAGGAGGGGGCAGAACTCTTTTCCGAATAAGACCTTAGAAATAAGACAGGCACACAAAAAAGGAGAGAGACACAATTAGTGGGAAAGGGTGAAATGTCAGATTTGAGTAAAATGCCTTGTATTTCACTGACGGTCTGTGGCCAAGGCAGGTCTGGGAGCTGATTGCCAGGATAGCTTTCAGCTCTTTAAATAGAAGAGCCTTTGCTCCCCCCCCCTCCCCTTCCTTGCAGTCCCCTCCCACATTCACTGCATAGTTTCAAACTTCTGCAATGAGTGAAGTGGGCATCTGACAGACAACAGCCTTCTTCACATATACAGTCATGATTCATCCCTGGAGGGAGTCTGTAATGTTCACTGGATGTGGCAGATGTTCTACAGAGTAAACTATATCGGAAACTTAATAACTATACCATAGTGCATACACTCAAAGGTCGACATGTTTTTAAGATGGAAGGAGCAGCAGAAAACAAGCTGAAAAACTTGATTTTTGAATCCTTAGAATCACAACCCTTAAATAACTTAATAATTCTTTCACTATAGAGAGGGTTTCAGTCTATGACATCTTTGAACTTTAGGAAAAAAAACAAATTGAAAGCAACAAACCTCATGTGGTATTATCTGAGCTATGATGGTTTTGAACAACAGAGTTGAAATAATCAGATCTGCTGTCCCACAGCTGTTGGAGCTACCAGCTTCCCAAGGCTAGCTGTAATCTATAATTCTCCTGTGGATCACAACTGGAAAGAGATATGGCATGTCACTGAATTAAAGTATTTGCTGGCAGCATGGCAGTAGAGAAGCTGACCCCCATCAGAGCATATTTTTGCCTTAGTGTCCCAGGTCTTCCATCTCCAGCTGCCTAGGTTAAGGCTTTCATGAATGTATGTCGCTGGATATAGGCTAGATGGTTGTCCTGAATGCTGGGGCTGCTGCCATCAGATACCAGGTCCACATCTGAGAGCTTTTGTTTTTTCAGATGGATCTTTGGATACAGCTGTAAAACCTTGTGTTCTTCAATATTTTTTTTCTAGGTCAGCCAAGCCTTCGAGAAGCAATCTCGATGTCCTGTATAACTAATGGGAGTACAGGAAGCAGGAAAACAAGCCACAGTTCCTCTGTTTCTGTTGCCAGAAAAGAAACTCTTTCATCTGCTGCAAAAAGGTACTGAATTGTTATTAAAATTGAAATTACATGGGGGGGACGGGACGGGACGACACAAACCGAGGAAGAGTTTGATTTTTTGCCTCTGCATGACCCTCAGCAGAGCTTCCTGAAGTCTAGTAAGGCACAAATAAACTTTGGAGATGTATCATGTTGTTGGGCTGCTTACAGCAGGGTTCTAAAAAGAATTCATAAATGGAGAGTATTTCTATAGCATATAGTGTCCAAAATGCATTCTCATGAAGGGACAGAATGGGCAAATGTATTTCCAATACAAATGGAAAATTTTTCCTTCTGGTATTCATCTACATCTTTTTTTTTTTTTTTTTCAAGGAAATTAAAGGACAAAACTGACTCCATTGTCTGGAGTGTAAATGGTAGGCAATAGCAAAATAGCTATGAAACAATAGTGAATTGTGTAAGATGAAAGTTTACATTTTTGTGTAGAAAATCTTAACCCAAAATATGGCTACTTAGTCTTTATGAAGAATATCTCTATCAGATCTGAAATGTGTAGAAATAACAGTGCTTGAGTATTTGTAAGTTAAATGAGCCTAGCGCCAAACAATAGCTTTTTTCCCTCCATGTAATGGTTTCAGCTGCATACAGTAAACAAAGTATTTGTATAACTACTTTCTTCTGTGGGTCTGTTAGATAGTGATTACATGGCTTCTTTAATCAATACGTTTTGCACCTATTCCTATTTGTTGGGAAGAACAGCCTGCCAGATACAGCCACAGGACAGAGAATACCCTAATGTATAACTGTGGTAAATAATGCGAACAAATTCTTGGCCTCTGTAGAGTACTCTGGTAACTCCAGTGGCTAGTTTATCTTCTAGTGTGGATAAATACTCTGCTATACAACAAGACAGGGAAATTATATACTTCAGGGAGTAAAAATGCTGTATGCAAATATGCAAATATAAACTGTATGAGAACAAACCAGAAGAAGCTTTAATGCCCTTTGGAATTTGGAAGGCAAGGGTAATGCCCCGCTCTTCGCTCTTCTCCATTGTGTAGCATTACATATCTTTCTTTTTTTTTAATCCTTATGTTTACTTTTCAACAATAAATCAGAAACTGATCACTGTATGTCTCTATCTGCTAGTGTGACAGGCACTGGGACAAAATACATTCCTGCAGGAAGGTATTTCTTAGTTAGCACTTTTCCATTAATCTTACCCCTGTGGCTCTTGGCACTTTGATGAGAGCCAGTCCGGTTCCCGTGGTGTTCAGCTTGCATTTGCGCTGAATCACCTTCTTGATTCATTGGCTGCTCAACACTTGACTACAGAAGAAGAGCAGAGTGGAGTGGCCAGCATCCCTTTCATCTGAGTTAAGGTCTTTAAAAGGAGACCTGAATAGGCCAAAAGAGGAAAGACTGAATATGCAGAGGGCAGCTCTCCCCAGGCACCCAAATAACGGTCCAGGGGAGGTTTTGGTGCTTCCAATGCATCTGAAGATAATGACTCCCTTCTTCAAGGCTTGTTTTAGGAAGGCTTAAGTCCCTTCTTTAGTTACCTTTTCAGCAGTTCCTTTCACTCTCCTGTCTTTATACACTTCCATGAAATTTGTTTGGTATTTGGAAGAAAATAGACTTGGCCTTTTGTAAAAGTACCAGCTCAAGAAAGGTGAAAGAAAATGTCAAATCTCAGGCTTTGTGGTTGTTTTTTTAACAGCAGCAAAACTGTTCAGTACCAAATAGTGTTCCTAGTAGGAGACATAAGTGAATGTCAACAGTCATCCCATTTCCTTAAAGTTAGGGTAGACATGTCTATTTCTAACATTCTTGTCATGACTGAAAAGGAGGGAGGCCAAAGGAGAATATCAGCTGGTCATGGGATGCTTCACCCCAAATTGTCCAGGCTTTTCTTCAGGCTGGTGGTTGAACTGGTGCAGCAGGTGGACATGATCATCTGTTGATGTAGAATTACACTTTAGTTACCAAACAGCCCCCACAACCTGCCTATAGCTTTTCATGTTCTAAGTATATGTAGCCATACATCTAGTCACAAATAACAGAAGACCTGCTTCTGTCCAAACTGTTACTGTTGTTGAAATTTAGTGTCTGTATTTTGTGCAGTCTTAATATTTTACATTTCTGGGGCTCTGGCCTCTGTAGACGTGCTGTCTATGAGAATTTCTTCTGTTTCATTTCCTGGACTGTTTAATCCTTGTTCCACCAACTTGAACACTGAGATCATGGAGATGATCTGATGGCTCAGTAGCTACACAGCAGCAGCACGTCTCATTTCAACAAAGGTATGCTGAAATATCAGCTGTTGCTAAAACCAGAACCCAGGAATGTACCATGAATAACAGGTAGATGATGTCCCATTGACAGAGATGAAGTCACATACACGTTGGGAAAATTTCAGCCCTGTAGTCTGGTACTGACTTGTGAAACACTTTAGAACAAAACACGTGCTGGATACCTTGTGTTATCACTAGAGTTGGAAAGAGGTTTGTACTTTGTAGTGCAGATGACTATCACAAAGGCCTGCTTGATCATTTTCCTTAGGACTAAACACTCTTCTGAAAACGGTTTCTGGTAAGAATAGTCTTCGTGTTTCAGAATGACCACCCTCCGTGGTAGTTGCCAATGTGTTGTGGTCCAAAGGATGAAACACTGTGTTAAGTGAAATTAGAGAATCTGCAAAATTAGGACAGATAGTAATAGATCTCAACTACTCACATGTAGACCGAATAAATGTCTCATCAAGTTGGGATTTGGAAAGAATTTTTGGATGCATTAAATGACTGCTTCCCAGAATAACTAGTCTTTAGAAACCCACAAGAAAAGGTGCTGTTCTTGATTTGGTTTCAGTTGTTGCAGAAGACCTAGTTCAAGAGGTATTAGTGGGAGAGCCGCTCTGTAATAGCAGTCATAATACAATTAAGATGAAGATTTTAGCAGGACAGAGCAAACCAAATAAATTCAGCACAAAGATATTCAATACCAAGTCTGCCACATATCTACATAATTTACTTTCACATTAAAATGGCAGTCAAAAAAAGAAGCCCACTTGCAACCTGGTGGTAGATAAAAGTACTGTGTTGGAACCCAAGGTATACCTTGTGCTGCAACTCAGAGAAACCAGAGTGGTCTAGTGACTCTCATGGCCCAACAGAGAAGTTAAGGAGTGAATCTAATGGCAAAGGTGTGAAATGGATAGTCCACAGCTGACAAGCTCGGTGAAGCCATTGAAGAGATTGCCACACTGAACCTGTGGTTTCTAGGAGATGGATCAGATGAGCTAAATGAGTTTGGGTAAGAACACAGAAAATATGAGACCGAATTGATAAGTTAGATAATATACTGCTGTCAGTAGGTGACATTCACCTGGGCGTGCTGGAGGAACACAGAGGTGAATTGCAGGATTGCTGGTGTGTCATTGTAAACGGGATATTACAAAAAGCATGGGGAAAGGGACTGCAGGTAATAACCTCACTGATGAGCTCTTTCATTCCACCATCAGAGACAGAACATGGTGCCAGGTGAGCCATTGTTCTGACCAAGTAGGACCATTCTTTGTAGGCTTGCAAGCTGGAGTTACAGAAGTCATTACGTTTGTGTATTCTCTCTCCTCCTTCGTCCCTTATCTCTTTTACTATTATTAGACTATTT
This sequence comes from Ciconia boyciana, assembly GCF_034638445.1. Classification (NCBI taxonomy): domain Eukaryota; kingdom Metazoa; phylum Chordata; class Aves; order Ciconiiformes; family Ciconiidae; genus Ciconia; species Ciconia boyciana. Next base: position 101,506,639 of record NC_132936.1, on the reverse strand, counting down.
TGAAATCCCCAAGTAGAGGGAAAGGGAAGATTGGAAGCATGTCTTCCTGAAAGATGATTTATTTAAAAAAAAAAAAAAAAAAAGAGGTCTGTCCTAGTAGATGGGCTTCATTGTGAGAAATCCTGCGTTTGTGGGAGAATGAATGCAGAGGTCTATGTGTGTACCTGTTGGAAGAGGAACAGAGAGACTCTTGTTTTCTTTAGAGACAAGGGATTCTGAGAATTTATTTCACTATACTGCATTTCACTATACTGCATTTCAGACTGTGAAAAGATTATGATTGTGTAGTGTGCTTTTGCATCCAGCAATGCAAGCTAAGTCTTCTGGTTTAAAAATAAAAATATATATATATATAATTGTTATGCTTCTAGTTAATTAAGGACTTCTGGCTATAAATTATTAACCAAAACCCCACAGTTCTTCAAGCTTTGTTCTCTATGATGACATATATGCCTTCAAGAAATGTGAAAACTCTTTCTGTTTTGTTTTCATCTGTTTTTCGGAAAAGAAAATGTAACTTTGATGGATTATATTGACATCTTTAACTAGTTAATATGGTTTACAGAAGAAATCCTGAGTGATCCTTACAAATGTATTTTGTGTTTTATATTATTTTTTATGCTTTTACCTGTACTTCAATGCTTCTTTGGAAGCATTTAGAGAAGTTGAACTCATAAACGTTGAGGGCTTTGTCTCGGTGGTAGGTGATATACTCTGATTGAAATAACAAATGAAACAAAAGAGGGTCCTATGAATGTTGTATTAAAATTGGGGGCCCATTTTTATTCATTTATTTTGAATATTGTTGTACTGTTTTATATTGTTTAGTGGGGAAAGGTAAATGGAGACACAAATAATCAAGGCTATACAAGGGTTTGGGGGTTGAATTGGTGTGAGGGAATAGAAATCTGGATTTTCCCCTTCAGAAAGATACCATTTATTTTTTAATTTGCAGGTTATTTTGAACCTAGGAGAAAAATCTTTCTATTTCCTTTTTAGCCAGTGTTTGTATCTTGCTTTGTTTGTTCACTGAGAAATTTATCTTGGAAGATTTTTTTTTTAATCGTAAAAAAAAATAGGCCGTGTACTACAGAATAATCTTCTCTTTTAGGTCCTGCTATTGTTTGTGTGATTCAGTATATTGCAAAGCATGCTATTTTATAAAGAGCCTTTTAACTGATCTTTCTATTTACTTAGTGGGCCTTTGGTTAGGTTCTTAATGAATTTAAGGTTGTTAATGACATGTGTTTAAAGCTGTTTCAAATGTTAACCTAATAAGTACAGCACTATGAAAATAAAGATGTATTCTTAGCTGTCGTTTACTGAAGGTATTAGAGAAGTGGCAGGACAGTCTGATGTTAGTCAACTACAGATCAAAACAGCAATGAGTTTTCAGGGATGATTTCCTTTGAACTCTGGTGCAGTCAGGGGAGCCAAGGGACCAGCAACAGCATTTCACTCTTTCGGTGACAGCGCAAAGATAAGCGGTACCACGCACGTCCAGAAATACAGAGGGAGATGTATAGTTTTCATGGTGGGCTTAAGCTAATCGGAGATAGTGCAAGTCACACTCCTGCCTTTCACTTGCACTGAGCCTTGGCTGGCAGCATGGTAAGGTAGTCAGTGAGCTGAACCAGAGGATGATTTTTTTCTGAGGAACGGCAGACTTGTGGTGCATCAACTTGTGTCAGCTTTGAATGCTGCAGAAGCACCCGTGAATGAAGGACATACTCAAATCAAAGTTGTATTCATTTTAGAGTCAGAGTAAACTTAGTACAACTACGCAGTAAAAATAAGTAAATAATCTTCCATGACTCCTTCACCTTTTATTTTTGGAGCTTGTGAATAAATCTTATTTTAGCAAAACGCTAACCTGAAGAGGGTGAGCAAATAATCAAAGCGTTCTTTCAGTGATTATATATAGTAAGTTGTTACATGCTTCTCCCATCTTTTCACAGAGGGCATTTTCTCCCACCTTTTTAATTTATTTGCTTGTCTCTTTTTTTTTTTTTTTTTTCCCCCCTATGTTATACTTTATTTTACAGCGGTACAGAAAAAAAGAAGGAAAAACCTCCAGGACAGAAAGAAAAAAAAGAGGAATCTCATTCTAATGATCAAAGTCCACAAACTCAAGCATCACCTTCTCCCCAGCCCTCCTCACAGACTCTCCAAACACACAGGCAAACTCAAGAAAGCAAGAGTTCTGCTCCAGCTAAAAGGTTTTCACAGTACCACAGTACAGAACTAGAAAATGATTGTAATGATACTGAGTTCGTATTTGACAACAAGTCATGTGAAATAGTTCCAGTCTCATGATCAAGTTAATAAATGTTTGATTTTTTTTTTTTTGTGCTAGAGAAGATGCATTCAACATGCATTGCAACAGACCAAATATGTAAAAATGCAATTTTTCTTTGAGTAGATTTTTAAGATTACAAAGGTTTGTTTTTTTTTCTCTGTGATTGAAATCCTAATATGGTAGATTACCTCTAATCAGTCATTCTTCTAAAATATTTAACGATGACTCTGACTTGATCCTCTCAAAATACACTTCGTAGGTTTTGTCTGGCATAGCTGAATTGTGGAGTGTATTTTGCACATGGCCATTTACTACATCTCGTAACAGCATTTGTTAAATACTAGTATCATTGCAACTCTTCCTTCATGAGTTTTTCTTCTCAAATTACTTTATAAAGTGACTGCAGTTTGGATTTTTTTTGCAGCCCTTCCCTTTTCAATTCCTGCTGGGTTGAAGGGTGGTTCATTTTACTTTTATTCTGATTCTTGACATGAATGAATTTCTGGTTTTACCAGTCATAGAACTGCTTGACTTGAGTGAATGTAAAAGTTTATTTAGGATTGCCTCTAAGTTCCCACTCATTTTAGTGGGAATTAGGCACAGAAAAAATGGTACTTTTTTTTTAAAAAAAGACTTTTTCTAGTTAAGGAAATGGATTTTAAGATTTGGGTGATTCTTTCTGAGTTTCAAAACTATGCAGATCACTCTGTGGTTTCTTTTTTTTCTTTTTTCGGTTCATTGTCACCTTATTGTTTTGCAAGGAATGAAATTTTCTTTTACTGTTTGGCATTTAGGAGACTGAAACAAGCTCTTAAAGAAATGAAATTTATTCTTCTGAAATTTACTGTAGTTCACAAGATTATGTTGTCTTGCATTGCTCAAATTCACAGCTCTAATAAATATTTAAACTTTCACTTGACTGATGCATGTTATAACACTCCATAAAGGCTCTGTCTCCATGTCTTGCGCAAACTCTTAAGTTGTCTGAAGCCGAACTTGTGGCCTGTTCTTCTGCCTGGTATCTCACTGTAAAGATGTTTGTCTGAAGTCTCGCTTACTAATCTTTTGCAGTGTGGGGAAAAAAATAAATGCCTTTTTTAGTCTCCTAATGGTTTAACTTGGTTTGATTAACTTGTTTGTCACAGGACCTTTCAGCCTCTTGAGGTGCTGAGGAAGGAGTTTGCCATTTTTAAGGTTGCAGTTCAAGACTTACTCCTGCAAAAAGCATTTCTGACGGGATGAAGTATAATACTGTCAGCAGGACATATGCAGACTCTAAATCAGCTGGTTGAAGAATAATTTGAGCTAGAGCACTTTTGAACATGTTTTCCATGATTAAGAAGTGCGTGAAACTAACGAACTAGTGACTGCGAAACTTGCAGGTTCCTGTTAGTGTAAATTGGCTACAATAAGATTGCTGAAAAATTATATCAGAATTCATGGATTTAATCGTCTGTATTATTCGGCCAAACCTAACTTGCCTTATTCAGGCAAGAAGTTTGCAGACATTTGTTTCGGAAAGATTAAAGCCATTAATGTGGTTTAGAATGTGCTATCTGCAAAACAGCCATATGAAACTGTAATCTGATAGAACTGTTCTGCCTCAGAAATCAGTATGTTAAAGCTGGTGAACAGTTAATCAGGGAAAAAAATTCTACTTTTCTTTGTTACATTCTTAAGGGGTTTTTTTAATATAATTTATTCTTTAAGGCTAATATACTGTAGCCTCATTTTCTTCCACTTTTGTAATTCATTAGCAATATAGTAATGGAGTATAGACTTATTTTGTTCAAGTATTTATGTAAGAGCATTTGGAAGTGGAAAGGAATGGATAAAACATTTGGCAACTGTCTTGCTCAATTGTTTTCATTCATCCAGTTAGAACTTTTTGACTAATCTTTTTTCCCTGTTTCATGCTTCAGCTTGAAGGAAGACCTAGCTCTGCTTTTGTCTCCTGCTGCTTGATCTGTCCATTGCATACCAGTTCCAGTTATTGTTATGTTATTATCTTATCATTTTAAAATATATTTTTGTTTCTTCTAGCATAAAGAAATCCTTGACTGCTGAAAAACCTCACAGTGCTTGGGAGAGTTCAGATGACAGTCGTAACAAGCTGCTGAGAGTAGCATCAACATCTAAATTAATATCAAAAGTGGCAAAGAATGCAGACAAGTATGTATCAGTTTGGTACATAAAAGCAAGTGAATTTTAGAGTCAAAATATTATGACATTGCATAATTTTAGTGAACTTATTTATGTATATGCTAAGATCATTTGCATCTTTGTTTTTACCAGGAGTAATTACTTGCATAACCTGCCAGTGTGGTGTCCCAGGTGCCTGTGGAATCTTAAAATTATTATAAAATGTGAATGAAGGATTTGGGTGTAAATATATTTTAATGTGCCCATTTGGGTTAGCAGAATTATGCACTATGAGTTAAGATTTTTGGCTTAATGCCACTGTTGTGAAGCTTCCAACCAGTTTTTTCTTAATTAAAACTGATTTGAAAATCCAAGTGTATTTCCTTTAAGTTAATTTACTGGATTTGACATCGTATGTGTGTTTCTAAAGTAGACTGTAGTAATAAGAATATACTTTTATGATTTCAGGTAGGTGTCTCAAATTAACTGTTTAACAGGTTCCTGATTGCAGATTCTAGGTAATAGGCAGGGATCTTCTTTTCAGCTTCACCTTCAGTAGGTGATGTGCTGTAGCCCATCATTCCTCTCGTGCTCTTCTTCAGCAGCAGGTTTTCTCAGTTTGTGGCCTCCAGTGGAGGCCTCACCGGGGATGAATAGCACAGAGCAGTTACTTCTCCCACTCCTGTCAGCACAGGGACAAGAGTTTGCTTTTTCCTGTAACTCCACATTGTTGACCCCTGTTGTGGCCCACTTCTTGTCCTCAGTACTCTTTGCCAATTGGGCTTCCCACTTTGTATTCACACACTTAGTTTCTTTTTTTTACTTTGTTGAAATTTTGCTGAATTTGTTGAAATTGTTGTGTTGACTTTCTGACTGACCCCTCTCCTGTTTGCTGAGATCCCCCCGGTGTGCTGGCAGCTTTTCCGAGCTTGATGTCGTCTGCAGATTTCATACATCTGCTCGTTAATCTTCATTCAAATAGCCATTAACTGCTCCGAGGCAGAACTACTTCAAGACCCCTCCCACTATGACAAATAAAACTCTTCAGACCTTTCAGAGTAATTTCCAGTCTTTTTATGATCGTGTCTGTAGTGCTTTCCTTAGCTTGCATATAAGACTGTCGAATACATACTTATAGTCAAGAGCAGTGCAAGTGCATTCCTACTTTCCTAGGACTGGGAAGAACAAAACCATCTTAAATTAATCTTGGGTGTGGATATCGGCACATTTACTAAAAGCTTTATGCTTAGCCTGAAGAGTTCTGCAGAGCAGTGAAGTGCTGTGTATGAGGGATTATGGGTTACATATTTTGAAAGTATTTCTTTTCCTTTTATAATTGGTTTTCACTGTTGGAATTTAAAAGCCCTTTGGCAATGTAGATTATAGCAGGGTACTGATAGATAATATTCTGGAATGAAAAAATCCTCTGTCTTCATTTGTACTGATCAAGTTTCTTTTCTTGGTTTTTGTTATGCTACTAAAGTATCTTTTACAATGTGGTATATACTTCAAATTTGTTAATAATAAAAAATAAATTTTACTTTTATTGACATTCTGTATATTGGTTCAGGCATGGTCAAAATAGAGGTATCTTGTTTCATTTTCCTGTGATTCTACTGATTTTCTAAAAGACTTTAAATGCTGCCCTCCTTCAGTCTCTAATGTAGAAAAAAAATCAGGTATCTAACAACAGAGTGGACAAGGAAAGATTAGGATTAATTATTGTTAGAGAAAGTTGTCTGTTCATAACTTGAAGCTGTTGTATCTTAACATATCTGGCAAAAAACAAAGCTTCAGACATTATCAATTGTAGACTATCATCTGATTGAAGACTGGGTGGTGTATTGTTTGTGTACCTTGTTCTTATGCTCAGGTTTATAATAAAAGCACTATTTGCATTCAAGAGCACATATTAATACTAATTTCTTACTCACATCCTGTGTGCCCAGTTTCTAAAAGAATTGGTTGGTATTGTGCAAAGGCCTATTGTTATATTGCATTTATCATTCCCAATTAAGAAATGTTGGCCTAATCTGCCTGAAGTTACCCGAGTCTTGTGCAAGGGAACAGAATTCAGCCCCTAATGTGGGCCCCAGGACAGAAATGTTTTACATATGCTTTGCGCTACCAGCCCAGGATATGAACTTGGTTTAGTAAGCTCGGTGTTAAAGCCAGCACTGAGCTGTAAATCAGTCTGATAAAGCCATAAGAAGTAAGAGGGTTCCAATGGCAGCCCATCATTCAGTGTTTTTCAGGCAAGACTGGGAATCCAGTTTTAATTTTTCATTTGGCAGTGTGGTGAAGGGTGAATCTACCAATAGCCAGGGATGACTTTCCTCATGCATATGCTTGACCCTTTGTCACTGTTACAAAAATTTGACCTCCATCCAGCTAAAAATACTGGATGCCACTCATACCTTCCTGCTGAATTTCAAATGAATTCAAGAGGGGTTTTTTTATGCAATACATTCTCCCGTCGAGGAGCGTTATTCCGGTAAGAAGTAGCTCTGATGCTGGAAATTAGTATTTCTTCCCTCTTCACAAAAAAGGATCGAGGTTTTCTGTCAGTAGTTCATTCCTGGTTCCGGCGAGGAGAGATGTCTCAACTGCACTGCTTTGAAGACTTTGTGTTGTACATCCAGTAATGCTGCATGGATCCGGTTTAAATGAAACTGCAACTTGCTTACATTTAATCCATGTGTCCAACAGGGTTAATTCCTAGAAAAATTTGTGTTGCTGTGTGCTGACAGCTTATTTGGACAGGTGTTAAATGCTTTGCATGCAGGCCTGAGGGTGTTTGGCAGCTTAAAACATTTGGTTATTACAACTTTGCTCTCTCAAAATGGAATTTTCCGTGCACAAGGAATATGGCCTCCATAATTTATTTTTAAAAGCTTTTTTTATTTTGTTGTTATCACAGTAATTCTTAGGAACCCTTGCCATAGGGCCAAAGACTTCAAGTTACTTGCAAGATACAGTGGACTGCGTAAAATAATACATGGGTAAAAATGCACTACAGTGACCAAGATTATTTATTTAGCATCCTATACTACAGTTACACTGTACACAGAATCTGATGAGATTGCCAAATGCAATAATGTGTAAGAACTAGATGGTATTGGCTTGATAAGCATTTTACATATTATTAACGATATTATTTTGAATTTTTCCCCAGGCACAAAGATGTCATTGTCAGCCAAGGTAAATAAAAACATTTATTTTTAAATACTGGATGAAGCTGAAAAGATTTGCTTTTCACTGAATAGTATTTCCTGTAAATAAATACATTGGGACATATACTTATGAAACAGGGATATAGAGCTACAATAGCATTAATAATTACTCCAAGAATTCATCTGGCCAAATGTTACTCAAGACCTGTATGAGGATATTTGAAATTATGGAGAAATGCCTCATCAAATTGGATCTTTAGGAAGGACAGAAATTTTTGGTGGGTGGTGGGAGGATTTATTTTACTTTTGTGAAACAAAACCCCTTTTTTGATTATTTTCTTCTCTGTGGGTATGTGCATAAATAGAGAGAGGTTATGAAAACAAAAATCTAAAGTTTTGGCCTATGTGCTAGTCTTCATCCAAGCAGGTGTGAGTGAGACTTTAGGAATAGTTTTAAGATGTTTTATTTCTGTCCCATAACCAGCAAAAATGTCAACTCGTGAAAAAAACAGCCAAGGTAAGAATTAAGCTACGCCCTTTGGTTGCTTTCTAATTTAGCGCTTTCATGAATCTTTTATTTGGCTTTTCATCATCAAAGAGCATCAGTGCATGATCTCTTAAAAACTTTGAGCATTTAAATAAATATTTCAACTTTCTTATTATGGAAATATATATGCATATGTGCATTGCAGTCTATGTGGGGGTTATTTGGGGGTAGTCTAAAATAAATTACTACACACATAATTTCCTCAGAGAGGAATGTGTGTTCAAATATGGTTCTAGAAGTCTTGCATTGTTGCCTAAGATATCAGAATATTAAGAACTGCCAACTAAAAGATTTGTTTTATCTCAGCTTTCTGTCTTGCCAATATTACAACATCTACATGCTGATTAGACAAGAACAGAGACTGAAGGTTTTAATATAGTCTCCTAAAATGAAAAATGAGTCTCTTCTGAAGTGTATGTCTTTGCACCGATGAATCTTGCATTCTGTGGCTACCTGCTGCTGCTGGCTTGTTCAGACAGGAAAAGGAGCCGTCTATCTGAACGTGGTGGAACGCAACAACAAAAGAAATCCACTTCTTGTGTCACAAAACTACTCTGCTTTGATGTCCTGCAAACTGTACTGAAGCATGCAGTTTCAAAACTGAAGCATGTAACCCAAGTGCATGCTGTACACAACATATATCTATGTACAGAATTTCTGTCTCATGCTTTCTTGCTGCTAATTAACAAATTGTAGTCTCCAAATTCTGTGCTGTAAGCAAGCTTACTTTATACTCAGTATGATTACTTTTGGTCTCCTTTGGGTTTTCTTTCAAAAAGAAAAAAAACACTCAAATTTTTTGGAAGTTAATATATTAATTGTTGTAATGAAAGCAAATCAACTTGAATCCAATTGCTTTATCTTTTTCTAATTCATAGAGAAATTACAGATTTAAAAATATTCTAAATTGATGCTTACCAAAAGCATCCTTCAAAGACAAGAGGGGTGATAGAGGGTGCATAAACGTCAGGAACAAAGAAGAAATGTTTCTTTATGCCAGGTTGCTTAACACCAGCTGTGGAACAGTATGTATGTGCAGCAATGGTTGCTGTAAAAAGAAAACTAATCAGTAGTGTCCAGACCAGCTGCAGTTTAGCTTTGCAAGAATTAAAACTGTTATATTAAAAATACCCCTTCTGCCAAACACAGCTTTTCACAAAACCAAGTTGCATACAGCTAAAATACCTTCGATACTAATTCTTTCCCTACAGTATGCTTCTACAATTCTATGTGTTCTGCCAAGAATGGGCCATCCTTCAGTTCTCTCATCCTCCTGGCTGTAACTTACGTGGCCTCAGTGTGTACCCTGCTATCTATTGTGTTACTCTGGAGATGATGTGAGCTTTCACTGAATGATGAACGGGTACCTTCCATGTGTGTTATGCCATTGTCTGTTCAGAGCCCAACTGGAGTGAAAGAGAAATATGATGCAGATTACAGTGGCCCCACTTATATGGAAGATGGAGAGAAAGTCTTGTCATAGAAAATGCATTTACTAACATTTTGAACACGTGTAGTGGAAAAACGTCATCCTGCCTTTAACATGGATGAAGTTGCGATTAGCAGGATTCATCCTCCAAAGATTTTTTTTTTTTTTTTTTATGGACCAATGAGTATTTTTTGACAGCTTTTAGAGTATGTGTCTGTGTGTGTGTAAGGCTGTGTTAGGTTTGGTGTTGTGTTTACTGCCACAGAAGTAAACACCCATTAGTTACTGTAGTTGCAGAGGGTCCCCCCATCCTTTCCAGTATAAGCTTAGCAACACTCAGCCAATTCTCTGTAGTGCAACGTCCTGTTCAGGGCAGGTGACTTTAGCCTGTTTTGTTCTTGATAGTTGCCACATAAATAAACCAATTTCCAGTTGGCACCTTGACGCAACCAGTCAGAAAGTTGAAGAGTTGCACAGACAGTTCACGTGGTTTGTGGAGGTAAATCCTGTGCAGCTGGACAGAGTTGTCTTGGGCAGGGTGGGATGAAGGGTAGCCGTTGCTCAAGCCGTTGTGCAGGACCTTCCTGTTCTGCATCCCAAAGGCAAGAAAAGTTACAGCTGCTTTAATACTCCTTTGTGGCTTGCCAGCCTTTGCCTCTAGAGGTGAGCAGTCTCTAGCATGGTGTTAATTAAGTTACAGCAGCTCTCCCGAGCTGCTCATTTCACTAGGCTGTATGTGAAGCACTGCGTATGCCCCCGGCACACACCTCCTGTGCTAACGATTATGTCAATGTGCTTCCTAGAAATTGTATGGAGGAGACTCTTGGGAAGACTGCTGGTGTGCAAACTGCCAAGCTTCAAAGCAAGTCTACATAGAAATACTTCAGTGTCTTTATACACACATAACATAAGTTTGGAAACACACTGAAATTGCAAATTATCGTAGCAGAAAGTGTTTGCATGGGATAATAGGATGGAAGGTGACAGTTCTGTGTAGCTTTGAACATCCTGGAATCACTTTGTTTCCTTTTTTTGATTCAGCTTTAAAGAAACTGCTTTGAAACATGTCGGTATAGTACAGTAGCACAAAATGTTGAGAAATATATTTTTGCACATTTAGTTCTTGGAATCTTATTTTTCCAGCAGCAGACGTTACTGCAGTATTATCTGTGTTGTGACCATCTGTGCATGTTCATTGTGATTTCTGTTGATAGTATGTATTAGCTATAAAAGTGAAAGACTTGAGGAAAAAGTGAGAATCTTAGATGAGCTTCAGTAGTGAAAGGCATTAGCTTCGATGTCTGACTTGACTTTGGTATGGAGTCCCCCAGAGAGCATGCTGCAGGTGTTGCATGTAAATGTCAGCAAGACCTAGGCAATTCTCTCCTCCTGCCAGCAGCAGCAGCACCGGGAGCTGCAGTTTGCAGCTACGTTGCAGGCAGTCACTTGAGTTTCCTCTGTTTAGCACAGTGCCAAGGCCGTATGTGTTACCAGTGTTCGTCACGTACCTTCTGTCTCAGTTCAGTTTTGTTTCCTTAGTGCCTTTATCTCTCCCACTTGGGTTGAGTTCATCTACTCCATGTTAAGGTGAGTCCTGAGCTTTATGCATCTGGGTATATGCTGAAGCAGAGGTAATACAGACAGGAATACTTTGGTGATGTCGGTCCAGTGAGGGACTTATACACACTTGCATACATTTGCTGAAGAGATTTTTGGGTTTAGGTTTTTCAGCTTATTTTTGAACATTTGTTTGTTTATCCTTGTAAACCAGGACAACCTTTTTATAATAAAATCCAGTACTAAGGAGGTATTAAAATTCTGTGAAAATCCAATAAAGCTATGGGTGAAATGAACAGGTGCTTACTACAGCCTTAAAAGGACACTAGCTAAAGTTATTCTTTTAAATTCTTTACCAGCAGGTGTTTATAATTGCCTGTAAAAGCCATCTTGCTTTTCACTTCAGCAGAGATATTTTTAAAGTATTAATCATAAAGCATTCATATTTTTATACCCAGAAGTTAAGACCTGGCTTATTTTAAGATAAAACGTATTTTTTTTCACTGACATTCCATATTTGAGTTTGGTTTTCAGTGATAGCAGCTCCATATATATCACTTGTTCACTTATTATAAAGTAATAAGAGACACTTAGACGTTTTGGGATGGCAATAAAAACCATATGTGAAAGAATTAATGAAAAACACTCACTGCATTCCTAAGTTTGTTTCTTTTTAGATTGTGCTTTATTAGTTTCCAGTGCTTTTTCTTCTCTTAGTTTAACTGTGCTATAGTTCTAGCTTCACAGAACGGGGCAATCGTGAAGCACACAGTGGAAAAATTTACCCTGCTGACAGTGCAACCTGTCCACTGAGAGTGCAAAATTCAGTAACTACCTCGGATCAGTTTATTCACCAGACACAGATTTTCTGTCAGATGCTTATTGAAGGTGCTCACGTACCTGAGGGCAAATGGAGACCCGGTCTCTCTCATTATTATTGGGCTGCTTGCTCTCATTCAGGCACAGTGCGTATTATTAAAAACCATAGATACTGTCAGAAAAACAAACTGGTATTTGGGAGTTTTATCACTGATTCTTTGTGAAGTCAGGATTTTATTATTTAAGCAGGAAGCATTTAGATACTGTCTTATTGAGCTTGTTTGTGTCCAGTACTCCTTTTTGAGTCCTTTTTCTTTTTTTTTTTTTTTTTAATAAAAAGCTACAGTTTAATATTAAACTTGAATTATTTCAATGCAAATGGTCACTGTTGTTAATACCTAGATTCTTAATGCCACCTGGTACATGCAAAACCAGGGTTTTAACTGTGATTTACTTATCAAGTTATATAAAATTAATAACCAAAGGTCTATTAAGAAATCACAAGGCAAAGCTGTAAAATCATTCCAAACAGAGGCAAATCTCTCGTGTCATCTGTTTTTTTCGACTGTTTGGTTTGTATTGCACCAGCACTTAATAGCAACAGTGCATGTCTGCTTGTCAGGTCCAGCAAGTACTGACACATAGCTCAGGGTGAGAGATGGTAGGCCTGCAACCGCATTTTAATTCCATTGTAACTTAAAATGTAATGGTCTGGGCATGGTGGCTGAATTTGGTTGTGTTCGTCTCTGTGCTGTTAGCACTGGTTTAAATTAGAAACAGGTTTCTAAGCCTTTGTCCCTCAGGTTAGTGGTCCTATAGAGTTCTTGGACACAGGCCTAAAAGCAGAAAGCTTGTGGGAAAGAAGCTATTTGTAGTATTAAAAAGCATAACTTCACTGGTCAAGCAGCTAGAAGGTGAAGACAGATTAATAAATGTACTCTGGATGTGGTAGTTTATTGTATATTATTAGAGAGTTCTGCTTGGCCAAGCTAGTTGGAGTCTTTGGGGGTTTTTAGTTTGCTTGTAATTTACTTTAAGGTGAAGATTCAGATGCTAAACACAAGTAGAACTGAGCTGAGGGTTTTGATGCATCAGTCCATGTTGTTCTTTCAAACTAGATGGGGTGGGACCTATTGAAAAATAGTCACTAATAAGTTGCAAGGTAAGATTATTGTAATGATTCCCTAAGAATTAAACTTGTAACCATGTAGAAGAACAGATGATTTTGTTATTTATTCACTGTTACCTACTCTGTGTGTGTGTGTGTGTGTGTGTATATGATCTTATATATGATCTACTGTATGCTTATTAGACTTCCCATTATCCATATACTTGCTAGCTGAAGAGCAGTTAATTACAGCACAGACTTGCGGGGCGACCTGAGGGTCTGTTTAAATAATGAGGAATAGTGTGATATAAAATACGTTATTCTAATATTTTGTCCAGTTTTGTTGAAGAAATCGGTAATTGAGGATGAGGGCTTCTCGCATGCTTCTAGGAAACTACTGTGTATTCCTTGACAATTTCATTTTGAGCCATGTTTTTTGGAAACCAGGAGGATTTTGGTTTTGTTATGTCACTGTCTTCAAATTTCTGAAGGATCTAAACAGTAGCTTTCATGTCTCCTGAATTGCTCTTCTCTGTAAATACTTCTGAGTTAATCTACAAAGACTTCTTTGATCTTTTTTTTCCCTCCTCCTTTCAGTTCCTATTATTTTTATTATTTTCCTCTGAAAACCTTCCATATTCCCCTAAGAATATGATTCACAGAAAGTAATAAATTGCTTAAGTGTCATTGCAAGAGTCTTTCTGTGCTGACTTCATGGACGCAATAATTTCAGCCTTTCAGATGGTTTGTATTGGTGTATCTTTGCTGCCTGTTATCACCTGCAGTGTTTTGCATTGGTTTTACCTTCCAGCTTGCTTTCCCTGAATTGCTGGGTTTTAAACTTTCTTCCAAGAGCGAATTAATAGGCATTGTTTGAAGTTGAATTTCACTGTTATCTTTGTGCTGCTTTTTCTTTTTTTTTCTTTTTTTTTTTTCCCCTTGTATAAGGCCTGATTAAAAGCTTACTTATGTTAATGGGAATCTCCTTTTAATACAAAGGCTTTGCAGAAAATTTCGGTCACTGTCTGCTGTTTGTCCACAATTTTTTATTGGCCCCTAGTCTTAGTCCTGGATTCTTGGTGTTGCATGCTTTATCAACAGTTTCCTTGTGTGCAAGGTGAGTACGCTGGCTTACAGTGACTGTCAGTGAAGAAGATGCACTTGAAGCCTGCCTGATCTGCAAGGAAACTAGGGTTCCCTCTCATTAGCAGCACCTTGTTGCACTGACATACTTATTCTTCTCTTCTCTAGTGGGCTATAAACTTTCAAAGCACCCACAGTAGATACTCTGGTTGCTAACATCTGCCTCCAGCCTGTTGGGACCTATTTGGCTTAGTGTTTACACTAATGAACTTAACACAGGAAAGTAGGAGCACTGATGAAATTTCACTGGTGACATGAAGCTGAGACACCGAACTGATACAGTGGAAGCTGAGATTTTAATACAGTAAGACCTAGATGTTCCTGAGGCCTGGAGTGTCGTGTAAGACAAAATTAAATTATTCAAAGTGAAAGATCACACATGCAGGAGTTGCTAGCAACGTTTTAGCTGTAAACAGGTTGTCTGCCAGAATTAAATGATGAGGAAAAGGGCTCTAACAAGCTAGTTAATCATACAAAGAGTGAACCCCTCACTTATTATGAAAACACAGATGCAATCCCAGGATGTATCAGAAGTAATTCTAACAGAGATACGCAGCCTTATGGAAAATGGTAATACGTCAAAACCCTGGTAGGTTCTCCTCTGTAACACTGCGTGCAGTTATAGCCACTCATAATCATAAAAGGTAAATTTTGTGGTGGTGTGGAGACAGCCTGAAACCTTATCACGCAAAAAGAGAGTTAAGTAGCTGGATATTTTTATTTTTGCAAAATGAAGGCTGGGAGGAGGAAGGGCATGATTGCTGTTTTCATGCTCACCTGATGCACTTTCAGACAGCAGATGGGCAGACCTGTGCTGAAGTTAACAGCCATGCTGTCACACGCACAAAAAGCAAGCAACCTGGCCATGCTTTTTTGTCACCTGGAAGTAGAGAGGTTCCCAACTATTAGGAGCAGGAGTTTTTTGGATGGTATTCTGCAATCAGCAGAGCGTGTTTGTGTGTATCCCAGTGACAGCCAAGTCTCTGCTGTCCAAAGCGAGTGCTGCAGTACCCTGATCAGGGTAAAAACCAGAGTGATGCAGGCAGAGAGAGGGCACTGGGGGGCATGCTGTGCATCCGTCAGGCTGGGCTAGGAACATCAGCTGTGATGTTCCTCCAGCTCATGACATGGGTTTGCAGAGCCTCGTGGCTGATCGGCACTCAAATCCATCTTTAGGTGGGCCCTCACCAAATTACTGGGCTCTGTCTTTGTGTCACTCTTCCTGAACAATGTTTTGTGTCCCTTCAGCTGACTGGGGCCATGGTGTAGTCAGATCAAGTGTTCCTGCATTTTTGGGGCTGAGTTAATAATTTCCCCAGACCTCTGGGGATCCCACAGAGAGCTGAGACCTGCATGGAGTTTGCTTGCAGAGGGCTCCATGTGAGGCTCCTCCAGCACACCCAGAGGGCTCCCATGTGAGGCTAATAAGCCTGAGCCGAACCTGGTAGCAAAAATTGGGAGTGTTGGTCCTGTGTCCTCTGGCACTTGTGCAAAGAGATTGTTGAGGCTCCAGAGGTGAATTATTGCGGAGCCAAGCAGAGTTTGGCAAGCGCTGTGAATTTGAGCTCAAAGCTGCACAAAAGCAGCTAAAGCTGTTCCCGGTGAGGAGCTGGCCCCTGAAGCCAGAGCACTGCATCCACTTGATGCTGCCTTTTGTAGCAACCCTGGGCCTGAGCTATTCCTTTTTGTGTGGTGTGAGTAATCCATGGCACCTGGGTGTGCTATCTGCAGAGCTTCAACTGTACTTAGGTTGGTTTGATCCATATTTGAAAGGATTTATAGGACATCTGCAGTTGCAGATTAATTAACTTAGCAAGCGCCAAGGTCCTTTCAGGTATGCCCTCCTGCCCCTCCCTCTCCCCCCTCAATGCTTCTGCACAGTGGGCAGTGGGGTCTGAACACCTCTTTACACGGGATAGAGAATTTCTACTTTCATACCTACTGTTTTCAGGCTGGTAGATACCAGAATTGTCAAGGATTTTTTGTTTGTTGGGTTCCCCCCCCACTCTTTAAAACTTCTGAATTTATCACCCCTATACCCCCTTACCTACATATCTATTATGAGATGACCAAGGCTCTTTTCTTCAAAAAGATCAAGTGAGGAAAAAAAAGTCTTGACATACTGCTTTGTGCTGGCAAATTGTGAGAATGCAGGACAGACACAGATAGTCTAATGCTCTTGAGCATTCAGTTGAACCAGTATGCTATGAAAGAGTTAAATCACTGGTTTTCTTAACTTGCAAATACAAGAGTTTGGCCTCAGGCAATTAGTTGCTGTTTGAGAATGGTTTTGTTGATATGCTGCCATCCTTTCTAGTATTTCAAAAGATTTTTACATTAATATTATATCTGCCCTACAGGTTATTCTGACGAAAGGAAATTTACAGTCTTAGACAAAAATCTTTCAGTGGGTTGTCTCTTTCTTTTTTTTTTAATCCTTCCTCTTCTGTAGGGAGAGGCTTAATCAAGTTATACCTAGCCTATGTCTCTCTAACAAGTGTGTTAAATATGTATCTTCAAAGGTAATCTTGAATAACATGCAGCTAGTTAATAAAAGCAAAAAATGTTCTTTCTTTAATGGGGAAGTTCAGAGAGCTAATTTCTATCTGAATACCCTGCAGATAATCTTTTCCCTGAGCTCCAGGATAGCCTCTTCTCTTCTGGCTAAAGACCTGACTGAATTCCTCTTGGACTCCTCATCTCTTTCATCTGCAGAGTCCGACAGGTGCAACTGTCTCCATCCGTATGAATTTCAGTTGCAGCTTGTCTCCACTGTTCTAAGCAGCAATGAGAAATTTGATCCTAAATTTGTGGTGTCATTTTGCACTGATCTTGTGGAACCAGAACTGCCAAGCTCAGTGTTAAATCAAGAATTTGACTTGCACAAACGAATGGTCTTTTCTGAATACCCTCAGGCTACGTTGTGCTTTAATTTATAAGAGTGCAAGCGCCAGATTTTAATGGAAAGGTCATTATTAATACGTTACTCTTGGGTTTGGCCAATGTTATTTTATCTCTGTAAAATACATACTATAAAAAAATATTTTGGTGGAAAAACGAGACGTGACTAGTTTGGAGTAATTATCTAAACATTTGTGTCAAACTAATGACAGCACTGATCTTTAGCTTTTCTCAGCAAGGCAATTAAGCAATGCACATTTGGTATAATAACTATTGTTTCTAATTTAGCTACTGGGAAGTGATTTTCTTTATTGCTTGATACTTGATCTGAGGCAAGTTTTCTATTGTTGTCAGTGGATGGACTCACAGGGTTCTCATTCAAAGGAGAGCTGGATTTGTTCTTAGAAAGAAGTGGGACAGCTGTTTTTCATCTTCTCGGTATCTGTTCCTTTACTGGACTTAAATGGCTCAACTTTCATTGTATTAATATTCTAAATAAGGAAGAACCTTTATGCATGTGTTAGTTGTACATTGCTCAATCATTACGATTTCTGTTCAGGAATTATTTTTTGAGCCTGTGGGTTTTTTTTTTTTGCACTAGCTTTTACTTGTATTTGGACTGTCGTAGGAAAATTCCCTTCTCTTGCCTCCAGCGCAGAGTAAACCTACTATCAGGGTCAAAAGTGACACAAAATTCAAGTAAAATGAATTCTTGGTCTCAGAAGGTTGACTTGAGCACCTTCTGAGACTAAAAGTGGAAAAGGAGTCACAGTAATCGTATCTTTTAAATCCGAGAACTTGGTAAATTTGATAAACTGTGATGTGTCATCAAACAGTTAAAAAAAATTGTTAAAACTGTCAAGCATCAAGAAATCAAACTACAGTCTGTTAAGAGGAAAAACAAAAAGGTTTTGACAAATTAAGCCATATGTGTTGTGAAATCTTCAAAGTGAGTGTCATGCATGTAGTAGAATACTTCTAACTAGCTTATGTTCAGGTACATGGATTCATTGACCTAGTTAAGTTTGAGCAATGCTGTGACAAGTGATGTTAAAACCACGCAAGCTCATGGGTAGATCTTTCTCTGGCTAGGAGTTACTAAATATATTATATCATTTGGTCATCATAGATTTTTCCTGTATGTGTCAATGCTGTCCAAGTCATCGGTGTGTTCTAGGATCATCACTGCTGTATTCAAAGCTAGTGCTTTCCGGTGTTTTCAGAGCTGGGGTGGTATTCCTCTAATAAAATCCTCTATGATCAGAAATACTTCTTTTAAATAACCTAGAATATTCACCACATTTTTTCATTAGACTGATGATTGTCAGTCTTCTGTCTTGTCTAGCTGTAGGAGAAAGACCTTGAGTGTCAAGAATTCATTTCCAAACTTTGTGCAAGACTGCTTTATGTCTTTGGTGGATGAAAATAATTCCAGGTTTTTCCTCTCTCATTCTCTTCTGACTGCAGTGAGACAGAATATGTTTCTGCAGTCTATATAGTAGGGGTATTTCAAATTCAGAGAATGGTAGAGACCCTGACTTAAGCTTGGTCCTGCTCACAACTTTGATTATTTCTTGATCTTTGCATCTTCTAAAATGTTTCTGTAAGCAAGAGACTATTTCGGAGTCTACGTTGCTTCTGCTGTCACTGAAATTATCTGCTTTCTCTTGCCTTTTTAGATCTCCAAGTTGACTTGAGCTGTCAAGCTGTAATTCTGTGGGAATAAGTCTGAGTGTCTCATAATTTCAATTTTAGATGTTTTCGGGAATGCAAAACATAGATTGCACATTCATGCGGTCTGAGTAGTAATCTTATGCTTAACTGGGGAAATATTTAGAAGCATTCCTTGGGCATTTGCAGGAATTCTGTCTCATGTTTGTCTTTTGAAAGCAATACAAAAGTAATTGTTTAAAGATCTTAATCTTAGAGCTCAGTATTGGTTGCATCAAATGTGATTAGATATTTTTTTAATACTGTATTGCTAATTCACAGGTATTCGTCTCCTCTAGTCCTACTCAACTATTTACATTTTGGTCTGAAACTCTGAGTTCCCTCTGTCTGCTGTGATTTTCAAATCCTACTCATAAAAAATACTGGAGTTCCAGATTCACAGCAGAATGTTAAATTACTTCGGGTTTGTGATATTAGTTACATTAACAATGGATATTACTTACTAAAGAAGTTGAAGAGTGATAAAAAGTTACCATTTCATTGATGCAAAATTAGTGAAATACTTGGGTCTTTGTCATCAGTGCTTTTTGAAATGAAACTGCTGCATCAGCAGCGTTGGAGTCTGGCATTAATTCTTGTGGATTCGAAGCCTGATTTAACCATAGTTAAACAGCACTACAGTGCTGGTTTTGCTGCGTGGGTAGGGCGTAAAGGCTTTTAAAAGTCTCCAAGGCCTTTTCTGGTCTTCTGAAGTTAGAAAATGATTATTGGCATAGCGTGGAGGGAAGACTCCTGTAGGGCACCTAATATACTAGTTGCAATCATGTATTCCTTAAATCCAGATGACTTACCTTCCAACGACTAGCTAATATATTTGACGAAGCCACTCAGCTACTCTGTAATTAGATTTCTCTGGTGGGAAATAATCCCATGTTCCTTGAAACGGAACTCCTAAAGGCTTGGGAAGTGCTCAGGTGCCCGAACAGAGGTATGCATGTATTTTGTCACAGCTATAGACAGTGTTACAGCTGGGGAGTCATTAGGAGCTGTTGCTTCTTTCCATTCTTCAGGATATGATGCAATAGGCAATAGCGTGCGATTGTAATTATTTCAGTAAATTAATAATTCAGGTTAGTGTATTAGTTTGTGATGATATATAATTTCAGATTATATTCCTCAGCAAAGTTTTTGACATTTTTTCCTACAGTATCCTTGGGTCTTAGCTTGGCTGTTATGGTTTGGATAGGTGGGCAGCTAGGTGGGTAAAAGAACCAGTTGGATGGTTGGATAGTTGGCCAGAGGGTCATGGTTAATGGGTCATACTCTACTTGGTGGCCAATAGGTAACAAGTGGAGTCTGCAGGGGTCTGTCCTGGACCTGTCCTGTTTAACATCTTTAGCAATGACCTGGAGCAGGCAAAACAGTACACTCTCAAGTTTGCAGATGACAGCAGACCAGGAGGCCCAGTTGATATGCTGGAGGGTAGAGCTGACAACTAGGGGTACCTGGGCAGGCTGGAGGGAGGGGCCTGCAGGAACCTCACAAAATTAAGCAAGGACAAATGCCAAGTCCTGCGCCTGGGGAAAAGAAGAACCCCTGGCAGAGATACAGGCTCGGGACAGAGGGGCTGCAGGGAGCAGCTCTGCGGGAAAGGCCTTAGGGGTGCTGGAAGACAGCCAGGTGCCACGAGAAGTTGTGCCATCTCCATGCTTGGAGGTTTTAAAGACTAGACTAGACAAAACCCTGAGCAACCTAGTCAGACCTCGTGGCTGAGCCTGCCTTGAGCCAGAGGTTGGACTTAAAGACTTCCTGAGGTCCCCTTCAACCTGAAATGCCGTATCCTGTGATTCTATGACTTCTTATTTATTCAACTTCAGATTTTAATTTGAATTTTAAATTTGCCTTGGTAATTTAATTTGCATGTCTAAAATGTTTACATGCTCAGTCTGTTCTATGACAAATTCAACTAACGCTTACTCTGTGTGTGTGCGCGCGTGTGTCTTAGTGTTCCGTTTTAAAAAAAAAAAAAAATCTGGGCCTTTACCAAGCTCACATTTCAAAAATAATTGTTATATCACAAGTGTTATTTGCATCTCTGTGCTTATTACTGGTTTCTTTTGTGCTTATTTCTTGTGTAAACTTGCCACATGATTAATACACTTTTTTGTTTCAACAGAGGGAGAATATATCAAGATGTTCATGCGAGGTCGACCAATCACAATGTTCATTCCTTCTGATGTAGAAAACTATGATGATATTAGGACAGAGCTGCCTCCTGAAAAGCTAAAACTGGAGTGGGTGTATCCTTGATATCAGTAACTATTTGCTGTTCCCTTCTTGTCTTGTATTGCCTTTTTTTTTTTCCTTTAGAATCTGGTCTTGTGTCTTCTCTGTTCAGAGATAAAAATTACTTAAAAGTGGGGGGGGGAAAATTCAGTTTAATATAACAATTGAAAATATTTGTAGCTACTGTATGGTACGACTTTAAGTATGACTTTAATATGTAGGCACAGAAAAGCCGTACTTCTTATTTGTTTTGCTGTTAAAACTAATTGCAATTTATTTTCAGTGTGGAAGAAAGTGTCTTTGGAGTGTTGCAGAGTTTCAAAAATGTCCCCATCTGCCCTGCACTATATTAATGTAAGCTTTGCATTCAGGAACAGTGTTAATTTTCAATCTGTTCATTTTTAGGAGGTTTTAGAGCCATGGAAGATCTTGCATTTCTCATTGTCGTTCACCTATGGAATGAGGATTGCAGAAGCAGCCATCCTTTGCACTGCTTCTGTGTTTCAGCTCCAAAATGAAGGGGTTAATTTCTTGGAGACTAGTTTGCATTAAATGCACTAAACAAATTTATCGTTTGAAGAATGGAGTTGGTGCGTGGCTGAGAACAATTCTCCAGGCTTAGTAGATCAGACGTTAAGTTCATTAGAAGAGACGTGCTTTTGCACATATTTGGGTCTTCCTGTCGTCCGCTCATCTCTGCAGATTCTTCCAGTAAGCTGTGATTGTATAAGTAAGTTTCGTAGTACTTCAGTAAAATAACATGTCTAGGCAGCACTTGAGTTGGTGTAATAATCTCAAGTTTGATCCTTCTGATGTTGCTGAAAGCAGGAAGATTTTTAGGAATGTTGATGATACACTGTCATATGTCAGGATATGTACAGACAGAGGCTGCCCGTACCTCTCTCAGCATATATGTTAGTGACTAAGGCATACATACATTTTAAGCCACCCCTTGTTACTTGCTTTAGGAAAGAAGATATCTCTATTATTTTTCCTGCCTTTATTAACTAATAGATGTTTGAAACAGAGAATGTTGAGTACTTGGTTATGAAGAGCAGCTGTGGAGCTCATGTCCTCTGAACTTTTCAGTGAGACTGTGGAAGCTTAGACCATAAAGGAGGAAAGTTTTGGATCAAAAGTCTGACTGGAAGGAAAACGGAGCTCTTATTCATGCTTTGCAAAGTTGTGGTGCCCAGCTTTCCTACTGTCACAGCTCTGGGTGCTGATGCTGGCACTCATATGACTGTGGAGTGAATTGAGTCAGTCACTGATCTGGCTGAAATGTAATCTTTTTTTGCAGAGTTAACTTTCAGCAGGATCAACTCATTAATTTGGTTTGCCCCACAAACATGCAAGGGCTAGAACTGGCATACTGGAGGAAGATCAGATCTACTTTTTCAGCAGCAGTGAGCAGTTTGGACTGATGAAAAGTGATCATGAAATCACACCCTCAGTTAAGTAGGTGCAAATCCCAGTGTGGATACACTTATTTAATGTCCAAGGACCTTAAGTTCAGGTTAAACAAGTTTCCTGCTGAGGGCTAATTAAAGTGAAATAAATCTAGTCTAAAGAGAATGTCCATCTGTGTTTGGAATCTTTTTAAGGAAATGTCATCCTAAATCAGACCAGTGTATTTATGAGTGTAGGCATCTTTTGGATATGATGGTGAAGAAAACAGTGAGGAAAAGGCAGTAAATTTTATGAGGGTTCAATGTTGATCTCTGAAGTTGCACAAAATTGCTCTTCAGTTTTGGAGACAGGAAGATACAGCAGCAGAAGATCTTGTACTTCATGCACAGGTTTAGCAAGGGGAAGAAATCTGCAAGCCAGCTCTAACTTCCAAATATGATGGCAAACTGAAGCCTGTACACCTTGTTAAAAAGGCATGGGAACAGCGATTCACAGAATATTTTAGTAATGTCAGTGTTCTGCAACTGAAAGGTCAATTGAATGTTGAATTGTTCAATCTATTAGTTTTGTTTTGAATGCCTTTAATTCTCCTGCCTTCTGGATGTTTGTTTATAATTGGGTTTTCCTTCGATATTACTGTTTTGGAAGATGCTGATTGACTATGAACAACTTCAAGGCAAGAACAGAAGGATTCTTGGGGTGGGTTTTTTGTTTGGGTTTGGTTTTTTTTTTGTGTGTTGGTTGGTTGGTTGGTTTGGGAGAGGGGTGTCCTTTTTAGATGAACTGTGTCCTGCAGGTATATTCAACTACTGATACACAGTACTGTAGACTCAACAGAGCATGCTTAGCTTTTGTCTGCCTTGCAGACTACTGTCAACTGAAGAAATACCTAAGCTGCTTGGCAAGATAAAGCAGCTCGTGGGGAAGTCTGAGCTCTCGACTATGTCTGGTTCCTCAGTGATTTCATTTAAATTTAATAACTTTGGTTGGATATCCCTGCATTGTAGTGCAATCTCTCCTACTGCACTTCAGAACTGGTTAAAGCATATCTGGCATTCCTAGTAATAGTGAAATGGGCTTATTTAGCAGCTACAGAGATCACAGTCAGTGCTGCTGTTGACAGGCAATGACTTTATAGACTCTTTCTCCCAATGTATAGTAGCTCAGTTTCTGGAGGGTATTTCTGACTCTGTTTTATAAGATTATTTTTAGCACTGACGCTCTTCTTTCTAAGAATAATTGAAGTCAGCAGTAAATGTACTATTGAATTCTGATGTACAGTGGCTCACTTTTCATGAGGGCCATGGCTATTCTCAGCCAATTTAAAAAAAAAAAAACACAACCCAAAACCAAAAGCTGTTAAGCATGTCAAGTGTTGTGACAAAACAGTCCTTGTAATTGGTGAGAAACATTCACAATATGAAGACAACCATCTCTGAATTTCCGTGGTTGAAACATCAGTCTCACTGAAAGATTAACATTGAAATTTAGTGGAAATTAAGCATCAAAGTTGTGTCACCCCTTCTTCTGTGGAGTCAATTATTGTATGAATGTATCTGCTGCTTTATTCTGAGTGTGTGGAGGAGGAAAGAACTGCTATGAAGCAACAACCCCTCTCATTTTCTCTCAAGATAGTCTGGGATAGAGAATGAATAAAGCAGCAAATTTCTTCTGTAAACAGGTTGTTCCTTTACATGCTCCTAAAAAACACACTCCTAGAAAATGCAGCCACTCTTTGGTACTTTATTATGTAGGAGGGGTAAAGGAAGTGAATGGACTGAGAAAATGTAACCATTTTTTGGAGCCTCATGAATGCCAGAGCTCAATGGTGGGTGCCAAAATATTTAGCCATAGCTTTGCATGGTAGACTTCTGCTGTGGAAAGGCATGTTTGCGTAAATCATTAATACTTTTCTAGGATGAATGTTCAAAGATGTCAATCTTAACAAATCCTTATCAATACACTCCCTATTGTATATAGCAGATTAACAAGATCTGCCTTTCTCTGAGGAGGAGGTATTTAGAATAGCATTCTTCATACTTCAGGATAGAAAAAATATTTTCATTGGTTTGTAGCCCATCGTTTTTGAAAGTTCAGTGGTCTGGTTGTTTTGGTTTGGTTTGTTTGTTTTTTTTTTTTTTATAAAAAGCCATTCTGGAGTTCCTTTTTGTTCCATCTGTGTTTAAAAGAAGAATAAAGAGGAAAATTTAGTGGGAAAGTAAGTAGTGATGGAGGAGAAACAGAAGCATCCTTTTTTTCCTGCCCTCAGCATTGTGTTGTATCAGCATTTCTCTCAATATCATTTGCTAAGCAAGCCAGTGAAAAATCTCTGCTTCAGAGGAGCCATTGTGTTGTTCCATAATAAATGAAAGACAGCAAGATATAAATCTGGTTTGTTTTCCGTACTCCTAAAGAGATTTAATTGAGAACTGAATGCAGTGTCCCTCTTTGAACCACTATTTAGTTACAGCATGTGTTTAATTTTGCAAGTGTTCCTGTGGTATAGCAGTCCTGTGGTTTGATGGGACTGCAAAAGAGGAAAGGTAGTGTGGTGGGGGATTTTGGGGGGTGAGGGCATTCGAAGGGGTGTGGTGGTATTTTTGGTAGAAAGGTAGCCCTTTTGCAAGTAGGATATAGGCCAGGCTGTCAGCTTAGGAGATGTCAGTTTAGATACTCCCAAACTTGGACTACTGCACCTGCTTTCATTTATGAGAAAGGGACAGCTTTATCCATCCGGCTTTCTCCTTGTCGGTCTTCAACTTCCTTTTATTTACCTGATTAACCAGGACCTAAGACTGGAGTCCTTTAGCTAAAGTTGCTTAATGTATTTCCCATATTTTCCTTGCTGTTGCAGGTGTGTTAGTTGGCACTGAAGTGGGGACCTCTCTGAAATGCAGGATGTAACAGGAAAATTATATTTTTTGAGGCTACAGAGCTACTGTTAAAGTCTGAATTTTGATCTTAATTGTACATAGTGACCCTGGGAACTGAAATACAGGCAGCCAGCCACATTAATAGTCTAGGTGAAGAAAATTGCACCTGTTTCAAAGAAATAACAAGTTGTAGTAACGTTTGATCAGTGCTAACCAAGGCTGGTTTGCAGTGTGTAAAACTTCTGAAAGTCATTAGGAGTCCTGCAGGTTTCCTACAAAAATCATCCCTTTTATATATTTCGGGTAGATTTGGATAGAATATTTTTCACTGTGTCAGTTCCTTTTGAGTTGTGTTTGTTTTAAAAATACTCTAAAACAGTCTAAAGAAATATTTCCTGAACTTGGCAGCTGCTGTGCAGAAGCTTGCCTTTTTCTGAAGGGCATTAGGAATTTTCACACGCTTGTTTTAAAAGGCCAAATGCAAGTAATACTCTGGTGTCTGGGGTGCAGATGCACAGCTCTGTTGCTGTAAAAAATGTTAAGCCAGTACAGTGAGTCCTACTGTTACCTAATGAAACTTCTCATGGAGGTTTTTACAAAATGACAACACTGTATTTGTTTTACTTCAGTGTGCCTTATATATTTTATTTTTAACATCAATGAGCATCACTTTTTAAGGGATTTGGTTTCCTGAAGTCCAATGGTATGGGGTTTGTTTTGTTTTGTTTTTTTAAACTGTGTTACTGAAATGGTGCTGTAGTTTCAGAGAAGAAACATAAAGGGCATTTGCTGACATGAGAGCTCCCCAGGAATCTTTAAAAAAAAAAAAAAAAAGTAGGTATTTTTTTTCTGGTATACAGTGATTATGAAAACCTTGACTTTTAAAAAAATATACGTATAGATATGGGTATCGTGGAAGAGACTGTCGAGCCAATGTTTACCTCCTTCCTACCGGAGAAATTGTATATTTCATAGCATCAGTGGTGGTACTATTTAACTATGAGGAGAGAACTCAGCGACACTACTTGGGTCATACAGACTGCGTTAAATGGTTAGTATATAACAGTTGCATGTAAGTATGTGTGTAATAATGCAGAAATGTATTTTTTTATTCTCTCCTTCTGTATGTATGAGTTCATCAATGTCATCATAATTGTAGTTACTTTCTGTTTCATCAATCCCAGTAGATTTCACCGTAGTAAACACTGCACAAATGAACGGTGCTAGAGCAGTCCATGCTAGCTTAGGGTTTCTGGCTTAAATGTAAAACAACGGGATATGTAGACAATCTAAAGAGTGCCAGATTAGAGAAAGGATCTTTATGTAAATTATTCTAAACAGATGTCCCAGAAATTACAAATTATTGTCAGCCTGATTCTAAATCAGAGATTTACAGGCAGTATGGCAAAGGTGTAGTCTTAAAGGAGAATTAGAAAACCAAACGGAAAACTGAGCAATAATTTTCTCATTTTTTAGTAGATGCCCCATCCAAGTATTAAGACTGTCTGGGAAATCAGAAAGGTGTTTACAAAACAAAACAGAGAAGCAGGGAAATTGAAGCCAATGTCATTGTTGGCAGCAACTGCAAAGGCAGTTGCTGACTTTACGATGTTAGTCTGAAGAGTAGTGCGCATAATGTAATCAATATAAGCTCCCTACTGTACCTGAATGGAGAATAGTTGCCATCTAAACCTCTTTTCTCCTAGCTGTGCTTTGAGAACTGTAATTGCTTCCTGTGGGAGGAATACTGTCAGTCTTGCATTCTTCACTTTCTTTCAAAATACTAGACTGAACTGAGTGGTTTTGGTGTTCATCACTCTGACCTCTTCAGGCTCCCTCTTTCCTGTTTCAATGGCTTTCTTCATCTTTGTAATTTTACAGAGAAAGCAAATAAGAAGGTCAGTCAAAAAATCACTAGGACTAAGAGGATGCGTACTCTGAAATTGCACTGTTTTTTCACATCAGCTCCAAAGCAAAATGTGATAAGCAAAAGCAGATTTTTACTTACCCTAGTAGTGCACCATACTGGAGAATTTCGTTAGTACAATTACATCAGTAATTCATTTCAAGTGGCAGTAATCCCTGACTCCTGGGTGCACAAGCCCTCAGCCAACTTTCCAGCTGTTTTTTCCCCAGGTTCATGCTGTCTATAGGTTTAGGTATAAAATGTGCTGTAGTCTTTATAAATATGGCATATAACTATGCGTAGGAAGTTCATCATGAGACAATGTATATTTTGTTACAGTGGACTCCCAATATAGTGCAAACCTTAGATTTGTCGCAGCACATGTGGAGGTGGCTCTTCTGGCACTCCTGGTTTTGTGCCAGCAGCCATCACAAGAACCTGATTGACCCATTAGTACAGTGTGTAATGAAATAGTCTGATGAAAACATTCAAGGTGTCTCATAAAAAGTGGGATTTAGGATCATAAGTGTCTTCATGGGCTTCTATTGAGAAACAAAAAAAAAATTACAAAAAACCTCTCAGTTTTGAAGACCTATGACAGCAAAAGCAAGTCATATTTCTGTCTGTCTTAGTCTTGCAGTTCATCCAGACAAAATTAGAATTGCAACAGGACAGTTAGCTGGAGTGGATAAAGATGGAAGGGTAAGTAATAGAGCTGTTGAGCAGTAGTATCTTGTTTTGAAAATTAGGAAAAAGTGTTTTGGTTTTTTTAAATCTCATCATCGCCTTCTGTTTGCAGTGTATTTTATGCACTGCATTTACTGAGCTATTTTGCTGTTTCTAAGGTAACAGCCTATATCTCTAGCAAAAGACAGTAACAACTAAGCACTCAGCCATACATCAAAAAGAGCAGAAGCTCATAAAGTCCTTTGACACAGGAAACTCAATTTTAATTCTGCAAGCAAATGTGAAGCTTGTAATTAATTTATAAGGCCACATCATTTCTGTCACATTTCTTTCAATAAGTCTTCTCCCAGAGGAGAACAAGTCCCCAGTTCTGTGGGTCATTGTACTCTTAAGGCTTCATGCAAGAGGAAACCAGCTTTGAGAATTCATGGAAGGTGTGTCAAGCTTTCCTACAAACTTCCTCATTTGAGAGCAAGTGCATTTAAATGCTCTTGTCCCTGGCTGTTGGTGAACTCTGTCAGAATTTGAATAATTGGATTATCTTCATGAAGTTATAGACAGAGAAAAAACAAAAGGGAGGGGGGGAAGATACTATGAGGTGTAGAAGCACATTAAATATAAACCTTATTCAGATGTTCAACTGAATTTCTTAGATTTTGTAAGAAATTCATGTGGGTTTTTTTGTATAGATATTGTTATGATTTCCACTGAACATTTGTTGAATCTCTTGTCAGGGCCGGTTGGTTTGTTTTTCCATCAGTGGGATGATTTATTGTCACTTTCTATGGTGAATGCTGTCCTTAAGCCAACTTAATTCCCACTTTATT
This sequence comes from Ciconia boyciana, assembly GCF_034638445.1. Classification (NCBI taxonomy): domain Eukaryota; kingdom Metazoa; phylum Chordata; class Aves; order Ciconiiformes; family Ciconiidae; genus Ciconia; species Ciconia boyciana. The sequence continues at coordinate 101,477,861 of NC_132936.1, read as the reverse complement.
TGTGATTGTTTCACATTTATGAAGCTGGTTTGGGATAGTACTTGTATGAAATATAACCATGGAGGTTTTCATTGAGTGGTTGGTGATGGTTAGGGGACTTGTTGCACCAGGGGTTTTTTTATTTTATTTTTTTTCCTACTTTATATATTAAAAAAACCCCAAGGTTTGATCGTTATTCTCAGTTGATCCACAAGATTGCTAAGTCTGGGGTCTGAAATGCAAGATGACTCTTCCATTATTTGTTCAATGACTTAAACTGGTCAAAGATTTATTTTCACAATTACCAAATGCCACCATACTTAATTTCTTGCCTCGACGGCACTGCTGCCATGTTTGTAGCCCAGACATAGGGAGCAAGATTGTCTTGACTCTCACCTTTTGAGCTTCAAGATACTATCCAGCGGCATTGTTAGCACAGGTCATCCTGCATTTCGGTCTGCAGTTTGTAATTCAGGTAGCATCTGCTTAACAAAACTTGACACCTGCATACGATGCTTTCACTGTTGATGACGCTGTTTGTCCCATTGCTTTTTCACGCAGCCTCTGCAGCCCCATGTTAGAGTATGGGACTCGGTGAGCCTGGTGACGCTGCAGGTTATCGGCCTCGGGACTTTTGAGCGTGGAGTGGGGTGTTTGGATTTTTCAAAAGCGGTAAGATGGGTGCAGTTACTTGCTGTGTTAAATAATTTATCCAATCCTATGTAAACAGGAGGGAAATCTCTGGAGATTTTTGTATGTGGTTGTCTAGCTGATTCGTTTTGGTATTAAAAGTGTGTCAGTAAAGTTTGTGTATACTTTATAAAACCAGCTGACAGTGAGCTAGCTGGAAAAACAGGAAATTGCACATGTAAAATTGTGGTAACAAACTAGCACAGTGAATAAATAGCAGGCAAGAAAAGCCTTAACTAGAAATTGAAGTCTGTGCTGGGTTTGGTGGTTTGGTTTTGTTTGTGAGGGGCTTGGTTTTTTGTTTGGGTGTTAAAAACAAGTTTGTTAGTGAGGTTTGTGAAGACAAATTTTAGTGAGTTCTAATAGAAAGGATAACTTTTCTGGTTGCACAGCTGGAGTAGATTTTTATCCACCACCAGGAAATTAAAAAAAAACCAAAACCATTATCTTGTGCTATTTTTTCATGAGGAATAATTTGTTCGATTTGTGCCTTTACTTCTACATAGAAAAAAAAAAAGAATGGAAGTCTTGTTACTGGGCCCACAGAATTTATCAGAAAAATTAGTAGCAAATGGAGATGTGCTACTTGGCATTGATAAAGTTCTCATTTCAAAATTGGCAATGAGTTTCTTTTTTGGTAAAATAGGTGTATATTTTAATCTTTAAGCTGCCTTTGTATTTTCGCCAAAGCACTAAGACATACCAGACCTGAAAACCCAGGATGTGATTCTTGCATCCCAGCAAGAAGAATTAATACGTGTCAAAAACAAAAAATGCAGAAAAATAATGTCTGCTGTGTTTTGCTAATAGAGGAAGAGATTCACAGCACATCTGAGGTGGGAAGGGAGGTTCTGGAGATCACCTCATCCACCATCCTGCTCACAGCAGGCTCAGCCAGAGCAGGCTGCTCAGGGCTGTGGTCCAGCTGGGTTCTGGGTATCTGCAAGGGTGGAGACTCAACAGTCTCGCTGGGTGACCTGTTGAAAAGAAATGCTTACACATTGGAATAATGAGGAATACTGTCATTCCTGTCACTCTAACAAATCAGTAAAACTTTTAAACTCAGACACATTTTTTTCCAAGGTGAACAAATACATGTTCCATCATTTTAAAAACAAAACAAACAAACTAAACCTAAGGTATTTTTGAGGACTAGGTTTTAGTTTTTATTAGTTTGTTTTGCAGCTGAAACTGATTTTGATACCTTATTACAGTCTCATATGATTCCTCACTGGACTGAAACAGTGAATGTGCAGTATCTAGAACTGTGTTTCTACCACATAATTCCATTAACCCACACAAGAGCTGTGTATTTCACCAATGCTGTCTTCAGGGTATCTTTCCACTTAATTATTAACATGTGTATTTGCATATTACTGCTCATAATAGTATTAGTATTTGGGAATAAAAATTTCAGCCACCTCTATTTTCATAATTTGTTAGAGAATGCGGTTGAACTGCAAGAATCAACTTTAAAATAAATAAGGCCTCCTCCAAATCTTTCTACACTTGTCCTTGAAACAACCGGTTTGTGCAAGTATGTGTTGCTGTGAATAAGTATGTTTTTGTTCTAAGATCTTCTGTCTCCTCTTTTAATTCCATATAGCCATATTTACCATTTTGTTGTAAAACTGTTCAAAATAAGCCGTTTCAGTTATTTAATATTGTAGATGCCAGTCTTTCTGCTCTGTAAGCATCACTTTATTCAGAAAGTGTTACCTTTGCTGCAGTTTTACCAACTACGTGATGAAACTGCTGGTACTTAATGCTCCATGAGGAAAAAATGAGATGTGCTTACAAAAGTTGATAATGTAAAGTTGTGTGTATGTGATGGTGACATTTAAGAAAAAAACCATAAGTTGAGCTGTGCGTCTGTCCTCTGAGACCTGAGGAAAAACAAAATATTTGCAGAATAGAAAAAGGGAGAAACTTCTTTGCTACTAGCATGATATTGCAAACAAGAAAGCAAAAAAAGGACAACAACAAAAACAAACTAAAAGGGAAAGACTTGGTAAGAATACTTTTAAAACTTTCCTAGAATATTATTTGAAGCATGGTCATGTTTTGTGAGATTATGCAAAAATCTATGTCTGTCTTTAGGAGAAAAGGAAAATACCAGATATATTGAGGTTATAATTACTTTGAAAGGACTTGCTTAATTTATATTTGTACCTTTGTGGTTTTCTTAAAAATACTACTGCCTTGACCTGTTTCTAAATGGTGTATGATAGTACTTTGTCAGCACTTCTTTTTTTCTTTTTCCTTTAGGATTCTGGTACTCATTTGTGTGTAATTGATGACTCTAATGAGCATATGCTCACTGTGTGGGATTGGCAAAGGAAATCAAAAATAGCAGAAATAAAGGTAATTATTGCACAAATTAATGTTCTGAAATACAAGTGGTTTTATTCCCATAAATACAACAGTTTGTGAGACACACATTTGATCTTACTTGGAAACTGCAACTGTAATACTGCTGGCTTGTGTAAGGGCACAAAAGAAATGTATTCTTAACTTGTATATTGGAAGAGGTTTGAATATTGGAGTGCTTATAATTACATTTTACTCATCCCTAAGTGCCAATCCAAATAAAGCAATTCTCTAATATTTTCCTAATTTAAAAAAAATAAATCCTGGGAACTTTAAGAAACTGAAGTGATGATTCAGTCTGTAGTTGTTTGTTTAAAAAAAAAAAATACTTTTAGACATTCCTTATTTTCATTTTTGTCTGAATCGAGTTCCAGACATTGATTCTTGCTACATGTGTCTCTTCTCATTTGAAGTCCATGAGTACTTTTGTAGATTGCGGTCTTATTTGCTTTCCTGTTTCTTTTGTAACCTTCTAAATTTCTGATCGATGAGAAGCATTCAGAGGCGTTGCACTCAATGTTCATGTAAAGTTGTGATTCCACTGGAAACACCCAATCCAATAATAACTTGCTATGGAAGTCCATATTTTGAGACATCTTGCTTTGCATTATACAATATCAAGCAAGGAGATACTACATGGATGTAGAACTGAGTATTTTTAAATTTTTTTACTCATGAGTCAGCAAGTGGAATAGTCTACAAGCATATGTGTCTATATGATTACAAACTTGCAATTTCAGATAACAAAGTCAGGTTGGTTTGACCCATTTTCTTTAAATTATGTTGACCAATACTAATTATATTCTGTTCTGTAAGTTTTAATGTAATTCTTTGACAGTATTTTTATTTCCTTGCTGATATTTAATGTGAAGCTATGTGGCACATGCCTTGTATTTCCTATTTTATTGACATTATGTTTTGACTATTTTCACTCACCAGGGGGTTCCTTGGTGTTTCAGAATTGAATCAAATTTGGCAGGGACAGCCTGCCCTTCAGTACTTATTCACATTTAGGACTTGATCTTGCAGTATCTTAAGCACCTTCCATGACAGGTGGTGTGAGCAGAGTTTCATCCCTTGAGCTAGGGTGCAAAACGGAAGCCTTTTCGCAGCTGCACTCCATTTAAATTTTTCAGTCCTTAGTTTCCATATGATTTGCGGATATAGCAGATCCGCTCGTGTGGAAGAAACTGTGCGTGAGAAGCATAATTCGATAAATATGGCCATCAACAAAAAATGAAACTTAAGAAGGTTGTTTTCCTAAAGTGAGCCAAAAATGGTGAGGAGGGTACTCCCACAGGTGCTGATTCAGCAGCACTTTTATGTATACTCCTTTAAAGCATGGGCTTAAATCCCATAGAAGTAAATGCAATGATGTATTTACTTAAGTGTTTTGTTAGAGTCATTGCCTCCAGGAGATTGTCTTCAAAGACAGTTTAGTTGAATACACATTAGAAGTTGGATAAATGGCCAGTCAGTTTGTTGTTTGTAAAATCTATTGGTAAAGGATGAAATACTGACTGAGATGTTAGTAATTCAGTAACAGTATATGCAGCCAGTAAAAATACAAAGGTGGGACTCTTATGTTTCAGAGTTTTGAGTTATGCATGTTTCTTTTTTTCTTCTTTGTGAGGAAGAAAGGAGAGGAAGAAAGAACCCAAAGGAATTTTTACAGAATTTCAGAAAGAGAATGATTAATATAATCCTACTATGTTACCATTGTCTCAGTTGCCTCTGTCACAGCTTTGTTATCCAGAATAGCAAACTAGTCTGTGTAGAAACTAAGCAGGGTTTTCAACCCAGAAAGGTGTCTTTTATACATCATTCGCTTTCCATGGCAGAAGTCTTAGCTATTCCAGAGGGCAGAAGCTTTTGTGATTTAAAAAGTGAATGTAAAACCCTGACTTTTCTATTGAAGTTTATAAAGATCTCTCATGAATGTAAAAAATCAATATATATAAAATGATATGTGCAGTCATTCAGACAGTTGATTTAGCACAGAACACTTATGGATTCTTTCAAGCGTGCAATGAGCTGTCTAGTTCCTCATATCTCTATTCTGAAACTTGGGATTTTACATGTGTTTCTAGTAGTTAATGTCCCATCTGAATAAACATTATTTCTGTTACTATTTCAGACTACAAATGAAGTTGTTCTTGCTGTAGAATTCCATCCAACTGATGCAAATACCATAATAACATGTGGCAAATCTCATATATTTTTCTGGACCTGGAGTGGCAATTCATTATCAAGGAAGCAAGGGATATTTGGGGTAAGAATGTCTTGATATCAGGTCAGTTTTAAATCAATGGAATGATCTGCTCACACTTTCTATAAATTTGCTCCGTTGTTACCACGTACTGTTTGAGCAGAGATGTAAACAAACAAAAACGGTTAAATTCTGCTTATGTGTATGCAGGGTGTATGGGTGTGGATACATTATACTAATTATGTAAAGAGTACAAGCAATTATCCCTTTCTTTTGCTTATTTTGTTTCAGAAATATGAAAAACCCAAATTTGTTCAGTGTTTGGCTTTTTTGGGAAACGGTGATGTGCTCACTGGAGACTCAGGTGGGATAATACTTATATGGGGCAAAACTACTGTAGAATCTACTCCAGGAAAAGGACCTAAAGGTAGGATACATTCACAGTTAATAGCGTATTTTAGATAGTCTGTAGAAGACAAACATAAAGGATTGCATTAGAAAAGGAATAGGGAAACAGACCTGGCTAAAGGTGTACACTTCCTGTTATTAACAGGTGGTACTAAACTCCTTCGAGTCTCATGAATTTGCTGACTTAAGAGCAATCTAGAGTTTCTCAATAATTAATGAGACCGTGCCTGAAATGAACGAAAACTACTTTATCTAAATGTTTTGCATTTAAAAAAATGTGCAGTTAATCAGCTTTCCTTTCATCCTGAGATTTGAAAAAGGCTGCAGGATCAGTTTGAGGATTCTGCAGGCTACCTTTGCCTCTTAAAGCTTGTGTTGTACCATGCTTAGTCTCAGACAAATGCCATTAAGTGTTGAAGCTGAAGTTAATAGGACTTGTATGTTAGGGAAAAATATAATGCATAGTTGTACCAGTTACGCAAATAACAGTATCTGGTTTAGCAGATACTCAAGTCTTGGCTGTAAAATATAGTTTAAAACCCATCTTATTTGAAATTTGGGTTAAACTTACTCTTTAGGGCAAAGCTTTTGCAAAAAAGAAAGGAAAATGATTTGTTACCCAACGTATGCAGACCTGGCACAGTTGAGCCCTAAGGTAACTTATAAATTCAGGGATAATTTATTTTACTTGGCAGCTATTTCAAACACTCTGGTTTAAATTGGTATGCCAGGAAAACAGTCATGTAAAAAATAAATTTTTAACAGTAAGTCTGTTTTTGTAGGTAAATCTTTTTCTTGTCTTTCAAGCTAACTGCAATGGAAAAGTAATTTAACAAATTATCGGATGTTTAATTTTGCAGTTCTTGTGCAAAAATAACCTTTTCCCAGTATAATCTTAAAAGATATGAAATATATCTTGAGCCATAGGCAGAGTCAGCAAAGTTAAGCTGGTATTTATTTGGGTGGTGTTTGAGGCTTTTTTTGTGATTGCTATTTGAAAATACGCAAGTTTCAAAGCACCAGAATCTTGCTTTTTAAAAAATATACTTTCCTACAGCAGTTCTTCTGATACGAAGATCAAATTAGGATGCAAAAGGCTTCCTTTGCTACCTTTGTTGTTTAATTTTCTCATGTCTGTTTCTTTCTTCCTAGTGTTTTCCTTTGGGTAGACTACTATATTGATAGATGCCAAATGCTGGTTATACTATTTTTAAGTGAGGCAACATCCAGCATTAGATATTAGGTTCATGCATCCTGGAAACTTTGCTATAAATAGTTTGCTTTTTATTCCCATAAGACTATAGACAAAAAGTCTTTGAGTTTCTTTTAATAAAATAACTTTAATTCTTTTCTAATAATGACGTGCTAAATATTTATTGACTCTAAAGGACAGTTTCTCTTGTATCTAGAAAAACTGTGTTCCCTTGGATAGCAGAGAAATGAAAGCATTTTGCAAATAGTTGCTCTTGCCTTCACAAGTTGTAGGACAATCAATCTCAAAAAAGTTTCTATTCAGAAAGGCAGGTCCTTTGTTTTATCTTTTTATCCTGTAAGAAAACACTACCACCTTGTGTTTGCAATACTAATGCAATACTAATAGCCTGACAGTCCAAATGTAATTATTTATTATATGCTGTTACTTTATTCTTCTGCCAAAAGGCACAGCTTCTTGTAAACCCCAGGTGAAAAAACGAGTAGTGTTTTTTCTTATTTTCTTTTTGTGCATGTAGGAGTATATCAGATAAGCAGACAAATCAAAGCTCATGATGGCAGTGTGTTCACACTCTGTCAAATGAGGAATGGCATGCTGCTAACTGGAGGTGGGAAAGACCGAAAGATCATCCTGTGGGATCATGATTTGAATCCTGAAAGGGAAATTGAGGTAAGAAAGCAAGAGTGACAAGGAAATTGCCTTGAGCAAGGTACTGACTAGCAAGACAGAGCCACCCCCACGCTTTGGAGGATCGGTAGTTAGGATGATAGAATATTTTCTGGTTGCTGTCTTTTTAAGTGGATGACAATGTTTTATTATAAAAGTGTTTAAATTTTCAGTCTATAAATGAGCCTATAGGAGGTTTCAGTTCTCCTCTGTTCAAGCTGAACAGAAGTTTTAAGGTTTTTCTTTCCTCCAAGCCCTTCCTTTGTTTCTTTTATTCGTCCCTTTTTTGAGGATATTCTTCAGTATCACATGTGTTTTGTTAAGTTTGCCTGTCTGGAGAAAGACACTGTTACCAGGATTTGAGTGTTTTAATAGAATTTTTGACATAAGGCAAACAGTTGGTAGGATACATATGGGTATTCTGTAAGAATTGATTAATAAGCTATGTTGAGGAACTTCTTTTAACTTTATCCTAAAACAGGTGTTTAGTGAATATGTATGTCTTTGTAATTTGGCTATATGGCAATGCTAGGTAAATGGGGATGAACTGGAAAAAAATGGTACATTATGGATTTTAAAATACTTATTTTTTTCCTGACAATAAGATGACCTCTTGAAATAATGTGTTCTTCTTAAACAGTTGTTCTAATAATGGTTTATTCTGCTTACCTAGCGTCCATTTACAGCAGCATTTTTTCCTTAACACATATGTTTAGTTCCATCTAGAGTTTGTTATTACCTTGAATCTAATATTGACCTTTAGAAAACATGGCTGAGAGTAAGTAAGCATTGACTATCATATACAACTCTTAGGCTTAAGTAACACACTCTATTCATATCAGTGTCTCTGTTTTCCTTTTATTACTAATGTTATGGTAAAGCTAAATTTTTATGTTGAGCAATATTAGAGAACCCTGACGGACAACTTTCTGAATTATTGCATTGATTTTCTATCTTGTGTGGCTAATATTAAAGTTAGTGTATTTTCTAAAGATAAATCATTTAGAAAACCAAAGAAATGCACACTGTAAAATGAAACAGTATATTAGAATTCAAGCATGCAATAAACAAACTCAATAAAATTCGGAGTCATTGCTGACATAAGGCATATGAACATTTACCTAAGGCTAATCAGGAAGCATTAAGAAAATCAGGAAGCATTTACTGTGTGCTACAAGATTTTTCTTGTTTTCACAATGTGTTTTGAAAAGTAAACAGTAACTATGTATTATTCCTATGCTTATAAGAGTTGTAAGGTTGTGGAGTGCATTTGTTTAGTGTCTTTGACATTTTAAAATCCATGTAATTTAATTTGTGATTTTTTCTACTGAGACTTATTAAAATGGCATAATTGTGATTGTTTTGGAGTGGGATCATCTTGTATGCCTGTACTGAACAAGTAAATGAGGTAGGTTTCGGGTCAGGTCCTGATCTAGTGTATACATGATTAGATTGTTCCTTTTTACTGGGAGAACTGCAGTTCTGGTACTGTCATTGTGCACAATTTGTGGCCTTCAAAAATAAGCGCCTATCAAGATGCATGATGTGGTTTTACGGATGTTTATTTTCCTAGGTTCCTGACCAGTATGGAACAATCAGAGCAGTAGCGGAAGGAAAAGCAGATCAATTTTTAGTGGGTACTTCACGAAACTTTGTTTTGCGGGGAACATTTAACGATGGTTTCCTAGTAGAGGTACAGGTGAGCACAACTTTTTTTTTTAAAAAAAAAAAAAACCAAAAAACTATAACCCAAAAATGTAAAGGCTTTCCCTGCTGCTGTGTTATTTTAAGAGAGTCTTTATTTTATTCATTGTTAAATCATACGTGTTCTTTTTTCCAGGGACATACAGATGAACTCTGGGGACTGGCATCCCATCCTTTCAAAGACTTATTTTTAACATGTGCCCAAGATAGGCAAGTTTGTATGTGGAACTCTGTGGACCACACACTGGAATGGACCAGACTGCTAGATGTATGTCAACCCTTTATGTTAACTATAAAACTGGAAAATAGGAAAAAGCATTAGTTTTCTGCAACACCCTTGTCCCATCTGATTGTAAGAGAAGCAAAAATCCTGTGGTTATGGCTTTAAAAACAGCTATTCAGAGGCTTTGATAAACTTAACCAGGCTCATCAGACATTGTATAGACTGTAATCTGGTTACCATTGTATGATGCCATTCCGACAATCCAAGTTGAATAAAACTTACTCCTTTGTTCTTGTTACAGTTTAACTTTTTTTCCAATTATTCAGACAATCTGAAGAGGATATCATACAGTTGTGTAAGGTTTAGCTTTAGATGTCCTTCCTTACTGTCATTGTTCATTTCATATTTTGGCTAGTTCTGTCCTAATAGCCAAGCAAAAGTATCTTTTTACAAAGAAATTTAGGCTTTTTACTTTCAAGAAGGTCATGTAGTGCACGTCACTGATACATTAAAAGAAAATCTGTCTGAGGATAATAAGCATGCTGTTAACTGATTGGTTTTCCCTGGTTCAGTTCACCTCAGACTTCCAGGTATAAGGAGGGGTGCTTGACCGTAAGGAAGCGTGCGAGTAAATGACATGTCTGTGTCTCTCTGTTCAGGAACCGGGGCACTGTGCTGACTTCCATCCCAGTGGAGCAGTGGTCGCAATAGGAACGCACTCGGGCAGGTAAACGCCTTTCAACCGAGTTGTGATGATTGAAAGTTTAAAGCAGACAATTTGATACTACACGTCTTATATACTGGAATTCATTTGCTTTTTGTTCTTTTTGCTTGAGGTTAAGTAGCCTAAAAAGCTTGGGGGAAGGGGGCAGATCTTTCTTACATGGGTTAGATGAAGACAGAAGGATTATTTGACTGTTGTTAGGCTGTTTTGGTTTTTTAACTACTCTTTCATGAAAGCCCAGATCTTGATTTTTTTGTTTGTTTTTTTTGTGTTGTTTTTTTTTTTAAACTATTTTTTTTTCAGGGGTTCCCATGAGCACTCCTTATTGGCTTTACCAAGTATCGTATATTTTAATATTGTGTGTGTATGTTACATTAGTTTATAAGACAGGTGCAGTACAGGTCTTTCTCTTTTCCAAATCAAACACACTTGCAACCTTTTAAATTGATGTGGAGAGACAAGTGAACAGGCTAGGATTTTGATTTTTGTGTAAGGCAAAGTTCGACATGGCACATTGCTGCAATGAAGTGCTATTGAGCTGTTCATATTCTTGAAATCATTTGCATATTTGAAAGCTATCAAAACACAAGCTGAATCTTTTAACTCAGGCTTCTTTCAGTGGTGGAAAAAATTTGTTTCAATTCATAGTCAAACTCTGGCTTGGTATCATCTCCCAGGAAAGGACTCTCATGCAATGGATTTTTAGCAAGTACCAATTAAAAGAAAAAAACAGGATATTCATAGCATTAGAAAGGTGAGAGGAGCAGATCTTAAATCTACTAGCATTTTTATTCTGTTTTTCAGTTATATCTCATGGTTGACAACTTGATGACAAAATAATGCATAGTGCATGTAAGAAAATTGGGATTGGTTTTGTGGTTAATTCACCCCCTAGAAATTTTTTTATACCTAACCTCATGCCTAAAAAACATTTAAAGTTTGGTTTGTAGAAGCTGCTGAGCATGTGCAACACCCTTAAACTTCCCTGGAAAAATGAAATGTTAAATACTTTTTAAGGAGTTTCCTTCTCCAAGATGAAGATGCAGTCTGCGCTAAATTCATTAGGTATAACATCGGGCTAGAAAACCTAGTTTACCTTCCTAAGAAAAAGCTTGCTGAGCTCCTGTATATTTGGTTTCTACATTGCACCATTCCATTTTTTCATCTCTTTCTAATTATAGCATTAAATTGAAAAAGTGTTTCTGCCTTCATTAAACAGAGCAGAAGATACTGGCCTAATAGTACTTGAAACAGGGAAAAGGGAAAAGAAGGTCAGGCTACATTTCTTGAGAGTTATTAGACATTTTTGAAATTACATCAAAGCACAGTGAAGGCATATTGAGCGGCTGAAGCGTTCAGTCTTGTGTTTGCTTTTGACTTTTCTTTTTTCCCTCTCCCAGAACGTTTTAACATTACTTTTTCAGTTCGACACTTTTCAGTTCAAATTAATATTTTTTAATTACTTGAGGCAACCAGTTTATACTGTCTTGGATAAATTTATGATGATGGCCTTGGTTTTTTGTTTGTTTTTTGTTTGTTTGGGGTTGGTTTTTTTTAGCCTGTTCCTCTTGGAACTGAGCAGTTATATTTTCACCATTATATTTTATTGCATTCTGAAATTGTGTGATTCAATGATAGGTTTGAGATATACAAATGAAACTGAACTGAAATGAGGCCTGGTAAGTGTACAAGTGTATGAGAAATAAATGAAGTTGTGAATCAAGATAAACAGAACAGTTTTAAATTTACTGCCTAACCAGCGGCATCACAGGGTGCTTTCTGCACCAGATAACAAGTCCAAGGGAGTTATTTCCCAAGGAATGAGGGCTGCAATGACGTATCTTGATTAACATACGAGAGAAAATAGTCTCAGGCCCTTAACAAGTTGTTGAATAACTTACTTGATTCATAGCCCAAAATGCATAAAGCCAATATTAAATGAGTCTAATTTGTTTAGAGTTCAATAAACCTTGGATGTGTCTGTCTATTGTCGTTCTAGTGCTGCTCTGCTTGCAGTATGGAGGTCAGTAAGACAGGGGTAGGGAATGTAGCATTAAGAAAGTTGTGTTTGATCGTTAAAATTGTGGCATCTGAAGAAAACTGAATTTTCTGCCTCTCTTCCCATTCTTGTCTGTTGTTTCGTAGCAGTGTGTTTTTATCAGGCCAGCACGCCATGTTTTTGATGTGCTTTTCACGTGCCATTTGCCATGATGAGTATTTTGGTTTCATTAACCACTTCTTAAATACCTTCTGTGTGCCTGATCATCAATTGTCTGCAATTAAGCCTGGTTTGGAGAGAACTAATACTTTTTGTGGATCCTGGAAATGCACAGCTGAAAAACTAAAAAGGCTGGCAATCAGAAATCCTACCAGAAAACTGAGGTTTTCAAGGCACTATACAGATCTTTTTGCCATGGTGCCAGTGGTATTATTTGCAGGGAAGTAGACCTTTGTGTGACTAATTCTACATGTAGAATATCTTGAGTGCTGGGCACTGCAGAAAAAAAGACTAATAAGATTCTTACAAAAATACCAACATTCTTAAGAAAACTGAGGGCCGGAGGACAAGACCCACAAGGAGGTAAATCAGTCAATAGAGTTATTGAGATTTATACCAGTTCAGCATCTGTTGTGGTATTAAGATGAAGAAGCCTAAATATCCCAGGGAATCAATCTTGTAAGATGGGTTGGTTTGTTCACTCTGATTAATGCCTTGCAGGTTCAATATTCAGTATTAACTAAATGTGGGAATTGCAAGTGTAAGTGCCAAAATATATTACTTCTTTGGAATACTGTTTCCCTGGTGATTTAATCAGAAAAATTCTGCATTCACAGATGTGAATCATCAATAACACGTCTGTCATGGGTCAGAATTTGTTTTCCAAAAGAGAGTAGTTTAAGGGGTTTTGTTTCTAAAACCATATATTTTTTTAGATAGGTTATTAGTATTTTTTTTAAAGCAAAGAAATGGGAAGACAAAAAATGGATGAAAATGGCAAAAGTTCTGTCTTGTTTATGTGAACTCACAAACAAGTTAAGCGTGTTATCTTCAGTAACAATTGGGAGCAAATCCGTAAAAAACAGAAAAAGCAAAAGAGCTACTATCTTACAGCTGGGATACCATTCATCCATTTATTTCGTCTGACCTACGGATCAGAAGTTCACTTGGCAGCCAAGCTTTGCATTTCACAGCCCAGTAGGACTTTTTCAGGGTCAGCTGCCATTTGCAAGTTGCATACCTTCATGTTGGAAGGAAGGTCCTCTCCCAAAGCACAGTCTCAAGGTGGACCCCAGCTGTTTGCGAGAAGGGCCTGTGTGGGGCATGCCGATGAAGTGCTGTAGCCGCTAGACTGGAGACACATTTCATGGAGACAGGCTTTCTTGCTGGCAGTTGCAATGTTTGCCATGGCATTGGGAGAGTTTGGAAGACTGAAGAGAGCATGTCTGATTACAGCTTGTGGAAGCATCAAGAAACAGCTGAACTAGATGTGACCAATGCTTCCTTTCTTAAATTAATATCAAAATTGTCACGGTGCACTGACTGTTTCCTCGGTCAGCTAAGATTGCTGCTAATATCTCTTGTTCAGAAAAATTTTTGGAGAAGGACTGGTGTCACAAAATGCTGTCTCCTAATGCCAAGTGAAGTTCACTTTGCACTCTTAAGAGCAGCAGCAGTTTTGCATTGTGTTTGATACCACACAATACCACCTCTGTGCTTTCAGTAAAATAGGGGGGGTTTGCATGTTTTTTCCTGTTGCATGTTAGGCTTTGGGTATTTTTCATTTCACATCATATTAACTGGAGGATTACCTGGTTCAGGTAACAGCCTCAAAGGACCAACCTAAAGAGGTGGTCTCAGGGCCAGCATCAAAAGGCATGTGTCTGCTGCAGCTGCCTCCCTGCCCTGCCCTGGTTGTGTATTTTGGAACACAGAGGGCTCGGCCCTCCCCTTGGCTGTCTGGCAGAAGAACTGTGCAGCACGGTCATCCATGGGAGGGCATGGGAAGGGTGTACCCATCCACTTTGTGGAAGAAGGCTGCTTTTGGTTGTTACAGTGCTGATAATCAGTTTTTATATCCAGGCACCGCAATTATGCTGCTCAAAATAAACAAACAGGCATCATGCTGTGTCATCTTGCTAGATAAATAGATTTTACAGTATAATGCCCAAGTTTTCTGGTAAAGCAAAAGGTTTTCCTATCTCCTGTTTTGTTGTCTGCACAAGAGGTGTTGTTGCCAACCTGGGCTGAAGCAGTGAGGAGCCTCCATCCTGTGCTGGATTCAGGAAGACAGAAATAAGGAGGAGACAGTGGGGCATTGGCTTTCAGACCAGCTTCTCATGTTGCTTGAAAACCAGATGACTTCAACTCAGTGATGCCTCCATGTGTGTTCTTCACACTTCTGTTGTTGTCCCATCAGGGTGTACTTTTAGAGCAGTTTTGCTGTCATGATGGAATGATTGTTTTTCTTCCTATCATGGCAAAGTGGCACAGGTATCCTCTCTCTTCCCCCCTGCCAAAGCCTTTTGTGGTTTTGTTTGGTTTGGGGGTTTTTTGTTTGTTTGGGTTTTGGGGTTTTTTTAATTTATTTATTTTTGTTTCTTCTTTAATATCCACGCCCCATCAGGGTTATCAGTCAGGTAACATTTTAGTAAAGCATTTGGCAGGGGCAAAGGGACACATAGTTTGAACTAAATAGCAGAATAGCAATTTGTAACTCCTAATGCATTCAGAGAACCTTCAAAGCTTCACTGTATAGATTGGAAGAAGTCAAAAGTCCACTTTCAGCAGAGGATTACAGCAGAGAAATTTTGAGCGTGGTTTCTACTGCTGTCCAATGCAAACATATTAGCTGTTTTCCACTGGTTCCATCTGTCTTGCACACAGATTATTCAGCAGCCCATGGCATGTGAGGTTGAGGTTTCTTTATGTGCATGTCATTTTAATTTCTTTAATGTGGTTCTCTAACCACAAGCTGGTTTTAAGCCATTGGAACGAGGCTGCTTTCCAGATACCTAGCTGCCGGACACTGGATCAGCACGCCTGGACTCTCATCTCCATAGAAAGCAGCAATGTGCACTGTTGTTCCTGGAGTTTATTTTAGCTTATATAAGTTTGTTTTGGAATAGAGGGTCCTAGCTTTTGCAGTGTGTTTGTTCCACTGAGTTCACTATTAGGTATCTGTGTGAGACGGCGGGTGGAATTGTCTTACTCATTTCCACAGTGCGTGAACTCGCCGTTTGCCACTAAGGACGGAAACCTGGCTGTAGCGTATGTACATGGTTGTGAGATCAGAAGTTTGGAGCAAAGAAATGACATTCTGAGTACAGCTTTAATGTGTTTAGCCATGTTGAGATCTTATGTTTTCATGATAAACATGTATGTATATATATTTTTATTAAATTTTCATTGTCTTTGTTTTGCTAATGTTCTCTGTATTTAGGAGTTAGATGGGCATCAGAACCGTTGCAAAATGCTCAGGTTCTGCTGATCTTGCCCGCCTTGCTGTCAGTGGCCATTTCAGTGTATGGGCCACTGAGTTTTTGTAAGCTTCTCTGAGCTTTTTACATGTGCCTCATAACTAATACTGCAGGTTAAAAGTTATTGCTAAATAATAAAAAATGCATTTAATTACCTTAGTTATAAATCACCCAAGCAAGAAATTAAAAAAAAAAATGCTAGTTTATGAACCATCGAATTTCAGTAAATGGTTGTTCCTTCTTACTTTGATAAAATTATTCATAGAAATGGAAAGGACTGAGGGGAAAATACCAAATTAGAATATACTTTGTCTTTAAAATGAGTATTTAAGTGTTTTCCACTCCCTCCTACTACTACTGTTTTTATTTTTTTTTTAACTTTGCTTCATACAAATTGAAAGATCAGGTTTTATATCAAAGCTGTTCTTCAAAATGGGGAAGAAGTAGTAGATTAAAATTCAGCTGTAGCCTTAAGGCTTGAGGATGATACGGTGCAGTCATATTAGCTATCTGGTGGCATGTTTATCATCCAGTAGATGTTTTGGTGATTACTACAGTGTTCAGGGGAGGTGGAAAAATTGGGCTGTATTTAGAATCTTTAATATATTATTCACTGAAACTTGTATCGCTTTGTGAACCAGAAAGCGTTCCATTAAAAACAGATGTTTGCTGTGCTGCCCTTGAGGGGCTAGCATGAGCAGATGAAGGCAGGCAGTGATTATTGCTCTTTTGCTTGGTTTTTTTTTTAGTGGAAGTGATACTCATTGGAATTCTCTCTCTAGGTGGTTTGTTTTGGATGCAGAAACGAGGGATCTGGTTTCAATACACACTGATGGCAACGAACAGCTCTCAGTGATGCGCTACTCAGTAGGTAGGCAGACTTGTACATTCAGAACAATTGCTGATAAATGAGATATCTGTTCTGTTAAACGGTGTTAAACTACTCCCCAGTCACTAGGAAAGGCAGAGCTTTGAAAAAAATAATTTAAGATGCTTAATGTATAACTTAATACTTGGTTACAGATTTGTTTGTGTATGCTACATCTTGGAGTTTTGTAACTGCAAACATTACAGTCACCTTTCCCAGCCTTTCCTTCATGTTGAACTGTACTGTTATAATAAATGTTAGCTTTGCTCCCAGAAAAATTCAAATTTCTCAACTAAATAGTTGACATGTTAATGGAAGTGTCTGTAAAAAACTTAGTATTTCAGTGATATTTTAATATACGTCTCAGTTAATTTTCAAGTTTATTAATACAAAACCATAAAATAAGCTCAGGTCTGTCTGAAACTCAGAGCTGTTTGTTAAGTATTTGTTATGGGATTACATGGATTCCAAGTCAGTACTGAGTCTCTTCTTCAGACGTGACATGACAGATCGTCAGAGGCTGACTCCTCCCTGTTAAAACTGGATGGGAGAACACTCTTGTAAATCTGTTTCTTGTTTGCTTTTGGATAACGTGCCATGTCAGTGGGCAAAATGTTCCTCTGCTGCTGCCACATCTGCCAAGCGCAGCAATTTATTTTAAAGTACTGATGTTCATTGACACTAGAGGCGTTTGATCGTGATTCAAGGTGACTCTTGTCCACGTACTCATTTTTAAAATGGAGACAACACGGGTTAGAAAACTGCTTACAATGTTTGAATGCTCCACTTCTTTAGACATTATTTAGTGCTGATTTATATGCAATCCCCTCCTCCAAAGCTAGGCTAACTGTAGAGTAAATACTGTTCTGCATTTTTTGTGATGCAGAAAATCAAGCCTGCCTGCTGTTGACAATTTCCAGAAATCCAGGGCAATCTGAGGATTTATACCCTGTCCATTGGACACTTACTTTAAAAAAGCAGAAGTGAAAGAACTTGCCCAAAAACCGTACCCACAAAGTAAACAGATACTTACTGAAAAACAACATAATGTAAACAGTTATGTATCCTTAAATACAATTCATAAGCAGTAGTTTAATTGAGACTATTGTCTTAGTGATAAATCTGAAATAATTAAAATTTGGAAAACATTTTGTTAATTTATATCAAATATTTTGTGTTGTAGATGGCACCTTACTTGCAGTTGGATCCCATGACAACTTTATTTACCTCTACGTAGTAACAGAAAATGGAAGAAAGTATAGCAGATATGGAAAATGCACTGTAAGTTTTGGAGCAAATATAATCAGCAGTTCTTGCATTTTGATGTTACACATACACTAAGGTGTTAAGCAGTGGAACTCTTTCTGGGTTGGTGCTATTCCAGTTTTAGTTTTGGTTATAGGTTTTATGGGGTTTTTTTCAGCATTTGATTGATTTTAAACTTCAGTCTGATGGGTACTGCAACCATTAGTGTTAGGTGAACGCTTTTGCATCAAATATGACTAATTTCTCAGACTATCAGCTTTTTCTTTGAAACAGAAAATTAGCAGTAAGATGGAGAAATGCCTTGTGCCTATATGCTGAAACTCTTTTGGGGAAAATGCTAGACTTGTTTGGGGGTATTTTCCCCCTATCGGTAAAGTACTCCTTGGACCAACATAACATTAGATGGTGGAATTTCGTGAGAATATGTAATTTTGGAGGTTGCACATACACAGCTTGTATAGACCTTGTATATTTTCAGCTGTAATTGTTACTACAAAATTTGGAATTGGGGGATACGTTAACAATAAATTTCTGGCACAGGGTAAGTAAATGTAAGTGTAGCACAAATAGTGGAGTTTATATTACTCCTTACACTTATATGAGGTTGTCCCAGTGCTAAAAAGACATACTTTTTTTTCCTTAAGTATTTAGTTATCTGACATCCTGGCCTTGCGTTCAGCTGTCTCTTTAGGTTAGTGGGAATATTTACATGAAGAACATCTGAACCTTAATGGGGTTTGCAAATGATATCATAAGAATAGGTTCACATTTGACATGTGAAATGTTGCTCATTTCCCTGCTCAAAACACTTTTCATATGTTTGTCACCAATTGCATTTCTTTAGTTTTAAAAATGAGAGAACTTCTCAAGCTGCTTTGTTAATTTGAAAATTGGGAGGTAAGGGGACCATAAGGCTAAATTGTGTGGGGGGGGGTTTATTATATTATTTTTCTATAACCTATGATGCAAGACTTGCAGTGGAAACTATTAGTTAGGGGGAAACAAACAGGCATTAGTCAGTCTTTTAGTACCATGTATGGTGTCTTTGAGAGATTTCTACCCATCATTTGGCTGAGGATGCCCTGCGCTGCTAGAGTGTGGGGGTCCAGAGCAGCCTGGGTCCAGCTGCTGCTGGGGACACGGGGCTGCCGGGGCAGTCAGCAGCGGTGAGTTTGCTCTGTCCCTGTGGTGTGCAGGCTGGCAGGGAGGGCTCAGTGCTGGCATGGGATGCTGCTGGGAGGGAAGGCTGTTAGGTATGCTGGGGACTGCTCAGTGGCAGGGTTGTGGTGCAGGGTGAGCCAGGGCATCCTGCAGCCCTTGAGCAGGGTGGTGACGGGGTTAGCCGATAGCACAATGGTTATGAGATGAGAAACTGGGTCTGCAACCTTTCCAGGGAGCTCAGGCAGTGGGGAAAGGAGTGAGCCTACAGGGAGGTCAGACTGGGGGCCCAGTGGGGCTAGTGGGCATGGCAGTGGATGGCTGCGCCTCAGTACAGCATTTCACCCATCACTTATTTTTTAATCATAAAAGATAAAATCACTCAGAGGCTAATCTTAACATACGTAATATTTATCTTGCTCTGTACTTCAGGGTCTCTGTGAGCTCTTTGAAGATGTATGAGATCATTTATTTCTGTATATCGTACATATTATGTATCAGGAGAGAGTATATTGTAATTTAATCCAGCATCTGTATGTCTGTCCTTCTGCCTTGGCAAGAAGGAGGTTTGTAAAAATGGGGATGGGAGAAATGAGCATTGTTATACTCAGGCAGAAGCGTAAAGGCTTCAGAGCAGATTTCTGTTAACCATTTTTTTCAGTCTGAATGACTGCATGTAGAAGCCAAACTTAGCAACCTGGTTTCTGTCGGGGCTGAGCTCCCCTGACTCTTCCAGCTTGTGCAGAAGGCAGCAGCGTGTTAGCTGACCAGAGCTAACGCTACCGATCGGGTTTCACGTGCCCTGCGCCTCCCCTCTGCTGCCTGCCAGCACGCTGGTGGGTCGATACCAGCTTGATGCTAAGCAGGGAGACACCCAGGCATGCTCGGGACCCGACGTGCTCTCCTGGCCGGTGCTTGGGCGCTGGCACCGCATCCTTCTGGTGTTCTTCTGTCGTTCAGTAGCCTTGCGGGTGACCTCCAAGTAGTATGACTCAGTCCTCCTGGTAGTCAACTTCTGGTTGTTTCTTCCAACTTGAATACATTATTTGAGTACTTCCAGAAGGATTTTATCTACTGAACCAGCATCAGCTTGTGCCGAAGAGCTGTTTGCCCACTGTTACATTTAAATCCCCTTTCAGTCACAACCAGGCTTTCTGCTGCTGCTGGAGAGGCGAGTGTCTGATCTGTGAGTGTGTTTCCACAGTGAGGGATGCTGTTGGTTGTGATCAGAGAGAATTTCAGATGAGCCGAAACAACCGTTTCGACTTGTGCAGCTGTTTTTTGAGGGCTCCAGCTATGCAGACAGCAGTGTGAAGGTATGGGCTGGGTTATGAACTTCCAGCATGTCAGCAGCTCCAAGGTAGCTGGTGCTGTCTCGGTTTGTCTTACATCGGAGATACCTGTTAGCAAAGGAGAAGCAAGTGCTGTGCATTTACCAAGAGGGCTGTGGGGTGAAAGCCACACGGGCAGCCAAGCTGAAGTATTTGATACACTGGACTTAACCTGAAATAATTCGTGTGCCCATCCTATAGGCTGTGGGCATTTCGGCCCTTGCACCACTTAAGTCTGAAACAGATAAACATTGCCAATGAAGGAAGGGGTTTCCATTTAGTCAGATAGTTTTACTAGCCAGTGATAATGTGAGTAACTATGTTCATTGTATATAAAGGTACAGAAAAGGAAAGAGTAAAATGTTGCCTTACCAGTGGGCAGCTGCCAAAGAAAGATTTTAATAGAAAATGGGATCGTCCTATTGAAAATATTACAACAGTGTTACGTTCCAGTTCATCGTTCGGTGATCGCTTGCCTGAAGGGATTTTGCAGCATGGAGCCCCCTGGCCAATTGGTTTGTTCCCTCCCCCGCCGCCCCCAGGAATTTTAACAGCTGCCAAATGTCTGGCAGGATTTAGTAAATGACTGACCAATTCTTTTCCATGTTGGAGTTCGCTTGCAAATTTGAAGACTTGGAAAATAAGGGGGGGAGAAAAAATCCTAGCCAATTGCCAATTGTGCCTTTTTTTTTTTTTTTTTAAATACCAAGTTTGCATGTCAGTATCCTATATCCCACCCATGACTGCAAAGTAGTTATGTCAATACACAGTTCCTCTGCTTGAGGCAGAGACTAGTTCATAAGTAAATAAATCTTAAAGGCTAGCTTTTCTCCTGAATGTTTTTGCAGTCTCTCACAGAGGACCTGGCGACAGGGAGACAGACAGGGGTGTATTTCTACATGTAGTTCTGGAAGCAATCAGCATCTCTCAGAGTTCTCTGTAGAGGAAGTTGGCGTGGTGGGTGGCGCAGCAGCCAGCGCGGTGCTCCAGCATGGCCCTGGCACAGTGGGTGCAGGCTGGGCCAAGAGACCTTGGGGGGGGGCTGAGAGATACCATCTTCGTAATGTCCACCGAGAGAGGGAGATGAATTGGCATCTGTCAGTCAAGAAAGTGGTGTTTTGTTGCCTGGCAAAACGACTAGGAAGGGGAGAAAATGGATGGTCTTACAAGGGGAAGAGGAGGAGTAAGAAGAAATGGAAAGGTGGAAGAAGAGTGAAATGGACGTCACTTCTATTAATTTCCTACCCTTTCCTCTACAGAGAAATAATTCATTCCTACCTTATACAAATTTGCGGCTTCTCTGGAGCCTCTCATATCTTTATTATTACTATTATTACTACCAACAAAAAAGTTAATGCACAGGAAAAATATTCTGACAGCTGCATTTAGCTTCTCCCTCAAAAACAAAGATGGGTGTTTAGCCTTCAGTGTGCTCTTGATGGCGATAACTAAGCAATTAGGCCAAAGTGGTTTGATTCTTATATAGATGACCCTGTGCCTATAAGGAAGACTCCTTTTGAGGCTGGCACTAACATGCATGCAGTGTAAGAAGCACAGCAGAAACTTTCAAAAAGCTTACAAGGGTATTCTTGTAACACGAGTCCTTGACCTTGTAGTTTTACATGCTGGTTGTTAACCAAGGTATCCTAAGTTTTTAGGATGAGCAAAGGTTATTTGAATGTGCGTGCATTTAATAGAAATTATTCTGAATGGACAGAGAAAGAAAATAGAGTCCTATCTGTCACTTTTCTGATGGCATCTAAAAATGATCCTGTGTAAGTTATTTGCCTTTCTCAATTAGTAGCAATGTATACTTTCTTAATTCCAGTACAAATGTGAGTTCATCCATATTTTAGCAATGTACCTTTTAGGAGAAAATCTTTCTGGGGTCCCAGAGGGACGACACCGTTTACAAGTGAAGAATCCACCGTGCGGTGGGAGAGGCACGATGCCCAGCCTGTGTGTGTTTAGCTGTTAGCCAGTGTGGCACTGGGGAGTGAGGAGCCTTTAAAGGAGCACAAGTGGATTGCGGCAGACCTGGGGTGGATGGGGAGGTGCTTTTTTGCTGTTAGCTGTCCCGTCTGTGGGGCAACT
The DNA here is from genome assembly GCF_034638445.1 of Ciconia boyciana. Classification (NCBI taxonomy): domain Eukaryota; kingdom Metazoa; phylum Chordata; class Aves; order Ciconiiformes; family Ciconiidae; genus Ciconia; species Ciconia boyciana. The sequence continues at coordinate 101,455,480 of NC_132936.1, read as the reverse complement.
TCTGCTTCTGTTTGAATTAAAATACGTGTTTCACAGTGCTGTTACTGCATTCTTCTCCAGGGACATTCCAGCTATATTACACACCTTGACTGGTCCCCGGACAACAAGTATATAATGTCAAACTCAGGAGACTATGAAATACTATACTGTAAGTATGAAATTAAATACACTGGAAACAGAAGTATGTATCAGCTGTCAGAATATTTGGAAGAGTGGGTTTGATCAGGACTGTGCAAAATGCTTACTGACAAAGGAACCAATTTGAACTTGTGTAACCTGATATCTTGATGTTACTCAGAGCTGTGTATTACCTAATGGCAATGGCAAATATAGCTCACTTCTTTACAAGGTCATAAATCAGTTTAACAGCATAGAATTTACAGAGCAAGTGGCACAAGGTTCTGATGTTGGCCCAAAGTTCTGTAGGTTGAAAATAGCATATACTGTTCTCTAATTAGTGTCAATAGTATCAGTTATTTGGGGGGAATAAAATCAGGGGGTCTGTGCCACTGTTCCGTTCTGGGATTTCGTTTTTTAAACTTTATCTTGGCTGGTGGTGTTGAAAACTAAGCAAAGCAATAATACTGCTTTAATGAGTTAGTGGTAATAATGTTTTTGTGTTTATCTTTTTTTAATATGTGAAAATATGAATTTAATATATAGTGGTTATGTCAAAAGTTAAACTTGCATAATGCGTATCAGTTTGTCTTTAAATTGGTTTTTGTATTCTTGTCTTCCCGTGGCTTTAAGAAGATCCAAGAGGATTGTAGTTCTGTTCCTGTACAGGCAAGAAGAGCCATCACTTTAAATATCTGTCGCCTTAACATGTTCTTTCTGCCTGTCACAACTTAGGTCAAATCTAGATAGTGCAGTATCTCAATCTACCAAAAAGACGTGTTGGTGTTTATAATTGCCTGTATAGGGAAGCAAAGAGCTGTGACCCATTAGTACTGGGCTGGTGTATTGAAAGATGGACATTCTTTTGAGAAACAATCTTTCCTTTCCTAGTTAGAAGTTGAAAAGCAGTCTAAGGCTTCTCTGGCAGTAGTTTCTCACTGTTTTAAAAGCAGAGCTTCCTGAATGATTGATTGAATTTTAGCACATCAATGGAGCTGGTAGGAAGGAGAAATTATTCTATTACAGACTCTACTAAAACATTTTGTAGAGTAGGTAGTAGGGGACCCAAGCTGCAGGGAAGTGTTTTCAAGGTACCCTGGTCTGAAGAGGGAAATGATAAAATGTGACTCTTAAATACCAAGTGAAGCTTCAAGCGTCTGGAATTTGATAAAGGTACTGGTCTGTCTTTGCCTCTACAATGTGATTCCAGATTGGTTTTAAGATGTGTTTATTTACTGTCTTAGCACCTTCAAAGAGCACATATGTAAATATAAAATTATATGGCATAAGTCATCATTTACCTTTTTTTTACAGGGGACATTCCAAGTGGCTGTAAGCTAATCAGGAATCGTTCTGACTGTAAGGATATAGATTGGACGACATACACTTGTGTGCTAGGCTTTCAGGTGTTTGGTAAGCACCAGTTAACTTGCTTTTAAGCTATTCACACTGTGCTTTTGTGTTTTCTTTTGCTTCAATTTGTCATTAGAAATACGCTGCTAATGATTATTGAGGATGGTGCTGAGGTGACAGACCAAAGAGACTGACCACAATACTTGTCTGTGATACAGAGCACTGGATGCTCTATAGACAATGTACAATTGCTTTCTATTTAGTCTTGAAGTTCGGGATTTGATTTTTCTGCTGTCATTTTAGGCTACCAATTTTGGAGGCACTGAAGCAAAAAGCTGATGTTTTAAAGTGCTCATACGGCCTGTGTCCATTGTCCTTTGCTTACCTTGTTTTGGGGTAGGAACAAGACTATGTGAGTGTAGGTTATAGTTCATGAGCTAAAATCATGACAGCACTTCGATACCTGTAGTCAAAAGTGAGTAATATACACTGCTTCTAAAGAGTAAAAATGCTTTAAAGATGAAACAGATTCTTTACCTAGTAGTTTATTTTTTAAATGTACAAAAAAATTTACAAAGCTGACAGATACCATTTTAATAGTGCAGTTTGAGACTGTGGCCAAACAATTCAGACTGCTTTTGCTGAAGGCAGCTCTGTTGGCCATAAATGAGGAGCCTCTCTGTGAGGGGTTGAAAAGTATGGTTCAGCCTGTCACTGTTGTAAAACCAAGTTGTGTGAGCAGGATGCTGAATGTTTCACTTCCACTGCTGAGATCAGATACCTACCTCTGTTCTTCATGTTGTTGGAAACATCAAAAGCAGGTAAATCAGCAAATTCTTTAGAGGTGAGAGTTAGGTCTACAAATCTTTTCTTCACAGCTACTAGGAGTTCAACTCTGAATATCAGTTTTTATGCAGGGTAGAAGAAAATCAGTTAAGTATGAGTGCTTTCTGTAGCTTCTGACACCCATCTTGCATATTTTGGGACTGTCATGTGCTTAATGAGCAAGTAGTCTTAAAAGATTGCTGTTGATTTGTGAGCTAACACTGACACTCGTGTGGCATATTGGTTGGGTGGAGGGCATTTCGTGCTTTATAACCAGGCTTGATTGCCTTTCTGGGTATCAAAGATCTGAGGCAGAGCAGGGAAAATAAAGGGGTCAGAGAAGGAAGCTGACTGGTTGATAAATTGCATAAATATTTTTAGGTTGTTTGGAGCTTGAAGTAGGTAGCAGAAATAAACAGGAGCGTGCTGTTTCTGGAGCTGAATACTGTTGCTTATTGCTAGTTTGATTAAAATATTGGCTCCCATTAGCATGAGAACTGTGAACCGGGTTGTGTACGTGTTTGTTTTAATTCAGGCTGTCTGGGTGAAGTAGAGGGGATGGCTGTTTCCTCCTGATGCTCTGTGCATGTAAGGACAAGGAATTGGTCCACAGCAGTCGTTTCCTCACTGTCTTTGCTACTGCGACTGAAATAATAGTGTAACACAAATGCCTTTTTTAAAATGGGAGTATCAGAAGATTCAGGAGACACTAGAGAAAGTGAAAAGCAAAACTCTCTGTTTGATGCTAATATTGCTCTCCAGGAGCAATGAAAACGCTTGTAAGGACTAAATATTCCTTCTGGAATAGCCTTGGAGCTGAAGCCATTTTACATTTTATGCAGAATACTTAAATCTGCCAGAAACGTGGAGGTAGCAGACAGTGGCTCTGTTGCTACTGAACTTTTGCCACTACATTTGGTGGTAGAGCAGAGAGAATAAGCTCTCTGAATCCCAGCGCTTTCCCAGAAGTGTCCTTTACTCCTGCCCTAAGCAGATGAGGTGGGGGAGTGCAGAAAGAGTTTCGTTTCACATCTAGACCATTGGCTTTGTCTCTTTAACAGCTGCCAGATAGAAGCTACTGGTGACTGGGGCCAGGCTGGAGATGAGCAGCTCCCATAACTGCTGTTTTGAGAAGCCTTTTTACTTTTTGTTTTTGAAAAGTGGATAAGTCTGCTGATCCTGTCTGCATTCCTTTTTGGATTAATACAAACTTTAACTACTCTGGATTAAGTTTAATTAGCCTCAACTGCTCTCTAAATCTTCAGTGTGCCAGAGGACCTGGGAGTGAAGTAGATAAAGCAGATAATGTGATGTTATTCTGGGGCAGAACAGAATATATTTAAACTTCCTAGCCAAGATTCATCATGCTTTAATTTTATATTGTCTGGTAGTCTGACACCCTTTGCAGAATCTTAAAATTATGGCTTGGTCTCAGACAAAGGCAAGTATTTTCCCATTAAATCAGACAGTGCAGCTAAGCCAAACTAGCAGATATTTGCTGCCCCAAGGAGAAGTCTGGCTTTGACCCGAGGGTCAGCTGGCTCAGGGATCCAAACAAGCTGGGGGCTTCTCACTTTGATGTTCAGGAAAGAGGGTTAAGTTTATGGGATTTTGGCTTTTGGGGTATGTGTTTTACTAATTTAGCTCTGTGGGTAGTGTGTCTGTAGGCTCAGGCATTGCACGGTTGTCAGCAGAAGAAAGAGGATGGAAATGCATGGTTCAGATGAGAATAGCATCGCTCCTTTTTGGCAGTTGATATTACTATATTGGCTCAGCAGTATCATCAGTCTGCACCCCGAGCGCTTGAAGTCACTCTCTCGTTTACTGCACATTTCCCACACTTTTTTGTCTGAGCAGATTCTTTTGAGAGGTTTACTGCTTACTAGCAGAATTTATTAAAATGGAAGTGCTGCTGTCATACCTAATAACCAAGTCCTATTATTTTGTATTTTTTGTTATTTTTACAGTTATTAAGAACTAAGAACTTGGTCATATTAATGTCTTGTTTTTTCCATGTTTGCCTGATGCATTGAAAGCAAATCCTGCTGTCTTATGACAAAGGGTTGTCTTACCTTTAGAGCTGCTAAAGGAATCTGTGAACACAGAAGATGTTTAATAAGAGATGCAATCTCAAATATTAGTATTTTTAATCTTAAATTAAAAAGAAGATGAAATAGCATAGCTGTTTGGCACAATCTGCCTAAGGTGGTAGCTGAAACTTCAGGAAACTGATTTGAAGTTCATTTATTACTCCCACCCGATGACAGTATTTTAGGTATAGAATGCAGGAGAAAGTTAAAATTCATTAATTTTGAGCTACTTGAAAATTCTTAAATAGTATATATTTTTCAGATTTATTTCATTGATGCGAGAGCACTAAAATGTTTCTGAATACTTTCCTTAGCATTTCATGTCTTTAGTAAATTACCTGCAATGTAGCTTATTGGCATTGTAACAAGCTTAACAAGCTGCCTTTGTTGTTCTTCAGAGAAAATAAAATTCTTACTCCACACACTGAAGAATGGAAAAAACCAACTTTAAAGTTAAACTCTATTTGCCATTTTGCTTAAAAACAAGAAGAGATAGTGTGGGAGTTTGAAAAAGATAAGGCAATTCTAAGTCGGCATTTTGTGCTGTATAAAATAGTAGACAGCACATGTTTTTTATTTTACCCAAGTCAGTGATTGTAAGGGAGGAAGAAGATATTTTCATATCTGATAATGGACATTCCTTTCAGTCAATCGGACACACAGTTTTTCAGGGTGGGGGCTGAAATTTGAGGGGGGGAAATTCCTCCTAACTCCGGAACTAATCAGAAACCCTAGTCTGAGCTGTAAAAATATGGTACCTTTGGCATAAGTTAGTATCTTATAACCCCTTGCTTACCTTTTTTTTCAGCTTTTCTTGCAGATGTGAATCATCAGTTTAGGGGAATCTCTAGCGTCTTTATTTTTTTTTAAAGCTTAGAGCCTTCCCCCTCCTCAATTTGTTCAGTGCTTTTCATCCAGGCTGTGTTGTTATTCTTTTGTCTAGACATATCTGTGTCATTCTTTTCACTTAAAACCATATTGAATTGTACTTAAGCACTTGACAGCACTTACATCTATGAAACTTGTACAGGCTGGGTTTCTGTGCAAAGTATCATCAATCAGTTGTCTTCTTTGAATCATGCAAATACTAAAAATTGCTCCAGATTTAAAATAAAACCAAAAGAAATCTCTGCATAATGTATGGTACCTGGGCTTGTTCCATGCTTAAGCATCAGTCTTGCTTTTAAAATGTTTGTGCATGAATGAAAGTGTTAATTTAAGAGTTGCCAGTTTTAGCAGCAAACTTAAGATGAGCTTTAAACAAAACTGAGGTTTTGAACAGGAAATGTATCAAGCCAAGAGGTTATCCTGGCCGAGGCTGAGGGTTTGGGGGGACAGGGGGTGGGGGAGCAGCATTAGACTAGCAAAATATTAATGACATTTAATGCAATGCATATTCCATTTTTCAGTTGAATGTCTCATTTACCTTTTGTTAAGCTTGCCTTTTCTCACAGCTTTATAGAGTCTATTTTTGTTTATGGATTGTCTTTTAATTTGTTTCTAAAACTACCATCACTAACTATCCGCTCTACTCTCTCCTAGGAGTTTGGCCTGAAGGATCAGATGGGACAGACATAAATGCCCTTGTCAGATCCCATAACCGAAAAGTGATAGCAGTTGCTGATGATTTTTGTAAGGTCCATCTCTTTCAGTATCCCTGTTCCAAGCCAAAGGTAAGTCTAGACCAGTCTAGTCTGTGTGCTTGTTTGCATTGCATGAAGCTTTCCTCGACAGACACCTGCTTCCAGCTCGGTCGTTTTGGAACCTGGCTTCCAAATAGCTCATTTATATTGGAGAACGGTGCTAGAGACAAAAGCATGGTTTTCCCCATTAAGTTTATATATAAAATAATATAAAATATAAAATAATACACCTAAAAGTGAAGTGGCAATAGTTATCCTTGAATTCTGGAGTAGAGGCTTGATGCTTTCTGTTGGGTGGCCTTGGTGTTAAGTCCATTACTTTTTGCATAAAGATCTAAATCAGTCCCAAGTTACAAGCCATAAGAAGAAGGATGTATTGTGGGGGGAAACCTAATATAAATATAATTCTTTACTCTTATGTGAATAAAGAGCTCTCTTGAAGGGCTAAGCAAAAGTAGTAGTAGTTTTAGATTTCAGTATCGTGCCCTTCTAGTCAAGCATGTGATTTATTTTTCTGCTTGTTTTCGATAGGCTCCAAGTCACAAATACAGCGCTCACAGTAGTCATGTGACAAATGTCAGCTTCACCCATAGCGATGGTCACTTGATTTCAACTGGAGGGAAAGACATGAGTATTATTCAATGGAAACTTGTGGAGAAGGTAACTCTACCACAAAATGACATTGTCGTAGACATTGGTGCAACCAAAGTGCCCATCCCTGCCAGTGAAAATGCTGTACAGTCTCCTGCACCTCTCCCACAGCCTTTTAACGAAATGAACCAAAATGAAAGTGTAACTGGCAGCTCTCCGGCTTCTTTGGAGAGCAACTTGGAGCAGTCTGCGGAGGCCAGCGAAGAGCAAAGCGAGGAGCAAAGTGAGGGGAGCAGCCTGGATCCCGCCGAGCCAGGCTATGAGGAGCCCTCCAACGAGACGAGTGAGGAGCACAGCGAATCCACGGTCACTGAAGAGCAGCAAGATAACTCACCGGTGTCTTAATGCTCCCAGCTCAGATGGTTGTTATTTTCCCTTGGTGTGTGTGCTTTCATTACAGGGTGAGGGTTCAAATAGGGAAAAGTAGCTGAGATTCATGACCACTCCAGCTTTTGAGTTTCAGTGAGATTTTTAGTCTGAGCTTCAGTTCAATGTGTGGAACCATCCCAAGGGTGGCCTGGCTTGATGGTCTGTGTCAAGATCTGGTCACAGTTAGTAGTGGACATTACCATAGATCCATTTCAGTTCTGAAATTGCTGTCAGGGAGTGGCATGAAATATATACTGGAAAAAAGGTTAGCTCTGAGAATTAGCTGAAGTAGACTACCGTAACTATGTGAAAGTGCTTTCTGAAAGAACTAAGCTGATGGGAAGCGCTGAGCTGTTCCAGCTGGGGAGTACTGTGCTGCTTTTTCCAGGTGCGAAGACAAAACAAAAAACCAACCAAAAAGGTCTTTGTAGGGCTGTTTTCCTTTGTTTTCCTTAATGAGAAAAATAGAGGAAAAACAATGTAATGATGCCACATGTATGGCGATGCCTTCTTGATCTAACACATATGCAATTTTCTAACACTACTAATTCCTAGTGGAGTCTGGATGTGTTTGCAGTTGGTCTGCCCTGGGTGCTGCTAGTTCTAAGGCAAATCCTGTTGAGGAATGGTGTTGGCTGTTCCATTTTCACAGACTATTTAATAACAGACTAACCAAATACCGGTGTGTTTCACTTTTCATGACCTGAAAGTTGATTTAAACTGTAGGACATAATTGTCTCTTCAAAGACTTGCTTGCCTAGAGAGTTTGAAACTGAAGAAAGTCTTTACAGTGACTTTGATGTGAACAGCAGAGGAAGCATGGCAAGAACACAGAAGTCAGATGGGCTCCAGAGTTAAACTTTAAGCCTTCAGGCAGAACTTGCTCCATCCCTAGTAGGAGAAATATAAATACAGTTAACTTAAATTATTAAATTGGTGCTTAGGATTAGTATATTAAGTTGATAATTTTTTCTTCTGAATTTTTAGAGGTAACTCGTAAGAATCATTAAACTGCAATCTCTATTTTTTTCTTTTTTTTCCTCCCCTGGCTCCTTTAGCAGTTGTGATATAAGCATACAGTAATTTAGATGATGATGTGATTTTTTTTTTAATCCCCCCCCCCCCGACTTGCTGATCTATTATTTTTGTGATTTTTTTTGTTTGTTTGTTTCCACCCCACCCCTCCCTGGGTTGCTCTAAGCCATGCAGCTCTCATGTGGCTATACCTGGCCAGTTACGGGATATCTTGGCATTTGTTATGCATTTGGGAAGTACTTTTTTTACGAAGTTTGTCAGATAGCTACATTTTTTTCGTAAGTGCATACGTTTCCTACTTTAAAAAGATATAGATTTACTGACAGATAGCCATTTCCTATGTACTTGTTTATATTTTGATTACATAGAATTCTCTTTTTTAACTTGCTGCATTGTGCTGGTATTTTAGTTCTTAGTTAGAATATCATGTTTAGAAACTTTGGATGAGTTCATAAGTCTTAATTGTGCAAGCGTTTACGTGATTGTGCCATTCCAAAGTGCATCAAAACTGTCATTCCCTTACTAGTATCTTCTCAGGAGAAATGCTACAGATCAGGTATTTAGTCATCATTTGGAAAGATAGAAACAAATGGACTCCCAAAGGACATTTAGAACATTTATATATAAAATATATGAATATATATATACACACACACATATATATATATATATTAAAAAAATATCCTCTTGTTTACAACAGTTCCAGAAAACCTCAAAGTAGTTCCCTTCAGATGGAGGGAGATGTGGATTCCAAGCAACCCATCTGTTTAAACTGTGCTCTGTACATAGAGTTTTACTGGAGAGCTCTAGTATGCCTGACTTGCAAATTTGCCAAATAGCTGCAATGGAAGATAAAGGTCAACTCATCAAAGTACTTGGTTCCAAATGAGGAATATGCTGTAGGTTTAGAAAATAATCTTAGTAAAGGAGAAAGGATTTTAGAGCTAAGAAGGCACAGAGCTCTCTGTCATTTTTATGAACTCCACGTAAGCAACACATTTCTTTTCGGAACATCTGCCACCTGGGGTTGCCATGTAAAGTGAGAGTTATAGTTGTGATATTCTTGTGTTTGTAGTTCAGAAGACTCTACTAATATGCAAAAAGCCTTACAGCTTTCAATTGCTGGCAACTACTGTTTAACGAATAATTAAATCTGTGATAATGGATGGAAATGGGTGGGATTATGAAACTGTAGATGTTTTAGAAAAATAATTGTGAATGAATTATGATTAAGAGTGTTTCATGTGAAGATGTTTGAGCCATTTCTATCTATCATGCATTCCTGTCTCAAGGCAGAAAATTTTGAAGATTAAAAAAAAAATAAAATAATCAAAATAATATATTGCAGTGTCTTTCTCCATGTCTGTTCTGGTTCCTTCTGTGTATGAAGTGGATGCTGTGATCGCAGTTGCAATGTCTGGGTCTGTGATTTTGGAAGAACCTTTTTAAGTTGTGCCTTTTTTGCTGACCTCCCAGACTGCCTAAAAATAAGTTAATTCAGCATCATGTATAATGCTGGCACTCCTAAATATATTGTTTATATTTTGAAAATATTAAATACTTTAAAATATTGTTTAAATAATTAAAATAATACTTAAAATTATTTAAATAATTAAATAATCATTAAAACCATTTTAATGATTAAAATATTGTTTACTTTTTGAAAGTTTTATGACATTTCCCTTTTCTGTTTTTGATCAATAGCCTACTAGCATTATCCTACTGTAGCTAACTGATGGGCAGCAGGGGATTACAAATAGGTATTTGTCCTGCTGTGAAGTGCTGTCTACCTTCCAGGCTTCTGCCAGAGGCCTTCTTCTGGAAGTCACGTGAAAAGTACAAGCTTATTTTGGATGTAACGTGTTAAATACCATGATGCTTCCACATTCCTGATAGTCTCTGTCCAACTGCAGATGCAGGAGGTCACAATATGCTTAATATATTCCTGGTGAAAGATTCTCAGTCTTTTAAAAGGCTTTGAATCATCTCCATTTCTTGCAGCTGGTTGCTGTCCTTCGCAAAAGGGGAGGGTGGGGTGGAGAAGAAAGAAACCTCCAAGACAGACAAATACCTCCTGTTTATCCTCGCTTAAAGGAAAAACAAAAAAACATCACTGCCACCCCCTGAGTTTGACTGGAAACCTCCACGACTCTTCTTTTCCACCAAACTGTCAGGAGACTGCTGCTGTTCCAGTTTGAGCAGCAAGCAGATTTCCTGGTTGGTCATGCTGTGCTGTTTCCAGCACGCCCGCAACATCAGGTACCACTTTGCACTGGGAGCAGCTGTGCAGCGCTGTGCTTTTCTAGGTTCTCTGCTAGACCTTTTCTAGGCTCTAGCAGAGCCTAGATTTGGAGAAATCTCTCCAAATTCAGCACAAGGCTTTTTCTTCTACCTCTTTTCCTGGGATGCTCTGTCAGGCTGGAGTCTTCCTGAAGAGTAGGTAAGCTGGTCTTCTGTGAGCCTCTCTCATGGTGGAGGCAGGACAGGGCTCCAAGTGCCCCCTCTTAATTTGGGACAGCAGCATCTGCTGCCAGCTTAAGTAGCTGCAGCGATGGTATTTGTCACGTGGAGCTGAAGTTCAGGGTGGAAGCTCCACTGAGGCATAAACTATAACGACATCCCATTTACACGATTGAAACTTTAAATTCAAATTCTTCATTAAAACGTTGGTTTAGGTTGCATAGTAAAATACTTGAATGTTAGGAAATGCCAAGCTTATGGATTCTTGCAGCATGCGTCCATATTGGGTGCATGTCATGCAAAGTGATACTAATTGGGTTTTACATATAAAGGGCACTTTTCAGGATATGACCAAAAACTTTGGGGTTCCCCTCCCCCCCATAGAAGTTCCAGGATAGGTGAGGAAGAGGCTGGAGGTGTGGATGGGTAATGATGAACCAAGCATTTCTTAGGTTTGATCTTACTGTAATTCTTATTATAAATAACAAGTACTAGTTTTTGCGTATGATGCATGTCAAGTTCCAGCCTCTTCTTTTTTTTAATCATCCCTGGAATGCATAGATTCTGGCTTTGTCTCTGAAAACAAGGCAAAAATTAAATTTTGATTGTTATATTGATTACAGTCTACACTGAACAGTATGTTGTATTTTCTACTTTGTGCTTCATCCCATGAGATGTGTTACAGCCCCTTATATTTCCTTCAGTTCAGTGCAGGATTTCAGCTGAATCAGGATAAAAATAAGTAGAACATCCTTGTGAAAATTAAGCTTGGCCAGAGACAAACAAACAACAAATTCTCCTTTCTGCTGCCTCATGCTAATAAAATGTTGGTTCCTGGCAATGAAAGGATTAATATTACACGAGATGGATTTTATTTGCGCGATACTTGTGCTGCTTGTCTGCTTTCCTTCTGAGCAAGTCCGAGCCCATTGCCTAATCTTTACTTCTGACAGATGTTTTGTGTACTAATATTTTAATCAACTGAGAACAAAAAACTGCTTACAGTAGGATTATACAATTTAGAAGACTGGGCAGTGTACACATTTTAATGCATTTAGTGTACATGGCGGTGTCTTTGTGTGCATACACGTATACAAGCATCACACAGATACGGCTGCTCAAGGCCATTTTTTTGTTTGTTTGAAAGAGAAGCGTGGTTGACTTCACGCCACAGTGAATTAGGAAGGGTTAGGAGCACAGGGAAAAAAGGCGTTCCCAGCAGGACGGCAAGGCAAGAGGACTGGTTTCAGGCAAGAGGAGTGGGAGAGGAGGCATGGTGGTGGGACGGCGGTTGCGCCAGAGCTGCCTTTCCTAGGTTGGGTCCCTGGTACCCTGCTGTGCGGGACTGACTGTCGGGATGGGCTAAGCGGAAGCTCCTGACACATCCTCTAAAGGTTAAAGTGTCCTAAGCGATATTTCACAAATGCAAGACATTTTCAGATAAATGAAAAGCCCCTTCAGAGGTCTGCTAAGCTCATTACCTTAAACTTGCTCAGTTACCTGAGCGTAGTTAAACTGTTAACTGAATTAAACTGAGTGTAGGCCTCAGATTCCTCTTTAGACAGAGAGAAAAACTTAAACTGGGGAAGCTCAGCTGCCTCCCGGCATGGGTGAGCGTGTGTTAAGGACTGCTGGGGCAGGGAGGAGGGATGAAATGCCCAGTTGAGGAGAGACTCCAGAGGATGGATTCTTGTTGCCATTGAAAAAGGAGGGAAAAAAATCAAATCAAAACAAACACCTCCTGATAACTGTACTTAAGGCACTGTGTCAGAATGACTAAACTGATTTTAAGGAAAGAAGGGGACATTATCACTGGATAATTTAAAAAAGAAGAAAAAGAAATCAACCCTTTTTCCTGCCCCCCACCCAAAATTGCCCTCTGTTAGGTTTTGTCTGTATGCTAAAACCTACAAGAACTTTCACTTCTTCAGTTAGAAATACTGGGTGGTTACAGGGTGGTTTTGAGAAACAGCAAGTTCATGGAGATTTTGGCCGGGTTTTATTTTTAATAAGCAATTCTAGAAAACTCATTTTCTTCCAAAAAGTTCTACTAACAAACCAAAATCTGCTAAGAGTCTACATCTTCAAGGGATACGTGTGTCCTTGTGATATAAGCGGTGGGTTTTACAGCACAGTATCCCCTTCAGAAGGGGACCTCTGGGCGCTTCCCGGCTGCCTTGCATAGCCAGCAAGGGCCGTGCCTTGTCAGCAGCCTCTGCTGCGTACCGCTGTGCATGTCACATTATTTTGCTCTCCAATAACCACCACGCTTTGTTGGTTCTTTGGGACTGCTGTAAAAAACTCTTTCTATAAATTCTTAAAGACTGTCTGAATTGTAGTCAGTTACGTTGTCCTAGCTTTATTTTTTGATAAAGTGCCTTTAAGTTGCTATTTCTAGAACATGCTTTCGTATGGTGAGCCAAATAAGCGCTCCACATAGCTCTTGACGTACTGTATTCCCTGTTGCGGGATGTTTCAGCAATTCGATGTTTCTATCATGCATCGCTTGTTTCGCAAGTTGACCTTGCTCTGAATCCCCCGTCGCGCAGCCCGCTCTTCGCCCTGTGTACATCGCTGCCTCCCAGGCTAAAAGCAAGAGGTGACATTTGCTGTTAATGCTGCTTCAGAGTTTATTTCAGCTTCCTTTAAATATGCTGTCTTGTCATTCCAGTTAGTGTCTGTGTGTGTCCATTCCCTTTTTTCCCCTCCCACAGCTCTCAAATAAGAGATCAGTCCTTGCACTGGCAATAATTTTTCCTTTTAGTCTCTCTTAAGTCCATTCACATTTTCCTATGCATTTGTAACCACATAGAGGAAAATTGTAGAGAAGGAAAATCATAAGCTGTCTGCATCAGACAAGCGATACAGCTTCAAAAGCTATCTAGTAGGTAAGTACAAAAATCCCTAGTATTTTGTATTATATAAATGAGTCTCTCTGGTGTTGTGTGAACACTGACAGTAGAATTGGGAACTTAAAAAACTATTTATGTCCTAGGTAAAAGAAACTTGGAACAAACTTGGTGTTATTGCTACATCGGAGAGGCCTGGAGGCTCACCTCATAGCTCAGGAAAACAAAAAAACCCCCACCAAAAATGCCCAACAGCTAAAGCCTTTGGCTTTAGCAAGGCAGACAAAAAAATTTTCCAATTTGACAGCGAAAGAAGAAGGAGCAAGCCAAACTACGCAGTGTTGTGTGTGCAGAGGAGGTAACTGTATGCCCGACCTGCTCTTACTAAGTTTCTTCTGGTCCAGGGGTGGGTATGAGCTGCACCCCTGCTGTGGATGGGCACTCTCCTTTCTAGTGATGCTGCAGATTCCATCATCGCAGAATTTCACTGGAAAACCTTGTTTTCAGCATTGCGTTGGTTAGAATTTTTCCTTGAAGAATTGGACAGCACAGAATTAAGACTGGAGAGAGCAGTCAACATCTTGTCCATACACAGGTACCCAATATTGCTAACGCTAAACAGAGATTTGTCTTGAATGTTTAACGTGAAATGGCTGTAGTATACACAGGGTGCTTGAACGGATCCCATTTGCCCCAAGTTTGGCAAACGGAAAATTAAATGTCAATCGAGCCTGTCAAACTGGGTTTCTTATGTCAAAAGTTGCAAGGCATTTTTTAGATGAATTCACAAATCAGGAGGTATGCAGTCCTGTGGATTTTCTGCCAGCTGGGAGGGAAACAGATGTGAAGCATTTTAAACTTTCAGAAAAGCTACCTAGGAGGGATTTTTCAGGACACACGTCTGTTCCACCCTTTGCCAGGACCATACGGATCTGCTTACGTTATATTTTGTGTGTGTATGTACACTTTAAGTTCTGCTTATATTGGAGTATTTTGAATTGCAGTCAATAATTCTCTAGAAAAAAAAAAAACCTCCATGAATAATTATCTTCCAGATTACTCTACTAGAGGCCTTCCTAGAGCTGTGCCTCTGAAACATCTTTCCCCGAGTAGGCCTCTTGCTCCGATAGATTTTTTTTTTTTTCTTTTTTCCCCCCCCAATTATACATAAGGTTTCAAAATGTTTTTTTTCTCTAAAGAATATGATGACCCTCCAGGTTATTTCCAGCAATTAAATCAGAGTCTGTCTCCCCAACCATCAAAGAGGGGAATGGCTGCAACTCGTATAGGCAAGTCTTCTGAAATTTTTGGCTAAGGCTTTGGCTGTCAAGACAAAGTCATCCTGTGCTGACGTTGCAGTAACAGACTAAATAGGGTTGGTTGTGTATGTAGGTAAATGCACATACTTAAGGGGTTGGCGGGAGGTGGCTGCGCGGGGCTCTCCAGCCCGCGGTGCCTTACGGAGCGCCATCAAGGCCGCTCTGTTCTGGTGAGCGCTGCGCTACGGCACGTCATCGTTGCCAACCCGTGTGATGTCCCTGGAGCAGTTTCTCTTCCTCAGATTACTTTCTCCCGGAGTGTTTACAGTTTAGCGGCAGCATGCAGGCTATCACAATCCGTTAACTTCTCGGAGAGGAGGGGAAGAGGTTTTTATATGCGCACTCTCATTTACTGCTTTGATTTTTACTTTTTTTTTTTTCATTATTCCACAGATTTAAATTTATTTGACTGGAAATAGGCAAAGGAATGCATTGTCATGAAATCTGCCGCAGGTTTGACTGGAAAGCTTATTCTTATGTTCCCCCCATCACTTTGGAGCCTGACCAATGTCGCAGATAGCATGAAAGACATGCTGGTTTAGCTCTGCTGTAGGGAAAGAACTAGGGAAACCATGGGTTGTATCCCATTTTTGGATCCTGAATTATTGCCAACTACAATATCTCCCCACTGCATGCACTATCTCTGCAGAATCACCCTGTGGGAATAAATCATAACTCTCCAGCAAAGAGTAGAAAGGATTTTTGTGCACAGGGGGGAGGGCTGCAAATAGGGAGAGCTGCCATAAACGGGTTACTTGACAGTCCAGCCTTTTGCTGAATTGAAAAGGTTTCTAGAGACTTGTCTTGCTGTAAATCATGGCTCCCAGGTTTTAGGCTAGGTACATCTGCATGAAGCTGTATGTGCAGAGAGCTTGGCCTGGGGGTACTGTGCTCTGTGCACATGCTCTTGCTGCACATCTGTCGTGCTGCGTCTCTGTAAAATATGTATTTAATGAAACATGCATGGAATGGGGGGAATGAATATCATGTGTGCAAAGGAACGGGCAAGTTTTTGATCAGTCCAACATGCAACTCTTGTAATCCTTAACCTGATTTGTTTGTTTTCCCATGTTTCTTCAAATGTTCAAATGCCCTCCGTGGGATTTATGCCTGGTAGTTATCAAGGAGTTCCAGTTCAGAGTCATTTTCAGGGCAGTGCTGCATTTAAACAGCAATAAAATGCATCATTGTTTTCTCCTGTGATCCAAAATCGATCAAGCTACTGCTGATGGTTTGACAAAACATTACAGTAGTGAGGCTGCATGCTTGCTGAATATAGTAGTGAGGAAAAACCAATTCTACATAGTAATGGCAAATAAAAGCCAAGTGCAGTAAAGGCGTACCATTTTTCGTACATGTATGTAGACATGATAATTAGACTTGTTTGCCTTCAGTAGTTGCTTTGGCTGAGGAACGCTAATACTTGTTTTTCCTTGTGATTGGATATTTCCTTTAGATTGTATATTAGGAAAAATTTCTTTACTGAAAGGGTGGTCAAGCATTGGAACAGGCTGCCCAGAGAGGCGGTGGAGTCACCATCCCTGGAGGAGTTCAAAAAACGTGTAGATGTGGCACTTCAGGACATGGGTTAGTAGGCAGGGAGGTGCTGGATTGACGGTTGGACTAGATGATCTTAGAGGTCTTTTCCAACCTTACTGATTCTATGATTGTCTCTCATGCACCAACCAATGACCATATATGAAGATAATGACAATTCTTGCCTCCTGACCTGTCGTGCTGCATAGGAACTTGGGACTTTTTGTTGATGTTCATTTGGAAAAAAATCCTTTCCTTCTTATCATGAAGATGCTGAATATTTTGTTTGCTCTGAATTATTTGGCGCCTCTAAAATTTACCTGGTCCTGCCACCACAGTTTTAAAAACCAAAAAAAAAAAAGTCTGTCTTGATTGAGGTTACACACCTGAACAATGTCCAATGAATATTCACTTGGAATAGTCACACTGCTGTGACTGTTGCCTCCACCTTGCATTTCATCACAGGGTATCCCAGCAAGCTTTTTTTATGGGAAGGAAATTTTACACCAGGCAAATTTTAAGGTAGCATTAACAAATAATCACATAAGAAATTTCACAGGTACAAATTTAAGCTTTGAAGTGGAAAAGTTACTCCGGGATTATGGGAAGGAGATATGTGGTCTCATATGACTGATACAACAAAAGAAGGGGATTGGGCTACTGAATTTTCTTAAACATAACAGACAAATGGTCTCCAAACATTGGTATAGGTAGTTGAGTTAGGTCAGTAGTGAACGTATTCTAGGAAATAAAGATATGTTTCTTGAGTAATTTGAAAACTGAAAGGAGGGAGAAAGCTGCAAAAGGGGGTTTTCATGGATAGGTCATCCTGCTTTTTTAGCAAAGGAGTGTGCTCACCACTACAGCTCATTGCAGGCTAGTCGGTGGTTTAGTGATTCTCATTCTCTAAACCACAATAATTTGACCTTTTAAAAGGGTCTTTTATATTCTAGTAGAGAAAAGGCAATAGGAGGTATGTTGTGCAATGCTTTGTCAAAACTTGTTATAAAGCAGACTTTCCTAAAGGATTTTCCTCGCTGATTATTTTTAACCAATTTTTTTCAGTGCTCTTTTTTTCTAGGGCCACTAGAGTAATCTCTGACCACCACCTCAGTATAAATTAGAGCTGGATTGATATCCAGCTGTGTTGCTGCCTTTCTTACCTGCAGCTGAAAAATCTGCCTGGGTGGAAAGATGCTCGTACCTCCCAACTTAGAACTATAAAACTCCTATACCCGATGAAGACAGGAGGATATGCAATAAGACTGTTTTATTTCTCATGTTGAAGCTAATGTATAGCCTGGGAAACTCTACAGCTTTGCAGAAATTTCTACAAAGACATTTCAGATAATTTTTTTTAGATTTTTCCCCTTTTTTGATGAAATATTTTGATTAATTTATGATCCCTTTGTTGTAGCTGCAATTACCTAAGTTGGCTCTGTGTAGCTTTATGCTAAGACTGAAACTAAACAGTGCTGCTCAGTTGCTTTTTAACTTTGGGAATGTTTCCCAAAAATATACCCTGTTCTGGATATATTTTTCATGTTGTTTATTTTTACTTTCTCATTCACTTGCAGACCATCTGGTATTTCTCTTTGCTGCAGGTAGAAACTAATTATTTAATCTCTCTACCAAAACTTTGACCCCATGGTGAATGGTACCAATCATCAGGATCTCTAGTCTGGGCAGTGGCCAAAAAGGTGTTTCTCTTTTTCACCAGAGTAGACTTTGTGCGTGTGGAAATAGGAGTTTGCCTCTCAAGAACATTTAGAGATCATTTTTTGGGTTGGTTTTTGGGTTGGTTTTTTTTTTGGTTTGGTTGGTTTGGGGGGGGGGGGTGTTTTGTTTGTTTTTTTTTTTTTTTTTTTTTAAAATTAGCAAGTTGTATTTTGATGTAGCTGGTCTACAAGGCTCAGATTTAACCTGCTTATTTTCTGGGAAGGATTTCCACAAGTAGCCTCCTAGCACTGACAAAGTTTTGTTGCCACGTTGGCTTGCGAGCAAACACTTCCCTCCAGCTCAATCTCTGTGTTGCGAACAGCTTCACCAAGAAACTATGAAGGGCAAGTGAAATTCCACAAAATACCTTCAGCAACATATTAAATGAAAGGTATTGATCTCTTCTTTGCAGACAATGAAAAGCCATTACACTGGTGAAATGCAGGTGTCAGATCCTCGCATCGAACTTCTTGCTGCTGCAGTCTGCGTCTGGGTGTGCAGCATGGGTGCGAGCCCCTCCACGGTGAGCAGCTGCACCAGCGTGGAGGCCGAGCTCTGCCTTGTAAATTACATTCAGCTGCTCGATCTGATAATCCACAATATGGAACCAAGTGTTTGTATCAGTTGTTTGAAATTTTCTTGTGCATTAGAAGCATAATACACCAAGTTGCTTGCTTTCAGCTTTTTCACTGAAGGAGGAAGTAGACCTTCTAAACCCAGTGAAATATCCGTGCGTCCATGTGCCTCCGTGAAGCCGTGATGGTGTGCACCAGCTCCGGATGAGGCTGGAGCATGACGGCGGTGCTGCTGGCTGTCCAGGGGAGCCCCAGCAGGGAGGACCGTGCTGGTGCGAGGCTGCCTGGCACGGGAAAGGGTACGTACTGGCTTGGCTCTGCTGGGTGACATCTCATTTCCTATCAGATCCAAAATCCAGACACTAACCTTCCAAAGGCGTGCTTGCCACGGCATGCTTTAGGCAGCCTTTGAACGTTAGTTTTGTTTTCTTCCTAGCATGCTGCACCTTTGAAATTTTCAGCCGAGGCCGTTGGAGGGATGCACGTGTTGATTTGTTGCTGAAGTCTCCTTCCTAAAATGAGAAGCCATTTTAATGGGCAGCTCTCACTCTGCCTCTCCTAAGCTGGGAAAGACAGACTTGGTAGTGAATTATTGGGTTTATTTTTCTGAAGGGACCATAATTATGTGAGGTAGTGATGACCGAGTACTGATAAGCTTTTTATCAGAAAGAACAGCACTGAAAAGGTCGAGTTTTATGGAGAGGTCTGTCTGCACACACACGTGAAGTCTGACCTGCCATCCCAAAACTGCTGTGAGGTGGGCGAAGAGTCCCGCAGAAAGCGGGGTCTGGGACTGTCCTACCCCTGCCCTGACACCGGTCAGCTCCCGTTGCCCTGTGTCCGGGCTGGCGGGGCTTTTCCTTCCCCGGCTCTCGGAGGTGGCCCTCCTGCAGTGATGGGTTTTGCAGCATTAGCTGTATGGGCTTACCCTGAGCTCCGCGATATTGCAATGAATGTTGAAACATTTAGACACCAGGGATATGACTCGGAGGCCTGTGCCAGATACGTGAAAAGAAAATAAGAACAAAAAGTAAACCCTCCAGAAGGAGGGGAGGGCCTGTGTGCATGTTTAATTGAACAAGAATCAGTCATTTTGAAGTCTTTCTGAGAAAAACAAGCCTAAACCTTAAGCAAAAATGCTCTACAGCCATTTTGAAAGCCATTCCTTCCCCTCCAGCTGATATAACAACTGGAACCAGTTTCCACCCCCGTCCCTCTTTTATCTGTTTCCCTTCAGTAAAGTCTGAAGAAAGTATTTCCGCTCCCTCGCCCTCCTTAAACCAGGAGGCTGCCTGATATCCCCTCGGTCCAGGGGAAACAGAAGGAGAGCCGCGATGGGATGACTTGTGCCGTTACAGACGTGCACAGCTCCTTATCCCCAGGACACAGGGTGCCCAAAGGTGACAGTTCTGTACACGCCTGCGACTGCCTCAAAAACCCGGTCTGAAATATATATATATGCTGTGGGAGAGAAGCATGAGGTTTTTAAGCACACATCTTTGAAAATATGAGAGCTTAAGAAGAATTGGGTCACATCTGACTGCTACCATCTGGCCCGCTTCACTCCAAGATTACCCAGGAATGTATTTCACATGTGCCTTTGGAACAAGATTGTGAGCTGCCAAAAAGAAAATATTTTACAGCTGAGCATCGCGTTTTGCTCCGAGCCGTTCAAATGCAATAACCCAAGGAGGAGGATTCCGCCGGAGGGTATCACGCAGGCCGTTCGGGCTCACCCCCTTTGTTTTGTCTGCGCAGTTTTGTGAGACGGGGCTCCTCGTTGATTGCTGGATTGGGTTTAAAGGCCCTTGGCTGGGACAGCAGCTTCCCAACGGAGAGCCGGCTTTTAAACCGGAGTCCTGGGTAGGCGGCTGACCTTGTGTTAAACTGGAGTCCCAGCTTCAACAAGGCGGCTGTCCTTGTGCAAATGGCCCCGCAGGAGCGCCGGTGGGGAGAGCCGCGGCTGGGTGGAGCCACCTCGGGCGGAGGTGGAGACATCGGGGTGCTGCTCCCAACTCAACGGGGAGGCTTTCGCCGAAGGGCTTCACGCTTGTGTCTCAGGTGCCCTTTGTGTGGAACGAGGGCACCTCACTTCTGTAAAACTGAGGCGTGCTGCCCTGCCAGAAATACATATATATTTATATAAAGATACATATTATTTAATAATATGTTTTAAAACATATAAAAATAGGTCTTGTGGTAATGATGACATCTACTTGCAAAGAAGCACAAATTTCTCCACGGCAAACTGGCATGTGGGCCGGGAACTTGCACGATGAAAGAGCACGTTGCGCCTGTTGTACTTGGGCTGAAGAAGGCTCATTCCACGCAGCATGAGAAACCCTTCTCAGTAAAATGGGAAACGTGAGGGACAGCGGCACTTCCCTTTGCCTCCATCTGGGCATCCTGTAAGAGGAAAGGGAGCTTTTTGCGAATTACTCTAACCAGGACGGAGTTAATCCTCTCTCTGCCTCAAGCAAGAAGGTTTGCAGGACCAGAGAGCTGAGCCAGCTGGGGAGGTTTCATTTCTTGCAGCATGCTGGAGATGGTGGGATGCTGAGGTTAATGAAAGATATCGGCTCTCTGGGGGATGCTGGGATAATCCTGAGAAGGGGGTGGGAGTACATTCTTCCTTTTTCTTTTTTTCTTTTAAACAATTGCAATCAGCCGCAGTTCAGTTTTGTCTTAATTATTGTTTTAGGTTTTGAGTGAGGGGAATTCTGCTTTTTAAGACTTAAAAAACAGGGCACTTTCATTTACCTGTAGGATATGAGCTCTGTCACACAGAGTGCGGTATGAAACTCTATGCAAGTATGCAACGCTTTTGCTAGCTGGAGCCACCCGTCCCGAGCTTTGGGGGTGGGAAGGTGTGTAGTGGGACCAGCTCGATGCTTCAAAAGGGTGGTCATGAGCAAGTCTTCCCAAGGCCACGAGCCTGCAGAGGCATCTCCACACCCTGCCTGCTCATGTGCTGCTGGTCTTGCACCAAATCCACCGTGGTAACAGTGGCTACAACTAGGCATAGTCTCAGCAGGCTGACGCCTCTCTCATCTTTCAAGACAAGACTTTTGGGTCAGAGCAGGTGACTTTTGGTTGCAACATGAGGAAAGTAGTTCAGGTTTCTTTTGTTCATACAGTACTTGCACGGCAGACAAAGGGTTCAAATTGTTACACCTTTATGTTTCATCCCTCTCAAACTCGACTGGTTTTAACCAAAAAAGAAAAGAAAAAGCAGCTCGTGAATCATGCTAATTTCTCCCACTGCAAGGGTGTATTTGCTGTATTTGGAAACATTTACTAAGCAGCTATGAAATCTTGTTTGTCCTCTAAAATGGAAGAATTTGATAACTTCTATGCTGTACTTGTAAATTATAACAGGCTCCAAATACCAACAGTGAAAGTGGTGTTTCGTGGCTTTGCTGCAGTCTGAAAGCACTGAACAGGATAAGACAAGAATCAGAATAATAATTCAGAATAATTCATTGCATTATTTCTTGATCCACTCTGCCCATTTCTACTAGCCTAAAGATAGCCTGTGTTTTTTGTAATAAATGTCAGTTAATCTCAGCTTTCTCTCAAACACACCCAAGGAAGAAGACGGCACTGAGCAGCAAATAGACTTTACCTCAGACTGTGTTTTCCTGGGAATATCTGTGCTCCACCCCGAGTCTGTGTGAGCCAGTTGTTCATAACCACGTGTAGCACTCACCAAGAGAAGGGAACGAGGTTTCTGTAGTCTGGGTATCATTTTCTGGGAAATCTTGTTTCACAAAACACCTGTTGTTGGGTGTGTTGAAGGTTTAAGAAATTTAAAAAGGAAAAATTGAGAAGTGACAAATTTTTTTGTTGGTCTCGGAGAAGAATGTCTACAGCATGGGAACATCATCCTAGCCAGGGAAATGCTTTCCCTAGCTTAATACTAGGAAACGCTTAATCTCTGTTTGAGCTATCAGGGAACTTCTTCCTGCCCCCACCCTCTCTCAGCCTAAAATCTCCCTTGGAACATCAGTAAAAGCATTTAGGGAGTGAAAACCTTTGCGCCTCTCATCTCTCTTCATGTCTAAGGCCATTTTCAGAGCCCACAAGCAGTTTTCACCTCATATCTCTTCAGGGAGCTGTGAGGCATATAAAGATTTCAGCTGATGTTTGCTGGGGTCAGTAGGTGCCTTTCATCTGAAATATAGAAGATGTTCCTGGCCCTGTGTGACCTGTTCACTTCAGCAAGGGATTTAGATTTTCTCTTGGTGGGAAAAAAATTAAATCCTATAAAGCAAAGTTTGAAATAAACATGACTTTTTTTTTTTTCCTTGCCCTCCCCCCCTTGGGCATTTCTAGAGTAGTTTGAGCATATTTTTGTCACATTTTATTCTTCCATTTGCATACATCATGTTATGTGCTAAAATCTAGAGCATGTGTAAAAGTCTAAATGCACTCATCTAGAAGTGCAGGGCTTTGTTAACGGCAGAGCCTTGTCAGCTTTACAAAGAATGTAATTAGTTCGGGCTCTTCTATAATCTTCCCTTGTTTTCCTTGTACCCTCTCAGAAAGGGTGTGTTATACTGCCAGTACAAGCCAAGAATGAATTTTTGGTCAATAATTTCTTACAGATAAGAGCATGCCTTTTGAATTCAAACCTGCTTAGCACTAGGTGGCACTCTGCTATAATCTAAATTAGTTTGCCTTAGTTTTGAAGTTTGGTAAACATTTTAGCAAGGGGAACAACAAGAAGAGATTAAATTCATCAGTAAGTTACCAGGATAGACACCCATCTTGTGATATGAGGGGAATTTTAACTAGATCATACAGCTGTCTGAGCCTCTCTAATGTCCACTGGATGAGAGAGCAGGGAGGAAATTAGATCCATGTACTTATTCTAATCGTGCTGTTTGTTGTACTTGCTGCTGAGAAATCAGTATGATGTTTTGTGGGGTAACTAATGTGGTGCCCTTTGTGGAAGCGTTACAAACTGAAATAATTCAAGGCCACGTCAGTAGAGAATAGGATGGGGATTGTGGGACACCTACTAAAATAGTGGCCGTTCTGCCCCATTTGGTCTTAGTACCTTTTGCGTCATGGAGCCCAGGAGAGGGGAAGCTGCGCTATTTATAATTTTCATGGTTTTGCAGTGCCATGTTTGTTTTTTTTTTTTCTTTTAACGGACTGAATGTATGGTGTGTGTGAAGATTTTAGAGAGGTGGATTTCTGGGACAAATACTGCCTGGGTGGGTGCAAGACCAACTATCGGTCCGAGGGGAGGATAGGGTCCTGGTAGTGGGTAACACTGTGGGCATGTTTGCAGAGCGAATCATTAGAGGAGGAAATGAAACTGATGGATGTAGAGCTTAAGCGCTGGAACTCAGTTTCTAGTGATAAATAATAATCTGGAAACTCTGGAGTGAGGCATTGTGATCCATCCAAGCTCCAATTCCAGGAAGAGGTGTTGTCTGGGAATGCTGCTCAAGTTCTCCTCTAATGACATCAATAGCATGACAAATGGAAGAGGAGTGTCTCATGCACCGCACACCTGAGAATGAGCTCTGAAATTCTGTCTCGTGGGGCTAAGTATGGGCAATAAGACAATTTCCTGGAATATGACTCAGTGAAAAACCTCTGCAACCAAATATTTCAGGGACAGAATCAAGGACGAAACCATAATTTCAATTAACAGAAGTTGTGTCTATGTTAAAAAGTAATGTGGCCCAGCAGGAGCAAACCTGTGGACCTAAACACTTGGAGCTGAACTCCTAGCATCCATGCTTTACAGATTTTAAGTGCATATACTTTGGGCTAGCTCTAGCCTCGCCCCACTGAGTGCCCCCTACCAGCTGGAGGATGTTAGGTGCCCTCTGGAGCCTCATCTTCTAAGCAGGTTTCACATGAAAGAAACCTGGTTTGCAACCTGTGAGACCGCGTGGGGATGTGAACTGAAGCACACTCAGGTGATGACAATCAGGAGATTTGCTTTAGAAGTTCTCTCCTGAACCAGGTTAAAAAGCCCCCTGTGCCCTAGGGCAGCCAACATCTAGACATGGAGCCCGCCTGCCTCCCTTGGAGGTGACCAAAGCACTGGAAGGTGTTACCGTTCTCAGTAGCTCTTGCCCCATCCCTCGTCACCCAGCTGAGTTGCCTGTCATAGACCGTCAGCCAGCATCAGTAACCAGCCCTGAGCAGAGCAGCAGAAACGCCATGTGAGCTCTCTGCATACATTCAAACCCTTTTTATTCACGGATGGGACAGGATTTGTGTATGTGCTGCTCATCAGGAAGAAATAGTATTAGAAAAACTCAGCTCGTGAATGCTGTTAAGAAAAATATGTGACTTGGAAAATGGCTGTCAACCGTTGATCTTATGTCAATGTTATTTCTGGGCAGCTTCAGAGGAAGGGTGACCCATTGCTCAGGACAGAAACCCAGCCCTGGGATTCGGCTTTGATGTCCTATATGACCATGAACACTGAAGGCTGGATTTGGTCAAAGGCTCAGCTGCTTTGGCCTAACTCATCCCCTAACTCACAGAGTTGAGGACCTGAGGCTCTGCAGCCAATACGTGGTCAGAGTTAGGATGTGAGATGGGCAAACAAAGCATTTCTGCTACTGACCAGAGAAAAGAGAGTTGTTGGTTAAGCTGAGGCACGTGGGGAAATTTCTTGTGTTCGACAGAGCTCAAAAGTGTGTCTGAGGCTGCTGGAGGTACCTGTCCCCTTGGGAGCCAGAGACGGGGTCCTCCCAGTGGGGAGGGAGCCGAAGGCGTTTTCTGAGAAAGCTGAGCAGAACTCACTGTTCATTCTTGAAAATGGGGCTGGCAGAGGATGAGAAGGGCCCCGGTTTTTATGAACCGATTTAGGTGTTAGAAGTCTTTGCCAGATATCCTGGGGACCCTGGGCTCAGTTTCTTCCTTGGCATGTGGACGAGCATGTCCAGATTTACTGTTTGTCAGCAGAGAGCTCCAGGGCACCCGCAGCACCTGGCTGGAGGGGCTGCAGGGCTTCCACCTCCCGCCTGAAGCAATGCCGGTGGGCAGGAGGATGGTGGGAAAGGGGGGAGAGCCTGGCCCAGCCCAGGGCGTAGGGCATTCACTCGGGAGGGAGACTGGGCTTCAGGCACCTCTAAATGCCAGACTTTGCCAAAACAGAGCAAACGCGTTTCGTATAAAGTGGGTGTGCGTCTGTATGTCTGTTGCTGATGAATGTTGGCTGTTTAATGCTAGTCTACGACCGTGGTGGTTTGGGTCCTGTCCTTAACATTAAAGGCTCCCTCCTGAAATACCTCTTTTCTTGTGCTCCGTGTGGACCAGTTCTTATCACACAAGTGACTGGTGCCGTTTTCCTGGGCCTATCATTTGTTAAGCAGTTTTATTCCAATAGTCAGTTTACTGGGTTGTTCTCTTTTCCCCTGAATTTTAGCCCAGGGCTTGTTTTGTGCTGTAAGACAGCTCTAATATTTTGGATTGCCACTATTATTTGCTCCCCTTCAAATACTTGCAAATAATTAACTTAAATTTCTATTCTGTAGCAGACCTTTGATTGTTCTTTTTTTAGTGGCAAAAAGAGGCATATTTTGTCTATTTCTTCTTTTCTAAGGGGAAAGAAAGCTCGAAACTTCTGTGTTTCTATCCAGAGGCATGCATGCAAAGGAAGATAAAGCCAAATGAGAATAAATGGCTATCTGTACACACTTGTGTAAAGGCTATTTTTTTTCTTTAATCTTTCGGTGAGCTATTGCTTCCTGCCCTGTAGAAATTACATTACAAAAATTTCTATATAAATTCAAATCCTTCTGAGGTGGCTCATGGTGAAATGTGCCTGATTTAACTGTTCTTTGTGGTGGAATACAACTGCAACTGGTGGTTTCAAATCAGTCCAATATGTGGTGGAGTACTGGTAAAACACACTGAGGCAGCCTGTCTTCCAGTGTATATTTCTGCTGGCAGAGACCCTAGATCTCCTTGGCCAAGCATTCAGCACTGGGATATAAACTAGATTCCCAGCAAATTCTCAGTTAAGTGCAAGATGTTTCTCGAGCATGGAGCCAGAGATCAAACTGAAATAAGGCTCACTCTCAGAAATATCTTGAAAACTGTTTGAATAACCTAGTGTATACAAACATTTTAGGTCAACTATCATATTCTCTCAAGACTTGTAGGCGTTTCTGTATGGGCGCCAGCAGCACTGCATCTCTAAAGAATGGAACCAATGCTGATTTTGTACTTCCACTACTGTGTCAGTGAATCCACCCACGGCTTGATAATGTCAGTGCAATGTGATGGAAAGTTTTAATTACCGTTTGGCTCTTGTGTTGTTTTAGTGATTTTTTTGTGTGTCAGCATTGCAAGAAAAAGGAGAGGGTAATATCCAGGGATGTGAATCAGAAAGTAAATCGTCCAACTGTTTGAAGACAAACTCACCTGGACTCAGTTTGCAAAGCGGTGCTGGGAGCCAGTCTTTCATTTTTTCACTTTTAAAAGCCTGGCCTTAAATTAGAGGATAAACAACCCTCAGCAATTTCTTCTGTTACATTCCTGAAGGTCTATAGCATCACATCTGTGAATAGCACACACCCACTCACATGCCTTCCTAGAGCCACAGACACGTTTGGATACTCTGTTGATGGGAGCAAATATGACTTAGGATGTATTATAGTGAGAGATGAGCCCAGATCAACAGACTGCACTGCTAACCAGCTACCAGCTTGGTTAAATCTGTGGTGCAGACAGAGCTTAAGCTGGTGTCTCACTTCATCACAGTAACCACTGTGCAGTCTGCTGACCAGCTATATTTAAGTATTTTGGCAGAATCCTGTTTAAAATTGGAAGGAATGCTTTTAATAGTCTGTGCATTTCTCTTGGAGGCCTGCATTAAGGATATAGTTGCATCCCACACATACATAAGTCTGATTGGAAAGCATGATATGGCATGGATGTACGTTGTGGCTATGGGCTGTCAGCAAGACAGATTTAAAGTACTGTTGGCTGAATGACAGAAGAAAGATTCAGAGGTTTTAAGGTGAGAGGCCTGATTCAGATCTTTCATATATAAAAGCAGCAGCAACTTTGTTGAAGTCAGTGGTGTTACTGTGCTGTAATGCACATGAAAAGATTCTGCATACTTAATTACTTGAACCAAAGCACATCCGTGCTTTTATGTCACTTGGAGATTTTGTACGTGGAGCTGTGAACCTCCTAAGAAGCCACTACACTTGCCAGCTGCTGTTAGTTTTCACACAGGAGAATTTAGCTCATCCAGCATTCATGCAGCAGTTGAGAAGATGAGAAATCCGTTGCTATTCTGCAGTCTGTGGTATCTGAAAAGGGATGAGGTTTCCATATGCCTCCAGTCAGGTTTTTGGGGTTGGTGGAAAGATACCTGGTTGGCTTCTGAGTTTTGTGCAATTAGAGAGAGCTCTGTGGTTTGCATGTACAATGTACAGGTCTCACTTCGCATAAAATGTTTGCAAATACTGTAACGGGGCTGTGTCAGCATGTGGGTTGGACGAAAGAGTTGTCAACCACAAGAATTCACAGCTTAAGCATTAGTCCCTTCTCTCCCTGCCTCCCCTCCCCAGTTAAATTACAATAAGGAGAATTTATTTTCATATTAAATAGTTTGGCTTCTTTATTTTTTTTTTCTGGCTCACAAAATGAAATTACGCTCTTGGATTGCACTATAAAGCTTTCCTTTACAGCTACCAGGGCTAGAAACTTATTTTAAAAAACAAGTGAAAATGTAACCAAGAGATGAAAGCGAGGATCTTTCCAAAAGTTGCTGATTCCCAAAAGAGGCTTGAGGCAGAACACCAACATCCAGAGTCTATTGATAGGACCCTAAGAGGAGACAACAGTAACATAAAGGATTTCCTTATCTATTATTATTATTATTATTATTATTATTATTATTATTATTATTATTATTATTATTATTATTAAACTAAAGCATGAGCAAAAATGAGCAGTGTGTCAGTTATGCCCTGAGCAGAAATAACAATTTCCTGGAAAACAGTGATAAGCAAAAGCACCTGGAAAAGGGAACGTGTAAGCTGTCATCTCCCCCCATCAGAATTTTGCTGAGAAGAGGAAGAGATATTCTACCTGGTTTGTAAGTGGGTGTGTCACTTCATGATGGCCTCTTTTTCTTTGAAGGATCAGAGAATGTTCTACAGAGTGAGTCTGCTCGAATTAGGTGTTGTGCATCCAAGCTTACTCTTCAAATGGGAACTTTGATAGCAACTTAATGTTTTGTGGTACTTCAATATTTTTCTAACACTTCCATGCAGCATTATGGAATCAGGCATTGGTCTGTGCTGTGGACCTGGCTTCTCTTTTTTACGTACAATTTCTCTATTAATTGTAGGGAGGAACTTGAATTGTGGTCATCTCAACAAACCTGAGTGTTTTCAAAGACTGCTGACAAGCCTTTAGAGTAATCTGTATTGGATATACGCTGACTGCAGTTTTGCATGCTGGCAAAACATTTTCTAAGTATAAAAAGATATGTGAAGCTGTAGATAGGTGATCTCATCCTTAGAAGCCTTGGTAGTGAATTCTGCAGCACATCCATGCCTTTGACAGCATCTTTATGAGGACACGCAGTAGAAAGCATTTCCTGAGATTAAGTTTGTACACCCACTGAGTCCGACAGACCCACCTCTTCTCATAGCAATCATGGGACTCACTGTGACAACGACAAATATTGAGAGGTATAAAAGAGGTACGTTTGAGAGAATTATATTTGTAGGTGAGGTGTTGGGGTGGAAAAACAGTCAAAAGAAGGTGAATTAGGAATATACAATGTCTATGAATAGACAACACAAGGCAGAATAAATCTTTTCAGGTCTCACTTGATTCCTTTTCAGATTGGTTTGGATGAGCTAATTATTCCTCTAGGGTTATGCTGACATTAACAAAAAATGCTCTGCCATAAGAGATGATCTCTAAGGTAAAACAGTTACTGTTGGGGAGCCTGATGTCTGCAGCATATTGGGGGAATTTATTTTTTAATAGCTCTGGTCTGATCCTTGCTGCCCATCAGCACAGTATGTGCACTCCTGGAGCACAGCGTCCTGTTGAATTTAATCCACAAGGAATTTATTGTGCACTCTGAGATATTCTTGGGATACAAATCAAAATGCAATGAGTGGGATCAACCAGGAGATTAGCTTCAAAACTGTCCTCCTGACCCAAATGAACACAGAGACACTCCAGGCCACACAATTCATCCTCTCTCCCCCTTTTGGGAGAACTGTACCTGGGAATCTTGACCCTCTTCATGTCTGTGCATCCGTCAGTCTGTCCTGCTGGAGGCTTTGGGAGCTATGGCCAAGCACCCCTGCTGTCGGCAGCTTGACTGTACAGAAACAGGGGATTTAACCAACAGGGATTCCATTCCAGGGAATCCAAACCAGGATCTTCTGGATCTTGGCTGCACAGTTTTAAGTATCAAATCAACATGAAGGAAGTCAGAAAGGAAGACGGGAACAAATCCGCCTGATGTTTGCTATTTACTACACGAGCGTTTCTCTCAAAGCCAGGAAACTGGAGAGGGAGGGCTCACCTGCCGGCAGCATGTTTTCCCTATATTTTAACACTGCATACTCACTCATCTTAAAATCTACTCTTTGCATATCAGTAAAAAAGGTGCGTATTCATTTCATTACGGCACAGTTCCTTGCATTAATAAGTCCTAAAGCTTCCTTCCCTATTGTCTGACTTTCCGTTTTTAGCTTGCATTTTTATATTCCTATGGGAGGTTCCCCACTTTCACTTCCATGCAGTCTTGAAGCTGGGAATCCCATTACTGTTGTTCATATGACCTCTGGAATGTGAGTAAATGTTTCATAGTAGTGTATCTTCTTGGCTGTTCTCCAGCGCCTGTAATTAACTCCACATATATTCCTCTATCTATTGTGCCGGCTTAAGATCTGCCCTAATAGAAGCAGTGGAAGTTGGAATAAAAAGTAAAGCTTTATGGAAAAAAATCAAATTTTTATAAAAAGGTGCCTGTTTAAAGAAAGTGCTTTGCTTGCTGATAAGTCTTTATGTGTTTACTGTGCATGCTCTCTCCTTTTAACAAGGCTGCACTTCTAGGAAAATGCTGCAGGTATAAAGCAGCCCTTCTAAACGATCACTCCTACTTGCAGGGTGCAAGAGCATGCAAAATGGTTGGGCATCCTTAATTTTTTAAAGCATGATGGTGAGCACATATCACTTGTGAGTGAGTTGAATGGACCTTTACTTAGGTAACAAAACTTTTTCATTTAATAAATCATTTAAATATCTTGTCATCCTGACTAGCCAGCGCATTTTTCAAAAGTAGCTGCTTTTCAAGTAATATACTTACGTCCTTTTTCCTTTTACTTACTATGATACTCGCTTCTGGAAAATACTCATTCACTCTGTATTTAGTTCTCTCATGATTTACACCGAGTTCTTGACAGGACTGAAATAATTCTAGACCTGGTGGAAAAAAAGGTAGGATTTGTAAAAGATTACAGGTACAACACACATCCTTTGCTGGGATATCAGTTAATTCTCGACCAATACTTAGATCAGACCAGATTCAGATCTTAGCTATGCTGCTGTAAATCTGGAGTGGTAACACTGAAACCAGTGCCCCAGCAGAGCTGAAAGTAGAACTTGGCCTTTATTTTAAGTACCTCATTAGAATTTCCTATCTTTGATCCATTTGGTTTTCTGTGCATTCAGTTTCTTCTGTATCCGATTATGTATGTTTAACCTTGATTTGCATAACTATTCAGAAACAAAGGCTTTCTTGTGATTTCTAGGCTTAGGCTATTGAGATGCATTAGACACCGCTTGTAGAGAAATGTTAGTGGCCTACCCAGCTTTTGTATCATATTCCTGTTGATGGCTTTTATGTATGTCATTCATCTGGAACGGATGTTTTCCCTCCTGCTTTCACCATTCACCAAAAATATCTGAAAGAAAAATTAAAATACAATTAATATGCATGTGTATCCAATTAATTTAAATAAATTAGCATTAAAATTGATTCTGGATTTATTAGACACTTTCTGCAGTAGCCAAAAAATAATCTTGATGCAGGACTGAATTTTATCAGATGCCTCAGTAAACAGCAGAGACATTTTTTTCAAAACAGGAATCTTTTGATTACAAGATGGTAATTCAGTCCTAGAACTGGCCTCTGCTTTCTGTGAGCAGTGTGAACCCCTGGATTTTGGTCTGCTGGGAAAACGGTAGAGAAGAGCACTAACTTGAAATAGAGAGGATGACAGTCAGTTGAATCTACTGAGGTTTTGGGAGAGGACAATGCAGATCAACTGGATATAATTATGCTTGACAGTATGGACTAAAAAATTCTGCACTGAGCACTAGTTAGCACAGCAATTCCTAGACTAGAGGTATGTCTATGTATTGGAAATATGTATTACAGGGTGTTGGAGGCTCAGGTAAGGAGAATTGTCCATCCATGATCAGAGGACTTGACATGCCAAATTTGCCAGCTCCTCTGGAGACCATGGGCTAACTCCAATGACAATGTGGAGGCATGTTTAGAGAGAATCTCCTATGAAATAAGTCTGATGCCAGCTCCAATCATTCTCCAACCCAAGCTACACAAATATATTTTTAAGACTGGCCATGATGCCATAGCTAAATAGCTAGCTGTTTTGGACTTTCCTGACTATAGTCTTAATTGAGATAGGACATAACTTTTATCTGGCTTTTAGGACTGACAGAGTTAGAAATATGATGTCACTGTGGAAACCAAGTAAAATACAGATACAAGGGCTTTTATCAAGGACATTTTGAACTCAGTCACAAGATGATAATGGAGTATGAACACTAAAATATTGCCTACTCATAGTGTGAAAAAATCGGGAAAAGCTGAAGGGGTTGGGATTTGAATTGCCTATACTTTCTTGCATGGTGTTTTCCTCCTCTCCAGGTTGCTTTCTAAGACTCAAGATCTGCCCTCCAAATCACGGCACTGCAGTCTTAGGAGTGGGCCGGTGAGGCGAGGGTTGTGGTGCGCCTTTGGCTCCTGGAAATAGCAGCATCCCGGAGAAGCAACCGGTCCCAGCCATGCATCAGGTCAGTCTGGAGCTTTGTCACCCAGGAAAGGGTTGAACCAGAATACTAAAGAAAATTTACTCTGAGATAGTCAGAAAGATTTACTGAGTAAGCTTGAGTCAGCTGTATTTTTTTTTCTTTTAATCTAAAGCCTGAGCTTTCTGAAAATTGATAACTTGGAATTTGTACCTCACTGCAAGAAAAACAACGTACCAAATACTTGTACTAAATATTTGTTGTTTTCTTTTAATGAAATGATGCAGTGAAAGATCTATTTTGCTGGCTTAATAAAGGCTTTGTCAGCATACCAGTGAAAATGATGAATTATATTGTAGTTTGTGCATACCTTTTGTGTGCAGTTTAGTATACTGCTATATGCAGCAAACTCTTGGTAAGCTTTAAGGAGTCTGCAAAAACAAATACATAAATGAGCACGAATCATGATGTACTTCCTGGTCTGTCTTTTTTTCCTGAATGATTTAGTGCTAAATTTTTGATGTGATTTGGCAGTTTATTGCTTTAATTTATAAGACCTTCTGAGCTGAGTAGGGGTGAGGGCAGGTGTGGGATGAGCACTTGGGATGCCAGCGCTGCTGCTTCCCCCACCCAGGGAGATGCTCTGGTCAGGGTACGATATGGCAGTGTGTCCTCATTCTGGCAAGGAATCAACATTAATGTTATAGATTATGAACTTACTGCAGTGATCTTGCAAAAATGGAGACTGATCGTATGATGCAGGTAGCCAAGACAGCCATCAAAATTACCTCTTTTCATTCAGGCAGAATCTTTTCCTTATGAGGCTAAAATGTTGCTTGGGAAAGGCAGCCCTTTTTCATCGTTCAATAAATGTTGATGACATGCTTGTAAATGCAAAAACAAATGCAAAAGAAAAAAAACGAATATTTTTGCCCTTTATGAAAACATTTAAAAATTAATATTTTAATAGCTCTGCAACTACAAGTAGAGAACTGACGTTTGGCAGGGATTATAGCTTTCATTGGGAAGGACTTCCGAGAGTTTCAGTGGAAATTGGGTTTGATTTGGCCAACTTTCTGAGTCTTTGAAAAGTATAAAATGGATAATGCCCCGTATGTTTTTTCCACTAAGCTCGTATTGATGCATTCATCACGCATTCCAGTGCGGGTAACTAGAGGTATTATGAAATAGGAAATGAAAGTCCTCAGGAAGCCACGGCTCTTGGTTTCTGGTAAATGACCTGTTCCATGAGGCACACAGGACAGACCTCTGCGGTGAGGCACCTGGGAGCGGTGCCGTTGGTGGACGGACCTTCCCAGGCGCTGGAGATGTTCCAGATCACAGGGAAAGGAAGGTTTCATCATGGAGCTTCAAGAGGGGCAGTGCAATGTTGCTTAGAGGCTCCTCTCCCTGCAGTAAATGTTGGGCATGCAGCTGTTAGGACATGCCAAATTGGATGCTGTGACCTTAACTTGGAGCTTTTAATGCACACGCCGCATTCGACTGCTTGGCTATACCTGTTTATGAAAAAGCAAGACATAGCATGTGATCCTTACAGCCACCCTCGTCTTTTTTTGCGCTGTCCTCGGCTGTGCTGTGCCTCATGTACCAATGCAAGCGGGTGAGTGTGCCTCCCGGGCAAAAGCCAGCGATGCTGGCAAGAGCCAGCAATGCCTCGGTGAGGAGTGTCATGGGGAAAGTGTGCCGGTGTTTATAGGTCACTGGTGTTTAGAGACCACCTGCATTTCCAGTTCATTTAGTTTCTTTGGTCCTGTCCTTGCCTGAGTTATGCCCCGATCTTAAAATCCACCCCCAACTAGGAATTTTGAAACACCCTTTTGGTAAGCCGCTCCTGTGTTTCTCCACCTTAATTATGCAAATTGTTTCCTAATATCTCACTTACACCTCTCTGGCAAGTTTTTTGTTTTTACAGAGAACAACGTATTTACATCCATTTTCATAAGTCTTCTAAACATTGAAACTGTCATTGAGGCCTCTTTGCCTTGCCTTTTCGTGACTGGAGATGCTGCTCACCTTTTTTTCTCGTGTTTTACACACAATTCTTCTTTGCTGTCTTTGCAATCAGCTCAGATGGTCAGTTCAGTGGGAAAAATATGTCCAAAGAAGTTTGGTAAGTAGTAGGCAAGTGGGTAGTGTTCTCACACATAAAGCAGGAAAGCTGGAATGAATCCACAGATCTCTTTTTTCCTATTTTTTCCTAATTTCTCAGAAAATCCTACTGATCAGGGTAAGATCCTACTGATCGGGGTAAGGTAGGTGGAAGACACATCTTCTGTGTCTCCTTTTCAAGCACAGCAGTGGCTGGTGAAGAACTTGAGTTTTCAAGAGTAAGTGTGAAAGTGGCCCTGCAACCCAGTGGCTTTCGCTTAGGAGGAGGAAACAGTGGATTCCCAGCCATGTATGCTGTGTCTGTGCCTTTTTATGTAAAATATAGATAAGTTTCAGAAGCAGAAATCAAAGCTGGACACCCCCCCATATGTAACCTCATCAGCTGGCTAGTGGGTGGACACTTTTCTGCAAGCAGGGACTGCGCCTCAGAAAGCTTACTGCTGAAATAATCTGCTGATACACCCAGCTGGCACGTAACCTGGGGCTGCAAGTGAGGAACTGGAGAGCAAGTAAACTGGAGAGGGCAATTCCTTACCAGTTTCTCTCTAGAGTGACGTTTCTTGAGTGGTTGCAAGGTCAAAAGCTAGCAGGAAGCAGGAGGACTCAAAGGGGAGGAGACCGTGTAGGAGAACCCATGCTAAAGGTACGCTTTGCAATGGGTTGCGGTCTTTACTGGGAACACCATTAATAGCCCCTGGAAGTCAACATGCTCTTTCAATAAATGCCTCTCCCCTCTTTATGAGGAGATAGAACTTCACAAAATAGAATCTATTTT
Source organism: Ciconia boyciana (assembly GCF_034638445.1). Classification (NCBI taxonomy): domain Eukaryota; kingdom Metazoa; phylum Chordata; class Aves; order Ciconiiformes; family Ciconiidae; genus Ciconia; species Ciconia boyciana. The sequence continues at coordinate 101,420,015 of NC_132936.1, read as the reverse complement.
TATTTAAAACCATTCAGTAAAGTATGAATAGAAAAGTATTTATTCATATTTTCAAGTGTATCCTCAGAGAACGTTCTCTAAAGCACTTGGCAGACTTTCCACGTTTCTTTCCACGAAAAAATTCTATTGTTCTCCATTAACCATCCCCAAAAATTTCAGTTGCTCTCACATAACAGCATAGAGCTTTTCATATGTCAGGGGATAATTTATTTCTTGAATTAATGAATGTAATTTCATTGAGTTTAATATTTTAGCCAGGATTTATTATAGCGCAGTCTCTAATTTACGTTCAGCTCAGGTGAATAGTGTCTTACATTTGTCATCATAATGATGATTGATTGGAGGTCTCTTATTACAAAGCAGTGGTGTGATGGCTCCCATTTTATTCTGAATAGGAACGACTACAAAAACCACTGCTGTATGTGACACTTCCTTGTCATTTTTTCTGCATTCTCAGCTCAGGCCAACGGAACTGGAAGGAATCTTTGTCTTTATTTCTGAGGTCGTCTTTCAGGCCCAATTTGAGGAAAGTGCCTCAAATCTGGGAAACTACCCACTCCCAAACCTAGCATTTCTGGTGTTTGGTATGTACCTACGATCTTTGGTTTTTAAGCTTTCATTTTTCTTGAGCCTAAACCTCACTCCTAAGTAGAAATCTACCCTCAGCAAATTCTGATTTTTGTGGATTTGACTAAGTCATTGCTCAGCTCTGCCATAACAATGATGAAGGAAATAAAAATTGTCTTTCTGTATCATTGTCTTTATGTTGGTGACAAGACAGCAATTATCTGTATCTAACTAACTTTTCAAAAGAAGTGCTGAGTACCTAGGATATTCTCCAGTTATATTCTCTGTCTTTCTTTAGGGGTATGGATTTTGGTTTTTTAAGTATTTTTTCAGTATTATTTGTGCCAGCTGTAGGAGTTAAAGTAACTGCAAGCCGGATATTTGGTATTTGCAGTAGGGAAAAATAACAATTTACTGACTAAAGCTGCTTTGTTGATTGCTCATGTAAGCAGCAAAGTAAAAGGACTGTTCAGCTCTGAAGAGACATTGAGTAGACACCAGAGACACAGATGAGGAATAAAAACTGTCCTACTGAAGAACAAAATGACGTTGAACTCTAAGTGTGCACACCACTCTGGACGCGCACACCAAAGACTGATCAAACTTTATAACTGTACAGAGCATAAAAGTTAAAGCCTCATATCTTTTCTGGACTGAGGCTGAAACAGTGCGAAATCAGGCATGGCTTCTACAGAGATCTGAAGACTTCTGCTGACCTAGTCTAAGAGCATAGGGTGCCTTTAGGCCAAACTGGATCTGAAAACCAAAACTCTCAAGGTCCTTGGGTTCGTTGCTCTCCTGAAATTTATCTTGGATTAAAGAACTGTTATATAATCAAGGATTAAAAGCGTTAAACCATCCTAAAGAAACATAAGCATGTAATTTTGTCTGAGTTACCAGATAATAGATCTGAAAGCATTTTTTTATTATTTAATTAGAACATATTCCTTGTTTGGTTTGGACTGACTAGCCAAGGAATTTAAAAATAAGTTATTAGAATCTGATGGCTTCTCCTCCTCCTTTGCATATTTGGCATTTGAGAATATGTCACAGGCTGACCATCTTCCCGATCTACTTAAGCTTCAATCAGGTTTAAGTGTAGGCAGGTCACTAAACTGCAGTGACACGTATGCCTTACTTGATCACGTGAGAATTATAGCTAGGGCTTATTCCAGCCAGATATAATCCCAGTGACCAAATTCAAAATACAAACGTAGGTGATTGCTTGTACTGTATTGGTAAGCTGCGGGTATTTATTTGAATAATTCTAAACTCTCTTAGAGTTTAAAAATAATAATTTCAAATATTTATATTTATTATTTATTTTACATTTAAAATTAAACTTTACATTAAAATCGTATTTAACAATTACTACTATTGATATTAAAATAAAATAAAAATAATATTCCATAAATTCACAAAACAGATCTAAATTTTTTTAAAATAGCCTACATAATGTGCTGTAAATGTTAGACTGAAATAGAGAATTAATTTGGTGGGAGAGATTTCGTAGCACACACTAAGAATGACTACGTTAACTAAGCTACAAATTTGTCAGAAGGTGCTTTATATGAGCTGAAATAACTAATAGTGGTTTGTGAGAGACACACACAGGATACACTCAGCCAGGAAAGACCTGCTCTCCCTTTCCACAGTAGGAATGAAATCATCCCAGATCATAAAACACAAGCTGTTAGAAAAAGTGCATGCTGTAAGGAGGTGTGTGGCACTGCCGGGGAACACAAATCTCTGGTGGCATTCAGGGAAACGTGGAGAAGGGTATTCAGATATTAAATCCAGGGTCAAATGCTGCGCTTAGCCTCCTGCAGTTATATGCTGGAAAACACAAGCCGTGTGTTTTATATCCTAATTTCTGGTCTGACTCAAAGCTGGAAGAGTTCCTAGACTAATTTAGGCAGCTCATGGAGTTCTAAATTTTAGTACCTCCCCGGGTTTGCCATCAGCCTTCATTTTCATCACCGGGCGCACCGCTGCCTTCGCCCACGCTTCACCTGTGCTTTGGGCTAGCAAGGTAAGGGCAGGGTGCACCCAGCATCTGTGGCGATCTGGGCTCACCAGCCTTGGACGAGGACTACCAGGGCAAGCTGAAGCCGTTGTCTGAGCTGACAACTGTTGTTTTCAACTGTTACTCAAGAATGGATTAAAAATTCGATCATTTCTGAAGTGTAATGTAAGTGATTGTAGGCAGGCAATTTCTCCCCCGCTCTCCCAGTAATTGGATGTTACTATTTTGTGGCTGTATTTTCCAGGCTTGTCAATAATAGTAAATACTTTCTTACGTTAGTGTGCTCAAGGCCAATTTTGATGGCAACTACCTTGCCTGTGCTGATTGCTACAACCACAGAGGAGGTACTGTCCCTGATGTAAAACGCTAAGAATCAAAAGACTCAACATAAAATGTGTGATTCTCAGTAAACACTGTGATGTGCTCTTGTGCAAACATACTTACTAGCTCTTTATTTCCATGTATTTTCTGTTCTTTGCCCTAGGAGCGGTGCACTTAAACAAGGACCTATCTTCCAGAGACATACGACTTGTTTCACCAGGAGCTCTGGAGGAATGTAGTTATTTTTCTACAGGTGCTCTGCAAACATTGGTTGAGTCGCAGGTAGACAGGATTTAGTCTAGTAAGGATTAGCTATTTAAACTTGCCCTCTAAGCATATAACTCAAAGTACATTGATTGGACAAACCAAATTTTCTAGGGAACTGCAGATAAAACAGCTGAGTATTAAACTGGTAGCAATTAGAAATTAATTTTGTTAGCTACTGGTCACCAAATCACATGAGACTTGCAAAGGATCAGAAAGATTTTTAACATTTTTTTATTGTGGATTTTCTAAAAGAAATTTTACAGAGGGAAAAAAACCAGAACACTGTTCTGTTCCATTTGGTTGCATTACACTCATAACTGGAGTCTAACTGGTGTTCTGCTGGTAAAACCAATTTCCAACGCTGCAGCTTGACCGTGCCAGTACTTTCCAGTTCCTCTTCTCCTGCCTCCATAAAGGGCCTAGATTTCCTAACTGCCTTCCTATTCTTCACCAGCTTTTCTGTCGGCCATCATATGCTGGTGCTTCTTGATCTACTCTTCTCTTGGGCAACCTTATCTTTTCTCATGTCTTCTCCGATGCATGGCTTTGGCCAGCTCTTTTCAACTTGCTCTTCATTCACAGCTGTTCTTAGTAAACAGCCTTTTCTTTTTACTTGCAAGCTGCAGAATAAATGTTTTATCAAAATATATGTATCATATAAATTCTTATCTCATCATTTTTGATGGTGAATAATCCTGGTATTCCATATTTTCACCTAGCTTGCCATCTGGTCCTTGAAGTCACAGTGCTGTAGTCCTTTACTGATGATGCCTTACAAACCTGACCCTGCAAGTTGAAATCATCTTGTCTAATCTTGGCAGAAAGCATTATGTTCAGGAGTAAGTGTTCTGATTTAGCATCCTGGGGTAGATACTCAGTGTGGGAGTGTTTTCTAACATGACTTTCGTCAGCAGCCCTGCCACTAATCCCCTAGGACAAGAGGTTACTCTGCCATCAGCCCAGCTGTCAGCCTTTGCTCTCAAGTTTACTGGTAAAATGCCATTTTCACCATAAACAAATATTTAAATTAGCTTATCTTGCATAGTCAAATAGTTTCAAATTCATCATGATCTAGCGAGAGATACTTATTACGGTTATTTTTTTAAGAAAACAGCTTGTATTTGTTGACTGTTTATCTCAGTGAATATCAAGTCCAAAAGAGTGGGCTGAGTTAGTACTGTGCATTAGAAAGAAAGGGAGAGGAAAACACAGTGACTGATATCATTGTTCAGGCTTGTACTTTAAGTACATTTGTGGTAAAGAGATAAGAAGTGAGTAGTCTGAGGTACCCTCAGGGAGCCGATAAGTGAACTACCGGAACAAATGGAAGGAGGATTATAAGACTGGGAGGGAATAAAATTAAGACTGATAACATATGGAGTCTTGCAGCTATTTCTTCTGCCTCCCAAAGATTAATTTTAGCTGATGGTATTTTTTAGAATTATTTAATAATGAACGGAGGGTTATGGCTTAAAATGCTGGCAAAGGGAGGAATTTAGCAAATGACTGCAACATGGAGGTCACAAGAGCTGAGGATTGTATTGGCAAATTGCTACCAAAGCAATTTTCTTGCAAACTGATGAGTGGTAAATTTATTTCTGACTCAAAAAATAAAACACCAGTGAACAAGAAGAGGTACACACCACGATATGTTTGATTATGGTCAAGCACTTATATTGATTTTAAAATTGTGGATGCAACTCCTTGTGCTATTGCTCCATGAGGTGCTTACAAGACAATTTGCAAAGAGTGTGATTTCTGTCTAGCAGTGGATGCAGAATAAAGGAAGCCCTGAAAGACATTGATGTTGCTCAGAAGGGCAGATGATGACAGAAACTTTATGATATTGCCATATGATATTGAACTGAACTGAGCTCAAACAGGATTCAGACTTATTCACCAGAGAATATTAGTCTCTAAAAAGAAGTAAGATAGCGATCTCTTGATTTAGCTTTAGCAGACATACTGCAGAGACATGTCTGTCCATCACCAGAGATCCAACAGAACTTAAAGTAAAAAAAAAAAAGTCGTGGGGTGTATAAGCCAAATAGACAGGATTTTGGTAGGAGTTGAATGGGACAAGATTCTCCTGTTCCTAATGGAGAACACAAATATCTGGGCAGAGGAAAGGAGTGAGAAGGCTGCTGTCTTTATCATGTCTCCTATATTTCACAGTCCCCCTTTTTCTCTCTTTTACAATTTGTAGTCCTGTCCAGTCTCTTTTTCCTACTCAAATACTTGCTGACGTTTTCTCTCTCTTCAACAGTTCTCCTTGCTCCTTCCCTCTCTACGCTCTTTAAGCCTCTGCTTATCTATCTTAAACCCTGCCAAACCAATTCTGTCTTACATCCTCCCCCCACCTCAAACTACTTGTTTCCCCTCTCCTATTCAGAAAAATCCACCCAAGTGATGATGATCGGCCTGAAGTCCTTCCTCAAGCATTTTCTCAATGTAGCCATTCACCTTCCAGGAGTCACAGGTTTTCTCTTTGGAATAGCTCCTAACTCGCATCCCTGCACTTAGTCTTTCCTTCCCATCCAGAAACTATCCGGTGTGTCTCATTATGTGTTATCAAGGCTGCAGAAGCTGGAGCAAAGAGAAGAGAAGGCCTAAGTATATTCTGATGTAATGAGGCTAGTCTGAATTTTCTGCTGACTTGCCTGTTTCCCTGGAGTGAACCAGCACACGTCTGGCTGGGCGCCTATGAGGTACAGCTTAAAGCCCTGGTACCCTGTGCGCAGCAAAGTATTTGCACAACCCAGGCCAGCCCAGGGTACCTCTCAGAGGTGTAATGCAGTTCTCCTGAAAGCTTTTTTTAGCTTGAGGAACGGTTGTCAGGATAGCAATCTGAAGATGAAATGAATCAGTTATATGAAAGCGCAGAACAATTAAAGGTTGACGTACTCAATTTGTTGCTTTTGCTGGACTGCCGCTGCCAGAATCTGTCACTTCAAGAAACCTATTGTAATCCTATTCCTCTGGTTTTGTAAAGCATGTTTATATAAAGCCCCACTCACAGCAGTTGCTCAATCAAATGTCTTTGTGGACAGATAAATAAAGAAGCAGCAACAGGAATATGTTAAAAGCAGTCATTAGCATGTACCCTCACATCAAATAAAAAAGTACTGCAATTAATCATAAGGACATCATTTTTCTTAACCCCATGTCAGATTGCTGTTTTAAGTGTAATTTATGCCACACACCCACCCATGTCTATTTTAAGCAAACTTTTTGTACTGATGGGTAAATTAAAGTCATATAAGAATAGAGAGCGGAGATATGTGATAGAACAAATAAAAGGTTGTTAGGCCCCTTGTTCCAGCACTACAATGTACCAGATAAAAGAGCAAAAGCAAAATAGGTAACTTTTTATCAAATAAAAAGACCTATGAATGTTCCAAGCCAGCCTGACAAAAAGTCGAAGTAACGTAATGTCTTTTCCATTAACCATTTGCTGTCACCAGAGCATCTACAAAAAAGTGGAGAAATTTCACAATTCCCATGCAGATAGAAGGTGATCTGATCACTGGTCATCTCTTGCAAACTTCATAGATGTGGAAGAAATAATTTCATTTAAGCACAAATAGTTTTGTTTCACTGACAGACTCTTCCTGTATAAGCATGTGACAGGGTCATTTGTGTCCCAGCAGTCACTTATAGATGGCATTGATCTATTGATGTTCTTGGTGCAGATCTATTGTATGTTACCTGAAATTGGCTGCTACTCTTCGCTTTGAACTGATTTTGTTTTTCAAAGAGGAAATTATCTGTATGAGCAACAGTAAAATTGGAGAGAGTGTGTCTTGGCAGCAAAAATTTAAAAAGCATTGATGTAAGCTGTCTCACTATGTCACTGGCCCTCCTACTGTTTCTTGTGCTTGAATTTCCTCTCTCTGAATATACCATCCATCTGCATGGACGTGCTGAAACTTCAGTCCAAACTGTGTATCAGCTGAACTTCTGTTAAGGAACAAATATGAGTGTAAATTATACTTGCTTTTGCCACCAGTCTAGCAAAGCCTCTCTGTCTAAATCAACAGGAACCATTCCCAAAATAGTTCTGCCAGTGACATTTCCCCTCACAAAGGAATGTACTGGGAAATTGTTGCTAATATTGGTATTTTTGACACTACAATATGGTGCTGTAGCTCAACTTCCCACCCCTCCCCCCCCTTTTTTTTCCTTTTGGAAAATGTAGTTGATACAGCCCTCTATGATGTTCTTTTCTGCCTTATTTCATTCCATCTCAGATATCTGATTGTTAAGATTACTGGGTTTTAATATATTAATAAATAGTCTAAATTAAGTTATTCAGTAGACTCAATTCAAAGCATTACAAGAATCCATGCTGAAATGTTCAAAATACTTGTTCTAGTGAAAACGTCCAGGTAAGTAATCTTCTGAATAAAAGACGAGGAAAAAAATGTCAGCTTTCCACTTGAACAGAAATTATGTTTAAAACTATGTGCTTCTGAATGAATAACGAATCTGTTTCAGAAATTCACTTTCCTTCAATTACTCAAACACTAGAACAGATGTATCATGCCAAGGTCCATCTAACCCTGTGCTGTATCTTCAATGCAAATGATAACTAATACTTAAGGAAAGGTATAAGAACAAGGGAGGCACAGAGTGATAGGCATATCAAGCCTTCAGCCTTGAAAATCTGGCTGGTAACTTCCTGAAACTGTAGCAAACAAGGATTTCATGTTCATGTTAATGTCCAGTAGATTAACCAAAACTGGTAGTTTGCAGAATTTGACTCAATTTTTTATGAGAAACAGCATTTCCAGCATTACCAAAAGAAAACAGTAATTGGTTTGCATATCAGTTTCCAAACAACTCTGATGTTCAGATGCAAGCAGGGTTTACCTTTATCAATGGTAGGAAAAAACACTGCAGCCCCTGCAAGGTTAATGTCAGTTATTATTAATATGGACTGAATCTACTTTGGACACAAATTCTTTGTAAATCAGAAGACCTGAGACTGTGATCCAAATTTACTAAATGTAGAACATCCTCTATAGGCACGTCTGATTTAGGGTGTTAAATGTTATTTGACTGGTTTCTCACTGCTTCTGCATCCATTTGTTCCCTTGTGTCGCTAACTTGGTGAGAAGTGTTCTGAAGAAACAGGAATTACTACAATGCAGTTATTATCTGTTCAGTCTTGAGGGAAATGGTCACAGCTAACAATTCTCCTTTTTAAGCCCTGGGATGTGGTGTGGATGTCTGCACTGGCATGTCTATTCCATGAATTTTTTAACTCGTAAAATATCTAGTGTAGCTGGACTCAAAGCTTCCAGCGGCACTTGGGTGCGTGACAGTTACCTTCCTTGAGCTGTCCGTGATGGGATGCTGCCCTTATTAATCAGCAGCTGTGTGTGGAGAGGGGATTTGATGAGGTGATCTGGCTTGAGCTGTCGACACTGTGTAGTTTGCTGCAGGCACTGAGTTTGTGTTTCACTGGGCTCTAGCGATGCAGGTAATTCACTTTGCCTGGCAGTCGACTACTCCCCGGCTTGATTACAGAGCAGATGGCTGCCACTCGATCCTGGCAGGTTAACATCATGCTACTGGGTTGTAGAATATACGACATAATTATCATGGAAAAGATTCATCCCTTAACTGGTTTTAGAGAACTCTACACTTCCTTGGAGCTTATAACTCTGTTAATCTCTAGAGAAACGGAACCACCACCATATGTACATAGGTATATGTACATCTGTATTGTGCCATTACAATCCCTCTGGCCAAGTTTCTGCCTGAAAACCCTGCTAATCAAGTCTTGCCCTCTTCAAAAGACATATTCTAGTTCCTAAATCTTCTCCATTGATGAACTATTTCTGTGATGCATCTGTATACGCCAAGTCACCTCCAGGTTTTCTCCTCTTCTCCCCTTGCAGCTTGTGTGCTGTCAGGGCACCCCGAGGGGATAGGAGCCAGGGGTGACCCTCACCGATGGGGTGCAGTCCCACGGTGTCCAGGCACCACAGGCAGAGCTGGGTGCCACTCTAACAGGGTCCATCGACAGCCCCCGATGCTGTGAGCAGGTGAACCAGCTCTGGTGTCCACCCAGGGAACCCAGCCAGCAGCAAAAGGAGACAGGGCTGGAGACACAGCTGTAGGGTACATCCACGGAGTCCATCCTGGAAACAGGCAACCCACAGCGTATGGTCTAGGTCCATCCAGGAGGCAGGGCCAGAGGTGGGGCTGGAGACCAGCACTGCTGTGGTCAAAATGGGGCTCCTGGGCATGGGGCAGGGTGGGGGGAGGCCCAGGGGAGGCTGGACAAAGACAGTGAGGGCTGTTAGTGCCCTCAGGGTCCTGACATCAAATCCTCAGTTTGGGTTTTAGCATTTGGTATATGTATATTTGTTTTAAAAAATGGTCTCAAAATGTTAGTTATAAAAAAATCATTGTCAAACCCCACGGAGGAAAACTAACTTTTCTGCGCCCTGAGATTGTATTGTAATTCTGAGCTGCTGACCGAAACTCCTGAGCAGGAGTCAATGACCTGGGAAAGTGACTCCGAAACACGAGTGGGGTGATGGCATGGCCCTGCACCCAGGAGCCGTCCTGCTGCGTGCTCTGCGGTGAGCGCAGCTAAGCCGTGCGAGCTGGGGAGCAGGGGCTGCGGAGGGGAGGTCTTGTCTCCTCACCTCGTTGCAGAAAGCAGCAGACTGCGTTCGCAAAGAGATTCGGAGCAGTGCAATGAATGACACAGGAATGAATGACAATGAAATGGAGCTGTAGTCAATAGCCATTGACCAACAGTTCGTTGCCTCAAAGGACTAGGAAAATCTGGAAAGAGACAATTGATAAGAGAAACTAAAATAAAAAACGTGTAACCATTTAGCTACCAGAAAGTTTTCTTTGCAAGCTCTGAGTTGTAAGGAAAGCAAAAGAAATGAAGGGGGAGATCTAAAGCTGGTGCTGCTGGTAGCTCTGCTACCTCCTCTTTTTCAAACAGGAGCTGGGTCAGAACTCTCCTTGGGGTGCAGGAGATTTGTGCTCACTCCTCAACCTGTCCTGGAGGACCTGAACCCAGACACCCACACACAGGCACATCCTGGCTCCCAGGAATCAGAATTCATACAGAACTCTCATTTCCCTTGTGTCCCTGTCAGCCACTCCAACTTGACTTGTTTCTTACAGAATTTTCTGTTCTTCAATGTTTGGGTTTAAGCTCTAGCAAATTAGAGTTGCAGAAGTATTGGTTATGTTTTTGCAAAGCTCCATTGCCTCCCCTATATGACAGATGTTAGAAGGAATAGAGATGAAAACTTTTACCAAATACTCTGAGACATCTTGATTAGCAGAATATTTTTCCATAAACAGGCTTATATTTCACAACATTTGAAACCCATCTAATTACCACAGAACAGCAGAATGAGTTCAGGATATTGAGAGGATCTGGAAGGCTGTTATTTTACAGTAAATGGCTTTAATCATCCTGATAACAGAACTGTGCTTTGTGCGTAAAAAGGCTTGTTTTCCTCCCCCACCCCACCCCCCAAAATGTTCCGTATCAGCTTTCTCTCTGAGCTCAAGCCACAGAGGGTGCGGACAGTCATATTATATCCCATTTGCCCTGTCTGCTGATTAAACAGGAAAGATTAGGCTCATGTCATGTTACCCTTTTAAAAATCATTGCCTTTAAAAGTATGTGTTCCGTATTTTAAAGATGTTTACCCTTTGAAAGAGGGAGGTTAGAAGAGCATAAAATCAATTTAAAGAGCAGTTAGAATTGCACGTAGCCTATGTTTTTGCCTTTAAATCAGAAATGCCTCCATATTGTATTGTATCTTGCAGTTCTTCCACAGCCTTAGCTGGATGCTTTGGAACAGATCATCTTTCATCATCTCAGATGTGGATCTGGCAAGGAGCTTCTGTGCTGAGGTTGAGTTCTGGGAAGTCTGAGCTCCGCACAGTTTGCTACTGTCAGAAGGAAGAAGGTCACAGATAAACTTAATTGTGATGTTACCCCACAATTAGGGTTATGAGACAACGTCTGGAAATAAGTTAAGCTGCAATTCAAATCCAAAAGGCAGCAGAAAGAAATTACTATATTTATAAAAACTACAAAAGGCATACAACATCGTAGCTATTGAAAGTCAGTTGGACAGACACAGAATGTTTTTGGCTTGCTTGATAGCAATGGTTCACAAAAGTGGCTCACAAAAATGATGTAAATTTCATAAACTGGATTTGAATATTGTCACTAGTCTGCATTTATGCAAAACCAACAAATACTTTCTCTACAAAGTTATGCCTTGCTGTGGAAAAGTACATCTCCTCTAGGCTTTCAAACCCCTTCATGCTGAGTGTCTCACACACCCCAGGGTCCTCTCCCTCCCACCGACGGCGGGCAGCTGGGGACCCCGAGCTCTCCGGCAGGGAGCCGAGCCTCTGCATTGTCTGAGGTCCTGCTTCTCAAGACCTGCTGAGTTCAAGGGAGGCTGAAAGTCATGGGAGAGGAGGAAGTCTGTCACGAAGGACTCGCGTGCCAAGCGCTGGACAGACTGCAACTTCACCCATGTGCTTCCTTCATAAACAGTGTTCCTGCAACACCATTTTCAAGCATTGTTTACTTGCTATTTTTGTTACCACAGCTGGCAATGTTTTAAAACACACACAGGTAAGTCTGAAGGCAAATCCCAACAGAAAGTCAGAAAGCAAAGCATAACAGATCGCTTTGCTTTTATAATCAACTACTGTAAATAAATGTGCATGCTGGAATTGGTTAATTGCTTCCTTTCCAGTGCAAGCACAATTATTCATTGATTCATTTTTTGTCAGGCAACTTCCAGGTCTCTTTACATTTCACAGCTTCTCGTAATGGAAAAGGGAGGTTTACCAATCACGTGAGTCACTTCACTAGGTATTTAAGAGCAAACAGGCTGTGGGAGACAGAGGGTAGCAGGAGGATCCCGGAGGAACCATGCTGCGGCTGGGGGCACCTTTGTGGCACACACCCCAAAGGGGCTGCGTCTGGGCAGGCAGAGAGAGAGGGAACTGCTTCCTTTGCATGGCTTTCCAGAGCTATTTAACAAAGAAGAAAAGAAAAAATATTAATAGTGAACGTCTGGTTAACCTTTTCATTTTCACGTGCTCTGTTGCTCTCTCTGTAGATCAAGATTTAAATGTATCTGCAAAGCTGCCTGGAGAGTACCCAGATCTTCCCCATGACCTCAGTATGCTTTTTCTCACTCCCTTCCAAGAAGCAAAACAGGCAAGAAATTTGATGTGGTAGAAATCTAGCCAGCTGGCCAGCCACAACTTATATCAAATAGCCTCCATATTTTGTTTTCTAATAATGCTTATATGACAAAAAGCTGCTTTTTTGGTTTTTTTTCAGATTGTTTTTGGTTTTTAGCCATCGTTACAAGTGATACAATAGTTGCATCTTTGGATGTTACAGCTGGTATTTCCTATTTACCCATCAAGTTTGCTCCTATGGCCTAAAAATCTCTCTAGAGGAAGAACGCTTTTAGTACACTGGTAAAAGATGTCCAAAAAACCAAACTGACCATTGCCAGTAACTAGGTTACAACTATAACGTAACTATGCCTGCTGTGAACAAATGCTAAATAATCAGCGTGGTAATTCACTTATGTGTGAACCTGGGTAGGACTGGATAGGACTTGATAAGGTGCCATGACTCATATCTTGAAATTCTATGTCTTAATAAGAAATTATGTAAACTAGGCACATCTCTGTCTTGCCATTATTGGGATAGCACATTGTTTTACTGATACCAAAGATCATGTAGCTGATGTAGTTGCCAAACCACTCTCCAGGATATTTGAAAAGGCACGGCAGTCAGGTGAACTCCCTGGTGACTGGGAAAAGGGCAACATTGCACCCATTTTTGAAAAGGGTAGAAAGGAAGACCCTGGGAACTACCGACCTGTCAGCCTCACCTCTGTGCTTGGGAAGATCATGGAACAGACCTCCTAGGAGCTATGCTAAGGCACATGAAGGACAGGGAGGTGATTTGAGACAGCCAGCATGGCTTCACCAAGGGGAAATCCTGCCTGACCAACCTAGTGGCCTTCTGTGATGGAGTGACTACATCAGTGGACAAGGGAAGAGCTACGGATGTCATCTGTCTGTACTTCTGAAGGCCTTTGACACAGTCCTCCACAACGTCCTTCTCTCTAAATTGGAGAGATATGGATTTGATGGGTGGACTGTTTGGTGCATAAGGAATTGGTTGGATGGTCGCATCCAGAGGGTAGTGGTCAACAGCTCAATGTCCAGATGGAGATCAGTGACGAGTGGTGTCCCTCAGGGGTCCGTATTGGGACCAGTACTGTTTAATATCTTCATCAATGACATGGACAGTGGGATCGAGTGCACCCTCAACAAGTTTGCTGATGACACCAAGGACGGGATGCCATCCAGAGGGACCTGGACAAGCTCAAGAAGTGGGCCTATGTGAACCTCATGAGGTTCAACAAGGCCAAGTGCAAGGTCCTGCACCTGTGGCAGGGCAACCCCCGGTATCAATACAGACTGGGGGATTAAGGGATTGAGAGCAGCCCTGTGGAGAAGGACTTGGGGATGAAAAGCTGAACATGACCCAGCAATGTGCACTTGCAGCCCAGAAAGCAACCATATCCTGGGCTGCATCAAAAGCAGCGTGGCCAGCAGGTCGAGGGAGGTGATTCTGCCCCTCTGCTCCACTCTGGTGAGACCCCACCTGGAGTACTGCGTCCAGCTCTGGGGTCCTCAGCACAGGAAATACATGGAGCTGTTGGAGCGGGTCCAGAGGAGGGCCACAACAATGATCAGAGGGACGGAACACCTCTCCTGTGAGGAAAGGCTGAGCAAGTTGGGGTTGTTCAGCCTGGAGAAGAGAAGGCTCCAGGGAGACCTGATTGTGGCCTTTCAATACTTAAAGGGAGTGTATAAGAACAATGGGGACAAACTTTTTAGCAGGGCCTGTTGTGATAGGACAAGGTGTAATGGTTTAAAACTAAAAGATGGCAGATTTAGACTAGATATAAGGAAGAAATCTTTTACGATGAGGGTGGTGGAACACTGGAACAGGTTGCCCAGAGGGGTGGTAGATGCCCCATCCCTGGAAACATTCAAGGCCAGGCTGGATGGGGCTCTGAGCAACCTGATCTAGTGGAAGATGTCCCTGCTCATTGCAGGGGGGGTTGGACTAGATGGCCTTTAAAGGTCCCTTCCAACCCAAACCATCCTATGATTCTGTGATCATCTCTCCACTGATAATGCCGATATCTGTATGTAAGTAGCTAACGGTTGTTTAAAAAGTGCACCCAAGAAGGGACTTTAAACTCCCATGGACATCTGCTTAAGGCCAGGGTTTCTAAGAGTACTGCCATGTAGCGGCTTTGGTATACATGTTCCTCTAGAGATTTGTTCCCGTTCTCAGCTACCTGCCTGAAATCCAAACGAATTTGTCCTCAGTTTGGTATGATGGGTCCTATAGCTCTGCTGCTTGTGGTACCTGTATATGCATGTGGACCTGGTTCATTATGCAGTTTATTTCTTGTAGTATTCTTAGTAGTAAAACCCAGGAAAAAGACATACAGGCCAAGGTAATGAAATGCATAAATTGCTAGACTAGTAAATGGTCATGCTTAGCTACTCTACCTGACCTCAGAATCCAATGGTTCTGGTGGATTCTAGTGGAGGTTATGAATTAATTGCTTTATAAAGAAGTACAAAATGCTACACAGTTTTTGTCATAGGGGTTTCCCAACGGGTGTATAGAACATCCTCCAATGTTTTGGTATTGATCACATGCAATCTTCAAAAATTAGCAAGCACAGAGATCTATTAGTAGATTACTTTATTATTAGACCTTATACAGTTATATTCAGTTATTTTTATTTTTCCCAAATATTTCTGAGGATGTCCGGATGCCAAAAGCCAAGGGTCACAGGGACACGAGGAAATTTCTGTTGCAGATTGTGCTGCACAATACAGCCTGAGCGTAGGAGCTGGGGTGTGTTTCTGAGGCTGTGAGATGGGGACACACTTAGTATTGCTGGGATTTTGAGAACTAAAGATGCTTTAACTAGAGCACCTTTCATGTATCCTATATAGGTCTAGGGGAAAAATAATGAAAGAACAAAGAGAAAGAGAGAATTTCCTCTTGTGAGAAATGTCTCTATGGCTGAGCACAGAAGTGCTGGGATGAGGGAGGGTCGGGTCTGTCACAATGGTTGCCCGTGTCTCCTGATGGAAGTTGCAGTGTTACTGCACAGCCTCCCACCCACATCGCAGCCACAGGCAGCTACATCCAACCCTGTCTACGGCAGTCCTAAAATGTGTGTCCAAACACAGCTGTGAATAATATTTTTAGACGTGCACAGGAAGACTGACTATTCTGCGTTGTGTGATTGGAAGACTATGAAAGGTTCTGGGACGCCTCAGTAAATCCAGAAGGGATGCTTTCAGCACAGTGGAACATTAAAAGTTCCCAATATTTTTAAAGTTTTATAATGCAGTGACAAAAAATATCACTCAGACTAGGCAATCTTCATGGAAATATTTAGTCTTCTATCATGTGGGAAGCAGACTGCAGCTCTCAAATTCTGTTCTGCAAATTCAGAGTCAAAGGGTAATGGTTCCCCACGTGGGATTAAATTGATATATTATATGCAGTTGCTGAGAGCAATGATTAGGAATTAGGAGAAGTCCTTGCAAGACTCCTGAACTCTAACTTTTTCTTATGTCAATGATATTGCTTTAACAGAGATAATAAGTAAAACAATACTGTCCCTAAAATGGACATTCTTCATTTTTTCCAATGCTTTGGACTTTCTCTTGCATTAGACGTATTAGCCTAAATTCATCCTTGCCATAATTTCACTGGTGTGACTGGAGCAAGGTGAAGGATGTACATATATGCCAGTTTGCAGCCATAGCATGTTGTGAAACTCTTCATAATAAGCGGGACAGTCTGGATTGCGCAATCTCTGGTGGTTTTCCAATGTAATCTCATCCTGTTTAAACTGACTGCAGACAGGGATGGGCAAGAAACCTCCTGTTTGGACGGTTGTGTGGTTTGGAAGTTCATTGCGACACCAGAATTTGTTAATTACTCCATGATGCTCTGATTTTACCTTGGTTATGTGCTCTAATGGATTTATGCAAAGGTATCGTATTTCAAGAATGCTCATGATTTACTTTCATAACCACAGCTTAATTAAGCTATATTAACTTAAAAAAAATCACAACACACTCTTGAACAATATACTTATGCTATTTTTGCTTTGCGTAATTACTTATTATGCAAACATATTAATATTTTGTACCAGTACCCTGCATTTTAGCAGTTTAAAGAGCTTTAAAACAATGACTACTAATACAGGTTTGCATAGACACCCACTTAGATGACACTGTGTATGTAACATCTGGTAATCATGATTAACCTTTCCAGATTGTCCACCACAGAAGTCAAATGGCACCAATTATCCCTCTCCTGATCATATGCCAGGTTATATATATATCCAGAGGTAATGTTGTGATTTCCACCTTTATCGAACTATGTCTATGTCTTTTTGTCCCTCTCTCCATTTCTTGCCTTGAGTTCACAAAACGAAACCAAAAAACCCCCACAACTATTAGCTTGAATTAGATATTCTTAAAATATGGCCCAAGTACATTTTATTTCAGATTACTAGTATTACAGCAGGTATATGATAATTTCCATGTTAAATATAAAGATGGAAACAGATCCTGTAAGACTTTCATAAACTGGAAAAGGCACTGCCACGTATAAAGCTTATTTCTCTCCTCCTCCCTAGAACCTGGCTTTGCTGCTCTGTAGCTCAGGGCTTTGAAAGGTGGGTTTTTTTCCACTCTTGGGAGCAAAGCAGCCCTATTTTAGTCATAAATCTGCCCTGTATGCCACAGGAACTCTTCTTTTCAAAACATGAAACACAGACCTTGGGGAGGAAGGAATGACTAAATGACACAGAAAATCTGCACTTTACCCGAGCTGGCAGGGAAACGCGTGCTTTTTTTCTGTTACAAGGAGCCATGGGAGAGGATTGTGTGCAAATGAGTTTGGGGACGTCAGGTCTCCAGGTGGTGACTGTCAGAGGTGAGAGGTGTTAATTAGGCAGCCCCTGCCTTGCAGTGAGCCCCAGCTCTTTCTCAATCTGCTGATTCACACAGAATAATTCATTACCCAGCACTGCTCTTTGACTGTCACAAACAAATCATGGGCTGGAATTTTTTGCATCCTGCTCTCCACCTAGAAGACTGTATTTTGAGTATAATGAAATTTTTGCATTACAAATATTTTTTTGCAAGGGCAACAGGTCAAGAAATAAGATTTTAATATGGTCTTGTTTATTCATATAGCATCTAGTGCACCCAAATATCATATCCACCTGAGGGAAAATCCATATGTCATTACATGGAAGCATTTATCTCCTAAGGTTTGATTTGGTCACTGAAATATTTTACGCTAAGTTTTATTTTCTGTTGCTGCCCTTACTTGTCTCACCAGAATCAGAATGTGTCAAGACAGTGCAGGAGATAATGTTCTCTCTCTTTAGAAATAAGGTACTACAGAAATTTCATAAGAAACTCTACAAAGATGCCTTTCATCAATGATTAAAAACGTAGATGAGCATGTGGATATGATGATGCTTATTCAAACAGAAAAAAGAACGTCTACACCTCTGCCCACTTCCATTTCAATACATAGAGTACATTTTTCTGCAACGATAGAGACAACCGGGTCACGTATTTTTAAATGATAGAATGGTGGACCTAAGTTCCTTATAATTAGAGGAGCAGAGGTTTACCTTTTTTCACAGGTAAAGCAGAGATACATAGGGAGACATAATTCTGTGATGCACTGGGGCAGTGATGAATAGTATTGAGAATTGTCCCGTTGTGCTGCCACTGTGGTGCCAATATGGGATATTTCTAAGTTTGTAAACTACAAGCACCTGGGGAGGTACTTTAACTGTATGCTGACGTTTAGCGCATCAGAGATTGTGATTTTTTGACCTTTTTTCCCTCCCCTGAAGTGCTGAGACGTGAGTATTGGAAAGTACAAAAAACTAAGACGGACATTTGGACTTAACTGTATGATGAATTCTTATTCTAACATACCTCAACGATTACCATGAGATAGACAGAAATTATCCCACCTGCAGACAGCTCAGGCAAGACCTCAGAAGATCAGTGCTGCAGAAGCAGCTTTGGCAGAACAGCCATTCAAGGGACCTTTTCTCTTTACACACTTCCCAGGAACTTGACTGACATTTCTAAAATGGAGAAGAGGAATATTCCTCGTACTGTGGCAAGTAGGCTGTTTTCAAGGGGCTAAGGTACAGCCCTGAGCATTGTTCACTAGAAAGGGGAAATTTTTGCCTCCCCACTAACCGCAGAGTTCTCAGCCACAAACAGAAATTTCTTGAATCTCACAGAAAATGAAAAGATATTTATTTCATCCTTAAAGTTTTCATCCCAAAACTTCATCTTAAAACATCCTGAAACTTTTTTTTCAGGGTGAGAAGAGTTAAGCTCTTGATTTTCGAAGGGAACTCAGTTTGGCTATCAAAATTTTATTCTTGTTTTTTCACATGCACATAATTATGGCTAGAAATGCATATAATTTCTTTCAGTGGTTGAAGGCTAAGCATGCATTTGTTGGCGCAATCAGATAATTATCTTTCCAAGTAATATAAAACAATTGTAAAGATATTTGCAGCCCACTCCACTTTATTCACAATTACCATAAAGCTAAGGGAATGCGAGGAATGACGTCTGGCTTCATCTCTGAACAAGGCAGAGACTTCTAGAAAATACACTTTAATTACATTCCTCCTCTTGTTGGAAAGGTTGTACATCAGGAAAAGTCTTCTGAGTCTTTTCTGTGGCAGAAACGTAGCCACCATATAAAATCTGTAATAAGAATTGTCAAATAGAACAGTTTTATGATGTCTGTTCATCATCTGGGTAGTAAAAGGAAGCTTTCCTTAATGAATGCATTGATCTAACAGATGAGGGCCAAGCAAGAAGCAGCACAAAAGCAGTACCATGGCTTCACAGAAGAACACAGAGGCAAATATTTGAAAGACAGAGGCACAAAGAGGCTTTTCTAATGTGCAGGTTTTTTGCCACTGCTGGAGCAACAGGTTGAAGGCGGAAGATAGGTGTGAATTCAGCCAAGAGGACAGGGCAGGAATGAGAGCCCAGTGCCTATTGCCCAGAGAGACCGGGGGGTCAGAAGCACAGGTTATCGGGTACCTTGGAGGGTATGTGAATCAGGAGGTATGCTATGGAAGTTGGGTTCTTGGATTTATTTAAAAACTGTAGATTATTTATAGTAGGCTGAATAAAAGAGCAAAGTTTTTGGAAAAGCACATTATTTTCTCTCCTTCCTGAGCTGAAATATAGCTTTAGCCTCTGTGTGGGTGGCTAAGGCAATATCACAGTGTCAATAAATGATAGGCACCTTCTTTTTTTTTTTTTTTAACCAAACTTTCCAAGGAATGAGAGACATTACTATTAAAACAGTCAGGACCTGAATGCTGCATGCTCCCACTGACATCAGCACAAACCTGCCAAAGTGGTTATGCTCCAGTAGGATTAGATCCTGCTGGCCATGTCTCTGGTTGTTGATACAGGTATAAATTAAGTGTGAATCTACTGTGGCCAGCGCAGATATTAATCATGCTGTCAGTGTAATAGACAGCTGCCTTCAACCCTCCATTGAACTTGTTGAGGTCCCTACCCCGTGATAAATGTACCATAGCAAAAGTGGCATGGAAATGCTCATCACGCACCACAGTGCTCCTTCCCATGCACGCAGGTGTTTGGGAGCTGGTACCTCCATCACCAGAGGTGTTTTAGGAAACTGCTCCGTGGTTTCTGCTCAGTGACCGTAAGGTGCAGCGTGCTGGTTGTCACTCATTTGGTCGGGCTCAAAATCTGTTCACCAAAGCTCTTTGCTACTACGTGAGACCCTTCTCCCTCTCCCAGCTCCTGAGGAGTGGTGGTTCAGCTCAGAGCACAGAGAAGCATCTCCAGAGGACAAGTTAAGTCAGCAAAGGCTCTGAGGCAGTACTGGCCCTGGAAGACAACTATGCATCAGCTGCTTGGAAAGGAGCCTTAAGGCAGGGTGGAAAGCAAGGTTTACATGGTAAAATGGACTAATAGCTACTACAATAAAGTATCTGTAGGAAAATGTT
This sequence comes from Ciconia boyciana, assembly GCF_034638445.1. Lineage (NCBI taxonomy): Eukaryota > Metazoa > Chordata > Aves > Ciconiiformes > Ciconiidae > Ciconia > Ciconia boyciana. The sequence goes on along the minus strand of NC_132936.1, from coordinate 101,399,633 downwards.
ATGGATCCACAGGAAGATAGTAGGGGTTATAAGAAGAACTTATTATTGTGGTAGTCTAGTTTTTTCTTTCTCACTGAATTGCAAAACTGAGTTTCATGTTGAGATAGATTCAGGTACTTGAGATTGTTCTTAACAATTTGTTATTGACATTAGTAATACAGATTATAAAACCTGGCGGGAAGTTTTTGTTCATCTTTAAAATACAACAGACAAAACTGTTGTTCTGAAGTCCACACTGAAAAGTTGGCTCTCGCTGTTTATAAACACACACACACACACACACGCACACACAGAATTTGGTTGCACTAAATGGGCCCTGAGAGTCAGCCTATCTAGGGAATAACTGCTTTCCACATGCATTTTCTTTTTTATGCTGAGTTCTGCAAGGCTGGTTAAAACAAAGTAAAAACAAGAGAATTTTTTTTTTTTAAAGAAATTTCACTCTTCATAACTGATGACTTAATTACGGTTTTGCAATGTTCAAGATGAGTGGTTTTTTATTATTATTGTTGTTGTTATTAGGAAAGTAAGCAAGGGCAAGGACACAAGCCACAGGCTTCACCTAGAGCGGACCACTACCCGTTCTGTGTGTGTTGGGGCAGATTGAGCTGTGCTATGGGCAGGAGGAGTGTGTGTCTGTGCAACACAACTGGCATGCAGGAATCCTTTCGGGATGCTGTGAGTGAGCCTGAGACACAGACACTGTGATCATGCACTGCTCAGGTCAGGTCTGAAACCTCCCAGCAGGTCACAGGAACGGGCCGTGTCTATTACTGTTTCCCATTTTCCTATAAACCTTGAAGAAGTAACACTGAATAAACAAAGGTGCGTATTTTGTTCTGTGGTCTCCAGAAATATGGTGGTGCCTAGTTTTAGTCATGGAATACTCTAGAGAGATTTTATTTTGAACTGACAGAACTTTCTCAAATCAAAAGTTCCGGATTAAAGAAAGCGTTTGGGAACTGAAGCTGAATCTTGCCAGTGGCTTTATGAATAAGGTTCTTAGTACGTTCAGATTTTAAAGCTCTTCACACATTCTCTTTGGAAAGCAAGTTTCTATTTTGGGGGCTGAGTTTGTATTTTAATGAATCAGAAAGTGTGAAAGCAATATGAAAATAAGTAGTTAAGTCTTGGGAGGAACAGTCATTCAGAACTGACTATCAATGGTAAATTGCCTTCAATAGGCTACAGCTTTGCAAAAGTTGAAGGGAAAAAGGACTAACTAGATAGATAGTAATCTACATAAATACAGCTATTTTAAGACAGTACAGTGCTTGCCTTTGTCCCCAGAAAGAACAGCATGAATGAAGGCTTAGTATTTTCTGTTAGATGAGTTTCTATCTATTTATTTCACAATTAACATAAAAATATAGAATGTACATAAGGATATAGCCAATATAAAATTCTTAGTAAAATTTAGAAAAAAATATTTGAGTCACCAAAAGCCTGCTCAAATAAATTAGGATGAAAACCTGACCTTGATTTCTAAGTGCCCAGGCAGTGGTCCTGTGGCTGCCCTGCAGATCCCTGGCGTGCATCTGTCCTGAAGACTGGGATGCTACAGATCGCATAGGCAATGTAACGCTGCAAACAATTCTGATTTAGGAAGTTGTTTCTTTGGGTTTTTTTTCCCTCTTAACTTGAATTACTGAAGGAACTTATTCCTTGTTTTTCTTTTTCCATCATGGATATGCTGAAGGGAGGTTACGCAAACGGTTTTGCTCACTGATACTTTAATGAGGCTGAGAGGTGAAGAAGGTGCACATCAGCGCCCCCAAGCATTCATTTGGCCCAGAAGTTAAAAAGGCTTAAATGCAACAAGAATAAAGTCAACATTTAAACAGGATAAGCAAGAATCTGTGGTATAGTTTGGCCAGGGAGCCACATAGAAGAAAGCACAAGTGCAAATCATAGATGCAACTTCTATGAGGGACAGTAGCAACATTGAAGCATTAATGTTTTCATTTTTAGGGCCAATCAAATTACAGATTTTTTTGTCCAGTTTTTACAATAATATTCTTTCAGGCCCCAGAATGCAGTATTAAAGAAAAGACAAGACTTGGGTTCAGCTGTCATTGGGTTACTCAATGCCATCTGAACAACACAGGGCTTACAAGCAATCTGTGGTTTTAAATTAGGTTTGCCAAATGTTACGTAAAGCAATCAGATATGCACAAATCAAAGCTGTTGAAAGCCATTTGCATACTGGATTATAGGGAGATAAAGCTCAATGAACATTACTGCCAACAAATAATCTAACTTTTTTCTTCAGTGAGTATGGAGTACTTGAGATAACTGGTGGCACATTTTTGGTAACAGTGTTGATTTAAAATAAAAAATAGCCCTACCCTTCCTGTGACTTGAAATCAGAAAAGACCACTAATATCACCTGCAATTTTTCAAAGGCAGGCAAAGGCTGTTTCATGCCAGCAATTTTATTTGTGTTCATAATTTTGAGATATAACAGCACCTCGGCTGTTACCAGACTAAACAAAACAGGAAAAGTGTCCATTTTAAAAGTTCTTGCTTAACTCTTTAGTCAGCTCTACCAATTACTGTCCTCTTACGGTGGAGGCATTAGGAATCCATTTTGCTGGAAATTCTGGTGCACTTTTTAAAGGTTTACTTTGATTTGCCAACATGCCTTTCTTTTGGATCCTTATGCTTGTCTAGGTGGCAAAATGCAATATTAGTTCAATCAGCTCATGTGCAAAGCAGTCCAACCTTTTCACTGGCTTCCTAGCACAGCTAATATTTTGGATCAAGCAGCACTCTCATGGCTTTGTATCTGAAATAAATTTGCGTAAATCAGAGGAGAACTGGGGCCTGTAATCATTTACGGTCAAATGTTATGCCTTGAGATGATAGCTCTTCTTTGTTTTCCTCAGGACTGTGAGAGTTTAGACCAACCTGCGTGTTGGTTTAGACCAACTCAAAACAGATGAATTGTACTTGACAACTCAGGGAGACCTTGGCAAAATATTGCCAGTGAAATCTTGGCTGTCACTGGAAGGTAGCAGGAATTTTGCCATTAACTTCATCTGGGACAGATTTCTTCCTTTTACTTCTCATCCCTGGTGGAGTCTGCTTAATCCCTTCTTCGACCAGCGAGATGGAGCAGCAATGAAGATGGCACGGTGATGTAAAGCATCGGGAATAAGGGATAAAAAGTTGAATCCAGAGGACTAGATAAATATTAATCTGTCCTACACCCAACTGCAGAAGGGCAAGGGACTGATAGATGTAGCTCTTTCTAGAACAGACAGAAATCCTTCTTAGATCCTTAAACTCCCTGAGCAAAATGTCTCAAAAATCCCCTTTATATTGTGGAAAGACTTTAAAGTAGAGTAGAAAGTTTTGTTTCTTAGGGGAAAAAAAAAAAGAAATCACCTGTTCATTATATAAATCAATGAAAAATCTTCTATTTGTTAATTTGAGTAAAGTTTTATGTATTGCAGAATAAAGTAAATTCAGAATATATAAAATATTCCAGAATTGTGTATATGTTACAAATTGCTATGTCTGACTAAGTTATCCTTCCTGGATTTATGTTGCAACGGAGATTTTCGGCAACCCTACAAATTTGTCATAAATAATCTTTAACAAAGGTGATATTTCAGTAAGGAGACTTGGCAAATGTGTTTCATATGCCAATGTCATTTTCAGCTTCATGTGCAGTCAGCGTTTCCTACAACTCCAATCTGTCACTCCCTATTTAGGACCTGATTTTCCATTTCCATTGCTTTCAACTGAAATTAGCTAAATCTGCCAGAGAAACGAACCTTCTTAAAACTAAATCCAGAATTATTAGTAATAGGATATTTATAAAAGAGGCCAATTTCTGTCCCTTACAATTCTATAAATGATAGCTAAGGTAGAGATGGGTCTTTTGCTACAATAAAAGAGCAAATCAGGAGGAGAAAATGGTATGTGTGATAGGAGAATGCATTCTGTATTGAGTGCAATGGACTGTCTTCATCCTTAAAAAACCAACAGTTTTGCTAAATTGCCAAGGTGAATGTTTTGCTACACTCAAATTGAAATATTTTGTAAATATGTTTTAGATGGACATCTAAATACAGGCCTCATTTTCATTCCCTGTGTATATTTGCAGACTATACTGGGCTTAGTCCAAATGTCCTTTCCTACAAACCAGTGTATACGTTTACATCCAGACATTGGTTTTGATGGCTGTATTTGTTCATTCTTGTCCCTTGTAAGTGATATTGTCTTCCACGCTGCTGTTTCAGGTGTGAATATTGCTGCTAATTTTTTTCTAGTTATGGTAACATTCGATATGTGGTTGGTGAGAATATATGCCCCCAAATACACGATGACTGCAAATACCCTTCCCCTGCGCTGCTCCTTGTGGATGTTTTATTTGTAGCTCTTGCTGTGCAGTCTTTATACGAAGTCTTGGCCCTCAGGGCCATGGGGAACGTCCGCCTACATCCCAAATGATATCACTAATTTTAGGAATGTTGTAATTACATAACAAAACAAATTATTACTCTGTGCGTGAGATACCATTGTAGCAGCTCAGAACCTCAGCTATGGACTGATATTGTATTGCATTCGGTATTGGAAAAAACACTTAAACTACATGATTAGTTTCCAACATTAAATCAACATGTTCTTTTCTAGCACCTTTATTCTTGAAATATGAATTAGTTGGTTTATATAAAACATTAACTACTGAAAGAAATGAAAAAAAACCAGAGGGGAATCCATGGGATCAAAGATTCTTCGGTGATAAAAGTTGGTTTTTTTGTATGATTTGGCAAAGTTTAATTGATGTAAGTAGGAGAGTTCATATGAATCCCTTGGAACCAATCTTGAACAAACCAGGTGTCAGGACCATAAAATATTTGATATCTACGTAAATTAATCATTCTCTGTACCCTTCCGTACAATCAAGTAATATTTACTGAGAAGAAAGAGTCAGAAGAACTTGAAACACCGAAGACAAATATTTCTCATCCGTTTCAGATGCAGGTATTTGAAACAAATTTGATCCGATTGTTTCAGAGTTTGCATCTTCTGATATCTTTTTCAGCTGATCAGTTTTAAACCATGCATGCCTACAGTCCCAGTGGAGCAGAACACAAAGTGTGACAGCGACATTTACATCCCATTAAAGATGATGAATTATAGAAGCATCACTGGGATAAAAGAAAGTAGCAAAGGTTAACCTCAGTCTTTTAGTGCTGCAGCAAACAAGTGAAAAAGCATTGTAATAAGTTTTGCTTCTTTTAAAGTAAAATCTAGTTTTTACTACAAGTAATCTTGCAAGAAAAAAAGATGACACCTTATTGAAGAAATCTGAAATTCATGGTGGTTTAAAATTAACTGAAATGTAAATAGACTCACCAGAACCAAAAATGTTGACTATGCTGTTTTTAGTGTACCCAGCACAATGAAATGTATTTTTACTTGCAGTAACTACCCTAGTAAACATAATTTATGTAAATAATAAAGCAAATATTCCTATAGCATCCAGAGTCTTTACATGAGCTAAAATTTCTCTGCATAAAACAGTACCTCTGTCTCCCTCTCTCAGATTTCAGGGCAGTTTTATTGATTTCAATGAGTCATAATGAGACTCAATGGAGGCTGAATTCATTGTAAAGCTTTGCCCAACTGTGTACTACGGAAGCTGGTCGCTAGTGACTTCCTAACTGAATTTCTGCCTGAGTGGATTCATATCCCCAGTTCCTGTCAGACTGAAATAACTACTAGGCTACTCATACTCTTGAGATGATGCTCATCAAGCTCCACTTACTTACATGGTTCCCCTTGCATGGACTGACTTCCTAGCAGCTTAGGGGGAGTAACTGGTAACTTGAGGGCCTGTGGAGGGGAAGGTCTGGAGTACAGTTCCTTTTCCCATGTATGCTTAACAAAATACCTAAATAGATGCTGGAGCAGTGACAGGGAGACAGGTTCTCCACTGAAGGAAAATTTCCTCAACATTTAATCATGCTCGAGATCATTCTCTGTCCAAAGGCATACTTAAATAATCTGTTGAACTGTTTCCAAAGAAGAGACTAGTAAATGTAGTAAACCGATTACAGGTGTGGCTCAGCACAGGCATACTAGAGCTGATATCTGAGATGATAAATCAAGAGGGAGAAAAAGGAGATGGCAAGGATGAAGGGACAGAAATGGAGAGGCAAGGAGATGTTGGCAATGAAACCAGCCCGCAAAAGCAGACTACACTGCTCCTCTTCCTTGCAGGGCCCAACCCAGCAGATGTACTTTGAGCATGTCCATCAGATCAGGCTTCACAGATGAGCCAGAGCAATAATGAGTTCATAGTTCCCAGTAGAGCTTAAGAGCAAGCTGGAAGTTTTGTTGCTCTGGCTTGTCATGTTGTAGGTATCTTGTGCATGCCCAGAAGCAAACCCTATCCGCTCTCTCTCTCCAGAGCATTACTCTTCAAGTGCCACAGGACTCTCGAAACAGAGGAACACGGGGCTTGAGGAATGAAATTTTACTTTTTGATGTCTGGCTTAGCAGTTAGCCTAATTATTATTGTAGATTTGACAGGCAAGTTGTCTTTCTAATGTGTTCCCACTCTTTTGAACTATCCATATAGATTGTGAAGATTTTTTTCTATGCTGCTTTAAGATGCCAAAGTTCAGTTTTAAAACAGAAGACCTGAGAAGCCAGAAAGAAATTGCTCTGCTGTCAAGCATAACCTCACCTCTCAAGCACTTGAAAGCCTGAAGGGCTTGGAGAGAAAAATGAAGGGTGTCTAACTTCCATGGAAACATGTACTTCCTCCCTGATCTCTTTATTTATTTTGGTAAGAAATATACAGAAAGAGGACAAATATGTTGAAATTAATCATGTGGAACTGATTTCTGCAGGAGAGGCCATGAGATAACTGCAGGAACCCAAGCAAAGCCCAGATCCTGCCTCTGTGATGTGCTGATGAACGGGAACCTGTGTGACAAGCGATGAACCGCTCTGTGACACACACAGAATTGAGCAGCTCTCAAGGCCACAGTCTGGTTACACGGGGCAGATCAAACACCGACTGGAAGGAAAAATCAAGGCCTCATGCAATGAATAACACAAGTAGAGAGAAGATGAGGTGGAGCTATGAGGTGATGTTCCAGCACCAGCGTCACCAAGGAAAGTGTGGGTGACAAATTGTGACCTACGTTCTGTGGCTGGTAGACATCAACCTCACCCCCTTGCAAGAAAGAAGCCAGCAGCTTCTGGGTAAGGAGATTTCTCATATTTAAACATTTCTACTGTATTTTTATGCTATGGCCATCACCAGAGAGAGAAATTCCAAGAGAATTATTGTTTAGTCAATGCCCAGGTGGTATAGGAAAAGTATGGGGGCCGTGCATTCAGCAAGGCAAGCACTGAAGCTTTGGGAAGATTTGCTCCCAGACATGAGATGCCCTTGTGATAAGCACGTAGCAATGTAATCCATGATTTATGAGCTTGAACTTTAAGAGTGAGGTCTTCCAAAATAAATTGCTAGCAGCAAGGTCTGTGCAATCCTGGAACATTTAGCTATTAAGTACTGTCTTTTTTTCTCACTAGTGATATAATTTGCATTTTGATTAAACTAGCCAAATATTTTGTTGAACAAAAGAGTATCTTAATAAACATAATTATGTTTTTGGTGTAGATGACCTTTTTCCTGAAAAAAAATATCCTGGTTACCTTTTCTATTAATAAAAAGTTGATTAATGTAGTTGGCTAAATTAATAAAGAAAGATAACTGAATTAATCATACTTAATGTAATAGCAGATTGCTAGGAGCTTATAGATTAGTCTAAGAATTTCCCTTCATGTTATAGGCTAATATAAATAGACTTAATTCAAAAGCACTACATCCATTTTTTTCCTGGCCTTACCCACAAATTACCAGTGCACTAGTAAAAACTCCTGGCATATAACAGACACAGGGTAACACTTGGGATAAAAGGAACACAGAGGTCCATGTTTTTTGCTACTTGTTTTTAACTGTTTTGTTCTGTTTGAAAATATAGATTTTAATTGTCACACAGAATGAAAGTCTGGTATTGATTCAAGATGGATTTGGAGATATTCAGACCTTGTGGCTGATGAATCAGTTTTGAGCTGCTCTTTAGCTCCCTGATTGCTTTATTAATTACTGTCTTGTTAGGTGTGTTTCCTGAGATCTGACATAGACAGTGCAGCAGTTGACTGATGCACTTTCTTGTGTTCATATTTTAAGAGAAAAGAAAGTCAATTCTACTCTTCCTTTTCTTTTGTAGACCTTGCCATCGCACAACCTGTAGTTATATCGACAGCTGGGACACATGCAGAGGAGGAACAAAGCAAGCAGGAGCCAGATGATAACTTTTTTCCATTCTCTGGGAGTGTGTGATTCTTCTTGAGGAAGAGACTGTCTGAAACCATTGGAAACCAGCATAGCTCAGCTGATGATAGACCCAAACGTATAATCGCAGCCCTTGAAATGTAATGAGTCCCTAATGTACAGTGAAACAATTCCAGACATACATATGTGACATGGGAAGAACCAGGTGCCAAACATTTCTCTTTTGTCTGGCCATATAGTGCAAAAATATTCTCTCTAAAAGGTAAAAATCCAATGAGCTGTCTAACATAAAACTTTGTTTATATATGTTCTTCTCCACCATACTTCTCTTCAGAATTTTTTAAGCACCTTCAGAAAACGGTTTTTTAAAAAAAATTACTTGAATCCTCCTCTCCTGTTCAAGAGGCTGTTGGAAAAAACATATATAGTTTTTATGCATGTGAATGTATGAGCATGTATGTAAATCCAGAGTTGTACTGGACCTTTAATAGCATCCAGCTCAGCAGATGGTGACCAGCAGAAAAGACCTAGCCAGCTTGTGTGCACCACTGTTGGCAACTCCCACGTTCACCATGAGCTTGTGGAAGAAATGAGAGGGAGGATAAGGCACCACCTACTAATCAGAGACTGAGAGGTGATGGCTCTGGACAGAGAGGACAGTAGCACGAAAAAGCAAGTGAAGTTCAAAAGAAGCTGTGCAATAAGCAGTTCAGGAGGTGGCCACAATTTCAACAGCTGGTTCAGCTGAACGGGGCTATATCTCATCCAACAGGCTACATGCATATAAGAGACAGACAGGGCCCTCTTTTGTATCTTCTTGTCTCCTGAGATCATCTAAGGTAATGAAATATCCGCTGCTAAGGTAATAAAAAGACTGGCTCAGGCCAGTGGTATGGCTGGTTTAACACCTTGCATGTCCTTGCAGCCAGCTTTCAGCATGTGAAGGAGGTGCAACAAACACAGCAGAAAATTGAAGCTGGGCAACATAGCCAGCAATCCTTACTGGTTGTAATGGACCCCATCATACCAGACAGCCTCTGTGTGTAGTTCCATTAACCTCTGATATTTTTAATATCAGTTTAACGTCCAGTTCTCTTTGAACTTACTAATAAATTCTGAGGCAATGAGGTCTGCAATTTAATCATCTGCAAAGGGTGCATGTGTGTGTGGGGAAGGAGGGGAGGCACCTCTTTTATTAGCGTTGATATTTGCAAATTCTCATTTTCATGGAATTTCACTTCTTTGTTAGATCTGAAGCTGTGCCCAGTGCTCCCCCTGCTTTAATTAGGGTCTAATGGTTATAAATACAAATAGCAAAAGCAGAGCAAACAAATGGAGCAACACATTGTATTTGCTCACAATATTTATGATATGACCAGTTAAAACATTCTTGAGGTAAATGTTTATTTATCAAAGACATTTTGCGAACTGTATTTGAAAAATCCCTATGTTTTCTCCCAAAAGCTTCTTTATACTTAGCTCCAACATAGTCTGATACTTTCTGGCTGTAGAAAATAACAGAGTTCCCATTAGCAAACCCGAATGGTTCTAAAAAGACTGTTACAGATTTTAATTTTTTTTAAAAAGTAGTTACTCTCAAGCTTAAAATTGCCTACAATCTGCTAAACAGCTTTCAAGACTGATATATAAGGAGAGGAAAGGATGGTCTCTAGAGAGCTAATCTTGCAGCTAGTGATCCTTCAGGTTTTCAGCCAAATGGGATTGGAGACCAGGTTTTCTATGAAGAATGATTAAGATGTCTATATAAAGCTCAGATTAGGAATTAAAAAAAAAAAAAAATGCCACGAAAAAGTTTTAATGGAAAACTAAAATCTCACAAATCTCCTATTTCATTAAAATCAGTACTCCTCACTTCAGTGGAAGAATTTTTGTTTTATTTTGTTTTTACTTCATGCAGTTTCCATGGTTGTACTTCAAGTTGCAGGAAACTGGGTTCATACAGGAGAGATTATGCGTCTGATGTTGTGTTCATTATACCCAAACCAATATACCGGCACAGCCTCCTGGAGCACGTATTGGGCTGCATCTCCTTATTTCCATATTAAATCCCAAACACTAAAGTGAAGCAAAAATATCCATATATTCTTTAGCAATACCATGGAAGTGTGAAAAATGTTACACATGAGTCAAACAGAAGAAAAACTAATTTTTAAATCTTGAGTGAGCCCAGTTTAGGACACTAATGACCCAGTGGAAAATTATGAGAATATTCTGGTCCAAGAGGAGAAATTTCCCAAGAGTAACTATACATTGATTTCACGCATAGGCTGGAGAAGTTAGAGTGGGAAGCAGGGCAAAGGCTTGAGAAAGGCAAAGCTGACATCAGTATTAAACCATGTGCTGAAGGTGTTCATTTTTGTGTGAAACAGTAGCTCATATTGTAGATGAATAAAATATAAACATTTTTCACAAGAAACAAAGTGGACGTGAGGTTGCAAAGTGTTAACGAGGTCAGGTCTTCCTAAAGACAGACAGCCTTTGATAGTCTAAGAAGAGAGGAAAAAAATATAACTATTAGCTGCCAAGTCCTTAAACGACTATGATTTTGGCATAGTCTTTCTGATCATATGATGCACATTCTACTAGGGAAATCAGAGTTGTGTAAATTCTTGCAAAGTATTTTTAGAAAGCTATGAAGAATTGTCTGGAAGCAAATCAGAGAAGGAGAGAATTGCCCTAAATTATAGAAATGTTTTAATGTCATTGTTAAATACCTGAGAAAACTTACAGGAAAAATAACAAGCATCTCCAAAAAGGCTATAATAAATCACTGTGTATAAATTTTCTATTCTGTGTATTGTTCTTGCCTAGGTTTGCCATTTAATTTCTACAAGTACTGTGAGAAATCACTTTGCCCGGAAGGTTTTCAGGGCTTCTATTACTTTTTGGAAACTGAAAATCCCTACATGACTCCATATCCCGAACTGCCATTCTGCTGTTAGAGCTGCGAGTTTGATGAACTCGCAATGTTACATTAACAACTCCAAAGGTGTAGTTGCCTAAACAGGTCTTTATAGGTATTCTTCTAAAAGTGGCAGAATTTTTCTTACAGGTCATTTAAATTACCATACTGCAGCTTTTGCATCTGCAGGCAAAGAACTTCTGATCTGACCAGTTTGATTCAAGCAAAGGCACCTGAGGCCATTTATTTATATTTTCTCTATTTCTGACGCAATGGGTTCCTTTGAAAATGAAACAAAACCTTGTTTTTATCTGTAACACTCATTTGCATCCCTCCCTCCCAGCATTTCATTATTATAAACAGTACCAGGACATTCTTTTATTGTGTTTTGGTAGTGGTTTGTTGCTGTCGTAATGATTTCAAGACTAAAGGAGGAACCCTGACTATCAGGGCCAAATGCAAGACCTTGGCAGTAGAAGGGGTTACTGCTTTCTTGCTGGAGACCATCCCATCTCTGTTCTCAGAGGGGTTTTGCACATCTCCCCCCACTGCACATAACAGCATTGCTGAATGAAGAAGGAAAAGGTCATCCAGGTGAGGGTGACAGCTCTGAATTAGCTTGCATCTTGATGTTCAGTGCTTTTTTTTTTTCACAGCCCTCATTAGGGTGAATTTTGTGAGGTGATGCATTTTCCCTAAGTGATGATGTGATAGCTTCAGCTGAGGGTCTGTAGCCTCGTCTGTGAGATATTCAGCACTTTTATACTATTAAGCCCTCAACTGGTCCTAAAGATGGTGGTGAAATAACATTTAACCCCCCTTTTTTTCCAGACCTGAAAGGTGAATGTTTAACATTCACTTAAGTCATTAGGAGTCCAAGGTACTCAGCAGCTTGAAATCCGACCTCTATTCCCCTATAAAGAATGGAAAAACTATTAAGAGATCAGGACAGTAGGCAGAGTGCGCAACAATAACTACAACAAGGGCAGAAAGAATGGAGATTGAAAGCTCTTGAAAGTCTAATTTTGGGAAAGGTCTGAATCAGAACTAAGAAAGTCCAGAAAAGCCTAATTAAATGAATGTCATTCCTATAATTTATATAACCTGTGAACAACAAATGGTATGAAATTGCGTTATATAAAATGTAGTGCTCCAATCAGGATTAAAGCAGTACTTTCCTTCCTCACACTGCATCGTTAAAATCTTTACTAAAAACAGGGATGTTCTAGTCTTTACAGTTTCACCCTATTGCTAGTGGGAAGGATGGCCAATATAAAAAAGTGGAGGAACTATCAATCAGAAATGTGATCACTGTTCCAGGAATAGAGTAAAATCTCTTTAGTAAACTCAACAAAACAAACACAGTTTATTCTCCTTATATCAAACAACAGCATTTGTCAATGTCTGTGGTACAATGTATATTACAAGACTCTCAGTGAATGAGCTGCTAGATATTTCTGTGTTACTGTCAGTGCAAAAATCCATCAGCTACAGAAGGTTTCCTTTAAGAATCAACCAAAACAATTTTGTAGACTCCACTTATAAAATAAATGTTGTCAAAAATAGTGAAGAAAAAGATGTGAAGTAAATTAAGCAAAAACTATAGTGTGTCTCAGCCAACTTCAAAGTAGGACCTATCTTCATTTTATACCCTTAATTAAAGTATTTGTAAAGCCTCACAAAATATCAATCAGTATTTTCGCTCAGTGTTCCTTGCCACGGTGAGCTTGTTATGTCTTTTGCATTAAGCAGGGAAATGTATAACTGTGTAATTATATTAGTGGAAGTGAGGATGCAAGTAATGATGCCAGCATGATGAAGCTGACTTGCACGAATGGGAATCGGAGGGGATCTCCCTGGTAAGCAAAAGTGGTAGGAGGAGAAGAGACCCAGTTTAGGGTGGGGGATGTCTGATGGGGGCATGGGGAATAGTCCAGGGTGCTAGCTAGAAAGGTAATCTCGGAGAAAGAAATGCAGCTGAACTGGAAGGTGTTATGTATTCTAGGATGTTGGCTAATAATACTGGAGGACTCCATGTATATGAAGCCAAAATAGCCCTTCTTTTAAGTCAAATGTTTACATCCTACAGACTTGTCCTATTATTCCTAACTATTTCCAGTACACAGACTCCCTGGCTTTCCTCTAATCCCATCATACAGCAGTGCAAGATTGCTTCTGCAAGCTTCAAAAAGGTGGCAAATAATGAAACAAGAAAGGCCTGGCTGAGCTGAATAGGTAGCAAGCCCAAAATTTTCAGATGCAGCAGCCTTAGAAATTACGCATTAATATTTTCTCTAGTAACAAGAGAGTTTTGACTGAAAGAGGCATCTTTACAAGAAACTGTTCTGGCTTATTTTATATTCAATATATTTTTTAATCAAAGCCCTCCAGATGCTACTGTGTTCTCCTTATTCAAAACCATCAACAGCCATATGCTACAGAACCAAAGGCTTAATTGCAAGGATGTAGCTGGAATGCAACAGAGTCAGGGGAGACGAGGTGGAATTTCGTTAGTAATTAGGCAAGTAGACACAGGCAAGACGAATAAGTAGAGAAGAAATACGCTCAGCACTCTTGCTATTGAGCAAGTTTTCAATTACTTCCAGGTCCTACAAAAAAGGGAATGAAATTCGTGTCTCGTGTACACATTCACTCCTTATTTCTTCAAGTACCAACCAGTAATTGTTACAGGAGAGGTGAAATTAGGGAACACACAGTGAAGAAAATAAAATGCAAAGAAAGAACTGAAGGCTACATTTTGGTGATGCCTCAACACTGATCTTGCGAGGAACCAACATCTGTCCAAGAACAGAGTCGAAATGGAGTCAGTGGGAAGGTGGCATCTGTGGATGGATGAAACTGATGCGTAAAGATGAAAATGTCTGAGGCTGTTGAGCTAGAGTTTGTGGTTATTTATAATGACTAAGTGTTTTTGACCAACACAGAGTAAGTAGCTGGGTCTGTGCCCTGTTATAGGGCATCATTAGCCTGGATCTGTACTATTGGCATATTTCACATGCTGCCCTTTTAGATTTGCTTAGTTTGAATAAAACTTACGAGCTGCATTCTGAATGTGCAGCATAATAGTCATTGTGATTAATCACTGTTGTTGTTCTGGGGTCTAGTTTCATTCTGCCATTCCAATAATGTATTTGGATATATTTTGAGAAGAAAATTCACATGTACTCAGATTTGTTTTGTATTTTTGCATAGTCAAGCATATAATGCAAATTAAATACATTTTTTGCACCGCAACATCCCATAGTCTTCATAATATCCAATACCAATTAAAAATTATTCCAAAATGTACCTTATTTCCACTAGAGGTCAGTCAATAGATGGTAAACTTTCATGTTGTAGAAATGTATAATATTAGCTTCTTTACCTGCGTGACTTGTGCAAACGTGCTGAACAAGAAAATTATTGTATATGAAAAACTTATGCAAGAAAAATTCTTTTAACTGTATGCTGAATTTTTAGAAGCTTATCCATCATTACTGCAAGGTGAAGTGTCACTAAATGCTTAACTATTGAACAGAAAGTGTGCGTGAAGAATTGCTGTTCCGTAGTTGCAGCACAATCTGGATAGAAAGACTCTGTTTATTGTGGAGTGTTTTGTAAATTATAGAAACTGATTGGAAATCTACATAAGCCCTTTACTAAGCTGAAAACTCAGTAAAACTACCGGGTTTTTTAAAGGCAATCTGTTTTAACATAAAACTTGAAAGTACCAAAGTGCTTTAGTACAGCTCTGTGGAGTTAAAGCTGTTTGTCAGGTGAATGGGAATCCAAAAAAGGTTGCACCAGTCGCATCTACCACTGCCCTGATTTGCAACCTCCAAATCTGGGGTTTTCCCCAGGTGTCCTGATGTTGAAGAGATGTGGCTGTTAAGTTGCTTTATTTATAATGGGTTTACCTGTTCTGCAAGCAGCATATTCAGAATTTCACTCCTTATAGTTGTTTCTGGATATTGAGTTTAGTTTATTTTTAATGTAATTGCATTGTTTATTGATCTCTCTCACCTCAGATGAAGCCCTACTCAATAATGAGGTACTCAGCCTCAGATGCTCTTCTTTGCCTCCAGACATGAAGGTAGTGGGTCTTCAATCTAGAAAGCAATTTTGTTGTCCAAGATGGTCTCTGGGGAACCATTAAAACTGGTCAGCATCTATGCCAGCTGCTATGCTTTGTTCTCAGTGAGTATTTACCTAATATTTCAGTTTAAATGCTTCCACTATACTTGCAAAGATTTCCCATTTTCCAGTAAGTGTCACCAATGATGATGACTTTAATCACACTCAGATGCACTTTTTTTGTTCCCACCCTTCTGCTGCAACTGCATCAAGGCTGAGACACAAGGAATTTCTCCTAAGGATTCACCACCATATTGTTCACGTGTGGACCACAAAAATCGTAAATGTGAGCCCCAGTACTGAATCTATCAAGGTATTACATACGTACAAAGGCTATATGCTTTCATATCTCTGCTTGTTACTCAGATATAGATATGAACCCTACTTGGCATTACTCAGGTATAACACTCAGATATTTAACCATCCAACTTCAGGAAAACTGACGTGCAATGTTTCCAATTCAGGAATCATTAGCTGGCTTCTGCTGCAAATCATGTGATGCATGATTATGAAAAACTTTGAAATACTTACAATATTTTAAAATTGTTTTATAAAAGATAATTTTTATGCAGGTCCTGCTAGCCCTAAATTGCAAGCCACTAACATCTTCACCAAGATTCATGGAGTAGGAGTACCATTAGCAATGAAATTGTTGCATTGTAATTGAACTTGACAGTTAACTACGAGACAAAAAAGCTCATCTCTGTGAAGCCCCTGGAGGAGCAGAACTAGCATTTTCAAAAATTCCTATGTTCCTAAAACTATCTGATGGATTGGACTTCTCAGTGTTAAGCTAAAGTGGCATGCACAGTTTTGAGCATAGGTCAGAGGACTTTGGAATTCAGTGGCAGTATTTTCAAAAGGAGTTATGCCTTTTGCCCTGTTAACCGTGCTTTTTCTGACACATGACATTTGAAAATCTATTTCTGGGTGGTTTAGCAAGAGAAGGATGAGCCTGTAGAGCTCTTGAATCCAGTTTAAAATACTTTATTCTCAGTGTTTCACAGCCATGATATTATAAAATAGAAATGTGCTTTGAGATAAACTTGTTGAGTTGGTATCTGATATCTCAAAATGTTTATGGTTTTTTGTTCTTTGATTTTCAGTCCATAAAATCCTCTGCTTCAATCTGAATCAGCTGAAGATTCAGCTTGTGGCATCTACGTGAAAATGATGAAGCAAATATATACATCATCTTGTTCATTTACAGCAGCCAAGGATTTGGCAGTTATATCCCTTTGTCCCTTTTGGTATGACCTGCAGCAGAAGACTACCTTCAGAAACCCGGGAAATTTTGGTTTTGTCACATCCCTTTTGTGCTTTTACTGTGACGGATAGCTTTCCCCAAGAGAGAGCACGAGGGGTGGTGGGAGGACAGCAGAACTGCAAAAAGTGATGAACACACATGGAGAGTTGGTAGAAGAAACTCATTTTGCTTGCGTGTCAGAAGAGATGTGGGACATGCCCAAGGGAAGCAGGTTTCCGATGAAAGTCGCTGAACTTTCCATCTGATGCTCAGAAGTGAACACTTTGCCTAATGGCTACTCTGGGAAATTTATCCCAGCTCTTTAAACAGATGCTGACTACAACAAATGGAGAGGAATTTTTTTTCTTTACCATGTGAGGCAAGGCTAAATGAACTTGAGTTTTCACTAAATCAAGCTTTTCTGAAGATGCCTATCACACTTCCTTCTCCTCTTGGGTGATTTACTGAGGAGGCACAGAGCTTTGTGAACCATGGTCTCCCTCACGTCACTGCTTGGTGCGGTTGCAGTCTCCTTGCAGCAGTGGGGAACACCAGCCTGCCTTGGAGCTGGTAAATAGCATAGTGCCACAGCTGAGGTGTGTTGGCTTTTTATCCCATCCACCTGGGACATTCTCATCCCTCCTTCTTCTCACTGCCTTAGGCCCTTCCTACTAGGCTGAGCAGACAAAATAAACTCCTGCAAAGACCTTGTATTAAGGGCTTTGTTCACTGTAAAAAATTCCCACCAGCTAGCTAGGCTGCTTTCATGCTGGTATGAGTAAACCTGTATCAGTAATTCTAGATTTGCATCGGGGGTACAGCTGTAGTGTAGCTTTGCCCGTTTAACCAAACTGCAAATGCATCATCTCCAACTGCGTGTCCCGAAAGCAGGTAAGCTGCAGAAGCGTTACGTGTTTCTAGGGATAGTGCCTTGCTCTGAATATCCCAAATGAGCAAGCCCACTTTGGCTGGGTTAATAATTCCTGGTGAGTTATGATCCCCTCCCTCAGCATGAAGAACTCGAGGGCTCTTTAGATGCACTTGAAAAAATGCTATGCCTCCTTCAGATTTAAATTCACACAGGTCCTATGACCTAAGTGCAATTTTACCATTTTATACCACTCCTGCTTCAGTCTCTGCTATCTGAAGTTCTGGTCCAGTAAAAGTTATTAAAGAAAATGCTATGAAAAGCCTTATTCATTTACATCAACTGGTGTTTGGAACCAGACTGGCCATTTATGCACTCTTATTCGAGGACATACTAAAAATCACCTTTGGTACATAGAGGACTAATATATATATATATACACACACAGATGTATAGATATGTGTGTGTATATAACAAGATATTACAGCCTTATCTATTCAGTTACATAGGTTTTGGATTGAATTCAGTAGAAAGATGAGTATGGAAGGATAAAAAATAATTGAAAGGAGAGCTGAGGATTCATAAGAAAAAAATTATTTTGGAATGGATTTTTAAGGCTGGGCAGTGCGTGCTTTTTACATGTTAGTTTTATTCTAAGTTCAACACTCTCTACTGTGCCATGAAGGATGGCTGTAGACAACACTGAGTAAGTCAGCTGTTAGAGTGCCAGGTAAAGCAAGACTCTGGGAAGCATTTCTCATCGTATATCACAGAAAAACTGATATCAAGAAAATACTGTGGTGTTCTTGAACTCACAGTGTCTGGTGCATCTTCTGAGGTGAAAAAAGTTCAGTTTGAATGCCATTCCTTTTGCCAGTATGTGCAAGAGTGCAACGTGAAGAACAGAATACTTTAAAAGCTGATACAATAAGACAGCTGCAAAATTCCATAAGAAAAAAATCCACAGAGAAGCAGAGAGATGAAAAAGGCTGGACATATGATACCCTGTTCAGGGCTGGGAATCCAAACCTCGGCTGCTCAGCCATAATCAACATCAGTTTGCTACCCGATCTTCTTGACTCCTCACATACCTGTGGGGGAGAAATTAAGAAGCGCTGAGAGTTTGGATAGCTGGAGCTGCTCAGATGTGACTGGGGAAAAAAAGAAGAGATAATATGGTGCTGTGAAATGTTGATTATTTTATTACAAGTGTACCAGATTTCCTCCTGCCAAATCCATGAAAACGTCAGGATGCTAAAAAAAAAAACAACAAACCCAAAGGGTTTTGTCTCTCTTTGTCCTCTTGCATAACCAAGGAGCTGGAGGATATTGTGTGATTACAGCTCACTCTCACAATCAAGTTACCACAACTCAGCAAGTTAAGTTGTCAACGTGTGTCAGCTGAGCTGTGGCAATTGCTCGTGTGTGCGGTTGACACAGAAAATGACAAGCAATGTTATTTAACTCTCTTTCATTGCATCAGGTTACTCCTAGTGTGCCATGGGTTAGGAGTGCACACTGGGAGGGATTCACTGCTCTAAATTTAGATGTCTGTATTAGAGAGGTCTATGTCTGAGCTAGTTGTCTAAGTTCATGCTAAAGTCAATGGAAAGAAACAGGTGCTTCTGGAGTGCACTTCATCTTATCTTGGGATAGCTGTTCAAGACCGAGCAGGTGAGTACTGCTCCCCTGAGTCTACAAGTCATCTACATGATTAGCTCAGATATAGTTGTCTGAGGTTAAATGAGATTAATCTTTGGAGAGCTACCATATCTCAGCTGACGACTAGATCACGAATCTGAGCATGAAGATATAGCGGTTGGCTTGGTATGATCTTACACTGTTCATAGCAAAGAGAAATTAAGATTTTACTGAATACCAGTAAGAAAAATCTTAATCTAGATATTTTCAAACTTTAGATGGGATTCTTCTGGTTTCTTAAACTCTCTAAGTAAACAGGCAGGTTGTATAGAGAAATCAGTCAACCCGCATCTGCCGGATTTCCTAGCATTCTTTGCTTTGAGGTACATAGCGATTCCTCCCAGCCATTTACATTTTACCTTGTTGCTTCTAATCCTGCAGATACCGGATGAATTTTCATTTTGCAGTACAAATGGACCTGCCACAGCAACCCAGTGAGACTGCGAACGCAAGCAGCACTAAAAGAAAAGTACGGCTCCTCATCTGCTATGATGACTCAATATTTTCAACAATTTACTGTCAGAGAATCATTTACTGTGGTTTTACTTCATACAGTGTTTCTGAAAGCATGTGGTTTGGCAGTTTTGTTCTTGCAGTAAACTTGCAAAACATCTGGAGATCTGGTTTTACTGTCCTATCCTAATCACCTTTGTCCAAGAGTGATTCTTATGGAATATGAAGAACCCCTTCTCCAGCACCCCATCTTGTCTGTTTTGGGGTGGGAGTGGGGGGGAACTTTGGGAAAAAGAGCTTCCCAGAGCTCCCCTTCATGGGTATTTGAAAAGGTATCTGAGAGTATTAATAAAATACAGGGCAGCCCTCAGGTTGCTCTAGATTATATGCGGTGAGCTGAATGCTATTAGATGGACCAGGTAAAGCTGCCTTTCATAATTGTATTCCACTTACCTAACCTAGCTCACTCTCTACCTCATCCTCTTCTAACGAGTCATGTATTACAAATAACTTTTACTGCAATGTTGGTTAAGCAGTTGCCACTTCATTCCTATCTCCCGTCAGGCTTTCCAGTCCAGTCATATATCCTACCTTGTGCTGGCATGAGATTGATTATAAAAAAAAAACCAACCACTTGGGGAATAATTTTTTCCCCGTGAATCTGTCTCACAGTGTAGCTGCCCAAGCACTTGCTCCAGCACAGCAAAAAAGAGGGAGACGGGGGACAGCTGCTGAACACTTGAGTACAGCCTCAGGACTAAGGAGAGGAAATTGTCTTGTTTTCCCCTCTAGCAAACTACAAATGCTGGGGGGGTGGGAGGGAATTCATCTTCATTCCTAATAAAGATGCTGACAAGTTACAAAAGCTTTAACCAAAAGAAACTTTATGAGACAGCAATATTTGGCTTTCTTCCTCAAATTCAGCATTTTCTGTCACTGCAGCACTTTTACGGCTTATTTGTCTTTTACAACCTTTGCACTATTTCCTCCATTTACGGTATCTATTAGCTAATTAGTCATAAGAACCCTAAATCTAAGCTCAGTCTCATGTGAGACTCGGATTCAATCAGGAAAACCCTGATGACTGGCTTGCCGCACTTCCCTCTCTGTTCACAGATACCCCTCGTGCCTCCGGGGGGGCTGGCTGCGCTCTGGCCTTCACGCAGAACTAGGAATGATTACATTTATTTCCCTTTTCTTGGGATGTGCTGCAGCTTTTCTAGCAGCATCCTCTGTGTACGGCTGGATAAAACAATGCCTGTATTAAAGTGAATAGGATTTCAGTCTTTGACTTCAGCAGCGTCGGAACTGGGCTCCGGATTAGTCCCAACTACCGGTAGTCTTGTGAAATAATATATCCTGTGTACCTTAACTGTGTTTTGTAAATTACATGTAAATGTAGTTCAGGCCTTTGTGAAGAGTCATCAAATTCTGGAACATCAGTAATACTCAATTTACTTGTTCAGTTCACAGAGGATACAGCAGGGTGTGTTCAAAAGCAGTGGCACTCAAGATTTCGCTGACTGCTTCTGTAGGCATAGGGGAAAACTACACCAATTCCACTAGATTTTCAAGTGAGTTGTTTAGGGCCATAGTCTGTGTTCCTTCACCTTGTCTGGATGTCTGCAGTGAGGCTAGGTAAACACGCAGGGATTTGCCATTCCTTTTTTGCAAGGTTTCCCATCTCCTCTGCGCTATGGCAGACAGTGGGGCAATGCAGTACCTGACGCTCGGTGGATACCAATTGCTTTGCAAGTATGGATGTGTCTCGCTGTGATTAGCACCGGCTTGTTCCAAATGTTATTCTGTCATTTTATACATATCATTATACTTCTTTTAACTACAAAATAGTACAATTTCTTTTGTGGAATATGGTATAAAAGATGCAGGGTTTCATATCCTGGCTGACTTCTTCCTCTGAACTGATAGTTTGAGGAGCAAGGTACTATAGCTTATAATGGCTTTTCAAAGCTTCTTTCTTCTGAGAGCTGGGGGTTTTCTGCTTTGAGTAAAAAGAAATCATAATTTCTTAATTAGTTTCATCATTTAATATGAGATGTTTGCTGATTATTAATGTAAAAGAGGTAATTTGCATTTCTATGACACATACCAGAAATATACTGCCACTGAGTATTCACCTGCCATGTTGTCTTTTACAGTTTCATGATAGAAATACAGCCCTTCTTACATGGGGCATTTTCATGGTTAAAAAAAATAGAAAGCAAGGAGAAGGTATTCAATGCGAGAATACTTCCTGTTCCTACAGTTGTTGCTTTTCTGCACAAATAATTCTTCCAGTATTGGGATCTAACCTAATTGATTTTTAGAGAGATTTGTTGGCATTACACTCTGGCTCTGCAGATAAGACTTTTAGAAAGTATAGGTTGTTAGTGTAAGAAATGGCTAAAATGACTGTGATAAGCCTGTTTCCACGCTGTCTGAGAGGGTGTTATGTGAGACGCTGGTCTTAAATGTTTATGCTTGCCCAGATGATTGACTTAAAATCCCAGCACCTGTGATCTCTATAATGTTCAATCTAGTTGTGCAGCTGTTCCTCTGAGACAGTTACATGCAGTAATTGATTAGTTCAGCAGTCCTTCAACATCGTTGCAGTGTTATGAAAGCCGGTGAATTAATAAGCTACATTTCAGCAGCATACAGCCTCTTCCTCTCAGTTTGCATGATACTTCTAAGGCACCAATATTTTGCTGTAGGAGCCCTACTTTTCCAAAGTGGCTAGAACACTTAAAAATATTGATTTTAAAGATAAGAGGGAAAAGAATCTGTCCTCATCACTTCCTTTCCCAAAGTCAAATATTCTTTCTATTTCATTTCAATTGATGAAGATAATAGTCTTAAAAAGGGAATCAGAAGGTGGAGAGCATGAAGGATGCTCAGTGGAGTACAAGTAACCAAGATACCTTGTCTTTACTCGTTTTCTGAAGGGAAAATGTCATGTTTGAAATAAAGTGATGATGACAGAGTTTAACTATACTCACAGAATTAATATAATGTTACTGTTTCTGAGGTACTGGTATGGTGCAAAGAAAAAAATGCTCTTAATTAATCTTCTCCCATGTTATCTAGTTGTCAGAGAACATTTCATTAATTCACCCACACGTAGTATGAAAATATTCTCTCCTACAAACCGATGTTTAAAACAACGCTATCACATAGCCTGTTGAAATTAAAAGGGGCAATAATGAAGTCTATGGTCACTTCCCAGTCTGATGTGCACAATTGAGTCTTTTTCAGACTAACATTTTTTTAGGAGTATCACAGCAAGCAATAATCAAGCTGCCTAAGAAGCACTGCACGAGTTATAGATTTTTATGTACATAAAGAATTATACTACTGTGCTTGCATGACCCTAATATTCTGTCTTAGATGCATGTCACGTTGGTTCCTGCTTGACAGTTCTTCAAGTTCTCCAGAGTAAGAGTTGACTTAGGACTAAAACAGTTTTACATATGACAAAGCATATGGGGTCTGACAAGGGACACTTTATAAATATATGAAGAACCAAGCCTCATTCTTTCAAGATGTTTCTGCCCATCTTCCTTCAGTTCACAGATCTGCTTTGGGCTTGTTAAATGCATGCCTGTTTCTTTTTTGGTGGCAACAGTTAATTACAGATACAAATCTCATCATTTATATTACTCATCAGGTCATAGTTCTGCGAAATGCTGGACATTAGGCATGCAGGTATTCCTATGCTGAAGATGATCATGCACCCAAATGTGTTGTTACATCAGTTATTTATAAATTCAGATTCTGCATCATTTGTATACATGTTCAGGATGCATATCTAGATAAGGGATTAACCAAGTGATGTTTAGGAGAATATCTTGATTTAGATCAGATGGATAAAATTGCACATGTAGGTACAGATGCAAAACAAGGTCAGTGGAGTTAGAGGCTGTTTCTTTGTAAATCTGGGCTTAGGTATTGAAAGATTGAAACTCAAATACTTGTGATTTAAATGGTAGATAAAAAATTGGAAAAAAACCATGAAAATGCATCATTGTGATGTGATAAGTAAAAAACAGTGTAAGAGAAATACAGAAAGGCTGGAATAATTTCAGATTTTTACAGTTTTTGTATCACTTTAATGAACATAGAAAAAACATGTGTGTTGAGTAGTAGCTAGCATGTAGTAATATAACTATGGTAACAGCATGGTGACCGCATTATATTCCTGTCATGTATGAGGTATGAAATTATGCCTATCAGGGTGGGAGGAACACGTAAATCTTATCTGAGCACTATGTCAAGAGCATCATAACCATGGATCACGCTCTTTTTCCAGTCATGCTGTTGAAAATCAACAGAATACATTCTGGCATAATTTACAGCTATTCTGTGTTTATACACGGATAATGGTTTTTAAAAAAGTGATCGCTTGTGTTAGGAATAGTTTTGTGTTATGCTACACGCTCTCATGTAAGTCTGTTCAAAGTGACAAAGGGTACTCCAGGGAGACCTGGAAGAGAAGGTCTAATTAAAAGGTTTTGTATTATTTTTTTTCTTTCAGTATTGCAAAAGTAGCTCATTAGGAGCCTAAGACTTGAGTTGCATGCTTAATAAATCCCTATTACTTTGTTGCATCTATTCTTACTGACAAAAACCATATTAAATTCCTTAAACAATGCAAGATAAGAATAAAATGCTTTAAAACCCAACAAAGAGGAGTAAATTTAAATTTGGCTTTCTTTTAATTGAAATTCTTTTTGATATTAGAAGAAAATATCTATTGCTTTTTCTCATGACCAGTCCCAAACATTTAAAAAATAATTCATCGAGCTTTTGAAAATCAATGTTACAAAAAGTGAATCACATTCTCTTTGATTTCTGAGTCTTAGATTACACTTTGGCCACATTATCAAATTTTTCTCTACAGCTGCAAGAACTATAAATTTTGAGGGGAGCTGTAACCCACCGCCCCTCCCCCCCCTTTTTTTTTTAAGTGAAAACTAGTATTCTCATAAATTCTTATGAATGATGAGCTAAGGTCTTGAAGTCTTTGAATACTTTGAAGGTCCCCATAAAGATCTGAGCTGGCAAGAGTTATGATAGACATCTGGTACTGCCTTTGAAATCAATATGTGAAAATCTGTAAGAAAAATACAGATGTATTGGAAACTATGAGGAAAATAGCCTCCTAAAATACATGAAACACAGAATCTCAGAAATAAAGAGCTGGAAGATGTCTCATGTTTTGCTATTTCATCTTCTTACTCTGAGGTAGGAGAGGTCACATTGAAATGCTCTTTAGCAGACATTTACCTGACATGCTACTGAAAACCTCCAGCTTAATTTTCATAACCCTTGTGGGCACTTGCTGTCCTTATTATTAAGTAGAAAGTTGCTCTAAACTCCAGTCTAGCCTCTAACCTTTCCCTGCTGTGAAACAAACCACTTATTCTTTGTTTCACCCTCAATAACCACTATACTCTTTTTCTCTTTTTAACCATTTTTGATATACATGAAAACTGCTATGTCGACTGTATCACCTTACTATCCTCTCTGTACTTACAAACTGATCATTTAACCTTTGCTCTGGCATCTTTCAGGGTCTGAAATAAGCTGATATATAATTCCCTGGATCCTTTCTGTGTTAAAGTGCTTGCCTTTCACCATCTTTCCATGACTTCTCAAGGGTAATGATTCAGAAGAGACTCCTTTGGCTTTAGGGTACATTTCAGCATGCCCCCCTGACTTTAATACAGTCCATTTATCCATTCTCTGTCATGCCCTTTAATTGTTCTGCCCTGCTTTCTACCCACCTGCTAATATTAATTGCGTTAAGCAGCTGTCACAAATTTTGTGAACGCTAATGCAAGAGGGCACCTCAGCCTTCTCCTTGTCATCTCTTACGTGCCTGCTGCCTGCTCCCTCTGTGAAGGAGCTAGTCAGGCTGCCTAATCGGTCTTGCTCCCTCCGCAGCAGCCCGTAGCTTCTGCTCTCCTTTCCTCCACCTCTGCAGGAGTGCCACCGCCTCACCTCCTCACCCCACCGTTATTTCCTTCCCTGGCATTGAGTGCCATTGCGCACACCCTATTTCATACAACGTGCGTCCTGCCTTTGGGATCTCAGGCATTTCCTCCCTATTTGTCAGGCTTGAATGAAAAATAGCTGCCCACCTAGTTATTTCTTCTAACTTAAAACACATAAATAAATAAGTAAATCTGGGGACCTGGGGCATCTGTGTCCTGCTATAGTACCTTTCCTGCAGCTCTCAAGTGAGTTAAAGCCTTCCTTATTAAGGTTGTTAAGCGAATCTGCCTTTGAGTGCTTTTGTTATCTGTTAGAAAAGCGACAACATAACAGATTTTGAAAATATAAACATTAGATTTATGTCCTCTCAGATCAAATATTTTGAATAGACTATCTTCAAGCTAATACAAATGCTAATACAGGATTACCCTAGAACACAAATGAAAGTGTTACACAGGTTTCCTTCAAAAAGTAGATCTTCCAGAAAGACATTGCAAAACCTTGATGATTTGCTCATTACAGAAACCAACATCCTGCTAAGAAAATATAAGTAAATTCCCTGATTTCAGGATAATAAAGCAAAAGCAACTACCTTGCTTGCATAGTGGTCATAATAAATCTTCGTGCATTATAATAAAACGGTTTTTTTACTTCTGTGGAGAAGAGATAAAATGGGTCTCTAAATTCTTAAGCTGATAGTCTGAAAGTAACATCTTTATGGAGGGGATATGCAATCAGAGCAAATCCTGTGTTTAAGAAGATCTCCTAGTACTGCTTGGAATACATTTCAGTCACTGTTTTCTGAAGCCCTAAGAAGTTTTCTAGTGCCTTTGCCAGGCAGGTTTTCTTCTTTCCTGCCAGAAACAGCCCAAGCCCAAGTGTTATACTATTGGTTTAGCTTCAGGTCAAATGCATGAACTCCCTAAGACATGGTAGATTCTTGTTCACCCTCAGTTACATTTATGTCAGGTCTTTTTTTTTGACTGGTGTGTGGTAGAGACATCAACTGAAGAAAAGAGTAGAGGTGCTATGGAAATACCAAATCAGAACATAAATCACTTATTTAGAACAGTAGAGGGAGAGCAGAATTTTAAAAACATAACTGAATGATAGTGCAGAAATTCAAATTGTAAGCCTAGGTGCAGTTGCATGGCAAATTAATGGATTTTTACCTTTTCTGCTGCTGAAGTGTGACTGAGGCAGAAGGGAATATAGTAACAGAATGGAAGAGAGGATAGGAAAAAAACTGCCATTCATCTTCTCCTGCCCTTTGAGAGGATGGTGAATCCCTGTGCACTTCTCGGGTGTCCCTGTGTGGTGAGTCCCTCCCCTCTTGCACTTAATCTAAACCTGTACCTGAGCAGCTGTGATTCGTAGGCTCTTTCCTCATCTCCGAGATACTTTCACATAGAGGATCTCCTCCTGATTACCTCATTCAGCTGTCTTTCAAGCATTCAAGTAAATTAATTTGACTTAAAATTAATATCGTGCCAAAAGAAAATGTTTCATAAATGCTCATTGCCTTTGTGGGACTTATCTGAAATATTAGTCTAAATGATTGCTTTTTATTACCTTTCCATAACATTTTACTTCTCGTGAAATAAAAATCAGTTTAAATGTAGTTCACCATTGTCTGCCCAGAGATAATGAATATCTCTGAAATAAATCCAAATACATTAGCAGCCTGTTCAATAGACGTCATACTCCCATCTAGAAATCTTATTAATTTCTGTGTGTTGGAATATTTCACATTCTCCTTTGTTGATCGAGCTATTATTTTGTACGTTAATGCAGATAGAAGTGTCAGCACTATAATATTTACCAAGGAAATTCCAGGTATGCTGATTAAGCCAAAGCAAATTGTGTGTCCTTTATGATGCTGTTAGATTGTCTCAATTTTTTAAGTGAATTTAGCACTTTACACTTGTGGGCATCCTGTCTGTGAATGAATAGCTAATTGCCTTATTGCTATTATTAAACTGAACAGCTGCAAATGAAGAGCAACAGTTAAAACCTCCCCACTTGAAAGCTTGCTGCACATGCTCACTTCCTATTCCTCCTCTTCTCTTTCCTGGCAAATGTGCTTGTGAAGCTCTGAAAACTCTATTGGATTTGGCCTGGCAGATGAAGTGGTATCCATATCAGGTGGGAGTAAGTCTTTTTGATGCTTAGAGCATCTTTAGACACTAGGAGAGCTCTACTGGTGGGAATCTGTTACAGGATTTTAGGCAACTTCAGCTTCAGGCTAGCAATGAATAGGAGGCAGGAGGTCTGACTCATAGATTTAGAAGAAGAAAGCATATTCCTGTATATACAAAAAAGTGCAGCTTGAAGAGCTTGGTGTGATCCATTCACTGGGGAGGTGGCCAGGCCTGAGGACAAAGAGCTGCGAGGACAGGCAGTGTGTCCTCTTTCCAAGCGTAGCTCTGTGGTCAGTGCGTTTTCAGTCAAGTCACCTCACTGCCATGGATCTTTGTTTCATCCTCCTCCTTAGGTGGCATGCTTCTTGAGGCAGGGGTTCTTATTGTATACCTACAGCATCTAGCAGGGGTCTCAGGGTACAACTGTGATAGAGATCATAATGAACAGAACTAATAGAATCCTGCTCTTCCTTCAGAGTAGTTTTATTTGTAATGAGGTTATTAACTGCATGACTTGCACTCATTTTCATCAACAGGTTGTTTTCAAATGGATTTGCCTATTTACTAGTCATTATTAACAATAATGGTGTTGCATGGGCATAAAATGGGTTTAATGGAGTAGAGAGCAGGATTTGAAATGTTCATCAGCCCTTTTGCAATTTAGTCACGTGCAAGAGCCCTATGTGCCATTTCTACATCATGGTAGTAAGCGTACTTTAAATAATGATGTTTGTCAGTTCTTAATAAGTTTTGCTGCCTTTTAGATTTTTGCTTCTCTTTACTAGGGGTTTAATTTTTGAATGTGTAAAACCCAGTGCTGTCATACGCTAACACACACTCACATTAGCCTTGTTTATGCACATTTAGAAACCATGCTTTCCAGTTGTCAAACAAGCTGCGTGGTCTCTTTGTTGTGGTATGTAGATTTCTCCTGTAATTAATATATACTCCTTCAGCATACGTTTTCCTGATTTGAAGGATAATTTAAAAGCATAACTATCCACAGCCAGGTAGAAAGACTTTTTTTACACAGCATTACATTGTTTATAAACCAACAGCACACAGGTTCTTTGATATGAAAAGCTTACACATGGGTATTTTACATTTAAAAAATGCAACATAAACAGGTACACCAAAAATGGATACAGCAAACCACCTGGACAAATTTAAGTAAGCAAGTTGCCCGTGTCGTTCTGGTCAGCTGTGGTCAGCAGCACCCAGGAGGCAGCTGCTCAGGGCATCCCTTATCCCCCCTGCCTGCCCTGGGTCTGTGCCTGGGCTGATGGGCTCGCTTTCAGGTTGTCAGACCAAGGTTAGGAAACCACCACGATACTTCCATCCATTAAGAAAAGATGCCCACTGCCTCACTGACAGTGCCCAGTGGGCTCCCAACTTTTGAACAGCATGGGGACATGTTGGCACCCAGGTGGTGGAGTCAGTGCCATTTTACCTCCCCAGGGTGCACCCCACACTATGGTAACTGTGAAAAAGCCATTTCTCGGGCCTGCCTTACACGTTTTGGGTACGTTCTGATGGCAGCAAAGAAAAAGAAGTACTGATGTACCATTGACAACAATGTCCTTAGGACACATTTTCCATATTTCTTTAACAGAAACAGAATTTCTTTAACAGAATACTTCTGTAAAAACAACAGAATAACACCCTCTGCAGCCAACCTTCTTATCTCCTAAATTCAGCAACCTTTCACACTTCAGCAAGACCTGAAAAAGCTGTCATGGTCTCTGAAAACAGCCGTGCTATGGGTTTAAGCCATGTAGTTTACCAGCACTCAGGAGCACTTGATTTAACTTATTTGCAGCTCAGAAGCATGAACAGAGAGATGTTTTTAGTGTCGTAGGCTGGAAAAGCCTTCATTAACTGTGCTTCTCCTCCTAAAATAGCATCCACTTTTTGAATGGGGGGGGACGACAAAGGGATGCTAAGTAGTCCCAAAATGCAAACCTGTTTGTATAAATGTTTTGGTGCAGATGGTGCTGTGAAAGCTGAACTATTTCAGAGGTTCGGAGTGGCAGGTGGAAGTACCTGAGCATGTGTGAGCAAAGGCAGCTATCCCCTCTCTGTGCTGTCGGGGCACAAACCACACAGCCCAGGTGATTACAACGGAGAAGCTGTGTCCAGTTAACCAGATCCTTGGATTTAGTCCATCCTGCTGTGTCACCCTATTCATGCAAGTGAATCGTATTTAAAGAGCATTATGGCAACTTGGAGTCAGTAACTGGCTATGTGAAAAATGATGCTAAGCCATTTTCTCTGAATTTTACTAAACAAGAAAAATATATTTCTCTAATATATTTACATTATCCATACTATAGCAGTTAAAGACCCCATCAGCTTTCTTAAATCAGTGAAAAAGGGATTGTGGACCAATCTATCTTTTTCCTTTTTTTTTGTAAGTGTATTCTGATGTCATTTCTTGGTCAGTAATTTTTGTGCCCTCTCAGCTCCTGCAGAGACAATCTCTTAAAGATTTAAGAGTCCTCAGAATTGTGCTGACACTGTATGCATTTCTCATATTATCTAGTGGTGTTTTCAGTACACAGAGTATTCAGTCTTCAGGTGAAAGTGTCAACAGCACTTTATAAATGAGGTTCTAAGCCAGTTTGGATACACTATGAGAGTTGGCTCTGACTGTATCACAGTCAGTTCAGAGATTCATTTTTCTCTTTGCTGTTAGTTCAAAGAAAATGTGGCTCCTAATAAAGAGAGAAAAAATTTCTGCTTTTCAAAACTGTCCCAGTGGTCCATATGCAAGAAATTTGCCATTGCTGCTTTTACAAAGAAACACCTCTGATTGCTGAGTTACACATCTAAAACAAAAGTCTTCCCAGAAGTAAACCAGCCTGACAAAGCTAATTTATTTTTACTCAGTTAGCCTGTTCCTGTGAAATTTGGGTTCTTTTTAGGAAGCCACACTTTCGAAAATAACTTTTGTTGGTCTAAAATTACACCACTGCATTGTTATGCACTTGTTTTTCAGCTTCGGAATATTTTGACTACATCTGAGGCTTCACACTCATGAATGGATATGCTAAAATAATGTTGTGAATTATTCGATGAGTCCTTAAATGTTGCCTAGCACTCACAATACTGTATCCTATCTTTGTGCTCTTTTCTTGGAATATTATTCCCAGGTGATTTCTGCTCTTTTCTCCTCTCTCTACCAGTTTTGAGCTGCCATTCCCTGAATTTTTTACTTTCAAATAAATGGTCAGGTAACTTTTATGAATGTATTGATAAGCAGGGTGTTCTTTGTTGATTGGTAGGTATCCCACTGAACCTGGAAATGGGTGTATTATAGCTGGTTAAATTTCTAGACAGCCTCATAGCCACCATTTCCTTGTCAGTGCGTTTTCACCTATGCCTACAAGACTTGCATATAATTCATAGGTACAGAAGGGCAGACACTAAAAATCACTTGCACCCATCTATAAAGCACAGAAAGTATTTTTAAACAAAATAAACTTACAGGAAACACTGAAGCGTAAGCAGAGCATAAATATGTAATTCCAAGGTATGGAGGCAATTGTGGGAGAGCACCTAGAGACCACAGCCTTCAGTCCTCTGGCTCTTTCTCAAGAAAGGCATTCCTAGAAGACCTAAGTTCTGTTTATGTTTCCATCATTGACTTATGAGATTGTGGACAAAACACTTCATCTTCTCTTGCTTTGCAACTCTGAAATAGTACTTGTCTCTCTTTATGAAGTGCTTAGAGTTCCTAGGGAGAAGGGGTTGTGGATAAATCACCTCTTTATGTCCTCTCACCCATGCTTGTCACATAACTTACATATAAGTTTTATGAGGAGCTTCTCTTTGTTCTTGAGGTATGCTAAAGAAGGTTATTGGGCAATACGAATGCTTGCCTAAACTATTCTTTGTTCTGCAGGATGCATTTTCAGTTGAAAACAGCTTCCCAAGAATTTGTTTTTGATGATAAGAATATCAAGTGTCAAACAGGGCAGGGCTGAAGCTACAGTCTTGAAGAATAGCAAGAAAGCCACACAACTGGATCCCTATCAGCTCAGCTTACATTTCATAGTTAAGTCCTGCAGTCTACTGTCCTTCCATGGCACTAAATATCAAGCAAATTTTGTATTTTGTACCAAAAAAAAAAGTAACTATATTTCATGTAAGAGTCACACATTTAGAAATTATCTGCTGGCATTTTGTAGCATAAAAAGGAGAGTATTTTTTGGCTTGTTTTTAGAGCCTGTAATTCCACTAGTTTGCAAAAGATAATGTAAGCTCTAAGGTGACAGTATAAATATCTGAGTTTTGTGGTGTCTTCAAACAACTCAGTAAGGAGTTCAGAGGAAGCAATCACATACAGAAAAGAAATGCCTGACTGAAGAAAAAGACTATGCTCGCAGGGAAGACAGTCATGAGAAACATGGAGTGGTTGTGATTAATCATGCAGAGCTCGAAGGAAGCTATAAAGGGAAGGAAGGCTATCTCGGAGAATCCTTTTTCCTATATAAGTAAAATTTCTGTCTCACTATGGTAAAGAAAAGCATAACTGGGAAAGCAATGAAGTGTATTCTCTAGCAAGAAATGTTCAGAACTTGTTCAGCACTGACTAGGTGGTGTCTGGAGGAAGGGGCTGGTGGGAAAATCATCACCCAGAATGCTTGAGCCAGATAGTCTGCTCAAAGCTTGTTCCTGTCTTTATTTCTCAAAGTGAAAAATGTGCTTTTTAAAGTGCATTTTTCTGCTCTCCAGTACAAATCATGTTGCATGTGATAGGTATAGTTGCAATCGTGCTAGACAGAAAGGAAAGGACCAAGACTTTGTTGCATGTAATAGGTATGGTTACGATCATGCTAGACAGAAAGGAAAGGATTAAGACTTCTTTCTGACAAGGATGATTTTACAGTGCCTGAAAAAAGGGCGATCCCAAACCAGAGCACAGAAAGAAGGCATGAAAGCAAAGTCCAACCTGACAGCAGAATTTAACAGGGGGACCCCTCTGCCCCACAGTGCTGGGAAACCTGATGAGATTTGCTCCTGCTTCTAGCAGCACTTGGTCTCCTGACTCCCTGGTGGGGAGCACCCAAGACCTACATCAAGCACACACAGTGTATTTCTACAGACACTAAACTCCATTAGCAGGAGTCATACAAACAATGTTATCAGAAAATTACAATAGCTCAGTCCCTCTATCAAAGCAAACAGAAAAAGCACCAAGCTAGTGCTCCTGAGGTCTTTCCTTTCCATGCTACATATTTGGGTAAAAATGATGGGCAAGAAGAAACCATTAAGCCTACAAAGCGGTAAATTATTTTCTTTGGTCTTCCCTCTTCCTGTAATGGATGATGAAACTGTTCGGTTTACTTCTCTGCTGTTTGTAATTGTGTGGTGATCTGTGCAGCAAAACAAGCTGCATTTCTGTGGCTGTTCCCGTGTGGGGCCCTTCGTGACCTGGTTATATTCCCATGCTGGGGACCAACGTGTAGAAGAAAATGCAGGATGTGCCAGTAATCAGCTGTCTAGCAGCAGAGACAGTATTTAGGGATACTTAATCTAT
This sequence comes from Ciconia boyciana, assembly GCF_034638445.1. Lineage (NCBI taxonomy): Eukaryota > Metazoa > Chordata > Aves > Ciconiiformes > Ciconiidae > Ciconia > Ciconia boyciana. Next base: position 101,366,299 of record NC_132936.1, on the reverse strand, counting down.
GTTTTTACTGTATTCCCGAAGATATCTCTCCCTTGATAAAAATGAAGCTAGCCACAACTTTGTCAGCTTTTTCTTTCAATTCTTCTTATAGCTAAAAAGGTTGCAACTCCAGGAAAACAACCTTTAAATATAATTCTTTTCTAATTTAGTGTCTGATAAATGCTGCTAGGGAAGAAGGAGAAAATTCATTTTTGTCAGAGTTTTTAGTGCAATATTCCTTTTCAGCTGAGATTAACTGTAAAAGGCTACTCAAGGTTAATATGTTTGAAGCTGTGAGGACACATAATAATCCATCAATTAATCTCAGTATCCAACAGCTGTCATGTAAAAACCAGTTCATACAGCTAAACAAAACAACAGATTCAGTGGCTCTTTAAACATTAATGCAAAGACTTAGCTTAATGGCATCCTATCAGGCTCCTGGGCACCCTATCATCCATGGTTTGCCTGCAGGGCCTACTTCATCAACTTTTTCAGAGATTAAGATGAAAAGAAGACAGTTGTTATTCAAAGAGAATTGCTCCCTGCCTGAGCTACTCGCTAGCTCTCACAGCATCACAGCAAATTATTTGTATGAGTTCAGTATATTAACTGAAATTGATAGAATCACATTCAGTAATGCTCATTTGCTCTCATGGCCTGGGGTCATTCGTCTGCTGATGTATGTTAAATCTCTGAAGTACTCTGGGGTCTACCCAGAGAAAAACAGAGGTGCTCCTTAAATGCAGCCCATCTGCTTCCCTCCATCGCCAAATGTATGGGGAGAATCAAATTCACAGGAGTGGCTGTGGAAGAGCCGGGCAGCGCAGGGACGTTCCATAAGATGCAGGTTCACTCTGCAGAGCTGCCTAGCCTTGCTCCAAAATAGAAAAAGAAAAATGACTGCACAAACTGACCCGCAAAGGCAGAAGTAGTGGATGACTGATTCTGTTTGAGATGCTATTAATTTCTCACTGTATCATTTCTGATAATTCCACAAAAACAGAAAGGACAACACGGGTTAGTGGACAGCAAGAGGCCAGTAGTCACAGTGCTGCTCTTGAACTCGCTGTGGACAGGAAGGGTGTGGTACAAAAGCACTGTTCTTTGTTCTTTTATTTAAAAAAAAAAAAGGATTATTTGCCCATTTTAATTTTCCTTACAGTTTAAATTGTGTGTGATAGTCTATTCTAATTCCTCTATAGTTTGCTGAATTTTACTGGGAGCTGTATGCAGTTGAAATCGCCATGCCCTATTGAGTAAGTGCTACAAGAATTTTTCAAAATGGAGACCATTATGGAAACAGTCTCTGCATGTTTAAAGAAAAGTTATAATAGTGAATATGTTGGTAGAAAGACGCGAAGTTTTTTTGTAGGTGACCAGAGCAACGTAATTTAATTTTTATGGATGAAGCTTTACTTGGCCTCAATATTCTCCTCAGAGGATTGGGAGAACCTTATCAAATGCTGAAAAAAAAAGCAAGTTGAGAGTTTAAGGTCTACCATTAGGTGACAACAGCAACCATTATTTATGTGAACATTTCATTTACCAAAAGCAAACAACTTCAAAAGAAAAATGTCAAACCTATGCAAACCGAGGCCCTATGGTTTCTTCCAGGATGGTGCTTTCCTTACCTTTTGAGCTCTGGCCTATTAATGGTGCTCAAAATTTCTTATGATGGCTGTGGTGCCTTATAAGCAGTTTCTAACTGGAAACGATTTTGGTACTGTCTAGTTCACAGCTCATCTTGTACTTAAAATTCAGTACCATCAGGACAAACAAGGTATTTTAAAATAATACCTGACTGTTGGTTCCTTAAAGAAGATGAGTGCATATGGCTGTTAGGTTTCTTTAATGTGTTCTTAATGTGACTCTACTTTAAAGAAATGGCTGGTATGCCAATGTTATTTTCTTGCTCTAGTAAGTAATGAAGCTTGGCTGGAAGAAACGAAACACAATTCTAGTGAATAAAATCTGTTTATAGGGAAATTAGGCCTGATCTGCATTGCTTCATGACAGTTAAACAAAAAGTGTTTGCTTTCTTAGCACTGATTCAAAGTTTAAAACTCCTTGGTCTCTGGCATAGGAGGGAGAGGGCTTCCTGCCACTTTAGTGTAGGGAAATAAACTGTTGCCAAGCTCAAACACCAGTCCTCTCTACTTTGCAGCCATTTTACATGTGGTGCAACAGAAGTGACACCTTACCTTTGTGGTTTTGTATTTCAGCAGTTTGATACTTCCTTGAACGAAAAATATGTTTTTTCAGATAAACATGTTTATCTTCAGTTAAACATGGGATCCATTTCTTTAAAGGTATTGTAAACACATCCTTGTTTACAGTGGAACAATTTTGAGCACAGGCTTGTGTTCGAGACTGGGGAAAACACACCCAAGCTTGTAGCCAACAGCTACAAATCAGTCAGGAAATGTTTGGAAGTCTCTATTTCTAATCCAGTTGATTTCACTGTTTGCTTTAGAAGAGCTGACTTGTTCCGAGGTGGTTTTTGTGTCCTTACAAAACCCCGCTTCACCAATCTCCCCACACCCACAGCCCTGCCCTTTATGATCAGAACGATTTCTGTTCCTCGGATTTGTGCCAAGAAAACTAAACAGACTATTGGAAATCTTGATGGCATCAGTATGTGGAATGTCTCCAGATCAGCTTTCATGATTTGTTTATTGCACACTATAATTTGGTTATGAGAATAATACCAATTTTTAAATGTTAATGAAACAGCCAAACTTTAGGTGATTTTCTTCTTTTTTTTTTTTTCCATTTGCTTTTAGCCAGCTCTTCTTAGATCTGTGGGAAAGTTGCTTGGAGCCTTAACCTTTCAATTCAGCTTCTTCAATTATTCATGATACAATAACCCTGCAAGGGCTAAAACAATGGGATTCCCCCTGCTTGTGGAAAACAAATCTTCCAGCTATATTTAATATTTAAAGCACTCACTAGCTATTACTCGATGGAACTGGCAGTGGCAAATCACCGTTCAGACTCCTACACTGGTCAATAAAATATCAGAAACAAAATGTATAAGTGCTGGTCATTATCAGTTGCTCTTTATGAAGCTATAAATTGACTCAGCCTTCAGAAGGTGGTTGTTGCCAGCAGAGCTGAGTCACATCATCCATGCATTAGACAAAATGGGGTGGCTACTTTATTTAGCTGCTTTAAAAAAATCCTTCTTTGTAGCAAGGCTTTAAGTAAAAAGGATCTTGCTGAAATGTCATAGATGATTTGCTCTTCAAAGAAGACCTATGCCATAATTTTAAGAGAACGACATGGGCTGTATATCACAAAATATTTATGGATAAGACAGCTGATTGCAATTCCTTCTGCTAGAAGCACTCCTCCTAATGGACTCCGAAGCCATGATGCTCTGCTTGTATGTGCAGAGCCTCTATCCTCATTCTCACCTTCTGTTCTACATGTGAAAAGTATACTTGTACATGTATATGTACATATCCTTGTTGGCATAAAATCTCTGTCAAAGCTGTTAAAACTGTTCTCACTAATCACTTGCCTTCTTTTGAGAAGTCAGATGCTGTAAGTAATATTTACAGAATTACTAATTGTGATTACAGTGTTAAAAGAAAAATGAAAATCCTAACAATGAACAAAGTTTAGGGGACACTGCATTATCCCTAAACATATTTTTATCTTCACTTTTGGTTAACATCTGCCTAATGCTTTATCCAAGTCCAGTAAAGAACAAATGAGTATGTTAAGGTGGAAAGAGCAAGGCAAGCAACAGGATAACTACTAGAGAAGGACAAGAAAGGACTGAATGAAGCAACCATTCATCAGGAGGAGTAAGGATGGCCAGAGTTAGAGCTTCAGAAAACTATTTATTCTTGTGTCCTGGCCCTAAAGGAATAGCACGGGGGCGGCTTCTGCTGGCTCAGGAGAAGAGTTATCCCTTCTACCTGGTCTCTCCCAGGGACCCTGTGTGCCGTATTAACTGTTTTGCATTGCCGCTGTCTTGGAGACCACTTGGATTGCCACCGTAGCCTGTGTAATGAGCCAGAGAGGATCCAGGCTCTAGTGATCTCTGAAAGCATGAACTGGTTGCTTACATTAACATATTTGTTGTCTGTAGTGGAATTGGTGTGGGGAGGTGTGAGGAGGGTGGCTTTTACTCTCCTGTAAGACTGAAAAGAACCAAACCAAGATGTATTGATCCATGATAGTATACAAAAAATCTGAAAATAAGAATTGTGTTATCCAGCTAAGGTAAAACAGAGTTACAAACTCTCCTTTCCTTTGTTCGTTGTAAAATTACTTTTAGAAGCTTTTACTCAGTCTCTAAGTTATGACATTGAACTTTAAGATAATGATAGAGGCAACACATGAAAGCATAGGTCTTGTAGGCTGGTCCTCCAAAAGACTCCTATATTAATTGGAGATCCTATATTAATTGGACATCCATCAAATCCCTGTATCTGGCTCTGAATATTGTTTTCTATGCAGTGATAGTAGTGGACTAGTTTTTGGTTTTGCTGTAAATGGTCACAGAAAAGAACCACTTTGGTGCCATAGCTGGCAGGTGGCCTACCAAAGCATGTCTGGTGGAGATAACAGTTAATTGTCAGCACCAGACCTACCTGAGTATTCAATCCTATCATCACCACCACCATGGAGGGGAAAGCATGGGAATGGCCAATGTGAAGGACAAGGAGGACATGGGATATACTCTCTGACAATTTTTAATTTAACAAGTGACTGGCAATACTTAGTGACAGTGAAAGCAAGTTCTGTCTTTACATCCTGCCAGGGGAGGGATTGTGTGGCAAGAAGAGTAGAGCTTTAATAGTACTTTATTCAAGTAAGGGTGAATGTCTGAAGTCAGCAGAACTGGAAACTGGAAAGGTCAGCTTTAAATCTCTCTTTGCTGGGCTATAAATCCTCGTTTTACTCCTATCTGGGTTGAACAGTGTTATAGAAATAGCTTTTTCAGGCAGGTGTGGGTTTTTCTTCAGGCGTGAAAGATGTAAAATTCAGGAGGCCAAAGGAAACCTATTTGAACTCCTCATCTAGCAAGTGTATTACTAAAGTCTGTGATATTGGCAAAGTGCTGCTAACTCTCCTCACAGGGTAAGATGAAAAAACTGCTCCACAAAATAAAACAAATATAAGAAAAAAAAAAAAAAATTTCCTGAAATTTGGCAATACTTTTTGACACAGTTTGCCAGTAGTCAAGCAACACTTTCTAATATTCAGCAAATGATACAGGTGCTATAGACCTTTATCTCTCAAGATCCTCTGATAACAAATTAACCCAAAACTGGTTTGCATGGCAAACACCTCATACTAGTGTCATCATCCAGGAGAGAATCTAAGAGGAAAGGCCTTGGAAAACATGATGATAAGATACTGGAAGGTAAGAACAAAGGCAGCAATATCTAAAGATGCTCTTCCCATGTCATCTAATCCTAGTCACTTGTACTGATAATCTAGTATTAGCAACCTTAGACCCATCCTAACAGCACACTATGGGAGTTCTTTCATTGTGAGCCATTTGCTACCTGGTGGAATTCAGATATCAAGGTCAAGAAAGAACATGAGATACCTTATCCCCAACACTTTCCAAAAAACATAGACCAACTAGGGAAGCCTTACCTTTCAGCAGAAGCTGCTATGACTGATAGCCAGTGTCAAAGAAGACTTTGGCACTCTCACTCACAAATATCAAGTCTTCAGCTGTCATTAACACTTGCTAGCATTGTTAAATGGAGTTCTGCAAACAGATGAAAGGGAATGAGGGCAGCTGCATCACAGATGATATAATGTTCAGGAAATTCTGAACTAGTCAATTAACAAGAGGAAAGAAAGCTATATAATCCTAGATCAAAAGTAACAAATTAGCTAAGTTGTGTTGGGATTTCTTTAACAACTGCCATGGCATCTTTTTATATCATCAGAAAGTTGCCTCCTTTTGACTCCTTTTTAATATGCTTTCTCTTCTCTAGACTTGCTAATTAACAGCAAAAATGCAAAGGAAGTGGTGGATGAAGACTGTTTTGTATTCAGTAGCAGAAAAGTAAGTAAAATTGTCATGTATGCATTCAGCGACATAGATACAGTTCTGTTTTAAATACTAATTTAACTTCTGGACAAGATCTTGCTGTTTCTCTCTTGGATGTGAAATTATATTAGCAAAACAGGTTTTACACATGGTTTTCTTTGCTCGTCGTCCAGGACTTACCAACTAGAAGTCTACATAGATTTCAAGGAGATCATGGACATTGTATAATTCCTGCCCTTTCATGGTCTTCCTTTTAGAGAATATGTCTTTAATTCTAGCAGTTGTAGATGAAACCTTGGAGACACAGTTTAATCATAAGCATATGTAGCCTTGCCACCTGCCACTGCAGGCAGCCTTCAGGTGGGGAGCAGTACCCACATCTGAGGTCACCTTGTGTGGACCCCAGAGAGGGTTGGGTTTTTTTTAGGTGAGTATAAAAGTCTCCTTCATACAGCAGAAGTCAGTGAATAGAGGAGACTTGCCAGATTTCTTGGCTGTGAATGACCCTGAGCACCACCACAATCACCCTATCTTTCTGTGTTACCAGACAGAAGAGAGAAAGACTTTGCTTTAGACTTTTCCTAGTTGGAGGCCAAATGCCAGAAGTCTTGCCTCAGGTGAAGCTGAAAAGGGGGCTACCTGCTGCCTAATCTCCGCCCGTTCCTGGCAGTGGCGAGGCCCCCAGCAGTGCCTCTTTAAATGGAAATTCTCTTTTGCGATTCCCAAGCACAGCTGGAGCTCAGCCTCTCTGCATGCTCTCCTACAATGGGATCTTTCATTCTGTACCTCTCTTTCCATTGCCTAAGACTGAGAAATTTATGGTAAGAAAGAGTCGGAGTCCACTTACTTCCAATGTCTGTGGACACAATGTGATTTGGTTTGGCATGATAAAATGGGATCTGCCCTGTGATTTGAGTGTTAAATGGGTATTTGTAGGAAGGTGTTGCTAAGCATACCAGTTGCTTACCAGCTGAACCAGAAAGCTAGGAAGTTATCTTGGATGCTTCCTTCATGCTAACAGTGCTTCTGAGGAGAGTCCAGAGGAGTGTTTCCTACAATGAGGATTATATTGATGACATTCATGAAATAAATTACTTGGTTTCAGGAGTTTCCAACTGTACTTGAAATGTCCCTGATCAATGTCGCCTACAATCATCTTCTGAAATCACAAATGTATCATCCCATAATAGGTTTCTTTCATCATTCTGCACGAACAATTTTAAATAGAAAATGTGATTCCACCTCGACTACCCTTTCTCAGCTTAAGCTCTATGGAGCCAAGAATTTAGGGTACTATATTATAGTACTATGGCTTGTTGTATATACCTCGTTCTCCGAATATATTTTTCTGCAACAAATGAGAAATACTGAAGCCTCAAGACTCTGAGCTAGAGCTGTCTTTTAAATTCAGAAAAAATAGAAAGACCCATTAATAAACCCCCTTCAATTTGCAGCAACAGTACCATGAGCAGTTTCCATGGAAACATCATTTGCAGGAGCAGGAAGTGTTCATTTTACAACTAAATTATAGGAGGTAGTTAAATTTTTGATCAAACACACATTAGAGCATGGAGAATTCCCAGCGAAGTGCCTCACGCTGTTAAAAATAGGAGAAGTACTGCAGTATCCATGCAGTGCTGTCTGGAACAATGTGTGGAGAGAAAGGGAATCTGCAGAAAGTGAAAGAGCATCTGCAATTTCCACCAGTGAAAGACTCCAGTTTTTGGTTCCCATATGGCAAGGACTGAGCAATGGCTGGATTTGGCTCATGCTTGCAGTCTGACCTCAAATGCACTCTTTGGCTCATTAGCCATCAGGACAAATGCAGGATGTCATGTCTCCGGCATTTTACAATTATCTGGATATCAAGTAGATAGTGCTATGAATAAGTCCTGATCCTGAGGGTCTGCCTACACTGTTGTTACTGCTATGCCATCTTTACTTAACACACCTCATGTGGATTTGGCAGTATTGTTTACAATTAGCCAGTATATGTTGTAGTCCAGCCACATGGAACATTGCATAGGATAATTAGATGCCTTGAAAGTTGGTTAATTTAGGCAATTATCCTATGCAGAGCACTCTATATTGCTTCAAGTAGACTGCTAGTGATACCGCAGTTAGCTATTTTAAGTTGAAATCAGGCCTATGCGTCCTAAAAGAGTACATACGTGCCCTCGTAAACTTTTGGGGGAGAAAGTGTCAAGCAGCAAGAGAAGCTATAAGAACCTGGGCTGAAGGGAAGAGGCTCAGCAATGGGAAAAAGCAGTAAGTGAAAGGACGCTGTGGATATGCTGCTAAAAAGGAGCATGTGTAAAGGCTCTTGGCCCAACTTGGAAAAAGCCCAGTAGCAGAAGGGGCCAAGTGTGACATTCCTTGATTTGGGGAAGAAGCAAGTGGAGGATGATTGCTCAAGTGTAGAGAGTCTGGCCCAAGCGGTGGGACGGACTAGTGGAGGTGGCTGTATCCTGCTGAACATATAAGAACTAAAGGCAAGATCCTGTTGGAGTAGAAGGTGTAAGATCTTATGACAGATTTACAGAGATCTTGTCAGAAGCGTGTGCGTGTGCCCACAACATGTGTCAAGGAAGGTTCTGATATTTACCTTTCAAGAAGGAACCTACATTCTGATTAGTCTTTGGATCAATGTGTCCTTGTGACTCCATCTTTTCCTGAGCTAGTTATTCATCAGAAAACTTAACCTAAGCCAATGCTGGGAAGTTGGCATATTTCTGCCTTTTTTAAAGAAACATAAGAAATATGGAATTACTGTTATTAGATTTGGAATGCCAAATTCCAGATACAGTAGGAAGTCTTTACTTACCTGGAAGTTTTAATTGTCTTCATGATAACAGAATGCAAGGGATGAGTTGTTAATCTTCAGAAATCGGGACTCTGACTTGCTATCTTCCAAATCATAGGATTAAAAAAAAAAAGTGATACAGTTTTTCTTAAAGTCTTTTTTGTCAACCCTAATGATCATGTTTTTCTGAAGCTATGAGCACTAGAATTTCTATTTCTCAGAAATAAAATTTGAGAATTTTGTGTGTATTGGACCTTTAAAGAATGCACTAACTATCATGAGACTCATGATAATCATGGAAGTTTAAGGCACAAAAGTTAAAGTCCACAACATAAAAGGATTAAGAACCTAAAAAAATTTTCTGACAGAGCCTTAGTCGACCTGACTTAAAGTCAACTTGATTCTCCAGTGGTGCAAATTCTTTGTATATATACATATATGTATAAAAAAAATTTTATGCTCATTGCTACGTATTAGTGAGTCCATGAGCTGGGAAGTGCCGAGGAGAAATCCCCTTAGTTTTGGGTTAAAGTGAGGCTGTGATTATGCTGAGTCCAGCTGCTTGGAATACCAGAAATAAGCCATAATTGTGCCTCTAGAGACTCTACAGCAGCTTTAGTGTCTGTTCTCTTTTCCCACTGTAAACTATAGCACTACAATTTTTAGTATCAAATGCAACAGTTTGCCTCAGCAGTTACGGCTAGGTATCACTAACTACTTTGTAAAATGACCTCCCAGCAGTCCTGTGTAAGTGAGATAAAAATCCTGTGAAAAATGTGAATGGTCATTAAGATTGCATCTCAGAAAGCCATTTTTCTAATGTGAGCTAATGAGTGTAAACCTCATGGTTTCCTACTGGTTCACTGGGCATCAAGTGCAGACGTTTTAAATCCACATTTATTTGCAAGTAGAAAATTGAATTCACTTATGAAATCACTTCTAACTTTCAGACAAAGTACCCCCCGTCATTGTAACAAGTCTAGAAAACAAATTCTTCTGAAGATACAGAGATGCAGGCTTCAGACACAGGCATTTTGAATACACGAAGCCATCAATGCAGTACGTTTGCACCAGCACAGAAAGATTTCTATGCTCAGTGCAGAGCTGGCTCTAAGGACAGGGCCAGATCGTACTCCATGGCTGTGCAAAATGCTCTGTCAGGCTCATCAAGGAGCCGTGCTCTTCGGGCGGTGGGGAAGCCCATTCAGTCTAGTCATCCTTTTCCTGTTCCCAGTGCTGCTTCAGAGAAGCTTATTTTCTAGCTTAAGCTAGGGTTGCTCCAGGGCAGATCTGCAGAGACATTGCTTTCCATGTGGATTTTCTTTTCTTTTTCTTCTCTTGATTTTTGGAATTGTGGATGGAATGGAAATTGAATGGATTGTGACCCTTCCTTAGTCTTTTGCAGCTGTATAGATAACATGCTGAGAGGAAATTACTTTCTAAATAACAGGATTTCATAAAAAGAACATTTGCCTTAATAGCAAGACATTGTGATTCCCAAAGTATATGTGTTATTACTCTTAATAGCTGTTAGGGGACACTGAACAAACATTTACCACAGTCTGAAATGAATAAGGCAGGACTTATAGTAAACAAATGCCCAATGTCTCTCATTAAGAGAAAGAAATACTTCAGTAGTCAAAAGAGCCCGGCTTAAGCAATGTGTCATATTGCTACTATACTGGAAAGGCACCACAGGGAGGACAGGAAAAGTGCTGGAAAAACAGGACAAAGGCAAAAGATCAGTTCTACCATTTTCCTTGCTCTTTCTGAAGATAAGATGGAGAAGAAAAATAATTTTCTAGGCATGTAAGAGAAAAGCAGCGTGTGGATTTACTGTCTGCAGAGGGGGAGAAACATTGGCTTTGCTTTGTAAAGGCGTACCAGTGTTAAACTTCCCAGCCTGAGGTTGGGGGTGAGGAGCCCCAGTCCTGTGGGGTTTCACACCATGCTGCAGCCCCTGGAGCGGGGACCTGCAGAGGCCACGTAGAAGGATTGCAGGCAAACGTATAGGCTGTCAGGAAGGAGTCTTTCTACTCACCCGACAGGTTGGGTTTTTTTTCTGGGTGCATCGATGGGTATGTGAAGTAACTAAATAAGACTGAGCTTCCCCAGGTGCATTTCCACTTTCCAAAAGATGACTGATTTTTGTCACAGCTTGCACATTTGATTGACAAATTAGAAGCATCAGATCACTGTCAGATACTCATAAATCATTTGATTTGGTGCCATGCAATGCATGACAGGTACAGTGTTTCAGCAACGTTTTGCTGCAAGGGAAAGTCAGTGATTAAAACCAGAACAGATGACTATCCAGGGTATGCATTTTTTGGGTGAAGAGCAAAATGTAAATAGTTCCAGTGAGAACCTGAAGCTGAAACAAACCTATTCCTGCAGAGAGTATGGAATTACATTATTTTTAATATTTAATTACCCATAAACACCTCCGGCAGGGTTTGAATTTTCAATTGAATTCTATAGCTCGCCTCTAAAACCCTATTGCTAATCATTTTTCATTCTATTCCACGTAAGTTTTGAGAATAAAAGGATGAAATGGGTAGAGTTTTTTAATTATTATTATTATTATTTGCCTAGAATGAAAGCACAAATCTTTCCTAAAGCCTGTTTAGGTTGTAAGAAGTACATTAACTGGTGAAAATTTATAGGTTTTTAAAAATTGCTGTTATCTGCAGGAATTGTCACCTTCCACAATAGCAAATCTGAACAGTGGCAATTTTGTAAAATAGTCAGAGGTTTATTCTTTAAGGACTTTATTTAGCTAAGAGGAGGAAGAATGCTGAAGGGAGCACATGCTGCTTTAAATGTATGTGGTACACTGAATAGAAACTTCCACCTTTGACGCACTTCTTCTTGATCTAAAATTTCTCTGATATATTTCAAAACTTCTTTAATAAATGTCCATACTAGCTACTGCTGGGCAGGAATAAGTTGAACAACTTCCTCCAATCACATAAAAATTGAAGCATTAAACAAGGCAGAGGGGGAAATTAAATTTCATATTGCGACCTTTTTGTGAAACCTGTTTAGCACGGTTGCTTTGAATTCAGTGATAAGCACTAGGTCATCAGCCTAATTTCTGTTTTGGAGTTATCTGAGTCACAAGAATCACTCAAACAAAACAGCAAATTATTTATTTTAGCATCAACAGCTGCCTTTAATATTCTGATATGGCTGAAAATGGAGTTTCTGCACATAATTCCTTGAAATTTGACATCAGGAACAGTAACTGAGTAACAGAATAGGCAGAGTAGGCAGCAGAAAGCATGTAAAGGGTTACAGGGATGGGTTAAAGGTGTGTCTAGTCACATTGCCTGGACAATTTAGTGTGGAAATTGCATATTTCCTGAAACTCTTTTATGTGGGATTTCTCTTCTGCAGACTGAATTTCAGCCGTGGTGAAGAGTTTTTAAGATTGGCTGATTTTAATTAGTAACTTACTGTTAATCAAAACTGTGGTTCTGGCTATTTTGGACTATGAGAACTCGTGTTTGAGAAGACCTCTTTCTTAGGCCATAAACAATAATAATTAATTTCTAGTGGTTTCTTATTGGTGGAAGGGAGAAAACTTCTACAGAGGGAGAAACCTATAGAGATGCTTTAAAAGCTTTTCTACGTCTAACCAGGTATTTGTGTAACAGAGTCTACCTGGAAGGTCTCCTTAGGAGAAAGATCTCATTCTCAAGAGCACTGATTGATGTCAAGTGCTTCTCACAAAACCTCCATGGAAGGGCTGTTCCCCTTCATGGTTATCCTGTGGAAAAGCACAGGACAATGTACAAGTTCTCCTAATGGAATAGACCAGGCTTGGTTACATAAGAGGAGACATTGGAGGTTGCAAGAAAACAATTTTGAAGAAATTGGTGGCCTCCTACAAGTGGCAATTGTCTGTGATGGATAGCTTTAAAAGTCCTCTTTTCATAGAAATCGAATGAGTTACTTGTCCGGTGCCAATTTACTACTGTGTGGGAAGAGCAAGCGTCACAATGAACATTTTATTGAATACAAAAAAAATACAAAGTAGCCTAATAATTCATAGTCATTGCAACATCTGTCTAGATAAAGTGTTATTTTTTCTTCTGTTTGCATTAGTACAGTCTCTCTAAATCTATACCAGATGTCACTGTGCAATTGCTGAAAACCTCCACCTCCATAAAAGGGACTGTAGAGGCTATTTAAGTTTTCCTAGTTTTAGGGGGAACATATATAATGCTCCTGCAGTTTAACTTGTACCTTTCTCCTGGTTGTTGGAAGTCCCTCAGTGAATAACTGGATTCGATCTTGCTGAGCTGCAAGAGAGAGTTATCACGTAGAGCGAGATTATAAAATCTTGACCTTGTTCAGAGAGGGAAAGGACATGACTGTGTGCATGAGGGTTACCCACCAACCTGGCAGGTCCCTCTGCCAGAAAAAGGGGAAGGAGGAATGTTAGAGTGAGAACAATCCTCTTTGCATGGCTGTTTGGCCATTATTTCTTGAAAAAGGTGCTAGCTGCTCAACTGAACTGAGACAAGGTGACAAAAAAGGAACTTGAGAAAGGATGATTTGGGGGTCCTTCAGTTGAGCTTGTATTAGAAATTGTATGTTCATCCACCAAGCTGATTAGTTCCCCTGCTGCTGTTCTTATGAGTCTGTGGTGCTCTCACAAGTGTCCAAGTGTTCAGGGCAATCTTGGGGAAGAGCCTTTCTGAAACAGAAACACTTCCTCTGTCTGGCCTCTACTGCATAGAAGTTAAATGTGTCTCCTGGAGGCTGAACTAAATGGTGAAATGCCCAAACTCCTTCCCATCAAGAAATATTTGAAGATAACCAAGCCCAAAGGATGACAGAGGGGAGAAAGGCAAAGAGAAAGGACAGAACAGAAATTGCAAAGGGAAGAACAATTTGAAGAAGAGGGCTGAAATCCAGGAGGCCCCAAGAAGCACCTCAAAAGAGAGCTAGTTTTGCTGAGCCTTGAGCAGTAAAATTAAGGTGGAAAAATAAGAACAAATTCAGGGAAGGGAGGAGAGGATATGCATGGAAAATTAAAAGAAACGGGCAATTTAAACAAAATCTGTAGAGAATAAACTAGCAAGGAAAACAGCCTGGAAATAAGAAAGAGGATAGAGCATATGGGAGCTGGGTGGGCAGAGAGCTGGAAAGGGACAGGCAGCAGATGGGTAGCTTTGCCGAGGCAACACGTGCATGTTTACACTAGTCTGCCTCCTCGTAAGTGAATTGAAGGTCTTCATCAGTCTTCTCTGAGATTTGCAAATCTTGGGTTTCGCTGAAGCTGGAAGATGTCTCCCAGAGATATTATTGATATACTAGGCTTTTTGAAGTTCTGCTTCCCTGGAGTTTGGCCCAAAAAAAAGCCATTTGACTTTTGCTATCACTTTAATGTCCTCATGTCTGGGCTTCACATAACAACTTTATAATATTAACTATCTGATGACAGCTCATTATACATTATTATACAAAGATTTTATTGTTGTGGGTTAGGAATATTCACATTATTCATAGGTAGCAAGGGCATAGCTGTGTTGGGCAAAGAATTTTAAATAAATGTTGATAAAGTGACATGTCCTCTTGAATTTTGCTGCACCGTGTTTGAGACATTTGTACAACCTCAGGAAGTTTTAGTTCTACCAGTAATGTGACATATAATTGCTCTTCTCTAACTAAACAATGTATTCTTGCATTATTTAATCCTGGGATTTCTTTATTAAGAGAGTTTTAAATGTGTTTGGAAAATCTTTTATGTACTTGAGGTCAAATAGTTAAACTATCATCTATCTCTGAACTTTTCTGGACATTCATATTCTAAAAACATCAAACAGACATTTCTGACCCAGGAAAAAGCAGGATGACTTCATCCTGAAGCTGTAACTATGCTTTTATTAGCTTGTCTTCTTTAAAACAAACTTTTAAAAACAACCTGAATTTTGGCAAACAGAATTAATCTGTAAGTGTGACAGTTTCTACTATTTAAAAAACAAACAAACAAGCAAACCCTGCCAAGATACAACTAATTCTTCTGCATGCACAGTATTTTTTCCTACCATAGCTTTGTAAAGCATGCTTAGCACACTAATGCTGGCTCTGATTTTGATCTCAGCATGGAAATTGGCCAGTGCTCCGTTCATTCTAGGAGGAGTGTCTTTCTAAGTAATTAGATTCTTCCTTTAGGACATTTTTCATACTTCTTATGCATCCAGTCTATAGTAGAAATTACTTCATTGTCCCTTGGTGTTCAGTGTGAATGATTAGAAAATCAGCTCTTATTTAAATCATGGGTAGTAGAAACAGGTCTCTGTAGCATGGGAAAGACTGTTTCTTTCAGCCAGCATAGCGTTAACTTGAGCATCACTATGTGACAGTTTAACTGGCCAGGATCCAGCCCCAGGTGATAGCTCACATTTTATCAAATTAGCATATTTACCTTGTATTCAGTTACTAATGAAGGCAGGAAATGGGAGTTCTTAAATAAGTGATGTTTTAAGCTAAAATGCTCTAAACATACAAACTGAATACAGCTCTTTTTTGAGATCAGACAAGTACAGTGATTTCCACTACCCACCTTGTAACCTAACTACTTGCTAGGTTACAAGTCTCTGCTAAACCATGGTATTCAATAGCCTGAAATGTGAATAAAATAGCTTAGATACAGTTTAGATTCATAACACAAAATATGACCTAGGTCTCTAAAATATGAGAATGTGGGATTAACAAAATATTCACAATTAAAAAAGGTGTAGGAATATTCTGTGATTTTTTCCTTAAGTGTATAAACCTTTGGTGTGTTCTCCAAGTTCTAGGTTCAAATGCAGAAGAGCACAACAGAAACTAGGTGTTAGACCAAATTTTTGTGTGCTTTTACAATTGAGCACTATTAACCAAAAATTGATTTGATGTGTTTAATGTTGCAGTGAAAATATTGTGAATGATTCATTATGTGAAGCTTTATAAAGGGTTAAAAAACATCTTGGCTTAAACCATGTGTTGTGCTTCAGAGGCTTAGTCATCCTTTTTCTCCAGGTGAAGAGCTGTGATCAGCAAATAACTATTTCCACTATATTTATTATAGTACCCACACATTTCAGACTGCATTATTCTTCTTATCGAAGTGGACATGTCCCTGAAAGAGGTAGGAATGAGATAACAGATGTCTGCATCCTGCAGCGTGGAAAATCACTTCAGGCTTCATCTTGTTTTGTGCAAAGGCAAACGATGCAATATCTTCATCTCTTGGGAAAGAGAAAATATTACCGTTGCATGCTGAGAAGCTAAGAGAGCAAAGGCATCACTCAAGTGTCACTGTGTTTACTGAGATTCATGGCCTCGTAAAATGAGATGATATGATGGAATATTTTGCAAGTCATTAAATGTGTTCCCAAGGATGTGAAGCTGCTTCCTGCTTCCCGTTATTCTTGATGTTAGTCATCTGCAGTAAATATTTTACTGATGACCATCTAAACGAAGCATGAGAACCGGTCTCTGACAGAGGAGAGTCATTACTGGCACAGCATCAGGCAGAGCTATTGGTTTTCCCTGCACGGGTTGATGCAGTGAGGTGAGTTTCGGTGGGAACTGCTCTGCCACAAGACAGGAGTGTTTGGCCAGGCACAGGGCTCTGGACGGCGGTGATGAAGTGGCTGCCCGGGCATGCAGCTGCTCCTCGCCCTACCTAGGTTGACAGGCAGATGTGAGGGGGGCTGCCTAGCTTTTGCCTGAGCTATGCACATTATTAGCTGCTTGCTTTCACAAGGACGCAATTACAGCAGAGGTTGCTTTCAAATAATTAGCACCAAATTTCCTCCTTGTAACAACAGAAATTTAATCTAAGCAAGAGCCAGCAGCCTCACTTCCTCTCTCCCTGAAAGTCGCTGCTGGGCTCAGATAAGATGCTCTTCTCCTCAAATGCTTACTGAAACTGGAGACTTTGCTGCTGTGCTCTATAAGCAATGTTGAATATTGGCTCCTCCACCGAGGCTTTTGTCTCATCAAACTCAACAATAAAGATTGCAGAAGATTGCAGGTTTTCTCTCTTTTTTTTTCCCCCCAGCACATACATAAAGCTCATTGAGTTAATTGCTGAGCGTGTGGTTGTTTCCCACACTTGCTTGAAGGTCACTGAATTTTGAAGAAACACTATGAGCGAGTACTGACCTCCACTCACCCTTCAAATCTTGTGGGGTTGCAGTTCAAACACACAGGCTTTTAGGTCCGATACCTAGCAAAGACAGATCTTGACTCACATTTCAGAGGGTGTTCTGGCTGGACCAACTTACAGCTCTTTGCACCAGTATTTTTTCCTCTATTTGCTGTACATTGCACTCCACGTTTCCAGCTTTTCACATATGGAAAATGAGTCACCTGATCTTAGGGGAGCAGATACGAAAAAGTGGAGGGTAAGATGAAGAAGGCCCTCAACAACATGACAGGCAGCGATGCCTGCCGGTATCTGCAGAGGGTGCAGAGCACTGAGCCCCACTGGTGCGGGCAACGCTTGGGATGGGTTAGGAGTCAGACTGCCAAAATGCCTTCTGTCAGCAGAGGGGAGACTGAAACTGCCCCTCTCTTTCCTGAGAGGCCCTGCGGAGATCAGCTCCTCAGCTTGTCCTGGGAGTCTAGGTTGCGGTGACTGTGCAGCCCCGCAGGAGGAGAGACAGGTTGAACCCACGTCGGGGGGCTCTGAAGCTTAGCAGTGCTCACCTAAGT
This sequence comes from Ciconia boyciana, assembly GCF_034638445.1. Taxonomy (NCBI): domain Eukaryota; kingdom Metazoa; phylum Chordata; class Aves; order Ciconiiformes; family Ciconiidae; genus Ciconia; species Ciconia boyciana. Next base: position 101,348,771 of record NC_132936.1, on the reverse strand, counting down.
AACAGCCACCTGTATTTTCCATCTGTTCTTTCTTTACTCTCAGAATAAGGACGTTTCCTGATACATTTGTAAAAAGATGGGAGGTAGCCTTTAAAAACTAGGAGACCCTCTCTTTCCTTGTGCATTAGCAAAAGGAGGAGGGAGAAGATGGCTTTCCTTGGCCTGTGCTCTTCTATTCCTCACCCCTTCTTTTTTCTTGTTTTATCATGATGTGTGTTCAGACTATCTGAAGATTAAAATTAGTCCACCTCAGCTTTTCCAGCTAGCTTTAATTATGGTTTTAATCAGTGTTTGGAACACATGCAGCCATCAAAGTCTTATTTATATGCATAGAAGCCATTCTGATTCATTACCAAGGCAGACTTGAGGTTATCATCTACTGTGGTCTGACTTAAACTTTTGATACAGGCTATTACTTTGCTAAACATTTAAATTATTAAATGAAGGCATAATACAACAATATGACAAATAAAGTCCCTAGAAAATTACTTTTTTTCCACTTAATACAATTTTAAATAAGCAAATAACTCTTAATCAAATCTTTCATCCCGAAATCCTAGGTTCAGCACCTCATCAATGGAGACATTCATACCACCTGCGGCATTTATACCACCATTTATACCATGTCTAATACATGCTGTTTCTTGTTCAAGTAGGTAAGGATTAAAAACTATCAGGTTCTGAGTACGGCAATGGCAAATCAGATGTGAAGATAAATCATGCCTGAACATACTTTACTATCACTATTGCTGAGTACAGGGCTCAGAAATAGGATCAGCAGTTGGCTAAATAGGGATTCTTAGGAGTATGAATCAGTATGTATCCTGCTGAAATGACTTCTTTTTGATGGTAAGCTTTTAGGAGATGTTTTTGTCGTGAAAATGAAAAGCCAATAGAGGCTGTTTATAAACAGTATCAGTAAAGAGAGCAGGCTTAAGGGAATTGTCTTGTGGTTATTTTTTTAAAGAAGCTGGTTTTATCAAACATTTTTTTTTGTTTTAGTTCTGTTTTGAGTAAAGATACCATTAAGCAGATGGATGTTTCTATGGTTTATGGCAGTCTACTAAATTACTTTTAATATCTTGAATATAAACAGCAATAACATATGCTTAAAAGTGCCTCAAGGTTAACAAATGCTTAAGAGCTTGTGCCAGTTCGGATGGTTTTGTATTGGGCCTTCAGAGCAAGGAATGAATTCTAAGAGCATGTGTCAGCTACCAAGAAATGAAAGGAAAAAAAAAAAAAAAGATAATTATTTGGTTTGCCAGTATTCTTCCACAGAAACCCTGTAGCTTAGCCGTGCAAATAATTTCATGAAAAGAAAATTGCACCACAAAAGAAAATGAACTCATTAACAAGGAAGAGTATTTAGCGTTCGGTTCAAACAAAGGCTTCTGCTACTTGTCTAAGTCTGGAATAGAGCTGACACTGTTATCATAATATATGTAAAGCACCAATGTAACATATTCAGCGATCTCTCAGTCCTCCAGGCTCCACTAGAATTTAAAACGGTGGGGTTTTATGATTGATAATCTGATATAGATTTTCTGGTCTTAGCTTCTCCTGTGATAAGTAGAGTTACACTGTTGAAAAAATGTTTAAAAAAACAAACAAACAAAAAGTGTCAGGCTCCATATATTCTTCCATCAAGACAGAGGGGATACAAACAACAGCTAATACACTGTTGGTACACTACAAATTCAATGTCATGTTACGATGTACTGGGCCAAAGAAGTCTATTTAAACCATTTCAATAAAGCTTTCTTATCAGAGTAATCCCTTCCTGCCACTACTCATTAAATTCAAGGTCAACTGAAGTCCTGTGGGGAAGTCTTTCATCTATTTTATGTGCTTTGAGAGAAAACCATAACACATAAACAGCATCATAGCTTCTAGCAGAACTAAGAGGTGACTGAGGCACCTTAAAATATAGATAGAAGTACATAAACAAGAAAATAAGAATTGTACAATGGCCTGGATATATGCATCATAATTTATTACTACCAGTACTGTATGCTATGGTGTTGTACAGCTCACTCTGTAAGGAATGCAACGATCTGTCATCTGAACTATAAAATCAGTTTATAGTTTCAGTTAAATTAATTTATAGCTGCAATCAATCCTGTTACTTGGTCAGCATGGAATATAAAGAACAGCAACACCCCTGCACTTAGGACTTACAATATTATAGAGGATTTAATTTTAGTGTGACAGTAAGTATAAAATTGTTCACTGACCATAAAGATAAACTTATAACAATATGGGGTTCCTTATTCAAACAGATCTCCAAAGTGTGTTACCAATTTATGATTTTGATTGTACAGACAATGAAGCATGCAGCATACTCATGTAAATACAGCATAAACCTAGATTTGTCATTGTTCAAATCATACTTTTTTTTTCAGGCCTAATATTACAATCATTTGCCTGAGCATGTAATTTTATACCCTGATGGTACTTCCATCGGTTTATGTAGAATCAATGTATTTAAACTAAAGGGACTGAATTACTGCAATTTAGCGTAACAAAAATTCTGCTGAGATTTTAGTTGAAATTATCTGAGGTACACAAATTATTTAGGAACCATCATTTATTTTAAGATAGACTTTGCATATCGAGACATAAGCAGAATTCGATGCCCAGACCCAGAACAGATATCATGACTCTTCCCACTTATCATTTCCCTGATACTGGCAGAAACTTTAAAATCCACAGATGGCTACGAGAGTGGCCCAGTTTCATCCAGCCAAGACAGGGCATGCATCATGCTGGCATCCAGAAATGGGGCTTTGCTCTAGGGTGTGGGCGGAGGAGATCCTCTGGTCCTCTGAGACCAGAAAGCACCTGGCAGCCTCTCTGGAAGCACACGACCGTCAGAGGAGTCCGGGAGACTGCCATCCTGGCCGCATTTTGGTGTGTGTATGGCAGGTATGAGGTGCACAGAAGTCACAGGTGTAGTTTTACAGTTTTATATTGCTGCAGAGAGGCACGTACAGAAAGGCTGGTCGGTAGAAGGCAACTTTAATGAAGAAAGTTTCACATTATTTGAAGGTCAGGTACCCATTGCTAAAGGGAAACATAAAGCTCATATACTTTTTCTTCTAAACTGAAAGGCAAGTTATAGTCATACTAGAGTAAAAGAACCCCCCCCCAAACCCCCCAAAACTGTGGAAGCTTGGCTTTGTATCCAAATGATGCTGACAGTTCCAGTTTTGCACCCTGAGCACTTGCATCAGTTTTCAGTTGACAAGAAAAGGATTAGATTAAGAAAGCAGAGAATTAAAACCAAGCTGCATTAACAGTTGATTACTTTCACCATGTAAATCAGCTTGGCTTTATTCAATAACATCTTTGACTGTCTTTTACCATTGCATTACATTAATTTTGGACTTCGTTACTTCCTAGAAGGTAATTATCCTGCCTACATATTTTCTTGATTCAATGAACAGATAAAAATCAAAACTGCTAAGAATAAATTTAGGCATCTGATAGAACAAAATGCTCAAATACTGTTTTTGTATAAGAGTTTCTAAATGTTGAAACATTCATTTATAAGCAAATAATCTGTAATTGTTTGACAGGTCTTGTGAGAAGATGTTTGTTTAAGCCATAAGCGATAATTTCGAGTAGAATGTAATTATCCCAAAGGCTGCTGTCTGTATCGTGCTTCCACAGCTATAGGTGTATACAGCTGTAGAGATACTCAGAATAAAAATCTTAATAAAGATCCATGAGCTTGAAGCAAGCCCCTTTTGGTAGAGGTGTGTGGACGGGTGAGATGACAGGAATGGCGTGGGCGGTGGAGAGCCGTGGCTGACTGCAGTTCTGCCTCCGTTCTCTCATGTAGCAATTCATACATGTTGGCTTCAGCTCAGGATATCAAGAGAATACTTTAATGCCTCTAAGTTAAGTGCTTATTTCCCAGCATTGTTGCCGTTTGTGCTCTAGGACATATGCACAGAAGAATAAATCTTGCCTTCTCAGATGTCCTGTAAATACGAAGTGTTTGCACAAGATGAGATGAACGCTGTACCTTCCCCACTGGAGTAAAGAAAGTGAATGGAGGCAACTTCTTGTGGTACTGTGGCACAGTAAAGCATTGAATGCATCTCAGTGCTGGCAGAAAAATACCTTTTGACTATTTAATGCAGTTAATACTAGGGTATGATGACTGTATGCTCCTATGTTATGGGAGACCCCCAGGGGTGAGTGTATAGCCAGCACAGTAACTCACCTTCTGGAAGCGTGAAAGGGTGCAAAGAATTATTTTTACCAGTCAGTGTTGCAGAGTATGAGACAAATGATTACAGTAGGATGCAGAAGGGCAGTGGGTGGAGATATAGGGGAAGGGCAAAAAGCCCAGGGAATGAGAAGGAGTTTGACCATTGATTGCATAGTCCTTAATCACAAAGAGGGCCAGCATTTCTGTTGTAGCCTATGGGTGTCCTCATGACGATAGGCTGGGGTTTCTGTCAGTTCCCTCTATTCCTTATCCCTTAGAGGGGCTCGAGGTTTGACCACAAGGAGCAATATAACAGACTTTCCCCTCAGGTAGTTTATAATAAGAAAAAATATGCCCAAATTTATAAGAGCATCCCTACTGTGCTGCTTTGTCTCTCACAATCATCTTTAGGGTCATCATAAAAATTTCTCTAAAATAAGTATGCAAGACCTTCAAGCCCTTACTGTGAAACGGGCACTATGTACCACACACATATGAGTAAAATTCCCCTTTAACTTTCAGTTTCCTCTCTTTCAGAGAAAGACTCAGAAAAATCACAAATACAGCAGGTGGAGGACATAATGTTCACCACCAGCCTCTCACCTGCTTTGCTCCTCCCTTGAATAAAACCTCAAATTACAAATAGGAGTGACCTGGCTAGCAAGGTGAGAATGCAGTTGTCCTGGAAGTGAGTGGTGTGTCCTGTGCTTGGAAATGGTGTCCTGCCTCCTGCCAACCAGACCTTGTTGAAATCAGCCAGCGGATGTTGGCAAAAAGTGAGTAACCCTGTACAGCAGTACAACGCCAGTGCAACACCAGGCAGGGGAGGTAAGGGGCTCCAGGGGTCCGTCTTGAATGGTCGTTGCTTGCTGGATGAGGGCTAAAAAGAGTTTTGTTACTTTTAGTCTATGTTTTGATGTCTGGAAATGGCCATTCTCACTAATATCTGAAGTAGATTGCAAGTGGGAAATTAGGTAAAAGGCAGTTATGCATTACTGTTCACAGTTCATAATGTGCTGTTATAAATTACGTAGCGTGGGGTATAGAAACACAAACAGCATTGCGAATAACATTGTGGAACTTACCAAGGAAAAGAGAGATTCAAGCTAATTTTCAAAAAAACCTGACAGGCTGTGACTTGGGACTTCTAGGCTTTGGTCTGCCAAACTGAAAGAGGTTTTTTGGTTTTTTTAATGCATTTTTCCAGGGGGTTTGTGAACTGATAAGACACCCTTGTTCTTTCTATACACTCTGTGGGAGGAGATGTTTACTGACTTTGGCTTAATCCCTGACACTATTACCTTTTTACATAAATTGATTTTTTTAAAAAAATGGTGACGTGGGCTTGTGCTGCCTGTGATGGCACATTGGCAGGCTCTGCCTGATCACGGAGTGAGTCTGTCTCGCATGCGGGTGAATGTATTCTCACGTCTGCTTAACGAAGAAGAAACTTCTGGTTAAAAAAAAAAAAATCCATCCTGAAAGAAAGCAGGAGAGAGAATTCATAGAGATGGGCATACATTGCTGTTTCTGTGAGGAGTTTTAAGAAGCTTCTTGCAAATTAATATGGGCGATAGTATGACTTTACAAATGTTGCACTCCAGTACAAATATTTCAGACCTATATTGCATCCATAAATTAACTCTCTGAACATATAACTGTTAGACATAATTCTAGAGGAAAAAGAAATAAAACTGAAAGAGAGGTTTTAAAAATTAGAGTACTAAATGTTGTATTGACACACTCTGTTACTGTGAGGTAAATGTTCCCTGTCTCACAATTAACATAGACATTAATTCTACAAAAAACTATACTTTAAAGATTTCCTAGGATACTCTTTCAACATTCTGGAAAGATACGTTAACCTTGAAGGATAGTTGTTCCCAAAGCCTGGGGCTACACCTCCAGTAGCACTCAGCATTTAATGTATCTGCGATGTCACTGTCCCCTTCTTAAATGTTACCGTTTAAAAATAGTCAAATCCTTAAATATGTCTTAAAATTACTACAAGATTACACTTAATACTGGACAGCTGCACTGTATGCAGCCACTTTGACTGAGAATAAGCTGTAGCAGTGAGTACTCTGGAATTTTACTGTCAAGACTGTGATTCATTTCTCTGTTACAGTATGAAAATTAATGGTGGGTTTGGGCATAAAAATTGAAAAACACAGAGAGGGCTTTACTCCTAGGCTTGCGTGCTTTGGGTTGCAGAATGGGTTGTGCTCAAAGGTTGACTGTGAAATGCTGTGCTCTCATGTCTCCATGGTGCTGACTATGATAAAGGGAAAATGCTGCTTTCCTACCATTTGCACTTGCAGACCATGTTTGCACCGTGTTTGAAGTGGGCTGGGAGTGGAGGGAAGGACGCAGAGTTTGGCTGGGAGCAAACGCAGGGCAGCCACTTGCCAGCTCTTGGGGTCTGAATTTCCACACCGCTTTCTTTGAAAATGCCTTTGGATGCATCGACAGGTTGATGTTTTATTTACATTTAGATTAGATTAGATCATTATGATTAGAATAACACACTTCACCAATTCAATTTCAGGCCTCTGCTTTCAACTATGAAGATAGTTTTCATGGCAAATATATTGTAGGAGCTTGTAATTTGGCTAAGAAGTACAAATTGGTTTTGTTTCCATTAGGTATAGGCAGAACACAGCCTTCCACATCAGTCTCACTGGTTTTTGAATTGGGTCTCTACAGAAAGGGGCAAAAAAAATCTTCAATTAGCTTTGAATTAGTTTGAAATCTAAAAATAATTAAAAAAAAACCCCGCAAAACAAAAACAAATAAAAGGTGTCTTTAAAAAAAAAAGCCCTTTGGTCATGGCAACCTTTGGACTACTTCAGATGACAATCAGTAAAAATATATCCATTCACACCATTGCTAAACTTGACCCTTTGTTTGAAAATCCCACTTTTATTTTCAGAGCTCTTTCAGCTGTATGGATTCAAGCTCTTTTCAAGTGAATAAATGCTAAGCATGCAGCACCTCAACCATAGCAAGCTACTATGTATGTAACTGAAGAAAATAAAATGTTTCAGGATCCTGTTCCACTGAAGGTGTAAAAAAAATTTAAAAGTGTGAGCTCCATTCAAAAATTTGAATACAGTTTTGAATAAAGAAATACAGTTTATTACTAGGCCTACAGATAGTTGATCAGTATCTCCACAAGCAATTATTCTTCAACACCATTTGATTCTTACTTACAAATAACCAAAACTTATCTCAGTCACTACCTATTAAAGTCATAAGCAAATATATAATAAATAGATACATGTTTTAAATAGTTACTTCCTTGGAATAATTTATAATGGAAATAATCAGGCAATCCAGTGATTAATTATCACATAATTTACTATTTCTAGATCCTATGATACAGCTGTTGTTTAGAAGAGATATCTCAGGATAATTGACTTTTGATTACCCAGTACAGTAATTCTCATAGACATCTTGTTGTTATGTCACATCAAACTGCCATGTGGGTATTTGGGACCTCGAAGGTAGGAGAGTCTGGTGACCACAATGCCCTTCGCAGCTCCTGAGCACTGTTCTATGGATCTGAATGTATCATTCCCTTAAAGTCTTCTGAATTTTTGCCAATCTTGAGAATATTACTTTCACTTCTATAATCTTCACTGGTTCTTCTATCAGAAGTTGGAAATAAGTTGTTATTCATGGCGGGTTTGCATAGTGTACCCCATTTTGAGTTTTTTCTCTGTTTCTTTTAATTGGCTATTTAAAACAGTATCTTTGATCATTGGATCAAAATCTGCTTTTCATTGCATGTTAGTATTTGGTGGCCAGATACTTAATCAATTCAAGCTACCTTACAACTTTTGTGGTAATGTAACAGCTGTCAAAGTATCTATCTTGCTGTATTTAGGTTTTTTTTTTACTCAGTTATTTAGTTAGAAAAACTTTCAATAGAGGTACTTATTCTGTTTCTGAATTGCTTTCTACTGGTAATTTTATAGTCTTGGAAAGTAGTTACGTACTTGAATATTGTTAAAGTATTGTGTTAATGCAGGATTTCAGTGTACTATCCCAGGGATGTTGCCTTCCTTTTACTATGCAAGCTTTCTGTAATGATCTAAAATTTAACATTAGAACTGGCAGTTCTAAGGCCACTGCTCATTTCTGTTCTGTGTTACTTTGTCCTGTGTTGCATGTCAGTATTTGATTTACTTTAATAATTTCGTTAATAATGTCAGTGACCAAATATCTGATCTACAGCACTCTTGCTTATAAAACTTTTAATTCTCTTCACCAGAAGAAGCACTTGGTTTGCACAGGGGCAAAGGAGAAATCAAAGCTTTCTTGTATCCTCTATTCTGTTTACCAGACTGGTGACAACTCAGAGATTGTCTAATGTAATGTAAAATAAATAGTCTTAGCCTCAGGAATACAAGGACACAAATGGATTATTTTACAGATTGCTCTTCTCTCTAATGTGCAAAACCCGTACTTCTTATGGTTTAATGAAAGTAAAGCTTTAAGTGATTGTGAAATGATCCATGAACTTCAGGTATTTTTCTTTAAACCAGCTGGCACCTGTAAGTTTTAGTCTTGGTGAGGTATCATCCATCATCACATATAACCCTGTGCCTGCCAATCTCTGTGGCAGATGTGTTCCCGTCCTTACTGCGAGCACTCAGCATCTGGGGGAGATGCCGAGTGCAAGTTGGTGTGGCAGTTGCTGCAGCAGGCATAGGGGCGTGCTGTTAGAAGCTCCTGCTTGCATGTGCATACAATATAAATCTTGTAGTCTCCTGCTTAAATTATAATTCTTCTTGGTTGCTCTATAGAGAAAAGTACAACTGTGATATCACCATATTCAAGTGACAGGGTTATGCATGATGAGGACTTCTGAAGCAATTTGCTCTGGTTGTGCACTTTTTTTTCTTTGAGCTTCCAACATAAACGTCTGCCGTTGAATTTGCAATGTCTTCTTTCTCTGGTATGCAGAATGTTACTTGTTTTCTGACAGTGCATACATACTGCATCATAAATCAGGGTGGGATGCTGGAGAACTAATCACTGTACAAACTGGGCTGCTTTGGGTCCTAAGTGTTAGAATTTCATTGGACAGAGGAAGACTTAATACCCTCATTTTACAGAAGGAAGATCAAGGTATGCTCATCTAACACCTCTTCTCAAAAAGAAACCAGACCTGCAGGTCTCAGATTTTCAACAGTATTTGTGTTCCTAGCAAAACCTCTACCCTTTAGATGACTTTGGCATCCTCTAACATCTGCTGTTGAACTCTACAAATGCCCGAATTCCCTGAGCACAGCACTCCTGCAAAAACTGACATTGCCTGAAGCAGGGGCTCAAAGTCACCCTGAAGTCCCTGCAGCACTGACATGAACTCAAAACAGAGATTCCCCCACTTCCCTTGCCAGTAGGGCCAAGTCATTTAGCTATGTTGCGAGGGCTTCTGCCTCTACTACTCCTGTGCATGTCTGTCTCTCTTTAGGAACCCCTGTTAGGTAGTCCTATTAGGACTGTTTCACTTTAGCCCAGTTACTGTTTTATTAGTACAGCTGGAAACTCTGTGGCCGGTGGATGTGATGGCCGCCTGCGACAGAGGAGCCAAGTAGTCTGGCAATGGGGCTTCTTATGGGCCATAGCTGTTGCATCCTGTCCTGAATTGCTGAGTAGCATCCAAACCCAAGCGACTGTGTGCGTTAGGGTACTGGGTGCCCTGGATAACATGTGATCTCTTTTTTTTTTTTTTCATAACTGTTTTTTATCTAAAAACCACTAGATATCTATCTAATTCCAAAAGATGACTTTCGGGCTAGGATCCCAAACTGAGGGAGATGTCTGCCTGAATGGAGAGAAGGGCTTACCATTGAATCGCTGTCTTGAACCATCGAATTTCATTTGCAGCCCACTCTTGCCTTGTTCTTGTCTAGGAAAGTGATTGTTCAACCGCTGAAATGTCACCTTGTAAGGGTGATGAATATTACCGAAATTAGATCCGTATGCTTTGCGTGTGCTGTGTCAAACTTATGCCATCTGATCATTCCAGCTGCTTTGTAGGAATGTGGTAGCCAGGCTGGCAAAAGTTTGGGTGGGTCGATGGTGTGTGGATTGACTCACAAAATGTGAACAAATTCATATTCAGTAAATGTGCGTTCACTTAAAAGGAGAGAATTCAAAGTGACAGGTGACGATGCTTTTGTATATTCTTGGGGTCAGTGTTTGGGACTTGTTTTCTTTTACTATGCTAGCCTTTCTTCCGCTAAATAAAGACGTGGGGTTTTTTAAATAGTCAATGGCTCTGCTAGCCACTTTGATATAACCAACAAGAAATTAGAGCAAGGACCTCAAGATAGTGACTTCTAGAGCTACTCGTGGAATAGCTTAGGGTGAAATGGACTTCTGGAGGCCATCTAGTCCAGCCTACTCCTCAAAGCAGGACCAACATCAAAATTGGATCATAGATTTAAATTATATACTATTAATTAATTCTTTTAAATATGTAGTATATATGCTTGTGATACTTATTATATGGCATACACATATACACCTTAATTTTATATAGCATATTAGTAACATGAAATTATATGTATATGACTATGAAAGCATCCTATACTTCAGCCCATTCAAAATCATTTTGACTCCTCTGCTGCTGGCCTTTCTTCCCTCTCTTTCAGAGGAGAGAGCCCAACCTCTGCAGAGCAGCTGGAGGGGGGGTGAAACCTTCCTGTCGATAGTGCCGCAGTCTGAGCAGTTGCTCAGAGATGGGCAGTCAAATCCAGTTCCCTTCTCAGGCAGGGCCCACGCAGTTCTGGCATCCCTCTAAATTGTTTACAGCACAGTGTCACAACTTCAAGATTTGTTGGCCCTCAGAGCATGAGGGAACATAAACTTGTAGTCTCGCACAAACAGTGGTTGTACTTGCAAATCCCCCTGACTGCTCAAAGGACTGGCACGTTTTATTTATTTAGAGTTATGGGATAAAAATGTTAAGAACTGTCCTGACAGATGCGCTAAGGGAGCAGGATACAGACTGATGATTTCTGATGCATGCCTCTTCTCGGGTCATTGAGTCCAGGTGTCCCGTAGAGACCATCACCGCTCTGTCGCAAGACGGGCTGCGTGCCTCCCGCCGAGCCCATCGCGCAGAGGCAGGTTAGGTAACAGAGGACTGGAGAGCAAGCTGTTAATGGATGGGCAGCTTGCCTACTGCCCTTTGACTGCTCCTGATCTGTAGGCAATGGCCCAGAAACAGCCCCCTTGGTGTTAGGAAAATTTCTTCTGCTCAGGGAAGGTTTTCTAACTTCTAGCACCGTTTTTTGAAGGTGGATATTGCTCTGTTTTGTGACTACCTTGTAGCTGGTTGCTGTTCTCTTTGAACACTGGCTGTGCTGAACGCTGTTTAACCCTTCATGGCTCAGCGCAAGAGAGCCAGGTTGAGAGGAGGCTCTTCTGAAGCCTCTTTTGAATTTTTGTTTTTCATTAACTGCAAGCTCTAGACTACTACTCTTTGGTGATCACGACAATATAACCAGTCACAGCTTGTGGGTGATGACAGGGAAGACTGGAAACTAGCAGAATTGATTTGGAGAGCTTCACTGTGGAAAGAAGGGCAGCACTGCATGTTTTGGCAGCTGCAATGCCATCAGCACTACTCCTCCAAATGTGTTATACAACTAAGTAGCCTCCTGAATACTCAGTTCTGCAAAAAGATCTGGGCTCTGACCAAAAGGGGGTTTCGGGAAGGCTTGCCTCCCCTGGAGAATGGCCATTTTCTCTAGCCAGTGAGCAAACAACATGCATAACTGCAGGAAAGCCCTTCTGGGCTGCCCTCACTGAGTTCCCCAGTTACAAACTGGGAGTCGGTCCTTGGGCTCTGCCAGCTGAGGTGGTGATTCTTGTGATGCTCAACTACAACTGTGTAGCCTCACTTCACAGTATCACCAGTAACAGAGGGGTGCTCTAGGTTCAATTGCATTCATATTTGTTTTTTTTCCTCTTGGAGGAAAAGGAAAGAATGATTTATGCCTGACAGTAAAGTCAGTTGTGTAAGGAAAATGCTTCACCTTGGTTCTTTCGCAAAAGACTACCGTTTTTTGAAGGATAAGAGCATTCCTTTCACAGCTGCATCTCAGCTTCATAACATGTACTTACAACACATGAATTAAGCAGATAACTCCATCAATCATATCCTTATTTAGTAGCACCCAGCTACTACAATGCTCTTAAAGAGGAAAAGCAACAATGAATACTTGGTTTGGTTTTATTCTAGCTGCTGTACACACCAAACAGGATGTGGAATTACCACTTAATCTTTTTTATGAAGACAGACTCGTTTTGGTAAATACTCCCCACTAACTGTAATGTATTTGCAGAGTGATAAGAGTACGTTAGTGTCTGCTACATCAGCTTAACCAGTCACTTTGGCTGGTTACTCAGCTGGCACAAATTACTGTATTGGAGCCAGGCAAGTTATGCCAGCTGTGGTGGTGGTGTAGCTCAGGATATGTAAATATATCCACAAATCCTTCATTTGAGAGGACTGGGGGAAAGGTGCACCAATTACTCTCGCTTGCTCATGATACTAGCAAGATCTGAGCGATATTGTGCTCCTGTTTCTCTCATTCAGGGTATGAATCCAATTGTAGTAGTGTAAACTGGGCATAAATTACTATTTAAACATCGTGGTCCCATTTAGTCTTTCCCTTGAGCATGTGAAGTGACTGCACAGGCACCAGGCCGTAAAGAAACATCTGACACTTTCATGTTTGTCTGTGGAGCGCCTAATGTGCTGTTAGTTACACAAATAATAAGGAAAAATAAAGACCAGAAGGTAAACAAATCTGAGGCTGAACTGCAAGCACTGCACATACCTCATCTGAAAGGCAGTGAGACTTGGCCATAGACGGGGAAATAGTTAGGGCTTCAAGACGCAATTCAAATAAAAATTTTCTGTGTCACAGGCAAAACACTAACTTCTACAGGATTTTATGGTCACTATAGATCAAAAAGTTATGATCTCCTTATAGTGACAGCAGGCTGGAAGAATAGCTTTTAGCACAGGCATGCATCTTTTAGGTTATTTGCTGGTAAGTAGAAGTAGTAGTGAGATTGCAAACGTTGTAAAACACAAAGGTGATGAATGCTTGAAAAAAAACAACCCAACAACAACAAAAAACCCACAAAAAACCCCACCCAAAAAACCTGTGCTGCCCACTATGAAACTAGAGAGCAGAGCTCATTTTAAACAAGCTCGGTATCTCCTGCCCTTCCAGGGAACCCGTTGTTTAACGTAATGTTTTAACTACACACCTCCCGTTAGGAGAGGAGGAATGTTCCCAAGTATAAGTTTGAAGGAATGTTTTTCACATCTCAGGATAGCTTATAAGAAACAGTTATACTTCTGTAGGAATTGAGAGGATTGCTGAAGTTGTGGTGTCTGAACGGACAAACGGGAACATCAGGATCGTGTCAGAGCAAAGTTTCACCTAGACAAATGTCCCCTCTTTGCACCCCTTGCTCCTTTGGCCTGCCATGACCCTGTAGCCTCTCAAACACGCTCTGCTGTGTCCTGGGGAAGGTGCAACCTCTTCCAGCACAGCTGACCTGGCCATGTTACACTGCTTAAATTCCTTTAAGCATAATAAAGAACAAAGAACATGCATGGTATGAGGATATATTGCAGAACAGGAAAAAACAGAAGAGTATCTTCAAAGTTGTAATTCTTGTGGGACCCCACAGATGGCCTTTCTCCAGTGATAAAGCTAATAGATAATTAGTACCTCAGGTTGCCTAACTTTTAATCAGTTATTTACTCAAGTGATGATTTTCTGCTTCTGCCAGCTTAATTTCTTTGAGCCTTTGGTAAGAGGCCAATGTCTTTGGAAAATCAAATGAGACTGCATCAACTTCATCTCCTTTGCCTACATACCTACTGACATCTTCAAAAACCCTCAGAGATTTGTGTCATGACTTTTCATTCAAAAAGCTGTGTTGACTGTTCTTCAATATACCATTTTTCATGTCTACAAACTCTGTTCTTATAGTTCAAACCACTTAATGCAGTACAAAGGACTAGAGCGTGGGTTTTGGTTTGGGTTCTTTGTTAGTTGGCTTTTTTTTAATTCCATCCCATTTGTCATCTCTTTTTGTACCTGGGCATCTTTAAGACATCACACACTACACTTGCTACTTAAGCTATTTCATGCTTCAGTTCCTTCTGAGCTCTTGGATAAATATCCTGTGGTCCTGATGAACCTGTTTTATAGCATCTTCTGAACTTCAGTCGAATGTAGAACTGTTGAGGTACCATCCATTAAAACAAAAAAGAGTGTGTTTGTATGGTGAGGCGAAGCATGTTTCTGGTGGGAGAATTTTCTAAACTCTTCCAAATTCACTGTGTATAAAAATTAATTTACTTTATCTGCTCTGGCCTTATCTTCTATGAATGCTTCTTTTGTGCCTTGACCATTTATTGTTGTACAGGCTTTCTAGCAGGCTTTTGGGTTTTGATGGTTTTGTAAAAGGATTTATTATTACTTTTTTATGCCTTTTGTAAGTTGTTCCTTAAACTTTTTGGCCTGCCTTGTTGTATTTTTACATTTAACCTGCCAGAGTTCATTCTCTTCTAGTTTCCTCATTTGAACATGATGTCAACTTTTTAAAGGTCACCTTCTCCCTTCTGAAACCTCATCTAAAACACATGTTACTGATCAAAGCAACGACGCAGTAAGTTAAAGGTGAAGCCACTGCTAGTCATTGAAGGTTGTAGTATTAATGAGAGATCCAGACAGGATGGGAGAACTGTGGGGTGGTCAGTAATGGAGCCTCAGCAGGACTTAAAGCAGTCCAAAAACTCTTTTTTGCTTCTCTCAGTGTCAGCTCCTGCCTGGAAATGTGAACAAGCTGCTATTGCTTGTTATTGCCCTGAACACAGTGGGGTAAGAAATGAGAATTTGTAAATGAGCAGAATTGCATCAAAAAAAGGCCCCTTTTCTTCAGTTTTTCTTTCTAATGGACCCAAAACCCTCAAAACTGGGTTATCCAGTTGGGAAAATATTAAAACTGTTGAGTGACATCAGTACTGTGTTTAGAGAGATGCCATACATTGCAACTGTAACACAATAGAGTGAAGGAATGCTGATTTTGCAATATAATAACATTGTATCAAGGAGCAAATGTAAATAAAAGTGTTATCTTGTATTATTGTTAATTATATTAAGAGTATTGTTGCTCAGCATGCTGTAAAGTTTTAAAGCAGAGCACACACAATAAAAAGTAGCACAAATAGGTTCAGTTCTGATGATTATAGAGAACAATTCCAATTTTTTTTAATTCCAAAATCTAGTAAGAATAGTTAAAAATTAGCCAAAGTTTGGCTAATCTGCATACAAGAAATTGTTTTCTTTCTGGACAAAACACTTGATGTGAAATGGCACCTGTACCTACAGCATCCACACACACTTGACTCCACTTAGGAACACACAGAATAACATCAAGACTTTAATTTCAAGTATTTTGAAAACTTGGAAACACATACTCAGACATGTTTAGTGCAGATGGGACACTGCTTCACTAAAAAAAAAAAGAGTAATTGGCAATACCTCTTTACAAGCAGGGTTTAAGAGCTTGGTCTGTTACAGCCAAGTATTTCAGCAAATTATTTCTCTGTGAACACCAATTGGCATAGAAATATTCCATAGCTGTGCTGCATACAGGGGTTTTATTTCCCACTTCTAATTCCCCTCTCTATCGTAGCTTCAGGTTGGCCTATAAAATTCACTTCAATGTATTGTTAGGTGTGATGGGATTTACATAGATTTGAAAACTCCCTTACAATAGTGCTTGGGTGATAATTAAGTCAGGTGACTTTTTTCCAATTGCCTTCATTTATTGTTTGAGAACTAGCACAGACTTTTTATGGACCACAACTGAAAGTAGATAAAACTTTCTGGAACTGCAACAGTGGCATAAGGTGGTAGCTCTACTGTCATATAAACCACTGTACAATTATATTAATTGTGCTCTTTTCCACCACTGTGAAGCCATTCCTTTTATGGCACTGCTCTACACATCTCCTTGTAGTATTATAGGCATGGTAGTCTCTTGGAGTTTTGTTGTTTTTAACACTTTAAAAAAGAATTCACTATTCATTGGTTTGGTGGTGAGAGGAACAAAAAATGAAAAAATGCCATTGGGCAGCTGGTAATGCAAAATTATTCTTTTGTTCTTGTTATACATACTGTCTTGGACCTAGTTCTCCACTAGATATGTGGTGGCAAACCCCCTATCCCCAGGGGAGAAGGTGTATCCGTCATTAAGGAGCTGCAGATGCTTACAGTGTGGGTTGGTACCTCTGCTCTGCAAACTCCATGATGTATAGCAGTGTTGTGGTTAATATTGTAGGGAATTAGCACAACAAAATTCAGCGTGAGACCCTATGGAAGGAGAATGTGATAGTTACTTTAAACAAAACTGATCTCACTCCCTTGCACTAGTAGCTTTCATTCATTGCCAAGACACATGGCCATGTGGTTTGGCCAGGACAAGGGATGCTGGCTATGGTGTCCGTCCTTATCGCTCTTGTTTCTTTTGTGATTGGCAGCAATCACCTGAATTTTGAATGTGTGCTCTATGCCCCCTAGGTGTGAATGGTCTTTGAGTTTCTTTCATCTCATTATTTTGCTTTAGCCCTTGAAAGTCTTGGGCAAAATTTTTGCATTTCATGCTTCTTTTTTGCCTTATCTGTTCTTCATCATCTTGTCCTCTAATCGTTAGGCTGGCTTATTCTTCCTGTCCGGTCATTCAAATGAAATCAGACATGTAGTGCTCTGTAGCAATTAATGCATATCACTGTCTTTCACACTCACATTTCCATTCATTCTTTGTGGATATCAAACTTGATATTTCTGTTACAAATCTCCACAGTCTAATGCTAGTCATCAGCTGTTTCTCAGAGAATAGGCAGAATTGAAGAAATGTGGGAGCATCCAAGGCTTTCCAAAGAAGGGGTACAGAGGAACTATGGATTTAAAAAAACAAAAACAAAACAAAAAAGAAAATAAATCTAAGTCACTTAATTAAGGATTTCTACATACTCAAGCAGGAATTTACTTGAAGGGCTACCCCTCTGAACCTATCTTCTCTATGTCAGTACCAATGGTTTAGCTTTTCTATCAAAACCATATTCATATTTCTACATGCCTTTTCTCCCTTTTTCTCTTTATAGCTATTCAGATCAGGGCTGGGATCACGTTCCTGTCACATAAATAGCTTAGTTCCACGTCTTCTCCCCGATGACTTCACTATCTCTCCAGCCTGTTGTAAAAATGCTGTGTCTTCCAAAATGCTGCTGTTAAATTTACATTCCTTTGAACTCCTGACTTCCTGTCTCTTACAACATCTCTGACAAGATCCTCTGTCTCTCCTGCCTAGACCCTTGTCTCTTCTAACACAATTTGTAAAGTAATGTTTTATAGAAGCACAAGGAAATAATGTGTTTTATTTAAAAAATTAAATGGCACTTTTAAACATATTTTAAACTACGTAGAGACAAAATCTCCACTATAACTAAACTTCAGAGCTTACTGGCTCCAGCTCAGTTTATTTTTATTTCATAGCTTTTACCAGAGAATTTCAGAAGCCATCAGCTTGAAGCCCCAGTTTGACCTCTCTACTGAGCCTGCTGGCTGGGTTCCCCTAAGAGTGATTGTAAGTGATGGGTAAAGAATTAATCAAAAATTTGCAGAAAAAAAAATTAAGCAAACCAGAATGAATAAAAAAAAAATCAAGCAATCCAAAATGAATAAAACTTGGTACAAAAAGTTCCATGTGTACACATGGAACGCTTTAACGAATGAAACGATCAAGCCTAAGCTACAGAATGAACGTTTGGTTTGTTAGTGGAATTCCCTGAGGAATTCAGAAGCATTCAGATCCTATAATGAGATATTTAACCATCAGGTAAGGTTTAAATATTTTTTAAAAATTCAAATACTACTTCTATCATGCAATCTTCCTTAGCTAAACAATTCTTGTTTTGAGAAAGTAATTGCAAGACACTAAAGTCTGTTTATCATAGAACCATAGAATGGTTTGGGTTGGAAGGGACCTTTAAAGGCCATCTAGTCCAACCCCCCCTGCAATGAGCAGGGACATCTTCCACTAGATCAGGTTGCTCAGAGCCCCATCCAGCCTGGCCTTGAATGTTTCCAGGGATGGGGCATCTACCACCTCTCTGGGCAACCTGTTCCAGTGTTCCACCACCCTCATCGTAAAAGATTTCTTCCTTATATCTAGTCTAAATCTCCCCTCTTTTAGTTTTAAACCATTACACCTTGTCCTATCACAACAGGCCCTGCTAAAAAGTTTGTCCCCATTGTTCTTATACGCTCCCTTTAAGTATTGAAAGGCCACAATCAGGTCTCCCTGGAGCCTTCTCTTCTCCAGGCTGAACAACCCCAACTTGCTCAGCCTTTCCTCACAGGAGAGGTGTTCCGTCCCTCTGATCATTGTTGTGGCCCTCCTCTGGACCTGCTCCAACAGCTCCATGTCTTTCCTGTGCTGAGGACCCCAGAGCTGGGTGCAGTGCTCCAGGTGGGGTCTCACCAGAGCAGAGTTTATTATATGTTCCCAAGGCAGAGAACTAAAATCAGAGCAGTTATACAGGGCAATTTCTCCTAAGATACAATTTAAGAAATTGTTTCATTCTTTTAAAGGGTAAAGGCATGAGACCAGCATGTGTGTGACCACATGTGTGGTTTTGGTGCATTCTGACCAGAAAACAACCCTGCAAACAACACCTTGGACCTGAGAATCTTAACCTGGAGCTTTCTGTCTCTTAACCTGAGGTTTTTCAAAGACTGTTTTTTTTTCTTCCAAATCTGTGACAAGAGAACACACTTGGAAGAGAAGGTATCTGCTATTTCGTTTATTTTATTATACATCAGGCTTATTTGCAAGAATGATTTATACTTCTATCACTCTTCTTTAAACTCGAAACACAGTTGAGTTCATCCTTACATTGCATGCAATTCTTTAATTAGTATTTTACACTCTATTGCCAAACAGTTATGGAAGGTATGAATTATCTTGATTAATTCAGTTGAGCTAATGGTATATAGATACTGTCATTTTTAGTCACATAGCTCAGCTGGGGCATTAACATACGTAGCTTTACATCATCAAACAGTCACAACTTCCCCACAGTCTTGTAAGGTAGGAAAACTCATTACTATAGTTACTACAGCTTAACAAAGGTACTGCTTTCAGGAGGAGAGTAATCTACTGTCTTATAATAAACACGCTCCCTCCTGCACTGCTTGTTGGCCATGTGCACAGTCACGCTATTTCTTAGCACAGTTACCGTACGTTGATTTGACCACAGGAAATGTTTCTGCTCTTGGCTGTGTCAGACTTAGGCATGGCTGCGTAAGAGACCTCATAAAAGCTGCGTGAGGCCAATATTCTAGGCTTCGCTAAGCAAAGCATCCTAAATATTTCTACTGCTAGGACGTCAAAACTTTCTGAAAACCACCCATCGAGCCAGCAGGGGAGCGCAGACAGAAATGCAGAATTCCTGTACTGCAAAAGCTGCTAGGTTGTGTTGTTCTGAGTTTACAAAATAGCTTAAATCTGAGAGAAGTTCACAGAGCAGCCCATGGGGTGGCTCTGCTCCCGTCCCTCTCTATAGATCACCAGAAGCTATTTTCCCCCTGAATTCCTTATGCAGCAGAAATCCTGTTACAGTCAGATGGTTCTTTTCCCAAATCCAAATAAAAACTAAGGCAACAAAACCCATTAATTTTTCAGCTGGTTCAGCTGCCTGAGCCAGCTTAGTAGATAGTGTATAAAAGCTATTCTGGCATGAAGAAGAGCAGGTATGAGCACCTGAGGGTTGAGTAGGCTGGGGTATGGGGAGTCAGCTCTTTCACTAGGAAAACAAGCTTATTTTGAACAAAAGGAGCACAACCTTAGAAATGGTGGCATTAATGCTCCAGTGTGGCAGTGCTGTTCCAGTATTCTTTGCTCTTCTGTATATTCTTTCTGAATAACTGGAAAACCAAACATTCATGTGTATAATTGTTGATGAGCATTCAGATGTCATGACTGTCATGATAATGTTCCAGTCAGTTTTACTGGCCACCTGTGAGTGCTTAGGACCTCAGCTTAAGAAACACAGGCCGGAGGTCTGCAATTTTTCAGCTGGCAGGATTTCACTTGGTGCCCTTCAGGTCCTTATGCCTTGGGTCCCTATGGGCAAAGCAAGGATGTCAGTAGTGCCACCTTGGAGGCATGCTGTGGAGGGCATCAGCTGCAGGTCAGGAGGAACTTGTATATCATGACCCATGAAACAAAATGCAAACAACTAATCGGTGTCAACAATCATTTCACTGATGCTCTGAGCAGTAAGGAGGTGAAATTTGCCAAGTTAATACAGACTTAGCTGTAATGCCTTCACTCAGAAACTAGCAACTAGGAAACCAAATATATAGTGGAAAGTCTCAGCAAACTCCACCTGAGAAAAGCATTTAAGCATGCTGAAATCTCAAGTAGGGAAGAGAGATGCTTGCGATCAGGACAACCATAGTCTTGTTGCTCTTATTCTATGCTATCCCTCCATGCATGACACGTCTCCATATTTGGTCCTTGATTGTCTTCCCACACAAGGCAGTAAACAAAATAATAAGGGGAAAACAAACTCTCTCAGACTTGCAGCAACACAACCTGTCAAGTAGTAACACATCCTCTGCAACAGAGCAATGACGACAGCACAAAACAGCAAGAACTGTAAAAAATGTGATAGCAGAACTGTATCTAAATTATGTTTAAATGGCCAACACATGCAAAAGAGATTATACAACAACATAAACTTATGCCTTAGTTCATTAGTAGAAATGTTGAATCTTAACTCTTCTTGCTTATGAGGAACCTGGGAACCTTGGAGTTAAATGTGATTTAAAGCCACTTTTCTGAAGGAGTTCAGCAAGAATATTTTCTGCTTCCAAAATACCCAACATTCTCAGGATAATTCGGAATCAGAGGATCATATTTCTCCCTCAACTATAAAGAAACATCCAAACTCTTCTTAGTAAATTGCTTATTAAAACAAGAACCCAAATTCCTTTAAAATCTGGAAACCTAAGATGCTTAGTTTGTCCTTAGTGCTAACAGATCTTAGTGTCACTGAATATTTTTGGGTTATTCTATAAGATGAGAAACAGTAGTTGGAAAGAGTTCTGACAAGTCCTTTGCTTCCCATTTGTGATGCAGTAGGCTCCAAATGGGAGAGGTTGAGCCGCAGCCCTGCAATTGCTATTTCTCTCGGCCCTTTCCCCAGCATTCGCCTCTCCAGGGAAACTATTAGTTAATCATCCTGAGATCTCTTTTTCTGTGAGCCAAGAATCCTCGGAGTGGAAACCTGCACCTGGCTATTCACTTGAATGCTCGGGGGGAGAACCCATTCTCCCACTAGTTGTTCTGTATCTTGGACACATCTTTATCTTATATATTGGGTGATATATATTCCCTCTGACAGATGTGACCATCAAAAAGGCTGATTTGACTAAGCCATCTTATTTTTGTTCCAGAGTTATCAAGCCACAACTAAAACTGCTACTTGGCACATCCAAGGCTGTAATACTGAACACTTATCTATTTCCCTAGCAATTTTGTTAGTTTTCATTAAAGAATATTCCTTCCCTTATCCTTGCTGGTGTTACTGCCTGTAACTCTGGAAAATCTCTTCTGCTAACAAAACTACAACCAGTTATCTCCTAGTGCACATGAATAAGGGATCCAAATAGTGTATAGCAAATACAGATATTTTTAAAAGTATGCTGATGGTGTACACTTGCCAAATATTAGTTCAGATAGTCTATAACTCGGTGACTGAATGCTGTGGTGATAGTTCACCTGGTGTCTCAAAAGTTTTCACAAATGCCTATCTAATGTTCTCCCATCAAATTAACTTGGCTGCTGCAGAACGGCTGCTGCGTGGCCTCCTTCCCCCAGGAGGCTCTTGGAAGCACCCGCCAGATGAGATAGCGAGCCTCGGCTCTGACCTACTCTGGCAGTTTTCTGAAAGAACGGCTTTTACAATATTGGATTGCCTTATTTATTACTTCTAGTGCAAATTCAGGGGTTTTTTGCTCTGTCTAAAATGCTGCTGTTCAAAATAAAAGTTGAGACAGCTTAGATGAAGGTGGGAGACTGTGGTGCTGGAATGCTATATTTATACCTGAAGACATCCACTGCTGGTGCCCTGTGCATTAGTGAACTTTGAAATGCAACACTGAGATGGGAGCTGTTTTCATGCTTGGAGAGCCAAGGGGCACGAAGGCCTCTGGTGGAAAACATTGCCATGTTCAATCTCATCTAAGAAACACTTTTGTAGATATTATTTAGCAGTTCTTGTCACTTTCTCTCCCTGCTCCCTGAAAAAAAATAAGTAAAAGCTGTCTTGTTCTAGATGATTTCTCTGCTCTGTGGGGAGGGAAGAAATTTCCGTGATTTATTTAAAGAAAACCACCCGGCATGCCCATGTGCTCAGGTTTCCATCTCGCTGTGGAGGTGAATTACCAGTCATCAATCCACATGACTGACGGAAGAGAGTTTTCTGCTTACGCTTGCACACGCTGCTCTCTTTCCCAGTCCCAAAGCAGTTTAACTGCCCAGTAGAGATGTGGGTTGATTTAGGGGCACTCCTCCAAAAGCAGGCGAGAATTAGGTTTCCACAGAATAAGGCTCTGAACTGCGATGTTATATTGCTGAAAATGTCCTCCTTAACAAATGCCAGTGAAATAGCTTGAGCTCCTCCATGTAGGGGAGGAAAATAACTTATAGCCAATAACTAACAACTGTGATTCCTTTGCTTCTCGGCACTTCCATTATCCAAATTTACTTGCCAAATAACTGCTATGAATAATGCTTGGTCTGTAGATTTTCCAATAATTTCCAGTAATAAAAGCACTCAAATTTTGAACATTTATTAAATACAGAGGTTACATGGCATTCACATTCTCCAGTTACACATAACTTTTAGAAATAGGCTTGCCAGTTCAAGGGTTTCTGATTACAAAATTTATCTTACCCAGCTTTTCTGCTTCAAAATAAATGTGTAACATTTGCTCCCTCTCTAGTTTGTAGTCAGGAACATTCCTGATTTGCCACGGCCTTCATGGGCTCTCTAAGGAGTACCAACATTGCCAAGCAAAAAGCTTGAAAAATTCTGAAAGATTATTCTTAAAAAGTCTGTAACTACACTTGATCATCTTACTTCACATGAAAGATACTATCAGCAGATGTAAACTGGTAGATAATTAAGCAAGAGGAAAAGAATGCTGAAGTGATAATTAGATATTTCACTTGGAGTAGAAAATGAAAATTAACATATGCTAAGCACAATGAGAGAATTTCTGATTCATGCTGATCCAGCACATTGATGCAAACATCCTTGCTCCAGCCCTTTGACTGCCCTCAAGTATTTCCAAGTTCTCCTACCAAACTGCAGCGGCTACTGAAGCAGGAGCTAAAGGCAGGACTGTCCTGCCTTGCAGCCAGACCTGAGCGGCTGCTGCTGTGCAGGCTGCAGCCTCCGTCCAGCCCGGAGCACGCGTCTGCCTGAGCAGCTCCAAGGTGCCTCTTCTCCCAGCACCTGCCTTTCCTTAAAGTCTTTAAGCAAAAGGTCTTCTCCTCATGTAAAGCTGCATAATATTGAAGTAATTTAAATTACTTTAGGTCACTTGAGGCTTAAAAAACCTAAATGCTAAAGAATTATTTCAAGCACGCAATTGTAAGTCAACCTAAAACCTCAAATGTGCATCAAACAGAGAACACATTTTGTCTAAAGTCTGTAGTTTGAAAAGAAAATGAATCAGGTCTGTTTCTACGTGGCTGAACCTCTATGTGATGAGATAGGCTTTTTTCAGTGTACAGCAAACTCTCCAGTCTGTGTACACTAGAGATTAAAATATCTACAGTATGATAAAATGTGATCTCATATCCTATTTGAGTGGCCAAGTTAAATTAGAGGCAATTAGGACTAATTTGGCTTCTTCCCAAGATCATAAATGTGCAGATGAAAGCTCTGATTAGAGAGCAGGGAGTGTAGCTTTATTTGATTTTTGGCTTTGAATGGCTAATGTGTTCTTACCTTTGAAGATCTGAATTACTAAAATGACTGCAAAATAATAAAAACATCAAAGTTAAATTGATTTTAAAGATTAAATGGATGAATTAAAGTGAAGAGGTACTGATTTTTTTAAGCAACTGGCAAGAACTATCAGTATTTCGAAGTATCTCAATATCAAACCTTTTGTAATTATGCTCTGCGGTATAAAATGCATGAAACAGAAGAAGGTTCCTAAATTTTCAGGTCTTGCTCTTGTAACCTGAAGAAGTAAAAAAACTTTCCATTTCTAACAGGGATCCTTGTAAACCAATGGGAAATTCCTTCTAATCCTATGTCCCTGAGATTAATTGCATTTTATCTCAAAGAACACTTTCAGTCTAATTTTTTCAGCTCTAGACTTTATGGCTCTAGGTTTTCAAGCATTTGTTCAGCAAACAAAATAAAGACATAACCTTTGGTCTCACTTTGAACACCATTTTACACTTAGGGATGGCCTATTAAAATAATTGCTGCTATTCTTCTAAGGCAAATTATCCACACATTCATAAATATACAATATATGTGTGTGTATACATATATGTGAGGCTGTGTCTGAGTTCTGTAGCCAGAACACAATGCGAACTTGTACATGTCATCTAACCGGAGATCAGAAAAAGAATGTAATACTTATTTATAAGTCTGGCTCTTCACTGTAGGAAAAGCCTGTCATAGAAAAAAAACACTTTAAAAGAATGTCATAGTGAAGTACCTGAGTTAAATGGCAACTTTCTGCCTATTGAGCAGGTTGGTTGTGTAAGCTGAAGGCATTTCTCTATATTCTTTTTTTAAAAGCAGATTTACTAAAATGGACCCTTAGGTCTCCAGGCACTCAGATGAACTGCTGATCTTTCTCAAAACAGGTTTGACTGGTGTCTTGCAAATTTTAAACCTGTCTGTCACCTCTGCTCAAGTGAACTGATGAAGAGATAGAATAAAAAAAAGGGAAGATAGTCTGGCTTCAAACGCCACTGGCATGTAGCTAAAGAATGTGTCTTTGTCTAGAGAAACTAAGAAGTAAATATAATCTATTTTCAAAAAGAAAAATGGTTTAATAGCCCAAGCATTGATTTAACAGGCAGGTCATTAGGAGGCTGTATCAGTGCACTACATGGAGCAGTGCCACATCTTTAAAAGGCACCAGTTTGGTCCATATGTTCCTTTCTTAGTAAGGGCTGAAGGTGGTCAGACTGGTGCCAGTTCTTCTAGAGAGGTTCTTATCTGTTGCCCAGAGATCTAGGTCAGCCTAAGTAGGCTCAAACCACTGATTAAACTTTCTATTTGCGTATTATCATCTCATCTGGGTTGAGAACAGTCTCCACTTATGATATTGAATTCAGGTCATTGTGAAGAAAAGAATGCAAGGTTAGGACTGAAAGTTAGGTACCTAAATCAGTTGTTTTACTTCTAGGCAAATCCTAAAATCCAACATTGTTAAACACAATTGGCCTAGGTCCCCCCCCTCTAGAAAGCAATCTACTGTCTTCAATCCCAGTCCTCCTACCTTTGGGAAAAGTCTTATCTTCTGAAAACACAGGTTATGTCTTCCTATGCTTTTATCATCTCAGTTTGGTCAAGCTTTTGTGATGCTTTATCTGAGCTCGTTCAGACAGTGTCTGCACGGGAGCGTCTAGATCTGTTGTTTCAAGATTTTTTTGTTCTGTTTAAGAGTACAATTTGTGTTAACTGTATGTCAGACACACATAACTGGTGGGTCGTGCTTCTAGATTGTTATTGATTGCTGCTAGATTGTACTTTGATTGGGAGTTTCCCAAAGTATTCAGCCTTCAGCCTTCTGCAATATTATTACGGACTGACTGGCCAGCTAGGAACAAAACTTTTATTACTGACTGGTATTTTGGCAAGTTGCTTTCCTCAGTCGCAACACATTTATGTTATGTGAGAAATAATCCACTTCAGAAAAAGACAAATGTAGTAACCAAATGAAAATATTTGTCTCCTGCCCTAATCTTTCTCAAGATCCAGTATCTCTCACCTACCGGGCCAGCAGCATCTGCCCTGCTGCATTTGTTCATGCTAGTTTAAAAAGGAGTTATGAGGAAGGGAACAAAAAAACCACTGAATAGATATGGAGGAAGAGGATGTGAGTGTGATGTGTGCATTACAGACAGAGCAGGAAAGAGGTGCCTTTGAGAGGCCTGAGGATTTTTTCCTTTGAGGTTCAATTTAATCCGTGTCATGTTACCTGCATAGCAATGAGTGCCTCCTAAGGGTTAAACACAGGGTCAAGAAAACACATAAGAAAGACTCAAGTTCTCTTGACGTCAGTATAAGACTTAGATTCATTTATCCCTGAATTGGATAGTAAGTAGAAATAAGGGAACATTAGAGCTCAGTTGATTCCCTTTTTTGACCTCGAGCTTATCCATTTGACACCAAAAGCATATAAGGCATGAGTAATTTTTTTCTTAAAAATGGACCCCGGATGGTCTGACTGTCTTATCTTTGCAGTGCCTTTAAGAAGCTCATACAGAAACTAGGGGTTACTCAAGATGCTTGTTGGCTTCATTTGGCTCTGGAGAGAGCCCTAATGCAAGAATAATGTGAACACTCCTGCTGGTTTGTCGCCTGTTGTCTTCTGAGGATGTAAGAAGCTGTGTGTGTGTGTACATACAGCAGACGTGTAGCCTACTAGTTTTGAACTGTGTGTGTGAATTGCAAATATGTCTTCTGAGAGTGAGGAAACTTGGAAAGAATGAGGTCATTGTACATAATAAATCCCCCATATGCTTCTCTTCTGCCCTACAGCCCACAAGAGAAACATTTCAGAGAGGGTTACTTTATAATTTACATTCCTATTGTCAAAACTGGGAAATGAAACACAGATATGGTATGAGGAATGGCTTGTTCATTTTAAGTGGAAGAAAAAAAAAATTGAGATATAACTGCCTGGAAAACAAATTTGAGGTTCATTAAATCAACCATATTTATAGGGGTGAGACCAGAGGTAAGGACAAAAGAAAACGTACATACGATATATTTTTTTACTGCCGTACTTAGAATCTGTGCGATATCACAGGTGTTAAATTAGCCACAGGAGGGCTCTCCTGTTCTTCACTTGAAGAAATATATTGGAATGAACTGTGAAAACTGCAGGGGAAAAAACAAATTTATATTCCCGTAAGAAGAATATTGGGCATACTGCCCTGGTTCACAGGGCATACTCTGCTTGCAAGTAAGTATCATTTAAAATGCGGCGTTAGCACAGTAACTGCATGCTTCACTTCATACAAAAATAGTCATTAAAAATACTGTCACAAGATCAACTAGTTCTCGATCAAGCAGGAAGGGGGGAGGTCCCCAAGCTGTAAAGAATTTCTCGTATAGCTGGGCACTGAGCACGGGCTGGTGTTCAGTCATGAGAGAATGGTAATTACATACGGACATTTGTACCTCTGGCCCCTTGCCTGCAGAAGGATTAACCGCACGTTGACATCTGGAGTTATATAGCCTCCCAGGGCTGCGCTGTGGCTAAGCAACAGCCTGTTATAGGAAGTCTGAGGAAGAGCTCTGCGTGTTGGCAGCTCCTGCAGGATTTCTGCTTACGAGAGGCAGAAGGTCCCCAGGGGTGCCAAGAGCAACTTACCGAAGTATCTGATTGCCTTGCAGTCCTGCAGCTAGTCTCGCAACAGCCTTGGGAAGCGGGCAAGAAATAGTAGCCTCGTTTAACCAGCGGAGAAATGAGCAGCCAGATTCAAAGAGGGATTAACGCACTCAAGTCCAGAGTCGCGATCCAAATCTTTTGCCTGTTCCCTCCCAGCAGCAGCCTGGTCCTGACACCACCTAAATGCACTGGAGGCCTCTGCTTTCTGTCTGCAATTCCAGAAATGCTGTAGGCTGTGCAAATATCCCTAGTGGCCTCCACCTGAAAAGCTAGGCTCTGTAAGCTAAATGGAGTGGCATCCCTGACAAAGGGATTTTCAGGTCCAGGATCATCCATCCTGCTTAACTCTTAGCACTTTCCCTCAGTTTTGGCCTCTGATAGTCTGCTGCTTCTCAAAGAAGACACAGAAAGGGTATGGAGGGATAGCATGTGTCAGAAACTTTTCTAATAAGCAGCTTGGATGCTCCTAGTTTTGCACTGGAGAGAATTTAGTGGATACAAACAAAGTTGTGCATTCAACCTTAGGGCAAGAAAAAGGTTTCAGAGCTGCTCTCTTTAGCTGTATAGGAATAGGTATTTGAAGCCTCACAAAGAGCAGTTGCACGTTTTCTGCTCAAGGTTTGAGCTGGAGCAGTTGTGGGCTACAATTTCAATCTTTTATGGTAGCCCAGTGGCTACTAAGAACACTTGCCTGTGCACATGGGAGAATAGAGTTCACTTCCATCAGTCTCTCAACTTTCTTTTCCTACAGAAATACTCGAATGCCAGGGTAAGTTTTGCTCTTGCTGATTTTTGCTCTTGACATAGCATTTATTCTTGAAACTGTCACCATGTGGGCAAGAACATAAAATTCAAGACTTGAAGATAAGCAAGATGGAATTTGTTTCTGTGGGCAGAGGTTAAAGCAGTCCTTTAGAGTTTGGCTTAAAGTCCCATTTGGCTTTGCTTTGTTAAAGGCTGTAAACAAATGAATGATGTTTCTGCCTCAGCTGAGTTTGAACAGGAATGATGATCGCTTTCCTAAAGAGCTCTCCTAGGCTTTTTCCTCGCTAGAAGCCTTGCTGGAAGTTCTTGCTCCTGACTAGGGAAAGGAGTGCTTGGTTGGATGTGACACCTCTGGAGGGGGGAGAAGCTTGTACACAGTCCTGCGTTTCATTATGTTGGCTGTTAGCTAGCTTCAGGGAGTTTCCTGCTCAGTGGCTTTCTTGTATCCCTATCTTTTGGAGAGTTCTGGTTTCTCTTGTTTTATACAGGAATGCTAGGTGCCCAGCTAGGGATTTAGATTTCACTTTGAGGCACTACTCAACACAGTTTAGCTTTGAAGCTTTAGGTCTTTTACTGGTTCAAGTCATTAACATATGGGCATAGCATTAACATAGTAAGGCATCGCATCTGGTTTCTAGCCATTTACCTAAGCCCTGGCTTATCCTTCCCACCCTTGGTATTCTCCTTTTTCCATGTCTTTGCTCGGCTAACCAGAATGAGAATTACCTTTCCTGTAAGTCCCTTATGTTACTGTACACTTCAACAATTTAATTGCCTAAAGATCAGAATCTGTAACATTGTTGTCGTTTTTTAAATGTCTTTTCCTAGAAAAGGAGCTCATTTATTCTTAAGAGGCTAGTATGTTAAATGCAGACTGCCCCAATGGTTTCCAAATATTGCTGAAGGACTTTTCTTCTGTTAATCTCGCCATCAGAAAATGTCTGGATCAAAAAGATGCAGACTCTAGATCTTTTCTTTCACTCTCCTTGTCAGGTAGCACAATTTTCACTTGTCAGTCGAAGCTGGATTAGTGATTCTCTCCCTCTTTCCTTGTCAGCACTTGCATGTTTGAAGCGTCAGCACTTCAAAGTCCTTGCTTTCCATAACTGTTTTCCTTGCATTAGCCAAAGCTTTAAACTGCTTTTCTTCTCTACCTTTTCAGTTTCTGGTTTGCTTTAATGAGACTTTCTATTGTATTTATTGTTGCACTAAACATTCAACTCCGATTCTGTACCTTTTCCAACGCATTCATTTTTTAGCTTGTCTTTCATGATGTTATTTTCCACTGTCCTAGTTGTTCAGTTGAGGTTCACCTGCTTTAGCAGTAGTATTAGTCTTCCAAAGTAATCAGGCTTGGGCAATGTGAGATTAATAATGGAGACTGTGAAAAAAGGAAGGGGAAGGAGAGAATAGAAATGCTCAGTTTTATTTGAAAGGATATATCATGTTTCCTTTGCTGCTGCTGTTCTAACTTCATGACCTAAGCAATATAATTTGCTCCTAAGTATTCCTCTGGTGCTTTTTTAGGCTGCTACATCAAAATAGTCATAGCCACTGCCACACTCTTCTCTGTCAATAAATGCATTTAGAGTTTCTGGCCACAGTCTTCTCTAAAATGACCCAACTACAAGTTGTAATAATCTGAGGAGGTTTGTGGATCTCAGTTATGAGGAATGGCTATTTTCTAACATTCCATTCATTGGAGCCTAATTTTGACATTTAAGCTTTTTTTTGGAGTACTGCAATAAAAGTACCTGAAATTCTTCCTTAGTTTAACATAGTCTGCTGCTTTTGTTTTTAGTGCTGTGTGATGTTCTAGCTGTCTGGATAAACCCGAGGTCCATGAAACTGCAAGCCGTTTCGTGCTTAGATCACCTGCTGTTTGTGGTATGCCGCACAAGCATTTATTTCCTTCTGCATCAGCTGCTTACGCACAAAACTGTAGGAAAATAAAGCTGAAAAAAAGCTTGGCAAGTTATAGAGTCTGTTGCTCTCCCACAACATTCCTGACTGTCTCTTAAAGACTTCCCATGATGGAGATCCTGATCCTTTCAAAGTCACTTATTCCAGCGCTTTAGTATTCTTAGCATTAAGAAGTCTTTCTGAAGTTCAGTTAGCTCTTGTTTCACCTCAGGTCAATAATTTCCTGTCCTTGCTGCTACAAATATGGAGAAGAGGCTGCACCATTCCTTTTTGAAGACTGTTAGCATAGTCCTTCTCAATGTTCTTTTCTTTAGAAGAAACAATTCCACTTCTTTTTTAGATCATGTTTTCTCATCATCTTTGGGATATTTACCCCCCACACACACTCCACCCTTGAGTGCAAGGGGCATTACTGTTCCTGAAAGAGGACACAGCAGTTGGAAGGATCTCTTGGGTTAATACTCCCAGGCCTTTTCCTTGAAAACTTGGTCATGTTGACCTGAATGTGGATTCACGTTCAGCTTGCGATCCAGTGTCATCCATAGGAGACCTGTGCCTAGCTAGTTGTTTTGCAACTGATTAGATCCATTTAAGTGCGAAAGCTTGCATTCATCCCAGCTTTTCATGGCTGTTCCAAATTATGATTTTGTCTTTCAGCATCCTCCTAGTCCTTCCTGTGTCTGTCATCTACAGATTTGTTAACTATTTTGCGTCTATTTGTTCCTATTGACTATAACAGGGAACCTAGTTCAGCCATAGCTGTCCAAATTGGAGATGCCTAAAGGTCAGGTAAGGTAATTATCACCTGAAAGATGGACGGTTAAATTTAACCCACATAGAAGTAACTGAGACCATAGTTATTACTGAGCAAGTCAATGTAATAAATACATGCCTAACCATGCCCTCCAAAAAACAATCAAGTGAAAAAGCAACACATCAAAGCCAGTTGATCTTCTATATTCTGTCAAGTGGAGGCAAACACTTGGATAAGTCTGAGAAGATGCAGTTTGTTTCTTTATGTAAGAGCCAGCAGTCGTGCAAAGGGCTGGGATGAGGGGGATGGACTGAGAGGATATTACAAACCATTATGCAGGCTGCATAGATTGCCAAGGGGAGACTTTCGGGTCCCTCAGTAACGGCAGTGCAACAACCACTACTCCCGTGTTCTTGTAGGCACACTGATAGTACCGTATCAGATACTTCAGCCGGCAACTGGTTCAGTGAAGAAGCCACCTCTCCTCCCTGTGTTTCATTTTTCCAAACATGACATGAAGTTTCAGATTTCTTCATAAATATTACATGGGCCTCAGAAATTATTTATAACCAGTGCATTTGAATTCAGAACCAGCTGTAGAAATAAATGTCCGGTACTTCAGAGGCAGTTTTACTTGTAGCAAATACAGATTAAATATGCATTTTGCCAGTTTATCACCTCGTAAAAAACATAAGAAAAAAGTGATAAAATAAATTATTAAGATCCAAGCATGGTATCAAAGTGCCTGAGGTTTGATTACTTGTAACCATGTATAAGTAATCAAAAGGATGGGTACTAAAATAAAGACTCTCATTATGACTCTATTATAAATAGTGATTTTTTGAATCTTATCTTGATATGGTCATTTGTAAAGATGATACATTGAGTAGTTTGGAGGGAAAGAAGTAACCTGTGAACTTCCTGTACTCAAGCTGAGCCTGACATTCTTTTGACCGTATCAGTCCCTTGAAAATGGTAAGGAATAAGCTCAAGAAAAACAGGAAAAAATATATTTATCTGTGTATTTAAATTCACTATGGTTCTGCCAAGACCAGCAAGTAGTGTGCCAGACTGGGAACAAGAGAGCCATGGTGCTGCAGAAGCTTTACGTTGTCCTAAAATCACCAAGGGCATCAAAATAGACCCTGGGGAAAACTCCTTCCATAAAAGAACATCCTTTTTTTTTTTTTTTTTTTTCCTTTCAGACTGTGGCAAAGTGGATATGTTAGTGGGAAGAGCACAGGGGAGAAGGGAACAACAGAAACTGCGAGGTATTGTTTTGGCTTTTGAGGCTGTATTGTTTTGGGTTTTGAGGCTGAGAAGCAAAGCTTTATGCAGACTGCTGAAATAGTTTTAGATGGTGCCTGGAAAATACTGTATATGTTCTGGTTATTATTATTCAACTGTAGCTTTATGGTTTTTCTGAGTCTTCAGAGACAAAGATTCAGGAACAAAATTGACAGTTTTGGCTCTTCGTTTCACATAAACAATTGAAAGGCATTGTTTGCTCCATATTTTCTTGAAGAGGACTTATTGCAGGACATTTTTTAATTCTATTGGGACACAGTTGTTTACAAAAATTAAAAATAAAAAATACTGCTGTCAAAGCATTACCCGTTATTTAAAGCTGCAAACCCATTTCTGTTCTGTTCAAGAATCAGATTCCAAGTACATTAATCTTTGGGCACAACATTAACGGTTGGTGCCAACCTGAAGGTTTCTGGGGCAAAATGATGTATTTGAAACTACCCTGGAAAAGAGCACAAATACTCCAAGTAAGAAAAATGATCTCACATTTTGGAGAAGGAGAAGCATGATAAAGCTGAATTCCAGGGTAGCTCTAGTCTTTACATTTTAAAGTCTTGCATGGCTGAGGAAGTATACAGTGCACTCGCACTTTGAGTAGCTTCAAACTGTCTGCTTACAGAATATATATGTTTCAAAATGCCATGCTGTATATGCTGTCCTGTGCTGTGTCTTTTAAGTAGCCATCTCAAATGCAGGTTCAGCACCTACATAGCAACTGAGAGTCTCTGTTCTGCCACCTGATGACACGTCTGGCCTCAATCCGGAAAAACGTTCTCACCACATCAAACCAGAGGCTCAGTGCCCTTCAGGAGAGATGGGAGAAACCCAGGGATAGTCCAGAGGGGAGAAATAACAATAGCCAGGTTCGCAGAAAACACAGCTTCTGAAGGGAGGCTGAATACATTGCTGCTATTTAATCTAGATAAGAGAAAAGTAAAAGCAGATTAATTGTAAGAGTCGGCTGTAAAGAGAGAATTAGTCACAGGATAATTCAGGTCGGGAGGGCCCTCGGGAGGTCTCTAGTCCAACCTCTCCCTCAAAGCAGGGTCTATGCTGAATTCAGACCATGTTGCTCAGCATTTTGAACATTCAGGTCTTGAAAACCTCCAAGGAGGGAGAGTTCACAATGTCTTCCAGTCCATAATGATCCTCATAGTGAAAAGTTTGTCCTGATGTCCAGCCAGAACCTCCCCTGTTCCAATTTATGACCACTATCTCTCTTTAATTTATGACCTCAGTCCCCTGCCATGCACCTCAGTATAGAGCTTGGCTCCTTCTTCTCAGTAACTTTCCCATAGGTCTTCAAAGGCTGCTATTAAGTCCCTTTTAAACCTTAACTAGCTATTCTCCCCATCCAAGGTACTTAAGAAAAAAAAAAATGGGTTGCCAGCAGAAGGCTTAGGTTCAACAGAAGCCCCAGTAGGGAGCACAGAGAGGCCTGAGAATGGGGATGTCGGTAACCTCCTGTGTTCATTGGAGGTTGTTAAGAATAAATTAGAAAAATGTATGGTTATCCACCCATGGGGTGGAAATGCCAGGGGATGAACTCGATGATCCCTTAAGGTGCCTTCCAGCCCTATTTTCTGCTGCTTTGATTCTGTGCTAGAAAAGCATGTGAATACAGGCTCTAGTGCCAGCTTAGGGCCACAGAGCTATGTACATCGCAAGACTGAGCCCTAGGTGCATAATAAATTTCAGCACTTATTAATATTTCAGGAAGTTATGAATGACTGAAAATCACCAGGGAAAGATAGTTATAATGGAAGAAATGTTGTAGCCTGAATTATTGCAATGTTAGCAGATGTCCATTCAGCTTATGTCTAGTCACCTGAGATAAACTGAGAATGGTGCGGGTTTTTTTAAAGGTCAAGGAATAAGTCTACCAATAATGGACCTTTAAAAAAATCTGTCATCTCTATTACCAGTTGACCTTAATTCTTTGTATTTAATAATTTTGATTTAATAATATTTGTCCATATGTCTAAGTATCTATGGGGAAGAGATTGCTAATGATATTACTATAGATACAGTATTGCTATAGATACTATAGGTGTGGAAACCAGGACTTAGAAAGGTTTTCAAGAATAATGTTATTAAAACAAGAAAGAGAGGTTAGATTTGTTTGATGTCATGCTCTTCCAAAGCATGCAGGAATGCAAAGTTTCCCCGGGGAATCAGTGAACCAAATTGCTCAGACCTCTCTCTGTACCAGTTAGGTTTTCTAGGTATATGCACAAAAGCACTTGAAGGACTCCAAATTAGTGGTCACTCCTGGAAATTTTACCTTTCAGTTACTCTATAGGGTGACACTTGACAAAGACAGACAAGGATTAAGGGGTAAGCCAACCCTGAGCAGCCTAACACATCATCTATCCCACTCCACACTGGGTAGCCTGTGCGTACGACTGAAGCTGTATGAAAGCAGCGTGCAGCAAAAAATAAGCCAGGCATAGCTTTGTGTGTCTTCAGACAGCAGGGACCCCTTTCTGACCTATTCAGTGTGAAACATTGTTCTTGCACTCTGTTTTTTAAATCCTTCATCATTCTTTTCACCATCTCCGTTGTGTTCTTACAAAGGAACGTGTTTCCTTCAACAAGGTTTTGATACCCAGCGAAAGAACACCCACCTATTCTCTGTGTTCGTTTCTGCTCTGCTGCCACAACCTGCTGATTGCAGAGGGAACATTTCACTTCCATTACAGTTTAAATAAAATGCTAGGCTGGCTACGTAGCGAATCCATTAGCCTTAAGCAGTCTAGTCACTGTCAATTACAGGCTTTAGACTTCGGAAAGCTGGGTCAAAATTCTCCATTTTTCAATGGAAAGCTATGTCATTTAAACGCTATCTGCTGTGCACCATTCATTCACAGTTCTGTTGCTCAAAACTCAGCAGCGACTCTTCTGTGGTAAGTAAGCATCTTCTTTTTCAGTCTGCGCCCAAAACAGAACCTGAAGCAAAAACCTCATTAAGCAGAGTTCACTCTGCAGGCAAGTCATTTGTTTAACAGTTTGCTGGCGTGAAGTGGAAAGCACCTTGTAAAGTTGAAACTTGTAATGTTATCTAAAAGACAGAGCTGTGAAGGAGAAAGTGAGGTGGCGGAGGCAGTTTGGAAATTATGTTTATTTCAGTGTTCGAGGGTTTCTCCAGAGCAAAGCCTGACTTTGGGAGTGGAGCCTGGAAGGGATGTTTATTGCAAATGTAAGCCTTTCAAATGGAAATGAAAATTTTATGTAAAACTGTTTAGTCAACTGTCATTTTGTGTTAAGCTTAAAAAAAACACCACCTCAAAACCACAATGTTTTGCTTTTTTTTAAATCATTTCTACCATGCAGTTGAAGGAAATAGTCTATAAAAACCTTGATGCTGCAGGCTTACCTTTTTGTGGTCTGTTCTGAATGCACCAGCGAAGGCCCCGCTGCTCCCGCTGGCACACAGAGGGTCCCGACCCCCCAGAAGAGGGAGGGAGTCGCAGAGTGCACGGCCTCTGCCACCCACCCTTCTCCCAGAACTGCTCTGAAGGGGGGCTGTGTCTGTACAAAGGCTGTATCCTCTTGGCTGGGTGTGTTTGGGCAGGGAAAGTCCTCCCGACTGCCACGCCGGTCAGAGCGGCTCCCAGGGCAGCCTCGGTGCGGGCAGCCTGGGAAGCGCTGGCGGGAGGCTCTGCCTTCCTCGGGACCACCGCACAGGGCAGCCGGGGGCACCGGCTGCTGCCTGCCTCTCACCCCGATTCCTCCTAAGGTATGAAGTGATCGCAGAGGAAGGAGAAGATAATGAAGCACCGGACAAACACAACCCTGCTTTCTCCTTAGGAAACATAAAGGGAGAATTGCTAGGACAGTCTGGAAGCTTTATTTCTTTTCCATTTTGCTGGTAATTCCCATGTAGCAGTATCCAAAATCACAAATGGCTCAATGTGATGAGATAAGAGAAGTTGTCCTTTCCCGGCAGTGCATTAAAGTGTTTGAACTGATAGGAGCAAACTGTAGGAAGATTTGCTGAAGAGCATAAAGGGTTCAAATGAAATCCAGAGTACTGAAGCCATCAGAATTTCAGTGGGCTGATTCTGCGTGAAACATGAACTGCAGAGCTCTGGCAGAGAAGAATGAGAGTCACTGTTGGGGCATCTTGTCACCTGTTTCTCACTTATTTAATTTTTTTTCCTTTATAATAAAATGACAATTTTGTTATATAATAAAATGAGAATTCCTTTTCCCAGGAGTTAGTTAAGTGATAAAGTTAAGGCATTTGGGTCAGATATCTGCAACATTGTCTCAACTCAGGTTGGTTCAAAATAGCGAGTTTAGCTCCCTGTTATACTTGGTTTCCCACTAAATTCCTCTCAGACTATTATTTGATCATGAAAATTCAAAACAGTGATAGCAGAGAGTTTCAGTGAAGTAGGAGCTCCAACCTCTTTCAACTTGAGTAGAGGGCCGTTGCACAAGGGTTTAATATCTGAAATCTTATACTCTGCTAAGTCTTTGAAGACATTGAAGTACTACTTTTGTTGATGCATTTCTAAAAGGTACTAAAAATGGTAGGGTCTCTATCAGAGTTTAGTATGAAAAAATAAAGTGAGAATGTAATGTAGTCATGCTGTGTCTGTATATGACCTAGCCCTCTCATACATAAGTTCCTAAACTTTGTGGAAATAAAGTATTAAGGTACAGTGGGTGTCTAGCTGTGAGCATGCTCTGTTCACATTTACGAAATAACTGATGTGCTTAAATGTTTCAGGAGATCAGCGCCTCTACCTTTACCACTTTTTCTTTGATAGTATCCTATAAATAGCAGAAGAATGAAAAAGGATGGGTTTACATGTGTCAGTGCAGAGATAAATATAACGTTATTCAGGTGACTTCTCTTATGACTCAACTTTAGTTAGAGTGACAATTATTTGAAAGTAATTTAACATAGTTTCATGAAAGGTTAATGGAAGGGAGTTGAATACAATACAGATTTTGCTAGAAATAGAAATCTAACCTTCATTTTCTTTAATTGTTCTTCTAGAGCAATTTCCTGTGAATCTATTAAGCCATAAGCAAGCTTTTATTGAACAGAGAAGTCTGCATTAAGGTAAGCCTAACACAGTTCACTTTAAAAGGTTACTTATTACCTAATGTGTCGATGCCCTTCCAAGAAGTAGTTGTTCAGTCGTGCATTTAATTATTGCTATTAAAGTTCAAAATGAATGTTACCTCGCAATTTAGAAACACAAAAAAATATTTTCCTTGATCTGTACGGTCATGCATTAAATCCTAATTACGGACGTACTTCCCTCTAGTGGACAGAAGGTATTTCTTTTGCAGTACTTCTCAGTCCCCTTCCAAATTTGATCAGGACTTAGGGAAGAGGGTGCCTTTAAAAAGGCAGGGAGCAGGAGTGGGGATGGGCAGTCACTTCTCATGGTGAAGTGGAGGGATATGAGGGATGAGGAGGGATATGTCTGAGATGGCTCGGGACTGGTGCTGCTGGGCATAGCCAGCGCGTGGGCTGCGAAAGCGGGCGATCGCAGGGTGCCACCGCTTGCAATTGCTACAGGAATAGTCAGGATAGTCAAAACAAAACTGCCTTGAGGAACTGCAGTGGGCTCTCCTGGTGCTGTGAAACTGGCTGAGTGATAAAACAGCAGATAGGTTTAAATATTGATAAATCTAAAGTAGTGTACCTGAGTTAAAATAAGCAGATGCAGTAATAGGCTCTGTATTAGCTCTTACCTGTCAGGGAAAGATCCTGGAGTCACTGTGATCTTGGTGTTTGTTCTCCAAAACTATCAGCAGTGGTGCAAAAGGTAAACTAAATGTTAGAAACAATTAGAAAAATAATGGAATGAAAAAGAAATATTGTGCCCATGTATGCAAAACTTTTGAGATTATAGTGCCTCTGTCTTAAAGATTGAGAAGAATGACAGAAATATGGAACAGCTTCCACGTGAGAAGAGATTAAATCAGAGAGTCAAAACCAGAAATGGAAATACAATAGGACACTCCAGCCTGAAAAAGAGGCGGCTAGAAGAAGGTATACTGGAAGTATCTCCTATCATGAAAAGTAGGAAGAAGGTGAATAGGGATTATTATTCCTATTTCTCATATCAGAAGGAGAAAGAGATGTTCTAATACCCTCATTATCACAAAAGGTTGAAAGTATAAATAGCCTCCAAAAAGAATTAAATGGAATTGATGGAATATAGGTCTGTTGACAGCTACTACATACAACAGTCTGTTTGAAGCCTCTGTCGCAGAAAGTCCCTGAGCTGCTGATTCTCAGATTCTAGTTGGGTTGGCCATGGGGAAGAAATCTGTATGCCTGCTCTGGTTCCGTATAGTCTTTTTAGAAATATCCCACACTATCTGGGATGGGAAACAAGCCTGGCAATTTTAAATCCGTAAGTGAAACATGGACAGCCTCAGTCATCCTCACCGTACTGCATATACCCATAGGTTTATTTTTACATCCTGTTCAAACATTTTTATATACTGTTTGCATTTTGAATTGATATATTTGCTATCTTACCAGTTCTTGAGACTTTTTCACAAGTCTTCCATGCATTAGTAGTTAGTTAGTTTGTTTGTATTTTTTTCTCACAGTTCTAACCACAGGTGATCTTGCAGTTGAAAGTATCTTTAAAAAAAAAAAACAAAACCAGAGATTAAAAAAAATTCTAACAGCAGTTTGTGTAGAAAAGTTTCATGATGTTGTTGTGGTTTAACCCCACCCAGCAACTAAGCACCACACAGCCACTTGCTCGCTCCTCCCCCCCCCCCCACCCCGGTGGGATGGGGAGAGAATCAGAAGGGTAAAAGTGAGAAAACTTGTGGGTTGAGATAATAAAGACAGTCTAATAGGTAAAGCAAAAGCCACGCACACAAGCAAAACGAAACAAGGAATTCATTCACTCCTTCCCACGGGCAGGCAGGTGTTCAGCCATCTCCAGGAAACCAGGGCTCCCTCACGCGTAATGGTTACTTGGGAAGACAAACGCCATCACTCCGAACGTCCCCCCCTTCCTTCTTCTTCCCCAGCCTTATATACTGAGCATGATGTCATATGGTATGGAATAGCCCTTTGGTCAGCTGGGATCAGCTGTCCCAGCTGTGTCCCCTCCCAACTCCTTGTGCATCCCCAGCCTACTCACTGGTGTGAGAAGCAGAAAAGGCCTTGACTCTGTGTAAGCACTGCTCAGCAATAACAGGAACATCTCTGTATTATCAATGCTGTTTCCAGCACAAATCCAAAACATGGCCCCATACTAGCTACTATGAAGAAAATTAACTCTATGAGCCAAATCCAGCACAGATGTGTATCTATATCTTTGCAAAAGAGGGAGTAAACATTAAGGAAAAAACAGCATCAGTTGATTCCATTTTTAAAAAATTCAATAATTTTATGAGCCTTTCCTATTCGTGCATGGACTTACCAGCATACCTTTTTATAAAAGAAATGGTATTGAAATGTTTTAACCACATGCTACGTAAATCAGCATTAAAATCTCAGGTCCTTGTATATCTTGCAGGAATATGGTCTAAATTGGGTCTAGAAAGATAATGTAATTGGTTTCTAGGCAGTTTCTCTTAAGTATAATGTGCATATTTAAAACTCAGTGACATAATAGTTCTCTGTATACCATGAGAATTTATAATGGTGGTAATAAATTAAACATCAGCATTTACCTTTCTCCCTTGCTGGCTTAATCACCAAAGCCCAGGAGCTGCTTAATGTCCCCTTGATGAATCCTTAGAAGAAACGAGGAGTCAGTAAGCATAAGAGCAGCACACGTAACTAGGTGTTGCACATCACTCAGGCACCTTGTACACAAGAAAATGCTACAACTCATTAGAGGAAAAAAGGAAGGGTGGCTGGAAAGCAGGGATGTCTGTGACTGCCAAAGCATGGTAGTAAAAGGACTGAGATGTAAGAAAGGGTCCATGCAAAGATAAAGTTGGAAATAACAGTTAAAAAAAAAAACCAAACTGCAGAATCATTCACAGCTCATTTATGTCTATCTTACTGGTGTTTTAACAGATTTTATTCATTAATACTTTAGACTGAATTTTTCAGGTTCCATTGTAAATAATAATGATTAGTCAAACACATTCTTTTTTCTGCTCAAAATGCCAAGCAGGACATTAACTAACAAGCTATTTCAAGGTTCAACCAGTGTGTTTTAGAGCTGTACTTATTTTGCAAGCTCACCCTCTCCTGTAATGCAAGCTGAAGGAAATTCATTATAAGCTCTTTTCCTCTCTGTTCGTTCTTTCCTCTGCCACACAATTCCCATCCTGCAGGAAAAGGTGGATATACTTGACCTATTCAATCTGGAGATATAGTGGTAAATAAAAAACTGGCAGAACTTCCATATGTAAGGAGTAGGTACATCTATGTTGCTCAGATTAGGACTGCATAAACTCCAATATTCTTGCTTCTATTCTTGGTTACACTGGAGATTTTAACTTATTGAAAAAGTCCCCTTACACTTGCTGGCAAAAGTAGCTAAGGACACTGACCATCACACAGCCATGTTATTGATGTTCTTGAAGTCTTCCTAAAATCAAGACACATATTGTGGGATTTTCAGAGAAATACTGACATCTTTGACAACCTGCCAGGGCAGCAAACAGATCCACTTTTTTCAAAAGTTGGAAAAGGTGGGGAAAGTTACAGTGTTTGACAACTCTGAATTACCCTCAAACCTGAACTTTCCACTGTGTCCTACCTTCTGTCCTATGGCCTGTACACATTCCCAGATTAGGATGTGAAAATATATTATTTTTTCCATGGAAAAAAACTAAGATGTATAATATTTCATTAAAACAATCCTCTGCTGTCATCAGGTGATGACCCATAAAAGAGTCACTTCCCCAATAAAAAAAAGTTGTTGCAGGACCCTTAGGGCTTATATATATATTCCCCACTTTGTTGCCTGCCAGAGAGCTTTCCTGGCTAATGCTGTTCACTGGAAGACAGTTTACCTCTTAGACTTGGTTCTCAGATCAGCTGCAAGTGTTTTATATCATGGTGAAATGCACAGGATGACCTAAAGCCCTGATTAGAGTTCTCTGTGCCCAGGCATATCGAACGCCGCTGTTAATCAGCTCCTTCAGAATCACTCTTCATTCACGCCAAGTTAAGATAGAAGTAAATAAAAATATTTATTTTTAAAACAGCCAACACAGATACAAAAGTTTTTCAAGACACAGGAGGCAGAAATGAAAGATCTGTGTTCAATCTAATTGTGTGGAGATCAAATCTGAGCTGCCTCACTGTGCCACTGGCGGTCTGTACCTAACCCAGCTTGGTGGGGGCTCAGCTCTCTCGCACAGTCTGCACACTCAGTAAACGTGCTGTCAAAACACACGGTCTTTTATCTTAAACCACTTACTTGGAGTTCCATTCAGCTTCAGCTCTTCTTTTTCTCAAAGATTATTGATCTTTAACTTCTCTGGAAACAATTTTGCCTCTCTGCCCTCCACCTTCTGAAAATTCTCATATGCCTTCAGCAGAACAGTCATGATCTCTTCGACATGACTAAATTATTAGGAAATTGTTAACTTAGGAATGAGAAAATGTGAAAATCTCATTGAGAATTTTTTTCCATATGAAGCTTATATTTTGTATTCATATGTAACCACCAACTGCTCTGATATGAAAATGTAAACAGAGTTGATGCATGTAGCTCATTGTTGGCTCTGGCTCTCATTCAAAAGCAGAAACCTGTGTGACTCACTATTTTGAGGTGAGAGTGAGCTTGGGGCGACTGAATTCAAACAATGAATTATTTGCTTTATTCCTTAATAAAAATTGTTACCTCTCTGCCTGATGGGAAGAGCCCACACCGTCTTGGAATCAGCAAACACATCAGAAATTAAAGGAATGTTGCATAATGTGCCATCAGCATAAGGAACAGTATGCTCGTCAGATGTAAAAATCACAATTAAAAAGATTTCAAGAAATAACACAATTATGCTTTAGAAATGTCAGCACAACCATTAGAGCTAGGAGCAATAAAAGCATGGTAGAATGTTTTCTGCTCTGTCTGGATTAGTTGACTAATGAAGGAAGAACCGAGACTTTGCTCTTTAGCATCAGTGAAGGGGAGAAGGGCTTTAATATGTCAGCGTAATAGCCCTCACAAGGAAGACAGGCCAGAGTGCTTTTTCCATTGTTGTACTCAAATCCAAGCAATGAAATCTGCTAAGGCACAAAATGTCCTTTGCTTGGAACATCATCATGTTCTATGACAAGTCTAAGACAAGTTGGAAGAGAGAAGTTGAAGATGAGGTGTCAGTATGTTACTAATACTGTTCAGATCTATGAATCATTACCAACAGATGTAAAGTGAAAAGTTTTCTGTAAATTACAACAGTGAAATTCAAGAGCCACTCTAGTGGTTTTACTTTGGCTTTATATCCATGTAGCTGACAGAGAAGTATGGTGCAAAGATGATAAGCTTCTTAAGAAGCAATGCTTCCAAAATAAAAATAAGTAAATAAATGAAAGCCAATACTGAAGTAAACTTAACTAAAGCGAACTCAATCATGTGCTTAGGGAAAACATAAGTATAACTTTGACTGGGATTTACTGGTTAATCTTTGTTCAAGAGACTTGTAGGACTCAAAACATGTATCAGTACTTGAGACCTAAACCAGTTCAAAGCAACAAAAATCAGCACCGTTGTGCCAAACTGAGTTTGCCTTAACAGAAACTAGTCATGCACAGGAAGCAAAGAAAACTTCATTTTGAGTAAGGCACAAAGGGAAAGCACGTGAATTGCCTGCTTATATTAGCCTATTATATTGAAATGCTTGAAATGCATTTGAAATAAGAATTTAAAATGCAGTTTTCTTGAACATTATGGTTTTCCTCCACAAAATTTATTACATACATATTACTTTTATTACTGCTGGATAATGGTGAATGCTTCCAAGAATATATCTGAAATGAAACTGCATGAATAGGCCTTATACTGGAGAGAACTTCTCTTGAAGAACTGAATTGCGCATGACTGGTGGCATTGTTGTCTGGCTTGCACAAAACGTGCCCTCCACCTTCTCAGAAAAACACGCAGCACTGCCCTTTTAGGAGTATATTGAAAACAAGTTATTTGAAGAAGTTTGTGTTTAAAAAAAACCACAACACCTTTTTAAAACTCTGCACTGTATTTCATCTGTTTAATGGGGAGACTATATCTATAAAGTACAGAAGAGGTCACTTCCCCATGGGTGTTGGAACTGATTCTTCTTTTACATTTTTATCTGCCACTTATTTCTGGATCATCTGAACTTTCTGTGAAGCTAGAGGGCAAATTCTCCCCTTTCCAGTAAATGGAAACCTTTGATAATTCAATCATTAACCGCTTGCTTTGAGTGCCCTATTCTTCCTCCAAGTTGTGCTGTGTAATACCACCTTTGCTATAAAGTCTTTTCCATTGAAATAATTTCTGGTTGAGATGAAGGAAAAACCAAAGTGAAGGAAGAGCAGAAAGAAAGTTCCTGGACAAGTCCTCTCAAGTGACCTGGCAGTTTAAGGAAACATTGTCATTATAAGAACCGAGTTGTGAAAAGTATAGCACGTGTATATCCAAGCTAGGTAGAGACTTCCTAGCTGAGGTATAGGTGTCAGTCTAGTTCCAGCAGTTCAGCAGGATCTCTTGCCGTGACTTTAGGTAGCTTCACAGTTCTGTAAGCAATATCCTGAGCTTTTTAAAATATTATGTCCTCTGTGTGTGTGCTTACACGTGTGTCTTTTCTGCAATTGCTGTATTTGCAGGTACAAAGGAGTAGTCAAATTCAGCAAAATACAAGGAACAAATCCTGTATGGTCACTAAAGCTAGCAGCATCCCCAGCTCTGGAGCTAACAGGTTGAATTACGGCCGGAGTTGGCTAGCCTAGACTGCATTGCATTCGGTATTGTGTATAGTGATGGGCAAAGTGTCAGAGTATGAGGATGGGTGGTAGTGCCTCTTGCCAGGCTTCAGGTGGATGCTTTTCCTCAGCTGGAGCGAACAACCATGGGGTCTGGCCTGACTAGTGGCTCTTCTGCT
Source organism: Ciconia boyciana (assembly GCF_034638445.1). Lineage (NCBI taxonomy): Eukaryota > Metazoa > Chordata > Aves > Ciconiiformes > Ciconiidae > Ciconia > Ciconia boyciana. Next base: position 101,303,974 of record NC_132936.1, on the reverse strand, counting down.
TTCAGCCATCAGAAAGTGCCAGAGAAGGGCTGAGAATACCAAGAATTTTCAACCTGGGAAATACAAAGCAGAAAAGGCAAAGTTTGGTCATTACTCCAAGGCCTCAACTGAACAAATGGTTCTGAGTTAGCCCCTTGTATGGATTTTTAATAGAGCTTGCAATGTCGGTGCACTTCTAGGCCCAAAAAATCCTTTCTTTTGATCTTTCTTCTCTTCTAGAAGTATCTTCTTGCCCATTTTGAGTTCTTAGCCATTTTATAGACTTCCTTAGAAGATCGTGTTTAATCTACATGCTGTGCACATTTTTGGATACATATGTTTTTGGAGATTTGGTTTTCTTGCCTTCAATCTTTAAATTTGGTATGTTTTTATGTAACTGCTTTTCTAACTTTTATAGTCAATTAAATTCAGATGTTGAGCTCTACCATTGTATTTGAAAATGACAATTCTACTTACCATCCTTTTTAAATATTAGATTGGATAAATTTAGGAAAATGGAAGGAAATTCTTTAATGGATGCTGACTTCTTAAAACTTCCCAAAAGTAGCAAAGGATTTTAAAGTACAAGTCCTTTGACTTGGAGTAGATTTTCTGCAGCTATCTCTCCTTTGGTGTTTGGGTTTTTTAAAATCTTCTGCTATGTTTTTATTTAATACATAGTAAAAAAAAAAAAAAAATCCTTCAAAAAAGGTATTAGATATTTTAATAAGGACTTTAATGATTTACATGTCTATGACGTTGAAAAGATACTAGATACCTATCTGGATACCTTTGTTAATTCATTCTGCATTAAAATGCTGAAATTCATTTTGAGTCTTACTTGGCTGATTGGTGGTTTTTCTTCTTCTACAAGTTCTACTCATTTCCAGTTGTAATAAGTTTTTCATTTTAGATTAAGTAAGAACACAGCCAAGGACTAAAGAGAGACAGCATTTGGGTAGAATTTTCAAAGCTCTTAACCATAGGTCTACATGCCGTCACTCAAATAACTACAGTGTATGATGTAGGCATTCAGGCAACCTATATAATCATGCATGTACAATGTTTCTTTGGCAACTCATGGGGGGTGGGAGGGGAAAGGAGTTACAGTGCATAGGGACCTATCCCGTATATGACAGGATCTGTTAAAACTTGTCCCAGTTTGTCCTGAGCTGGTAGTACACTAAGAGTGAACTTGCCCTAGCTGTCAAATGTTTTAATTCCACAAAAAAGGGAGCCACTCAATCTGGCCAAAAGTTAATGTATTTGAGCAAATAGTACTCATTTCTTTGGGCTTTGAATTGGATTCATATTATAATTGCTTCTCCAGGAAGGAAAGAAGACAGTAAGATTGTTAATGCTTGGAGTAAAACACCAGATCTGCTAGAGTTTTTCCCCTAATGTGCAGGATTCATAATTCCCTTGTACATACGCAGATGCGTTCTTCATATACTTCATCAATTCCATATGAATATGTTTCAGAACCACTGCCAGCCCCCAAACTGTTCTAATAGCTATGGAATATGCTCAAATATCATGGTGATAGCCACAGAACGGGAAACCTTGTTAGGTTTTCTCTCATATTTCCCATATACTCTTCTCAAACTATTAGAGCACTGTTTTGCACAAAACTAACTTATTTATCTTTGTGCAAGTGTTTTAGCATCTTACAGAAAGGGAAAATCTGTCCTACATATTGCTTTTATACAATAGGTTTATTGAATATTCTACATTTCCCTTGTGCCTTTGAAAGCAAGAACCAAACATAAAGATCTAGTCTATGAGAAAGAAATGTGCACAAGGTCAGAGAAATGAATTTTGTTTGTGATATATTGCCCTCAGCCCAACGTGCAACTAGCAGTTACTATCAATGTATACTGCACACAGAAATCTGAATTACTTTCTTTCTGCATTTTACGTTCTGCTTGATTTCCCCCCTCCCTCCTCCCTGGAAACTGCTACCTTTCCCTTTGAATTCTATATTCCGCAGCATTCTTTTAGCTAGAATAAACCCTTCCGTGATGACTGCTACCTTGTTAACTTCAGGAGGCACTAGAGACAAAAAAGGTTGTTTCTCTGGTTACCTCAGAGCTGGGTCCTAGGAAATTATTGTGCCCTCCGTGATCTGCAGTAAGAAAGGACAGTGCAACATACAAAGGAGCATCAACACGCAGAGATGTCCTCCTAGCCTATCAACCTCATCTTGGTACGATCTCATGACACAGTGCAGCAGTATGCACTGAAACTGAGGTCATGCTGAAAGCAGTAGGACTAGATAAGCACGGTGTTACGCCCCCCGCTAGAGAAACCTTTATCCACATTATTCCCAGTGTCCTCTGTGATGAAACAACTCTGAGTTGTGTTTCCGTCCCATTCCCCATTGTGCAATGTAGCACTAAAATCATGTTTTCAAGAGTACAGTGCTAATTCTTCTAAAGATGGCTATGTCTATATTAGCAAGTAGTACAGTGCAATAGGAGCAGATCCACAGAACAAAACAGTTGGTGCTGCGGATGCAGCACCCACACTACATGTATTTGTGGAGGTGGGGGGGTGGGAAGGGTAGCTCAGACCAGCTCTTGCCTGGTCCTGTGGGCTGGCTGCCTCCACGTGGTTGAATCACAGCAGAGGTCCTCCCTGGGCATGTCTTTCAGCCGAGCGTGGATCTGGAAGGAGCCTGGTATGTGTGCTCTGAGACAGCTTCACAAGGTGAGCCACGGCACAAGAAATGGGCGCGGACTGGAGATTTATTGCAAAAGCACTCTCCTGGTATGATCCAAATACTAATACACGTGCACCTGCTCTCAGCTCCCACTTGAGCACCAATATAGAAGGTACATTTTCAAAAAACCTCAACATATGGAATGTTAAAATCATCTGAAGGTATGATCAGTTAGTACCAGCAGATGAGTGCTGTTAGAAATCTGGGTCTCACCTAGTAGCTTAGATGGTCAGGAAAACTTAACCCTAATTGCAGCGTTGGCCATCTGAATATGCAGCCCTGAAATTTTAAGAACCTGGTCTGCAAAAGTTCTGGTTCAGCTGCTTATTTGTGAAAGGGGGTGATTTACAAATGCCAGCTCTTAGACTTTTATTGCAAATCTTGTGGTTTCAGAATCCTCCGTGAACTCCAGGTCCAAGAGTCATGAGACAAGCAGAATATCTCCTTCCTCATTTATGAAGCAAGTTTCAAAGCGTACAGTTTAAGGATGCTTGTAAGTGAATCCCACGAATTGAAAGACACGAATTGTAATTTTGAACATTTTATCAATAGTACTGAGTATTCTTCTACCTACTATTTGTCTTTTTTGCTCTTTTGTGCAATGACTGACTCTCGATCTGATAAAGAGCTTTACTAAAGAGGGCTAAAATAGGAATACAGTTAGTAAAGGGTTGAATAATGTTGCACTTCCCCATCATTAAACAGGAAGGATGAAGCAAACTGCTTTTGTTCTTTTTAGGAAGCAAACCGGAGGAAAGCAGAGGTTTCTTTGATAAAATAATATTTCTTTGAAAAGCATGTAGAAGGTTTTGTTTCCCTGTATGCAGTCAAATAAACCACCAGCAGATCTGTTTCTTTGACCACAGCTTGCAGCCTATCTGATTGTGCACTCGGTCCACAAGCTCTCTGTAAGCTCATCTTCAATCTTTCAGAGTGCTCGTCTGGTTTGCTTCTGTGGTTTTCTGTCTTCAATATGAAATTTGCAAAAGTAAGTAGAGAATGCCAACATCTATCCACAAATTTACATACCTACACAAGTAGAACATAATGCCATGCAAATTCCTGAGTGGCCTGGCACGTGCACTTATATTTAATTGTTACATGCGACCGAGTTTTAATGTAAAAGGTTGAGTTGTTTCATAAAGGAGCTTATCTCTTTCTGTTCTTTTAAATAGAAAAAAACGACTTGTGCTCACTTGCTTTGATATGTTTTTCCCAGTTCACAGTAAACAAAGTGAAACTCAAAATGTGAAGGCGTCCTTCAGGTGTCTGAAAGGTAACCACCTTGCTTGGAAGGAGGTTTGTAATATGAAACAAATTTAAACAACAAGTACCAAGGCTGTGAAAATATCAAAATGAAGTAGTTTTGGCAGAAAGTGAAAGTTGAACAGCTTTCGTTTAGCACAAGAAGTCCCTAACCAATACTTTTAAATGGTTTGCTAGATAGCACGTCTGCTTCACTCAGAAGAGAAGACAGATTTTTCATGAATAACACAGCCCTTTAATCTTTTTTTTTTTTTTTTTTACATTCTTAAGTTCCTTCCATGCTGTGTTTCAACAAAATCATGTGTCCAAGGGCTTTTATTTTTTTATCTGGAACTTGGAAAAATGACATAGCAGCTCAGACTACAAGGGAAACATTAGATGGTGCTTGAATTCTGTAAACTTCTGCCTGTCAAAAGACCAGCCTATTATATTGTGATACACACACCTTGCAAGTGGATGTGTAGTTTTCTGTGCTAGAGGAACATTTTAATTATCTTGTTTACTAAAATGCTGTTACCTCGCTTAGCAAATTAGCATCCTAACTCTAGGCTTGACCTACAAAATGATTAATCTTTTTACATACATGTTAATATCCTTCATAATACATCAGTTCAGCTGTCTTCTCTGCACAGCCACCTTCCCCCTCATCAAGTTTGTGCCAAAACACAAAACTAATTTTAAAAAAAGAAACTATCATTAAAAAATATGATGTTCGAAATCTCCTGAGAATCCTTGTGTCAGGGAAGAAGAGAATTTAAAACAAGGAGCTAAAGTGTGGCAGGCTGAGGAAATGCCCTTTAACACAATGTTTGCAATTTGTAATTAAAAATGGTTCAATATAAAACAAGCAGCTCTTGTACTGTGGCACAGGTTACGCAGCAGAAAGGACTGTGCGTGTTAGGTCAAAAGAGTTGATGTCTGAGCAGGATTTGAGGGCAGAGAGGGATGGAGAATGTAATAATTTACAGGATGATGTCCTACTTATAGAAAGGTTTGGTAAATTTATATTTCTCAAACCTTTCTGAGGATGATCTGAAATGGAGGTTAAATCAAATCTAATGTTGTATGGCAAGTGATCCAGAAAAGGAGAGTCAGATTCCTAGCAGGGTAAGCTAAATCCAAACAGAGAGATGAGTAGATGAGCTCCTCTGCTCCTGTTGCAACCTGCCAGTCATAAGCATCTGGTTGTAACACATCTGTGTCGTTTTCAGACTGGAAATACCAACTAAAATTATGCCAGCTCAAAGCAAGAGCTCGAGACCTGGGGTTCGTCTGCATCTGTCCATGAAGACACACCCTTAATTTTGGTAGAAAACAGTAACGAGCCTGGTAGCAGCTCTCAGGCAAATTATATCCTCTTTAAAAATTCTGTCTTCTGCATTATTTATTGCTAAGACAGCTAATGACCTTCCAACTTTTAGAAGCTTGTAGCTGCTTAGATGGAGCAAAGGGTACAATTCATTTCTGTCCCAATTTCATAGCTGCTGCCTCAAGGTTTGCCAGCACTACAGGTAATGCTGAATTTTGCCATCCCAGGGAGGAGATGGCTGAGAGTAGGTCAGGGACAGCTGAATCCTGGAAAGTCATTCATGTTTGTACCGCTTGCTACTCTAGCGATAGCCACCACCTCGCATGACCAACCATCTCTTTGCACAGCAGCAGCAGCCAGCCTGGCCTTCCAGATGCTAGCAAAGGCAACATGGCCATGTCGCTCCCTGGGGCAAGCCATTGCATTTTTTCTGGATGGCAACAAAAGGAGCACAAATTCTGTTTGTGTATGTCATATTTTGCTTTCAGTAGAACAAAAGGACTGCCTTTAAAAATCCATAGTAGTGAGCTGAGACTCTAACACCAAAAGTCTTGTTATGCACCAGTAAAGAAATACAAGTGGCACTCATCCAGTACCTGGATGCTACCTTTGATGGCATGACTGTGGATGATGAGTGACTTTTGTCTTTTATCCCAAGAGCTTTAAGCAGTACATATCACTAATACCACTGTGTGTATGGTTAAGCTTTCTCTGTTACTCTTCAATCCTCTTCTTAGGTTGTGACCCTAAATATTTTTGATCTGACAGAGAGAAAAGTAATCTGTTTGGTATTTAAATTAAGTGGCAAATGTTCAAAATTAAGCCATGTAAATCTTGAAAGATAAACTCTTATATAACAGTTTTCAGTGAGGTACAAAGACTGCGTAAAGCTACTTCTGAATGCTTGTGACTGACGGTATGGACCGACCACACCTCCACTGCGGTACAGGCAAGCGCCATGGGACGGAAACATGTGGGGCACAGTGAGGTTGCGTTGTAAGGATTATTGATACAAAATTAGTAGTAGTAGTTACGAGATGTTTTTTGTTTTCCAAGAATAACAGTGAGGATTAAATCCTGGCTGCAGGGAATGCCAAAGCAAATTCCCGCAGGCTCCATGCAATGGTGCTTTCACCCTAAACTGATTTTTCCTCTGTGCTTCCCTCAGTGAATTTTCTCACACCCCGCTTTTCTGAAGGGCTATGGTGATGGGGTAAAGATCTGGTTCACTAGCAGGGCTGTGCATCTCTTTATGCCTAATATTACAAGTCTTAACGGGGTTCGCAGCTCCAGGTTTGACCCTGAAGTTCCCCTGCACGCAAGCCAGCTCTGGCCAAAGCTAGCCACCAGCCTCTGCCTAGGAAAAGCTTTTGTGTGCTTCCTGCCACTGGGAGAGAGAGACTCAGGTGCTGAAGCCCAGTCTTTAGGGAAGCACCCTTGCTCATCAGGGTTCGTGCCCAAAAATCTCGTCAGGGTGCAGCAGGGACCAGTGGCTCCCTGGGGCCGGGGGCCAGTAGCACTGAGGGCTCCCCAGGGTGGCAGGGCAGGGCCTGGCAGCCAGGGCCTCTCCCGTGTCCCACCACCCCGGGCAGCTAGGGGCACTGGGGCAGCCCTGGGCATTGGACACCTCCCTGGGGATGGGGACAGGCCAAGACGGGGCTGGGTCACGGGCCCATGGATGTGCCCAGCTTGTCGGGGCCCGTGGCCAAGAAGCGCAGGGCTGAGGGGAGCTGGAGACTGGCCCTGCTGCAGCATTGTTGGGGCAGGGACTGACATGGGGCCCTGGGCCGTGGGCGGGTGGGGGAAGAATTGTCACAGGAGATGAAAAGGCCAAAATAAGGGCAGCAGAGGACAGGAGTGACTCTTAGCAGCCTCCGCTGATGGTGCTGCCGCTGCAGCAATGGCTGGGCCAGAGGAGGAAGAGGACTGGGAGGGAGGCAGGGACTGCAGGCCGCTGAGGAGGCTGTAAGGAGCAGGGACACCTCCGGGGAGAAGGGGCAGCAAGGCCGCGTTTGCCTCCCACTGCTTCACGTGTCTCTCCTACAAACTTGGGATCAAGCTCGCAGGCCAGGCAACTGTTCTTATACAGAGAGATTTCAAGTCAAAAACCATCGCCAAGAGGAATGCTTTCAAAGCACCATGGGATTTAACTTCCTTAAACATGTGGGCACTCCTGAAAAGGTAACCCTAAAGATCTTTTTGTATATAATGGAGTCCAATCAACATTTTAGAGTAAGTATGCATTTTTCCATTGCCTTCAAAGGGCTATGAATCACACAGATAAATTTTTGTTAAAATGTTTCTATCAATAAATCAAGATCCTTAAAATGGTCATATGTTTCCAGTTATTCTTTCAGAGGTGATTTTCCCCCTTCTTCAGATAATTTTTCTGTGGCTGTGTTAGGTTTGCAATGACTTAGGGAATCACTAATGATCAAAATCAACAGAAAGTGAAGTTTTATTCTGTTATAATTGCTCATTTAAAAACTCTTAAAGATAAAAAGTTACTGAGCTGGGTCTTCTTTTCATTAAATATTTCATGGCAACAACAGTGGCTGAAGATTAGTAACTGAACATTTGATCTTTTGAAGAGAGTTGTTAGACAAATCCTGCTAAAATTACAAGGAATTCTTTCTTTTTATTCATCCCAGGTGGCTTGATCAAGGCAACCCACTGAGCACTTTATTCTGCACAAAGTCATGTTCAAAACATGGCTATTTTTGGACTGTATTTGCCTGAAACAGCAACATGACCATCTAACCACTGAGTCGAAAGAGCGAAGTAGTATGATGTTGGGTTTGCTTTTACTAACGAAGTTCCCAGGACCTGACTGAGAAGATGAGGAAAATTAATCCTGGTAGCTGATGCAAGACACCCTCAGGCGAATTTAAATGTAGTGAGTAGTACGTGCTGGGCAGAGACTGAGGAGACATCATTCAGGTTTCTTTGCTTCCTAGGCTATAGACCAGCCTCAGTACTTGCAGGGGTTAAAGTAAGGGCTTATCCAGTGTGCATAACGGAGAGTGCAGAGATTCCCAAGCTATTTCCAGATGGCTGCATCTGTGCAATACAATGCACCATTGGACAGAGAGACAGTTTGGGGTTTAAAGCGGTTTTGCTATGTCTGCCTGTGCCTGAGTTCATACACCTTACCCTCCCCCTAGTCTTCGCTAGCTCAGATGCTCTGCCCCACACTCCAGTGCACAGCCTAGCTATGCCTTTTGCAGAATACAGAAAGGAGGGGGAGAACTGCAGGTTTCTCTGCTTTTGTTCTGATTTGACTTGGTACAGCATAGCCTCCCTTCCTCCAATGATGCTAAGCAATGTCCTCCTCCTGTTAGGAGCTGTGCTCTGTAGCTGTGCTACAGATATGAAAGCAATGAGATCCTTGTTGCTATAGCTCACGCAGCAGTACGGACTCTCATCCATTCCAGCAGCATCTTCTGCTGCCTCTGACTAATTCTTGTCCTGCCTCAATGTCTGTATCATGTTCTGTAGGGTGATGCATACTGTATATTATGTGGTATAGGCTTCTTGCATAAATGATGTTCACTAAAATGAGGTATATACACCTGTTCTATGGCTTTTGGCACATATATTTGTTGGTGTGTGCAAACTATGTCACTGTCTTCTGCTTGCAATCATCTGACTATATAAGCCGTGTATATTGTTAACATGGATCTAAAAATTTAATGCAAACACAGTTAAATGTGTCAATGTTTTCACCTTGATGGGAATTGCTCTTTTCTTCTGAAAGCTTCAGAGACAGGTCCTATGCATGACTTTCACTGACACAAACATGCAGCATACATTTAGACTTTGATAGATGCTTTGCTCAAAAGGTGGAGAAACAAAAAAACAAGAGATCAAAGCAGCACACCAAATCTTATAAGTTTTAATTAAGCATAAGCAGCTGCATCCTGTCTCCTCAGAGAAGTCCCATCATTTGTGCTATGTAACATTAATTCTCACTGAATTGTAAAGCTCAAGGGAACTCCAGGCACAATTTGGAAGAGACAAACATTTGTTTTTCAGAAACAGATTCATTATCGTTTGAAGTACTGGTTTAATCTAACCAGAGATCTTATGGGAATATCTTTGAAGAGTTCTGTCTCCGCAAATCAATTTAATTTGTAAGAAAAGGAAATAAAATGACCAAAAGGACCAGATTAGTATTGCAAAGAGAACATCGATGATATTTCTTCAAGGAGACAATGACATTTTACCCTTCAGAAAATCGTCAGGAAAAATAATACACCCTAAAAAGAATTAGGAAAATGGATTATTTTCTGCCTCATGGAGTGCTGAAAAACATGACAATGGAGATGATTTTGGCCACAGTCTCCCAAAGGGGGATTTGAACTTTTGTCTTTTCAACAAAACAATCTCAAAGTGGCTTAGAGCAGTGCTAATAACATAAGATATTTCTCTAGAGATTCTGGCAACAGAAGAAGCACAGCCTCAGTGTAGCTCTAGTAATTCAAGCGTGGCTTTGGAGTACACGCTCACACCCAGGCTATGCTTGCACTTGCAAGAGCTTTTTGATCGAGTCTGTGACACCAGATGTGTTGTAAAGAGGTTTTCTTTACACAAAACTAATCATATAGGACTGAATGAACCAAACGTTTATCAGACTGCTTGGGTCTGATTGATTTCTGAATTGTACTTGATACCAGAAATAAAACTGACTAAAAAAGATGCCTTAATATAAAAAGCTTGTGCCATTGAAAAGCCTCACCGTGGCTGAAACTTTCTAGAAATACAAAATAGAGCCAGCTCGCTGTCTTCAGTCAGTGAGAACTAGCAAAAAACATATAATCAGGGGTAGATTTATTGCCAAAAATAGCTGTTCCTGTAGTATTTATATTTGTCATTTTTATTGTATTCATTTAATAATTTTCAGTTTATTCAAAGGAAATTGCAAGAGATTCATGTTTGTTAGCACCTGCCTACGCAGCATCAACACTTCAGGAGAGCAATGTGGCCAGGCAGCAGCGCAGGATAACAAAGACAAACAGATCTTGCTAGCTGAGTCAATCAGTCATTACTTGTATTGGAAATGTTGTATGATGTTATTATCGAATGTTAATTCTTGTTAATATTTTTGGTTGAGAAAAGGAAGCTGGGGAGTATAGCACTTCAAAGAGGATACAGCCTGAGCTATCTGGAACTGTTCAGTGTGTTACTCAAAGGTTCATATTAAATACATGCAGACTGGTTAGCACTCAGGCAAATCCCTGCTAGACTTCTCAGCTGAAAGTGGTTACTGCAGAGTACCAAACAAATTCAGATCCTATGACCAGCAATTAAATTGTCTATACTATTCCCCCAAATCGTTAGCTTGTGCCTGAAGATACTTCTCACACCACAGTACAATAGCTCTGAAGATCTTCCATTTCTTCCTAAAATTGACCTAATGATCCCTGTAAACATGAAAAGTAAGACGTTCCTTTTAATCTAATGAAAATATTAGTCTGACTGGTGAACAAACCTTTGACCTGATATTATGCCTTTTTCAATGTCAATTTAACTGACAAAGCTGTGAGCATGCCCCACAGCTAATTGACCAACTAATCGCTCTCACTAAACAGAACTGGCTGAAGGCAAAAATCCACCTACCTGTATAGGCACAGAAAGGCAGAAAAAGCAGCTGAAACTGGGTGTCAAACCATGAGGAGATCTTCTTTGTGAATTGTCTTTGAATGAGGACTTCAAAGTGGGGTGCATTTCCATAAATACGATTTTGAAATGGCAAACAAATACAAAAGATGCTGGAATAAGAAAATCCTGGAAGAGAAAGATGGACTATGAATATGAGGATTTTTAATGTTATAAAAAGAGAACTGCTTGGAAAAGGGGTTGGAGTTTGGGCTTTAAACTACTAACAATTTCTCTCCCTAAGAGAATTATAAGAATATCTAAGGAGGTCAAACATTTTCTGCAAAAATCTTTATTTGGACTAACAGTTTTTTAACTAGAAGAAAAGATGGAAAATGTTCAACTATAATAGCTGATTTTCTCTACAGATCTCTAAGCAGAAAGAAAATCTTATTCTGAGAGAAAAGGGGAAAAAAACCTGTTTGAAATAAACCTAAAACTCAAACTATGGAATGCCTGTGGGTCAGTCGCAGACCTGGCTGCTCATTTGTTTTTAAGATTATATAAAAATTTTCTTTGGGTTTTGCTTGTTTTCTTACTTGAAAAGGTAAAGATCTATTAATTCTCTTTGATCTATTAATCAGACATGACAGCATGCCCTTTAACATGTGTTCTTTCCTTTTTCATAACAAAACATTTTAATAGTTTTCTTTTATAAGGGAAGATCATTGAGTGAGCACAAGGGATTGTCTCAGCCCTCAAAAGGAAAACTAGGCTTACTTAACTTGTCCTTGCAAACACAGGTGTGTTGCATCCCAGGTTATCTTCCAGACTGCTCTCAACAACATTGGCAATTCTCATACCCAAAACTGAACTGCGAAGTCTAGATTTTCACAGCTTGTCTGCTGGGGAAGAAAATCACTCTCTAAAACAGCTTATACCTTAAGCCAACTGTTTTTGTTTTGTAATATTCAGGCTTCTGTCTAATCGTTATTTTTGTAATATTTCTGAATGTTCAGCTTTTATTATTATAATGATGGAATTAAGGACCAGACAGGAACCAAGCCCATGTATGATGAAAACTTTGCAAATACAGAGCAGCTAGAAATTCTTATTCTTCCAAAGAGTGAAGACTTGAAATGGGAAGGATAGAAAATCATACATAAGGTGTAGGCAAAGCAATCAGTGGTACTGCAGTAGTGGTAAGCTTGTTCTTCTGATGACCACTGATCTTTCCTCTTCCCTTGAAAAAGGGGGATTTCACTGGGCTTTCAGAGTTTTTTTTTTTCATAATTCTTAGGGTAAGACATTGAGGATTTTCTACCAGAGAGGAAGAAGAGTGGAAGGGCAGGTAGAGTAATACTGGGATGAGGGGATTACACCAGAAGGAGCCAGATAGCAAGGCAATAAATGCCCAATCAGCTAGACGGTGGAGAGTATCATCTGGGTGTTGCCCTCACTAGTTGCTTGGGGGTTGGTTTGGGTGGTGCTGCTCCTCTCTTTGCTCCTGCAGGCCATTTTCCCCGGTTTGGTTCCCTGCTGCAAGTCCTTCCTCAGCCCCGGAATGGCAGTGCTGGAGGAGCTTGAGTGTTCTTAGAGGTAAGTGAAGATCTTCTGTGTTGAGTTTGGTAGTTTCCATGGGGTGATGGTGGTGACCAGCTACACCTCAGAGACTGAAAGCAGAAGAGGAGGCCCTCATGTGAACATGATTGTAGTATGGGATCCCAGGACCTTGGACTGCTAGTGCTCCCTCATAAAGAAGAGTTTAAAACTAAATGTAATCTTGTTAAGGTAGTGCATGATATGTCTGTAGGATCAGATCTAAACAATTCTGAAAGTATCACAGCAGAAGATATGCTTTAGTCACCTGGAACTAGACTTGGAGAACGGAAAAGCTGAATTTTGTCTGGAGACTGAGCATAAGGAGGGATTTTTGGATGAGCCAAAGGGAATTTTATATCTCTATGAGTAAAGGTATTAAAATTGCATTAGCTTTAAGATATTCATGCTGTGTGATATAGTGCTGCTGGAAAAAAGTTAATTGCTGACAGTTGTTCAGAGTGCGTGAATTAATTAAAATGACAGTAAATTGGGGTGCTTCTTGAATTTAGTATTTATTGTCATTAGAAGCAAAAGGCTGTTGAGCTCCTTCTGAAAGAAAGTATCATGGTGTATTTTGATATTGCTTGTATAAGACCAAAAAGCTCGTGAAAACTCTGGATACTTAATTTTGATAGGGTAGGAGTCTGGTAATTATGTGCTCTTGAAGTATTTCTTCAAGTATTTACGGTATTTTCTTTAATAAAATACATGGTGATGTAGGGCTTCTGTTGCTGCAATTGTCAGTCACTGCAATTAAGGTTAGTGTAATTATCTCCAAGTAATCTTCATACCTCCAGACAGAGAGACTACTACGGTACAGTGGGTTTCTCCCCAGCAGAAGATAATTTAGTTTCTTTAACATCTCTTTATACCTTATGGAAAGGAAGGTGGGGAGGGAGGAATGAAAATACTTTTATTCTAAAATCTCAAGGGAATCGTATCCTTCATATCTCCTTGATGTCACACAAGGTTCTCCCCTTCATAGTTTTGGGATGTAAATTTTATGTAACAGACTCTGCATAGTTGTTGATTCATTTTGTTGCACTATTTTAAAAGCAAGAATAAAACTCAATATTCTACTAACAAAATATTTTGGGTATCTCAAAAGTACCCCAAAATATATGAGCTGGATTTCCTGGCTTAGAGGAGAAAGAGTGGACACTGCAAACTAGTTCTTGGATCCTCTTCAGGAAGTAATGGTTCCTGCAGCATCAGGTTGGGGGGCGGGGAGAGCTTTGCTTGCTTGCTTGTTCTTTGTTTTGTTGTTGTGGTGGTGATGGGTTTTCTTATATTATTATTAGTAGTAGTAGTAGTATTATTAGTATTATTATTACTTTGGATACCTAGAACATGAAGGCTTTTTCTTCAGTGCTGCCAACTTACAGGAATATCCCTTTCAAGACTTCTCTTTCCAAGCCATAATTAATCTGGTCTAGGTGCCTCACTGAACAATTACTCATCTCTTCTGGCATTTCATGAAGCTATTTAATCTCTTATTCCTTCAAACAGCAAAATTTCCATAGTTGGCAGGTATCATTTTTAGCTTCTTTCATAGTGCAGCTAACATTCACTTTGGGGCATCGTAATACCACCCTGCTCACTCATTAGCTTCCCACTTATGTTCTCGCACACTCCTTCAAAGTCTTCATCTGGTTGTTTGTACTGAAGAAATTCATCCACCAAAAAAAAAGCGTTTAATACTTATTTCAGATATTTCTGTGGAGCTTTCAGGCCATGGCTATGTTTCGCACCATGACCTCAGTTGTCAGCTATTTCTTTGGCAGTAGTGTCCTAAGGCTGTAACAGAGACTGTTGTCCTGCACCCTTATACCTGCATGTTGGGTGATAGCCCTTGTTCTGAAGAGCATGGAATAAGTGTTGGGCAGGGTCTGCAGAGGTGGAGGGAGGTAACTCTTGCCTTCTTACGAGCTCCACTTGGACAGGTGAAAGCTTTGAATTACATAATGCAGCAGAAGCCACAAACTTGCAGGATCTCCTTTCATTGCCCCACTCATACTGTTGTTCGTACTTGGCCTAATAAGCAGGACAGAAACACAAGTCTGTGACCTTCTGTCTCTCCTTAGAAGTGTCTCTGAGGAAGCATTTAGGTACAAGCAATTGCTATTCCTATGCGGCATTTTCTCATAGATGTAAAAATGGTGGCCTCTCTGCATTAGTCACAGTTTTTCCTGTTTGACTGGACACAGAAGTAAGTTATTATTTATAACTAGTTTCTAAGTGACAAATAATCCAAGTGTTAGTCTTAGTGCCATTCATGAAGTTTACAAGTAGTTACCAGTGTTGTTTCACTGGCTTGGAACCACGCAAGAGAAATGATCAGCGTGTACTCTGCTGGGGCTGTGAAAACAAGTTTTGGCTGCATCTGAACAACTAGGAGGAAGACAAGGGAGGGAGTTGTTGTTCTTGACTTCTTTTTTCCCTTTAAACAGAGACTGTAGCGCGTGTATGTGCACGCACCATTCAAACCCAATAGTTATGGTAACTCATCGTTGAAAACAAAGGAAAGGTGACAGCACAATCTCTTCCCTTCCGATCTATTACGTACCACAGTGAAGTAGTCGAGTGTTCACCTAGAAGAGGATGAAGAGCAAACCAGAGGGTGAGAACGTGACAAACAATCTGTAGTGAGGGCACTCATCTGAGACAAGGTAGACCTCAGTCTCGGCTCCTGCTGTGTAGTCTGTGAAAAATGAAAGTGCATCAAGAAATCAAAAGCAAGCCACAGAGTAGCCTATGGCAGATATCTAAAGCATTTTTCTGGAACATGAGAGAATGGGGTGAGTTTGTAGGCAGGGAAGATTTGAACCTGAATTGCTGTATTGCGAGTGTAGCCCTTCATCAATATGTGGGCACATACTCTTATTGAGAAGGACTTGGTATCGCCTGGGGTGAAAGACAGACTCAGTGGCAAGGCAGGAGAAGGATCCAAGGAAAAAGTAAGTTGGACAGAACTGAGTAGGGGAAAGATTGGAATTAGTCGTAGAAAATTGTAGGTGGGAAGAGACCTCTGGAGATCATGTAGTCTAGCTTTGTTCTCCAAGCAGGGCTCACTTCGATGTTAGGTAAGGTTGCTTCATGTAAGTGTCCCGTCTGGCATAATCAGACTCCCTCCAATCTACTCTCATTTACAAAACAAACAAACAAAAATCTTAGGAAGTGTTGGAAAATGCATCTTCTGCATTCACATTACACTGGTCTAGTTCAACAAAGCATCATATGCCAGTTGTAAATGTGACACTGAGGGAAGGTGTTGCAAGCTATGCCAAGGAGTAATAAAGAACTATGAAACTAATCTAGGAACTGAAGAAACAAATGATGCATAATGAAGCAACAGAGGAAGATTAACAGAGGGAGCACAACTAAAAGAAAACATCAAACACAGCAGAAAAGCTTGGCTGCTTAATAATTTTGAAAAGTGACTTAGCAACTGCTAACATGGAACAGGAGGCACAGAACAGCTTTGCAAATCTTCCTCTCTCTCTCTCTCTCTCTCTTTTTTGATTAAAGATCAGGGGATTATGGTGTTAGAAAGGGAAGGATTAGGATATCCCCAGATTGCTCCTGAAGTGGTTAGTGTGAAGATAAAAGCTATAACAGATTATATGGTTCAGAGTATAAGAGCTGGAAAATTTTAGTATGAAAACTGGAAGAAGCATTTTAAGGGAGTTAAAATAATGGTATTTCACTGGAAGCATAAACAAGTGTTCCACTTGAAGTCTATGAAGATTGAAGGAAACAGTACTTAAAATTGTCAGCCTGAAGAAACCTCAGAGTGTTACAGTGTCTGTTTTCAGTGTTATTTAGCTTTCAGAAAGAAAAATTATACTTTCATAAAGGGTTTTTGGTGCCTTTGAGAATGGTACATGGACAAAGAGTGTTTTCCTGCTTGCTCTCATCATCTTCTGGGAAGGGAAGATTAAATTATCGCAGTCTGAAAGGGCTCAGTTTGATTTCCTTTTGCAGGTAGCCAGATGCTCTAGTCCAGAGGGTAGCTGGGCAAGGAACACAGAAGGGACCCATCTTCTGTTTCATGGGGTGACTTTCTGAGAAAACTGCAGATGACAAGGCTTTGCTGAACACTAGATCTGGATACAAAATTTGGATCTTAAACTGGGTAGGAAGGTGAGAAAAATGTTTGGCGAGGTAAACTGAAGCCACAATCTGGTGTTAACTGGAAGAATCACTGGGGTAGCTGTGCAGCTCAGGCTGCATTTCATCACTGCATTTGGATTTTTGTGCACTCTTGCTGTTTATATAGCAAGGGTAATAAGGAGACATCACAAGGGAAAGGTGTGTCCGAAAACAATGTAGTTGCTGGGCCTGAAAGGTCTGGCTATGCCCATGTGCCTCTGCTTGCACAGGGCTCTCGTGCAGAAACACAAGAAGTGGAGGGGCCAGGAGGGGAGTCGCAAATTGTTCACAAAGGGGGCGTGCAAGATGTGTCAAACCAGAGAGAAAAGCAGACTAAGTAAGAGGAAGTCAGGTTGACTGCAGGTCTAGATTCTGTCAATCTCTGGTGTGAATGTGTTTATGTTTTGGGGTAGAGTTTCTTTAAATTTCATAAATTACAACTCATCTTCATCACACAGTGAAGAGGTTTACTGCACTGGGTGTCTGTCTCTGTCTCTTTTCAGATTTCAAACCATATATCATATTTCATATTGGAATATTTTTGGACTTCATTTTTTTGTCGTTTCAATATTCTCCTGTTAGGAGAAGGTGTTATTTTCTTCCTTTGTCTTTAGTTCTCGTCTTAACCATCTAGTGCTCGTGTTTCTATAACGCAGCCTCAGATAGAAATTTGTCATGTTCCATCTAGAAAAATAAGGATGAAAAAGTAATTAAAAACTGAAATTAGACTGGAAATGTTTGTACAATCCTCTTTGCAGATGTTCTTACATAGTGGTACACAATACTTTTATGAACAGGACTTGGCTTTACAAACAGATTGTGAACATAAATGTGTCTATTTTACTGATATTAAAGACTAGACATACAGGGGTTGAGTTGTTTAGCTGAAGTTGTTTGTGTCAATAGTCAGCAACAACCCAGTACTGTGAAGCATAACAACACGAAGGAAGAAAATTAATGAGCAGTAATGTAGTCAGATGAGGAAGGATTTAGAACATACTAGTACCTGGCCTGATTACAGATGGAAAGAGGGCTGTTCAATTTGTAGATAAATTTAGAATAATGAGCCCTAGAGTGTAGACTACAGTGAAAGAATAGCTGCTAATTGGAAAGTTGCTGCTGCACGCTGAATGGGACAACTGGCAAGCTAATTTAGAAATAGCCCCAGAAGATTTCTGCTTAAGGTTCAATGACAGAAAGAAAGGGACATGAGGATGAGACTAGCATTGAGGGTGAGCCAGAATCTTCTTTTTCAGATGCCTTGCAAACAGAGGATTAGCCTGAATTGCACTGAGACCACCTCCTTGTCCTGGCCCTAGGAACTCCCCAGTGGACAGCCATCCTCCATTTGCTGGGGAATTTATAATTCTGTAGTTTGTGTTGAGGGATTGACAGTGAACCACAGTCTGTGGGCTCTGTGAATTCGAGCCTATGAAAGAAAAGCTGCAAAACCAGAGACATCTCTGCTCAGTGAATACTTTTGCTACCTCAGGAAGACAAAATGCAAGTGTTAAATGACAGGAGTGGAGAGGAAGGCTTGGTAGTGAGAAATGCTATGGTTCGGGCTGATAAGATTCAGAACATCTCTATATGCAAACAAACACCATCAGTACCGTTTGGCGAGATTGTATTGGCAGGGAGGCATCTGGCAGTACTATGATGTGTTACTTCAGCTGCTTGATCTATGCCAACAAGTGGGAATTTCTGTGAATTTACCAGCCTAACCATAAACCAGTTTGCCAGCTATTGTCTCACCTTGTCACTGGAACAGGACCATGCCCAGGGGGTGGGATGGTGGGACTGAGACGACTCATGCACTCACTGATCTTTCAAGGCAAAACGGTTCCCAGATGGGGTGAGTCGAGGTTACCTCCTCTGCCTGCCTGACCTGAGACTCCGAGGCACCCTTATTTGCCTCATGGTGCTGTTCAGAGGTTTCGGGAGGAAGCCATGGTGCTCCCTTTCGAAGGCTGAGCGACAGGAGGGGGAGCGACACAAGGCCTTTGCAGTCTCAATTCCCATTCCTTCCACATTCACTGAAAAAGAGAAATATTCAGTAGGCCTCACAATCCTGCCATTAGATGGAATAAATTGGGAATTGTGTATATTGTCTATAACTGGAATTAGGAGGTCAGATTGCAGGCTTGCCTTCTCCTTCATGGTGAGTGTCCCCTTGAAAACAGTCCAGGCTCTATTTAGTAGCAGCTGTCTTGCGTATTAAAGAGAAGTGCTAACTGCATGGCTTCTGGAAATCGGCATCTTCTCTGATAGGAAACCTCCCTTGTCCTGACTTGTTTCATTACTTTTTGTTTAGAAAGTGATTCAGCGCTCCCTGTTAAGATGTGAGTTAGCAGGCCTGTGGTGGGGGCAAGGACATCTAATCGGCACCATGGTTGAGAGCAATGCTGCACAAGTAGAGCTGTGGTGCTCGATAGCTTGAAAGGAGAAATTTCGGACATCCTGTGTGTCTGAATCTGCAACTTGAATGGATGAGGCCTCCTCGCTTCATCCCAGGCAGCAGTATGCGTCAAGAGCAGTGCTCTGAGAGCAAGTCTTGAAGGGCAGGAAAGGCAATTTCTCAGCAAAACTAGTTTTTCCCAAACCTGAGCCCCTGTACATTGATTCAGAAGTACCTTCACATAAGAGCAGAAACAGGCTAATAAGGAGGGTGAAGAACAAAACATGATGAAGCAGAAGTTTCACCTAGGAGGAGGAACCTGGCTTGTAGCTGACCCAGCAAAACATAGAGCACAACAATGCTGAAGGTCTTCCCTTACCCTCATTTACTTGTGGAGCAGATGGGCGCAGTCCTCAACTGCGTTTCCAGGGACTGGAGGATTTTATTCTGCAGGAATGCTTTTACCTTTTTTTAATACAATTCATGAACTTCTAAAATCTTCCTAGTGGACGTGTGGGTCCCATGTCACAAATACCAGCCCAACAGCAAGCATTTCTGAGAATAAGGCTGAGGCACCACTGTGCTGGGGGAAATGGGGGAAAAATGCTTCACTGTGCTGGGAGCTCAGAGCCTGGTGGTTAAAGCTAAAACTTAGGCAGTCTGCCTGCCTTCCACCTGCAACTGCACAAACCCAGTTTCAGCACACAGCCCACTTTAATTGCTTAGACCTTTGTTTTCAAAGGCTTTGTTTCTGCCTTAGGGGAAAACCCTAATATGCACAGCTATTCCTTTTCACACTTTCCTCAGAAAAGTCTTTAACATAAACCTGAAAGCACTTTGAGAGGCTACAGGAAGCTGACTTTTTTTTTTTTAGGGCAATTTGCAACAGGCTTTGTGGATTCTAATCATATACAGAATTAATATAATATTTTTAATGAGACAACATATTATGATTAAAACACCAGCTGGTGAATGAGAGCAATAAAAGTATTAGTGGTTTTTATCTTCCGAGTATTGTGAGTTCATAGTTCACTAATAACCTTGAGACTTAAGTTGCTAATAATAATGATTCGTGTTGCTAGGGAATGGTGCTGCATGATACATGGTGAATGCTGTGTGGAGAGGATATGCCTAAGGCATGATGGCAACTTGCTGAATCTTTTTATTATTTTATTGAACACAAATATAGCTTGATGACCCACAAAGTTGGATGTGGTTTACAGTGTTTGTTAATGTCACTTGTCCTGATTAAGTGATTAGTTAAACAGCATTTTACTGCAGCACAGGTATTTTCAATATTGGTTACTAACAACAGTACTCTACACGTAGTAGCATGCAGTGAGTAGGGTTCTCCAATGCTCTGGCTGTTGTCTGCCACTAAACTGCTACATGCCTCAGTGAATTGTACCTCCTCGTACCTCTGCCTACAAAGATGAGGCTCACCAAGCAAGTATTTTAGGGCAAAGCCCATTTCTTGATCTCATTTTATACTGCTTAGTATCCATGATTCCTGTATTTACCTGGGGCAAATACTAATTTTCAGGTTTGTATTTTTTTCTTCCAGATATTTGATATTGTTATCAGAAATGCATATTTACACTGCAGTATAGAATTGCAGATTGACTACAATGCCTCATTTAAAAAAAAAAAATGTAGACCTTGTAGTACTCCTGTGCCTGGCAGAAGATACAGCTGAATTACAGTACTCCGACAGCTGAGGATAGGGATGCAGTACCTCTGCCACAACGCAGTCAGAGCACCCCAAAGAGGGCAGTCATGCTCACAACCCAACTTGGCCACGTTGTTTGGGTCCTATGGGCCATCACAAGTTATACTAGCTAGCACTCTCACTCCTACAGAGTATTAGTGTCTTGATGCACTGCCATCTCTCCTCTTTGCTTTGGCCAAAGGGCTCATTTGCAGCTCTGTCCTACTCTATCGAGGAATAAGGTTTATTGCAACATAGTAAGTCAGTCATGCAATATGTGATTTAATCTACTGTCTATCTATCAGTCCCCCACTGATAATGATTTAAACCTGTTTGTTGATCTCCTTCAAATTATAGAAAATTAAATTCCTGGAAAATTTGTAAAATTGATGCCTTGACAGAGTAGAAAGCTGAGAGATTTGTGCTCTCAGCATCAGGAAAAGCATCAGAATTCAACTGCTGCTTGTGATTTGTTGGGGCTAATTTGCCAGCTGTAATCTTGGCTGTCAGCTGTTAGTAGCTCCAGATCATCTGTACATTGTCTATTACCTGATTAAAATATTAAAGGGGATGTAGGATAAGTGTTACCTTGAAGGGAAGGGAGCAAGTTTTGAGAGACAAAGCGTGGCTACCATAGAAGAGCAGGTGGTGATAGTTCTGCTGCACACAGAGCAGCTTGTCTTTAGTCCTACCTGCATCCTTTCACACTGCCCTGTGAATGTGGTGTGCCCTTTCAGCTTTGGCTGGAAATACCCTCTCCTCAGCCATTAGTTAATAGAAATTTATTCAAATATGTCACATGGATTTGGTTTTGACATAAGAAGAACCCTGAGAAAACAAAGCAGTGGGCACAGTGAGCTCATAAGGCAGATAGGCACCATCCGTACAACTGTCTGTTGAAACAAATCAGTTCTTATTGTTTGAAGGTCAAAGTCTTGTTGTTCACAAGTCTGTCTCCCACAGGTGGCCCCTAACTTTTGTGTTCTGCCTGTTCAAAATGGGTACTGAGCTTATTTCCTCTCCCCCTCCATGTTTTACAAACAAGATGAATTCCCAAGGTCAGTCTTGGGCAAAGTAATCATGATGGCCACCACGCTGTAATCCTGTCAAGTGCTGAATGCGTACTGTTTCCTTTGCAAAGCTGAACTGCAAGTGTTCAATAACCTAATAGGGGCCGTAGTCCTTCACTGGGGCAAAAGACTAAGAGTTGGTTAGAGACATTGATAGGGCTCATAGTAAAATAAAATATTGCAGATTTTCAGCAAAGCTCCTAATACAACAATGAAAATGCTTGAATGGAAGAAAGCCAAGGAGAATATTCCATCTTGCCAGCCTTTTGTGTTTCCTTTTCATACAGCCCTGTATAAAACAGACTTTAATCTCTGTTCATTCTTGATGCCTTATGTCCCCTTTGGGTACTCAGAAATGTTTTTTCTGGAGCTATGTATTCCTTTCAAAGTGGTGGTCAGTCCTGGCATAATCTTACATTGCATTAATATTGGGTATTTATCAAACTAAAATTAAAATATTTTGAAGAGATGATTAACTTAAGTTTTCCATATTTTTGGAATGGAGAAGGACAGGTCATCGACAAGGAAAAGAAAAACATATTTACATGAAACATTGCAACATCGAAATTCAATAGCTAGGGTAAAACACAGAGGTCAATGAATCAGAAATTATTTTCAAATCATTCTAGCTAGAAGAAGCAGTATAGTCACTTTAATAACTGAGTCTTAAGCACCAGACAGAAAACACTGCTTTATGTTTGTTACTAAACTCCTGAGTGTTCTGCATCATCAAAGTTCCACTAAATAGTAGAAATCCAATCATTTTAAAGTGTTCATCCACAGACCTCTTCATCTTGAGGTCTATGATCTCAGCACATGTTTGTCTGAGAAACACTTGTAAACAAATAACCCTCTTCACAGAGATGTCTGAATACCTCATTTCTGAGAGAAATAAGCTTCTGCTCACGCAGAACTCCTAATGGTCTGTAATGGAAGGTCTGCCTTCTGCCAT
Organism: Ciconia boyciana; assembly: GCF_034638445.1. Classification (NCBI taxonomy): domain Eukaryota; kingdom Metazoa; phylum Chordata; class Aves; order Ciconiiformes; family Ciconiidae; genus Ciconia; species Ciconia boyciana. The sequence goes on along the minus strand of NC_132936.1, from coordinate 101,281,218 downwards.
CCACTCCTAGACCAATGTCTCCATTGTAAATGTAATTATTTATATTAGCCCTAATAGAACAGTAAGAAGTAAAACTATTTGGATGATAACTTTGCATAATAGTTTGGACATTCTAGGGAAACATTGCAGGGAAATTCAGTGTCATAATTTATATAATTTCTGTTCTTTGAATGCTGCTTTCAGTTTTGCCTTTATGAAGCAGAATCTGGGTTTCAGCTCACGTATACTAGTCTAGTTTTATTAAAATCTATAATAGTTCACTGTAAAACCTCACTCAATTTCTTTTCCTCCATACTTTCTTTCTTCCAGTCTTTGTTATGCTAAATTAGCCTAAAAATTAGTCTCTGTCCTGATTCCCTATTTTCTTCTGCTTTTGTACGGTCTATTCTAGTGCGTGCGTTCTAGAAATTTAGCCCTGTGAAGGGTAAGTGCACTTGTTAGAACACCATCAAGCCATTTGCACTAGAGCCAGATGAATTTTATTCTGTTTTCTTAAAAACCTTCTGTTAAAGGGAGTCAGTTTCTGTGGAAGCTAAATGATACTCAAGATCGGGTTAAATTCAGTGAATAGTTTCATCTACACAAGGAGGAAAAAACAGTAAGAAATAGTGTATGTGTTTCTGTGTGACGGTTTTATTCCAGAAATTCTAGTGTTTTGGCGGGGGGGGAGAGGTGGTGGTGGTGATTTAAAGCTTCAGAAATAGTTTCCTTTATCTTAACCTTCAGAAGTTGATAACTTTAGATTACCTGAGATCAGTACGTTTTGTTTCAAATTGAATGGACTGCTTTAAGATCAACTTGAAATACAAATGCCCCAGAATTTTTCTTACCCCTAGCTGGCCACTAAATTAAAACGTCATTATCCTAAGTTTACTTTGAACAGATATAACAATTGCAGAGGATAAAATAAGTGAGAACCAGGCCTCTTTCCCCTCCCCCTGCCAATTCCTCTTGTGCAAGCCATGAAATAAATTTCAAGCCTTTTATTACTGTATTGAAATGAATGTCCTGCATAGTTCATTCCTAACAAAATGCTATTAATGAAGGATTAATAGAGTAAATCACATCTGATTTGTAACCAAAATGATACAAATAGCTAGAAATAGAGGACCATTTTGCATTTGTCCATTCTAAAAATGGAACTATTGCAATTAATATTAGAGCTTGTCCAAAACTCTGCAAAAATAAAATTTATAGTGACAAGATGATGCTCCATGGCCATTCAGGCTGCCAGATCTGATGGTCTCTTCTGGCTCACAGAGCCCAACTGCTTACCACAAAGACAACTGTGAAGTTGCTTATAATTGTTAGTGCCATCACTATTTAAAAATGCTGCTGTATCCTATAACAGATAACTGACTTTGTATGAGATAAAGGTGGTTTCAGAGTAAACCTAAGAAAGTTAATATGCTTCAGATTTATTCCAGTGTGTCCGATCATAAATTGTTCTTTGTTGTAAAAATTATAGCAAATATGCACTTACTTCTATATCAGATTCTGCAACCCTCTTTCATATATCACTCGGGTGAAATTCCAGCCACAATTCACGTGAACTGTAATATTTAGCTTCAGTGATGCAGTTGGGTGTATTGTAATGAGCGCTATCAGTACATCAAAAGGCCTTTGATCAAAATAAAAAATTGTAAATGGTATTATATACAAAATACAATGCAAAGTTTCAAGGAGCTTTGTATCTATAGAAATACATTATGAAATAACTGTAAGGAACTTTCAGACTTAATTGTACAAGACTAGTTCTTGCTCCTTCTGCACACTTAAGCAATGATAGATTTTACAGTGCTTTTATTAAATGCTCTGGTCTTTTCACAGAAAACAAGGGGGAGATCTAAAACCCAGCAATGTCACCCATCTTGCAGCCTCTAGGTCATATTGTCTGTGCAGATGGGACAATCAGAACTCTTTGTTTCACCAGGCAGGTATGATAACACAGATTTATGTGGGATACCTTGGATGGCAAAAGGACCTTTTTAGTATAATTGCTCTATAGTTTTATCTATACTCTGGGTCCCGTTAACTTTTCAGTCCCAAAAGAGCATCAAACTGGGTCACATTTACTGTCAAAAATTCACAGTTAGCAATTCCATTAACATCAGCATGAGTCCTGTGTCTGGAGCTGCAGAGATGTGGCCTAGTACAAACTGCTTCATAAGAAAGAAATTGCTCTCTGCTGCCTGATCTTTCTGATCGGGAGAGATGAAATGTGAAAGGAATCTTGAGAGCGGAAAAATCTGTAGGGATTTCCTGTCATAATCTGTAAAAACAGACAGAAACTCTGCCAGGCCTTTTGGTGTTTGGTTTTTTTATTTTTTTTTTTCCCCCTAATGCTCTTCACCCTAACCTTGAATGTTTGTGTAACAGATCATTGTAACAGAAACATAAAGGACTTTCTTCTTTCACGTGTACCATTTCCACTGTGGCATGAATTTTCCCAGTAGGAATTAAACTTGGGGAGGTTGCTATGCAAACCTGAACCAACATAAGTTCTGCTGATAAAATGGTGAAGAGTATGGAAATACAACCTAAAAATGAGTTTATACCTTGCCAGAAACAAGACTTGTTCTGATTCAGCCCCAAGAGAGAGGATCCATCTAATATATGGCAACCTGGCAGGGCTCTTCTAGTTCTGGCCTGACACTCTGTGTACTAGCAAAGCTGACTCTAAAAATGATGCATATAGGATCCTTGCAATTTTTCACACAAAAATGCATGAACAGAAAAACACTTGCTTGAAACACTTGCTTCACAAGCTGTGGAGCTGGAGACCATCGTGTGTCCAGTGTTTGCAGCTCTAGGAGAGCAGTCATGCACTTCCTCACAGGGTAAAACCGAAACAATTATTTAATGAGAAAAAGGGCTAGTAGTGCATTTTTGCCTAATGTATGTTAAAATCCAAAGGTAGACAGTGCAGTAATAGTTAAACTCTAAGTTGTCTAGAGTGATTGCGACAGGTTAGGTAAAAACATATTCTTTTCTTAAACTTCTCCTTTGCCTTGTGAAGACAGGTTTTGCTGGGTCTTGCAAAGCTTAATTTCCTCAAGCCAGTGGTGCAAATGAGGCAAAATGTTAGTTACAGGTACTAGATTCTATTTGCTTACTTATTGCTGCTCCTGGAAATATATTTTTCCTGAAGTGCAACTGAAAAACAGAATTAAACCTGCAGGCCTCATATATGCATATCTGCGTGTTAGTCCTGAGAAACAAAGCACATAATTGCTCATTCATGCGTTGAGTTCAGCAACTTTCAGGCTCAGTTATTAGGAGCAGAACTCTTCACACAAGCTAAGATTCTACATAGCTCTGTCCAGCAAATGCTTAGTAGAAATACCTAATAAAAGCAATGGAAGTTAAAAGAGCAATTTGGGCTTGATCTGGCATTTGAAGACTCTTATGCAGCCAGTTAAAATTTAGAGATAAAAGGATAAACACAGATCAGTGATCCTGATGAAATGTGTGTATCAGATGGGCATTTGAGTTCACAGCACGTAAAAACTAAAGGGCATATACAAGCGTTCACACAACAGATTGTCATCCAGCTAGTGAAAGTTGCTGAATTTTGAAAACATGGAACCCTGCCGGCATTCGATAGTGCTCTTTACGGGTAATCTCTTCATGTAGTTCTGATGGCTTTGTTTCTAGAGACAGCGAGTATCACTTTCCCTTTTCTCTTGCTGCTTGTACCTAAGTGCCAGCTGTGGCAGCTGGGCCTGCTGTTGACCAGCCATAGTATTCACGAAGATCTTCCCTTCCTTAGGCCAGTCAGGCATGCGAGGCACTACAGGTTCGGAGAAAACTGCAGAGCCTAGCTGTTTGGTTGCATCCACAAAGAAAGGAATGGGTGTCATGGAAACAAGCTGGTTACTCTATGGCCACCCAATCTCCCTTGTTCTAGAAGCAAGAAAAATCATACTGTGAATAGGTGCATGATTGCTTGTTGTTTCCCGCTCCCAGAAAAAGTGGCAGGAAAAGCACAGGCACCGACATCCGCTCCTGGGAAAGGAGGGGAAGCAAACCAGGGAGAAGGGATGACTCTAATACTGCTATTGATGGATTTTTCTGTTTTTACTCGGTTCGGTTTATCCCATACAATTTAAATAAAGAACATGGGATTTGAGTCTGTAATCCAGGAAATCCGTATTACATAGGTTTTTCTCGCAACCCGTTGGTCAGTGAAAGTAAAAAATATGCCACACACAGATGAGACGTTTCTTGAAAGGCATGTGCCTCTGAATTATTCAAACATTTTAATATTGTCACACTTGGATATTGTATTATGATTACATTTTCTACATGTTGCAGTACAGAGTGATCAAATACACAGCTTCTCTGCTGGCCGAGCTGATAGGCATTATCCGTCAGGCTCTGTGTAGCTGGGAACAGGTCTAAACAAAAGTTCAGACCTTTGTCTAGCAAGCCATTCTTCAGTGGCCATGGAAAGCCGTTACAGAGCTTTAGAAAGGCCTCCAGGTGAACTTCTGGGAAACCAGCAAGTCTCTGACATTGCCAGAAATCATTTTTTCAGTCTGGTTTTAAAGTATGTTTTCTGAAAAGGGAGTGTAAGAAGGGCACGGTGCTACAAGCTGTTTGATTGGTTTCTCCACATCTTGATGAATATATGTGGACTCCAGCCCGCTTTATGGGAACGTAGGGTTGTGCTGCTGCTGCTGTTTTATGAGAGCCTGAAGTCTTGACTCCTGTTAATTCTGCAGGGTCATGCTGCAACAAGTATGCTGAAGTTTTTGTTTTGCCTATGAGCAGAGTTGCTTAATCAGTTCCAATTAGAAGACTAATACATTTTCCTCAGGCTTATGCAAGAATAAGTTTTAACAAGTAGCACTTGTTCTTTATGCCAGAAAAGCTGCATTTCATTAGTTCTGTTCTCTTGGCTACAAGTCAGGATCAGGTTGGTGGAATCGATACTTATGACCTGTCCACTCCTCCAAACGTGTTCTCCTTGCCTCCTTCCAAAGTGCTGTTATGGTTTTAGTTTAAGGGAAGACACAATTTCCACTTATGCAGTATTGTGGATTAGACAATGCTCAATCTTCTCTTGCAAGTAGGTAAGCAACCAAAGATTACACAGATTATCTCCCTTAAATGTAACAAGAACTATGCAAAATGCTAAGGATGGCTTTGTGTGGGTGTAAGAACATCTGGTTTACAGTGGCAGGTCGTACTGAACTCTGCTATGGATGCTGTTAGCTGTCTCTGCTCTATGCCTCAAGTAAAAGTTTTACAATGGATGCACATTATAATTAATGCCTAAATTTCTAATTTTGGGTGCTCAAAATTAGGGCTCAGTGATGAAACCAGAAAGGGAATCTTTTCATGGTCTTTAAGAATAAAAATGTGGGATTGAGGAAGGGAGAAAAGTGATGGTGGTATGCAGCTGACGTGAAGTGAGGCAAAGTACTTCCCCCTCCCTCCCACTCCCCTAGTTTTGCAGCACTGGATCCACTGGGCAAAGTAAATTAGAAAAATGTTTTACCATGGAGTATCATCTCTCTTTGGAGGCAAAGGATGATGAATGCTTTCTTGTAGGCCAGATACGGGCTGCCTGCAACAGACTGGGGGGGAACAGACCCTTGAATTTAACTTTCTTGTATTTTGAGATAATTAACGTACAAATAAAATGGTTCCTTCTGTCTAGTGCCATACCCAAAAGCAGTCTGGGATCATATAAGAAGCACCAGGACATACACTCTGGTACTACTGAGATGCCATACTGATACTTGATAGCATATACCCTATTTCCTGATCCCCAGGCATGCTTGCACTCCTGTTCACAGCGAATATGCTTCTACTTCTTAGCAATCTGTGCATGACTTGCACTGCAGCTAACTGCAATTGATTCAAATTAACAATCTTTAATAAACTAAGATGCAATTAGTACTGAATATGCAAAATACTTAAAAGGTTGTTTTTCATGCCTATTGCTAAAATTAATGCTTAGATTACAGGCAAGTTGTTCCCACTTTCCATTTTAAAAGAGAGATCAAATTTTGGCTTCCTGTGAAACTTTTCACTGAGGTTAAGGGCTGGAGAGGGAAAAAAGTTAGTATACGATGTCATAAAATGCAGGTAGCTTGTAACTTTTTTTTAGAACAGTTTAGCATGATTTTACATGTAACTTATCCAATACATGCACTTTTTTCTCTGTGTAAAAGCATTTGGATTTTTTTAAATTTTAAGATATGCAGGGGTGATGGTTTGTGACAGGAGCGGAAAAAACTGTGACTCTTCTGAAGCCTCTCGGAAGGCTTGAATTTGGAGGAAGGAGGGTAAAGAGGGCCTAAGTACTATGTATATATGTGTGAGGAAACAGCTCTTAAACACTCTTCAGCTTTTTGATGTCTGTAAGATTAGATTCCCATTTTCCTAGTTAGTCTTGCTTTTGTTCCTTACAGTGCCTTTTAATTTGACAAGCTTTACTTTAAGGTAAGCTCAATCAACTAATGCCTTAATATTGAAATAATCAGTCTGTTGACAATTTAAAATGTTAAGGCAAAAGCCTGTTGAGATGGTATGGTCATACTTAAATACCGTGGAGGAATCCTCTCCTTAACATACGTTTTATTTTTAAAGCAGCTGAAAGACGCACATGCATACTATCAATGTCTTCTCAAGTGCATTTATTCCACTACTCCCACATAAAAAGTAGGGAGGGAGATCTTATTTAAAAACCATTACAAAGAGATAACTATTGAATTCAGGTTGCCAGAGAGAGAGATAATTTAAGAAGGAAAACCACTGTCTCTCAACAATAAGATAATGCCATGGGGGATGGATGATTATCCATGAGATAATTTTGTTCCCTAGTATTATAATTCTCAGCTGCTTTCCCTTCCAGACCCAGCACCTTGGGGTATGAGAGCTTATTATAATTTATTCTCTACTGTGCATTCAAGCCAAAACACTAGAGTGTAAGCTATCACTTAAAAATGCATCTTGTTTTCTCAGTTCTCTGTGCTAGTAGGTTGCATCATTTCAAAGACAAAACTGAGAGGGTCTTTAAATAAAAACAGAACATAACTTCATATAATGAAGTTGTAGTACCCAAGTCAGATTCGTACTTCTGGGGATAACGAGTCAAAATATTGAAGTGGCCTTCTTGACGCTGCAACTTGCTCCTGCCTCTCCTTATTTAAGACCTTATTTAACATCAGGCCAGGGACAGGCTATTCCTTTTAAAGGTAAGGGTGTTCCTGAAGACTTAAGAATAAGAAGATTAGGTCTCTCTATCACAAACAGTAATTCAAAACACTTAAACCCTCTTGAATCCTCATAGAAGGCCAGCATCAGAAATAATTTTAAATAGATATTTAACAGAGCTTTTTTTCTAGGAAGAAAAAGGATTTACCATGTCGTAATTTCTTTATGATGATCTCAAAACCAATTGAGAAAAGGGGCAAGATTTTGCCCCTAACCTTCTGGTTACAGCTTGCAAGCTTTCCTGTTCCTTCAGAGCACTTTGCTGTGGGAATATAGAAATGCAGTCTCCTCTTTCTCTCATGACTGGAGCTCTGCCCCATGGCTGCAGACAAGCAATGCCTCTTTGTTCTTTAACCTCCCACTGAACCAGGGATGCAAATCTGACAAGCTGAAGCAGCATTCTCATCCTGCTTCAACTGGGTCAGCTTTTTTGAGAAGGGCAAAGCGAAAATACTTTTTCAAAATCCAAACACTGAAAAAAAAAAACCAACCAAACCACCAATGGATTATCTAGTATCTGGTTATTTGCAAAATTTGATGGTGTTTTCTTTTCCCTTTAGCACACTTTTTTTCTTTTCCCTTTAGTGTTTTTAGCTGCTGACAAAGAGCTGGACAAAGCTAGACTCAGGGCAATAGGAAGACAATTCTGATATCCATAGCTCCAACCATGACCTCTATAGCAATACAGGAACCCAATCTCCTAGCTGAGTTCCCTTTAAGAAAGCTGCACCTGAGTAATAAGTCGCTTGTTCTTTCCACAAGTACTTGGAAGAGTATTTCCACCGCTTAATAAGCTACGGGATAACAGTTCAGTTACTTTATCCATACCTGCCTTAGCAACAAGCAGAAAGTTGTTATCCTCTATGTGAACTCTAAAAAGTTGTTTTTCTAAAAACAAACAAATAAAAACCCAAAAAGAAAAAAACAAACAAAAAACCCCAAGAGCATAGAAATTCTCTGAGCAAAACTTATCCTCATGAAAATCTACCTGTCAAGTTTGTGTGCAAAGTATCCTTTATTAGAAGATTCTTGTAGGCAGTCCTTAATATATGATATGCAGGGAAGACAGACAATAACCTACCATGCTGCTTTCTCTTTTTTCCTTTTTTTTTTTTTTTTTTTTAAAAACAGGATTTAATGGTCTACAGCACAAGATTCTTAGTGCCATGGAAGCATGGGCTACTGAGGATAAAATATTTTATCAGCAGAAGCAACACAGCAGCCAGTTCCTGGAGAACTTAATTATTCTTTGCTATTCTTTGAGTCTTGCTGTCCTCACAAATTTCTTTCAGTGACTTAATCTCTCCCATCCTGCAATACCGACATTGACTGAAACCTGAGATCACAGTACAAGCAGCTATTTTATTTCCTATGGAACAGTAATAACGCTTTGATATAACCTGAGTGGGAAAAAATATCGGAATGTTTTTAGTAAAAGATTGAAGAAATTAGATTTTAGGTTCCTTTATCAGCTGTTTTCCTTATTTACATGGAAGGTGGTTTCTGCACAGTTCTGGGAGAGATGGGTCTTTACAGAGGTCAGTGAATCCATGCTTATCCAGAGCCTGGGTGACCAAGAGTGAATACTCAATGTTCATAGACAGAGGAGGATTTATCAAATTAGAGGATGCTTTTTGTGAAGACTTGTGTGAAACTTGCAGTTCAAGGCTATGATATTACAAGGGAAAGAGAATGAATAAAGGGTTTTATTGGCTTCTCTGCCTTCCACCCACACAGCAAAGAAAATGTGTATATGTGTACATATGTCCTGGTTTCAGCTGAGATTGAGTTAATTTTCTTTATAGTGGCTGGTATGGGGCTATGTTTTGGATTTGTGCTGAAAACAGTGTTGATAATACAGAGATGTTTTAGTTGTTGCTGCACTAGCCAAGGACTTTTCTGCACCTGGCAGAGCATGGGAAGCTGAAGAAGCTGGGAGGGGACACAGCCAGGATAGTTGATCCAAACTGACCAAAGGGCTATTCCATACCACATGACATCATGCTCAGTATATAAAGCTGGGGAAGAAGAAGGAAGGGGGGACGTTTGGAGTGATGGCGTTTGTCTTCCCAAGTAACCATTACGCATGATGGAGCCCTGCTTTCCTGGAGATGGCTGAACACCTGCCTGCCCATGGGAAGTAGTGAATGCATTCCTTGCTTTGCTTTGTTTGCGTGCGCGGCTTTTGCTTTACCTATTAAACTGTCTTTATCTCAACCCTCGAATTTTCTTACTTTTGCTCTTCCGATTCTCTCCCCCATCCCACCAGGGGGGAGTGAGCGAGCGGCTGCGTGGTGCTTAGTTCCTGGCTGGGGCTAAACCACGACAACATAGATATGTGCGTGTGCTGAAAATAATACGCAGCTGAGCTATGACAGTGACCTGTTTCACCAAAAATTATAGTTAAACACCCCATGAGTTCTGAGAGATGGTTTTAAGAGGAATACCATCTCAAAAAGATTACAGTAAGGTAGCTGAATGAATTGTCTGGTTTGAGATCTACAAGTTGAACTTAAACAAAAGTGTACCAATATGTTTATTTCACTACCAGGCCAGCTGAAGTGGTCTGAAACTTTCAAGACTTGCCTGTTTTATTATTCAGTAGTTATCTTTATTGCACAACAAGACAGTCTGACAAATGAAAGTCCAAAAACTGGTATAACTGATGCTACAATACTGGTGCACTCTGCTGCATACAGTGATGCTAACATTATGGAATAAATCCACTTCAAATGCTCCAAGGAGATAAGCCCTTTGTTCTACCACCAGAGGTACAAATATTTAATAATACACCAGCATTTGGAAAAGTTCCACTGCCACCTGCTTATGTAAAACAAGTTGTTTATGACAGAAACAGGTTCCCAGTATGTTATAATAACTAAATAATTTGCTTTTACTGTTTTGGAAACTATCAGCATCCTCCCACTAAGGAATGTGGAGCATAGCTCACAAAGTATTTGTCCTGTCCTATCTCTAACATTGTTTAAGTTGGGGGAGGGAGAAGGAAAACTTAACTTGCTCCAACTGTTCATACACTCCTGCAAGACAACAAATGCAAAGCTACAACCATACGTTAAAATGATGTCTTTAAGTCTGTTTATATTGATTTCTAGGACACCTAAGGCGACCAATTTAAAAACACTTTCTCCAAGAAATTTGATCTGAATAATGAACCCTATATGGTCACAGAATTAAAGCAAGTGCAAAGAGATACATGCAGGAGGTCCTTCAGAGAAGTGTCACGAGTCCCATGAGTTGTGGTTCATTTACTTTTGGTTTCTTGGTTGTGAGGCCATGTACAGTGCTACTAGACAGTAGATAGTCCCGCCTATTGTTAGAGCCATAGTGGTCCGATAAAGCAGCTTGTCTGGAACTCCTCGTTTCAGGTGTACTGGTAGTCCATCTGCTTTCTGTGGGAAGAGTTTAAAAAGAAAACAAACGAAAAAAGACATTAACACCCATACCAAGGCCATAAGGAACAAGCTACCTCAGGTAAATTAAGAGACTTCCATGAGGGAAACCTCCTGACAAACAGGCTACCTACAATCAAGTGTTTTATGTGCTTTTCATTTAGCAAGACAAATGCAAAGGCAAGTTAATTTTATTAGCCAAAGCTGTTAAGTGCAGGCAGAAAGAATATATCTTGAAATATTTCTAAAGAGGACCTGGATGGGAAAAGTGTCACTAACAAAAGAACGTGAAAAAATACATATAAAAAATTATTCACCAAGTCAGACTGACACATTCCAAATGCAAGTGGCATGTAAGAGAGAAAAGGGAACATTACATAAAAAGCACATTCTTGACGTTTTAAAAAAAATGCTTAACTGATTTGTTTTATGAAAAGTCCTAGTACGCTTAGAAATTGCATAGCTAACAAACTGGCTTTGAAAACTTTACTGTGCTCTTCTTATACCGCATTATAAACAGCTTCAGTAATATTCAAATTATTATACACAAAACAGTAATGATCTGCTTTGCTCCTCCAGATCTGCTTTAAGGCATACACCTGGATTCCCAGACAGAAAACGCTTCCAATAGTCAAATAATACAATAAGCATCTTCTGAAGCTAGTGAAAAGGCAGACAATGTTACTAGACTTCCCACTTTCTGTATTTATCTCCTACACAAGGCATATATACCTTGTAGTACAGTACAAATATACAGGTTATACTGCACTTGACTTTCTTAACTAGACTTTACAAAATTTTGGTATTGTAGAATGACAAAAGTAGTTAGCCACATTAAAATAAGGAAAGATATGTCCCACTCTCCAGTTTTCTTTAAGTTACTCTCAAAGTTGTCGTTACCTGAAAAAGTTTCTGTAGGTCTGGCACCTTGTTTTTACCCAAGAAAGAATCAGTTGCTGGTAAATCTGAAGCAAGTTTAGTTGTTGTCCCAAAAATCTGAGCTGTGGATTCAGTGGAAACTATTGGTTTGAGTCCCTGCATAAATAAAGATTAAAATATCAAGGTATATAACACTTGCAAATGTACCAATTGTCACATTAGGCAGGCATACTGCCAGTCATTACAAGGAGACATTACAAAGAATATTTATCTGGTGCGAAGACCTGTGACAATGAGCTAAAGACACATTGTTGGCCCACTCATTTCTCAGCTACAACTTTGGGTCAGGGCTTAGCGAGGAGAATAGAAGCCTCCTTTCCGATTTCTTCATGACATAAATTTATAGCTATTATAAGTTTTTCTATGCTGGTACTTGGTCCAAATTGCTGCTTGTTTTTCACACAAAGTCAGACTATCTAGGGTTCTATCAGAGTAGCAGGATCAGAAGCAGGGAATCCCTGATGCTTGGGTCAAATAGAAGTGAGGAGACTTCAATGAACTCTTTGTCCTGAATGCTGCAAGCAGTAGCCATAAGTAACTGGGCCTTAAATAATTTAGATGTATAGTTTGAGGAGGAAAAAAAAAAAGGGTTAGGACTACTTGTTTCATATAAAAGTAGTAAGTGGTGCTCAAGGACACTCCACAAGCCCTGACATGGTCGATATTTTATGCAGGTGTAACTATACCGTATAACTCACATGCTGCTGCAACTTTCCACACCTCAATGTACTCCCCATAAGCAGCACAACTTAATTTCCTTTTGGTTCAGATGGTTCTGAACCAATCATTTGCCATAATTAAAAACTACATAATCCAGTTCTATGGATAAGATTAAGCGCACAAAGACACAGCCATCATGAGGAAGCCTCCTTGCCTTTATTATTATTGTTAGATTTAACATTTATGCCTGGACACATGGCAGTGATGTTTTACATTATGGTTCCTGAAACAGCTGTAATTTTTTTTTTTTTCCTAACTTGCCACAGAAATTAAAAGCATTGTACAAGTAGGTTAATGCAACAGGTTTTCATTATAGACAGAAGCAGCAATTGCTTTCCATGGGTCAAGTTAAGGCTGCAATGAAATTCTAGTTTCTTTTCAAAGGACTAGTTCATGCCTTTTGTATTTAAGAGAACTGCCTGAACAGTATTTGGAGCTGGAAGCAGACTGGCACTCTTTTTCTCTTATGCCTGCCATAGACCAGACATGTTTTTTCCATACATAAATTCCCTAAATTCTCTGCTACAACAGGCATCTTCAACAGAAAGACGAGATTTCTCAACATCCCAAAATAGCCTATGGAATGGTTATCAGGGCTCCTTCCTGAAGACATGGGTCCAGCTTCCCGCTTTTCTAGTGCCTGAATGATTATTAGAATCCCTTTGTGACCTTTTTGGTTATGTTTTGAAAGACAGCAGCCAAAACTGGATTCTCTGACACATTCAGTAACTAGTGCCTTCCTACTAAACAGGCTTGTGCAGAAGGTAAGTACTGAACTATTTAAGACTAAGCAGTTCTGGTCACACCAGTAAGAAGGAAGCATCTAAGAAACGATTATTAGCCAGGGGAAATTACTGGCTAATACATATATATTTTTTTTTTCAAGGGTAAGTACCAGCTACATCAAAATACTTCAAGAAAGCAATTTTGGACCAGTATTTTTGGCTATAAGAACTTTAAGTACTTTATTAGATTTGTCTTTTAAAAGGTTGGTGATTTGATAGAAAGAACTATAGGACAGATGTTTATACCAAATGTGCAGGTGACTTTTTCTCCAAAACTGTTCTTAGTATGACAGCAATGTGCATCTTTCATCTTCCTTTAAGTTTCCACTTCTCAAGCTCACTTTTGCCTTCCTGAGGGCCCAGCTTTTTCAGGAGCAGTCTTTGAGATCACTTCAATAGTTACTAGATCATTGCAATTCCTGCTTGTTGCAATCATGTCTACTTTTATTTCATGAGCTATCGGTAGTGCATAAAAACTGTAAATACTGAGAACTGGAGTAAGCTGCAAACTACTTCAAATAGTTCCATGATACAGATACTTCTTTCATCTAAGTTCACAGACAAAGGCCTTAAAAATGTGATTAGCAACCCCTACCATTTGTTATTAATGCTAAAACTCCTGCCTCTACAGGATACGACCTGGATGCAAGACACACTCTACAGATTACTATTAGAATAGTGAAATCAGTCATGTTAACAACTGTAAGTTATTGCATACTTTTTCAGGCTTTAGAAATACATTCCTGTTCAGATAGTTGCAAGATCCCCTTCTGTTGCAGCAATAGGAGATTCAAACCTGACTCGAATGACTAACTTCATCATGAAATCAAATGAAACCATTTCAGAAAACTCATATAATTATCAGTGTACTGTTGTAAATTACTTCCAAAGCAGCATGGTGCCAGCTAAGAACATCACATAGCAATTTAAATAAAAATAATTTATATGGTTCATTGGCTTCGGGAAAGAGTACAACAACACACATGCTGCAGAAGAGAGACAGTTCAGTTCGCCTAACACAGACATTGCATTAATCAGGGTCCCTTACTCCAACATAAAATTCCACTTGAATTCCACCCATGAATTGTGAACCTTGTGGTCAGCTCCAACCAAGCTCAGCTAAATTAGCGTAACCGCATGGCTATTCCAACTGTGTTTATTGAAAGTGGCAAGTGCTTCATCTCACACCCAGCTGCTTGCTAAGCTTAGCATGGCGGAAGAGAAATCCTCAGTATTACACATAAGAATTTCAGTACAGATCATTTTTTAAGCAAGTCCTTAAGATAACTTAAATGACCCTTAATTGTCACTTGTATTTAACATGACTAAAACTGCAGGTTTATTTAATAACTTCAGTGTCTCACTACACTCAAGATAGTATTGAGGAATGAATGCCTCTACGCATTTGACCTATGCTTCATAAGAAAATGTTTCACACTGATAATTCCTCTTCTGATATTAAGGTGTTAATCTTTTATTTCTAATCACATTAACAGGAATTTGTTCCAATTCTTGGACAAAGTACAGCAGATGTACTCCTGCAGAAGAGTGAACATCAGCCAATTTCATCAGCATGATACAGCAATGACTTTGTCAAATGCTGAAGTCCTCAACGAAAGGTCAGGACATGTAGCTAATCCAACAAAATTCTCTGCCTCTACCCCTCTGTAAAGTGTCTTCGTTTTCCTGTCAGAGGTCTGAAGGTCTTAGGACCCGATCTATCTGTTGGTTGGCCAACATGCTCAAAGTTAAAACAAACATAAGCCTTGCTAGCATGAATTCCCAAGCTAGATTTACATTTTCCTGACAGCACAAACCAGTTAAGTATTTGGAGCACAATTTAATGGAGATAGCACACTTAAGTTTTTAAATGTTAGGGGAATTGCTCAAACAGATCAGAGAATGAGAAAGTAGAGAAAACTGAGGCAAGGACCAAAATGAAAGGGGGAAACGAAAGTTAGTTAAGCTGAGATTATTTCAGAACATGCATTGAAGTAACTTTTATGAACTTGCTGAACCTAGACACTTCTAACCTTAATAGCAGGTCCTTCATAGTAGAACATACCTCCCTGTATGAGGTTAAACGTATTTGTTACCCCTAATACAAGGATGCTTTTAAGTAGGATCACTTGAGGCTTTGTTTGTATTGGGATGACACACTTAAGTAAAAGTGTTTTGTGTACCTTTTAAGTATCAGCTACAGCATAAAAGGTTAACCATTATTGTTCCTCAATGAACTCCAAGCAATTCATAATGGCTAAAATCAAAAGATCTGTGGTTTGTGGGGGTTTTAAATAGCTACAAGCAAAATAACTTGTATCAAGTGAAGACATGGTAGTATGACTACATTTCTACTAGGGTTATGGTCAGCCTTGAAGAACTAGGGAAAAGTTCATATAGTTGTCTTCACCTGATAGCATTTGAAACTGGTCCCACCATTTGTACTTTAAACATAAGCCAACTCTTTGAATTAATAGTTTTTATTGTATTTGTAATGGTTATGGCAGTCGTTATCCTCCTAAATACAAGTAGTAGTTTTTAACCTATTTGACTCCTCACCTGCACTAGCTGAGAAAGTTCCCGTTTATTCAAACAGGCTAAATTGTTCATACTACATTACACAACTTTGTTAAATGCAAAATTAAGTCTCTAAGAATGCTAACACTGAGATGGAAAGAACAATAGAGGTTTCAAACTAAGAGGTTTTTTTGTTAGTATAAGCTGTTAGTTACATTACTGTCAGCAAAAGAATTTCTGAAATACATTTTGACTGATATTTTGCAAGCCTGCATAAGCTTAAACCTGCATCAGAACAATACTCCAGTGGGAAGCATCAGAATGTAACAGTACAGAACAGAGTGAATTATTATACTGCATATTTGACCAAGCAGAATTTGAATCGCAGGATGTCTTCATTTCTCCAGAAACATCAAGATAAATAGAAGCATAAAAAGCAAACCATTTTACATGCTGAGCTATGGTTTTATTAAATACAGCAAAGAAATCAATAGGAAAAAATTTATTTTGTTTTGGATTTAACATCTACATACTCACGTGATTCCTTTCATATTTTAATCTCTATTTATTGCAAACAATTTTATCAGACTGATGCATCTGAATGTGTCACCTGGGAGTAGAGTCAAACTTAAAAAAAAAAAAAATTCTACCAAAAAGCTGGCATAAGAATATTGTAAAAAGCGATTGAAGGTAACTTTTTAAAACAGAGCTATTCTATTGCATAGCACATTTGTGTGCCACAGTTGAGGACTAAGCCACGTGAATGGTGAGCCAGATAAGAAAGATAGTGTTTCTTTCATCAATATGAAAAACCTCACCTTTATAAAGCATGACAATATTCGTAAAACTTATGTGAAGTGCTCCTGCTTGGATAAAATCTCATCTTCTCAACTATATTCTCTCAAAAATTAGGTTTTAACATTTCAGTGATGACACTGAAATGAAATACAATGCCCAATGATGACCTAAAAAGAGATCACTACGATGTTCTAGAAGAAAAGTATTTCTGTTTCTCAGACATTCTCTTTCCTGCCTGGCAGAGCACAGAACTGAGATCTATCTACTTTTTTTTTTTCTCCTATCTGCAATGGTACCTATAGGTGAAGCTAGTTTTGCATAGGCCCTTTATGAACCGATTTTGATACATGACACTACAACAGTTTAATCTAGACGATGTCAAGAATGCAGAATTTATCGTGTCTTTCTGTATCTAGTGCAACGATATTGATACATACCTAATATTCATTAACAGAATCAAATGTGGGATAACAGAGAATTCTGTATTCCCCTCTTATCATGCTTCTGCCTTTTTAATCCCTAAAAAATAAAGATGTACTTTAAATGGGATGGTTGTTGTAATGTAATGGAGCCTGCTGAACAGAAAGGTAAGCAATACTCCACAATCTGGGCTCCAGAAGTCAAGAGTGTTGTCTTTAGGACAACTTTACTCCAGGTGGTTATCAGAGCTTTCTGTATTTCTGTGTTGAGGCTTTTCCCTTAGGATTCTAAAAAGGATGCATTATTTGCAGAAAAACAGTCACAATGACCTAGAGACTAATACATAGGGTTCTAAGCTATACTCTTCCAGAAAGGAAGTACTTCACTGCTTGGGCTTGAAGCCCTTCCCTGCCCCAATGGTAACTCTAGCCTTTGCTTTCCTCTACACAAATGAAGTGTCAATTAATGTTTATTCTTTGAACATAACTTTGTGTAGAAGAGGTAAGAAGTGCCCCAAACACTGCAATAGTGGCAAGAGTGTTTTCTAGCACAGGTGCCTGTTGGACATACTCCTAATGAACAGACATACTTTTAGACTAGAACATACTATTTATTCCGCTGTCTTCCCTGTGCCCTGCACCCCCACCCCCTAATAGCTGCCCAGGAAGCCTTCCAGAGAGTGATGGGGAAAGAGGAGGATAAAAATCTTCTTGGGACAGAAATAGCCATATTGGAAAGTCACTGGTACCTCAATGTTTACTTAAGATCATAGGGTAATTCAGGATGGAAGGGCCCTCTAGCACTCTTTAGTCCAAACTGAGGTGAGACCAGGTTGCTGTGGATTTTGTCTGGTCTTGAAAGCGTCCAAGGATGGAGGCTGCACAACCTCCCTGGGCCTGACCTCACCATGAAAATGTCTTTCCTTATATCCAGTTTGAACCTCTCTTGTTGCAGCTTATGCCTGTTGTCTTTTGCCCTTCCACCATGCACCACTGTGCAGAGCCTGGCTCCGTCATCTTGATAAGGCCAGCCAGCACCTAGGTTATGTCTGCACCTGCCCTCCTCCCCCCTACACCTTATCTTCTCCAGGTAGAACAAGCCCCATTTCCTCATCCTCTCCTCACAGGGTAAGTGCTCTGTCCCCCCTGACCAACTTGGTGACCTCTGCTGAACTTGCTCCTGTTGATCAAGAACATTTCCATACTGGGGAGCCTACCACTGGATGCAGTACCCAGATGGGATCCAGTGAGTGCTGAGTAGAGGGAGATTGTCGCTTTCCTTAATCTACTGGCTGTGCACATGGTGATACAGCCCAGAATGCTGTTGGCCTCCGTTACAGGTGGGACACGCTGCTGGCTCACACCCAGCTTGCTGTCTGCCAGTACCTCCAGGGGAGCTGCTCCCACCAGCCTGTCAGTTCCCAGCTTATATCCCTGCCAGGCACAACTTTGCCTTTTTCCCCTCATGGAAATTCATAGTGTTCCTGTCAACTCATTCCTCCACTCTAGATAGGTCCCTCTGAACGGCAGCTCTACTTCAAACATTTTGGAGCCACTGCCTTGGTGTCTCCTGTAAACTTTACAAAAGTGCACTCCATTGCCTGCTCCAGGTAACTGATAAAGTCCTGCAGTATTCCACTTGTTATGAGCATCCTGGCAGAGTATGACCCATTAACCACTAAGCCAAGCCTGATCATCCAGTCCTCTTAACCTTTCTAACTGTCTATCCATCTAAACTATAACATCCTAACTTCAAAAAAAATCAAAATTAAAAGCTTTGTAGTTGGTCTGGGCCCCTTGAAACAATTGGAGATTTTACAGAAGCTTAATACAATACTCTTGCTTGCAGAAGATGACTGGATTTTCCAAGTAAAACTTGCATAGTCAAGGATATCCAGGAAAGCAGAACTGTAAAGTAGGTTGCTAATAGCATTAGGCTAAGAAAGAATGAAATAGAAAGAATTATTTGTCTACCACAACAATACTCCTTAGTCTACAAGAACGTAGTGTCTTTCAGTTCCATTTTATTAACGAGTTTATCAGAAAAAAGACAAACCATAAACTTTGATTTCACTTCTGTGTGTACACATGTATCTACGGGGTTTTTTTTTTTCATGAAAACCTCAAGTCATATCAGGTATGTTTGCTCTCTGGAGGCACTTCTTTGGAAGGTTGACTTTTTAAGAATCATTCTTCCAATCCTTAACCTCCAGGTTGTTTTTTTTTATTACTAAACTGTAAGAACTTCAGTTTTTCAAAGTTTACTCAGAAACTTGAATATGGTATAGCAACCACAGTGCATCTGTCCCGTGACAAAATCACATTACAAGTCTTCCTAATATTACTTAGGAATCTATGTTGATGTACATAAAAGCAAACGAGTTCTGTGATTTCTTTTCACCAATATGCAACTCTGTCTTGAAATGGCTGATGTAATCAGGATCCATTCTCCCCTCCCTCAGCTCCCCTCCACTCCCGCAGAATTAACCACGTACTTTAAGTATAGAAAGCATAAGTCGATTTAATGCAACCTTTAACCTGTATACACTTAGTAAATACATCAGCATCATACAGAAGAAAGGCTGGTTTTCATTTTGCTTTAAACAAACTTCTATAGCTGTGTATCCTCTCTAATAGGGGTTTTAGTGCTTTCAGTAATTAGTTCTTCTGCATGCACGGACAAGAGAGGGGGACTAGCTGCACTGCTGTTCGGATTTGACAGCTGTGATTTTAAAACACCACCAGCCACTGTTCTAGCTCAGGGGCAGTCTTACGTGGTGAAAGTGTGTTAATTCTTTGCTATAACGCCCAATACATCCCAAAACTGAATCAAGAGGTGCACTACAGAACGAAGCGTCTCGCCCTGCCCAAGGTCACACGACAGGCCAGGTGCACGGCGGATGCGCACGGGGGGCGCAGAAGATCCCTCCCCAGCGAAGTAAACGCCACCAGGTCCCGAAGGCCCTACCAGGGAGGCCTGGGCCGGCAGGCGAGGCAATCACCACAGCAGCAGCCAAGCGCCCTCCGCCCGGCAGCATGCACTCGCCCGTCAACTCCAGCTCCCCGCGACACCCTCCACCACCGCGCGGGGGGCTCGGCCCGAGCCCTGCCGCCTCCTCTGGCTGGGGCTCCGCCGGCGGCCAGAGCCGCTCGCCCCGGAGGGGGCGGCGGGCCCGGCTCCTCCAGCGGCTCTGGGGAGCGAGCGGCGCCACGGAAGGAAGAGGGCGGCGAAGGTCACCGCCGCGGGGGCGCCCAGGGCGGCGGCGGCGGCGGCGGCCCCGTTACCTGGGGGTTGTAGGCGTCGGACGCGGCTGCCCCGGCCAGCCTCTGCGTGAAGCTGTTGAACTTGTAATACATGGTGGGGGCCACCGCCACGCGCGCTCCCAACGGCCCACCGGCTGCGACGCCTGGCGCGAAGGACCCCAGCCGGCTTTTTACGGCGCCTTAAGGCGCAAGGGCCCGCCGGCTCGCGGACACCTGCCACGAACGCCTGCGAGCCCTGAGCACGGGAAGCCGCCAAAGGAGCGGGGTAAAAAAAATCCGGCGAAATAGACGAGTCGTTGCTAAAGCAGTGGGAGCGCCTCTCTCCCTCGAATGCTTGCCGCTCTCAAAGTGAGGCTGGCGGCAATTTTCAGTCAGGCAACGGGCTGGGCCCCTAACGGGCCGAGCTGTAGTGCGCGTGCGCACCACTGCCCGCCGAAGGGCACCGGTAGCGGTATGCAGGCTGTGGTGTGGAGGGGCGGGGCTGCCGTCAGCCAATCAGCGCAAGCGGTAGGAGAGGCCCCGCCCCACAGAGAGGGCGGGCTGGGCGGGGAGGAGGCGGGGCTGCGGGCGGGGCGGGGCGAGCGCCCGGCCCTCGGGGGCTCTGAGGCCGCCGCTGTGGACCCGCCATGGCGCAGGCGCTGTGTGGGCGGCTCGGGGGGGAGGACGCGCAGGGGTAAAAGAGGGCTCGCGTGGGCGGCGGTCCCCCCGCGGTGGCCTGGCCCGCCCTTCCCCTCCTGAGGGCTGCCGGCTCCGGCCCCGGCCCT
Source organism: Ciconia boyciana (assembly GCF_034638445.1). Lineage (NCBI taxonomy): Eukaryota > Metazoa > Chordata > Aves > Ciconiiformes > Ciconiidae > Ciconia > Ciconia boyciana. The sequence goes on along the minus strand of NC_132936.1, from coordinate 101,260,372 downwards.
GGCCCTCCCGCGGGCCGCCGCCTTGCCGCCGCTGAGGTAGCCACGGGTGTCCGGCGTGTGTACTCGGCACTGGTGAGGCCGCACGTCGAATAACTGCGTTCAGTTTTGGGCCCCTCACTGCAAGAAGGACATTGAGGTGCTGGAGCGTGTCCAGAGAAGGGCAACGAAGCTGGGGAAGGGTCTAGAGCAGAAGTCTGATGAGGAGCAGCTGAGGGAACTGGGGTTGTTTAGCCTGGAGAAGAGGAGGCTGAGGGGAGACTATCGCTCTCTACAACTACCTGAAAGGAGGTTGTAGAGAGGTGGGTGTTGGTCTCTTCTCCCAAGTAACAAGCGATAGGACAAGACGAAATGGACTCAAGTTGTGCCAGGGGAGGGTTAGACTGGATATTAGGAAATTTTACTTCACTGAAAGGGTTATCAAGCATTGGAACAGGCTGCCCAGGGAAGTGGTGGAGTCGCCATCCCTGCAGGTATTTAAAAGACGTTTGGATGAGGTGCTTAGGGACATGGTATAGTGGTGGTCTTGGTAGTGTTAGGTTTACGGTTGGACTCAATGATCTTAAAGGTCTTTTCCAACCTATACAATTCTGTGATTCTGTATGTGCGCACCTTCGGCTGCTTAGCTTGGGGCATTTAGATTTTGGTGGCAGCTTGTTTTGAAGTGTTTGTTTTCTGATAGAAATCAAGAAGGGGCAGCAGCAGGGTTGTTTTCTGGAATGCAATCTCTGTGTCTCCACTCTACCACGTGATTCCCTTCTCTCCCACCATCTTTCGAAAACATCTGAAATCTATACTTTGCTTTGTAAAATAAGGCTTTCCTTAAATGAAATCAGCATCATGAACTAGGGGCATGTGATACGATGCTGCTTCTGTTGTGAATTTAATCTTCCTGAGAAGTCCAGCAGCCCTCAGGCTGAAGGTACAGGGTGGTTGGGTTTTGCCATGCTTACAGCTCAACGGCTTGCCTGCGTTGAGTGGTCATCTAGCTTCTGCGTCTCTTGGGTCATAGGCGGTTGCCGACAGAGATACTCTTCTTAGTAATCCAGAGCATCCTGCTGTTATCAGAGCCTGACAGTGCAAATTCATAATTTGAGTTCACCCCGTGAATTGCCTACTGTTGGTTAAGATTAAACATACTGAGGCCTTATTAAAAAAGGATCATTTGTTGGTAATGTTTAATCATTAGTGACCTGTACCAGTTAGAGTATCGCCTGTTAGGAGTTCTACATACAGTTTTGCAGATATGCTTGCTATAGAAAAATCTGTGGTCATGCACTGAGTGAAAACTATTAAAATATGCTTTGCTTATAAACTGGGGGAAGATCTATTCATAGGAGATGTTTTAGAAAGTAAAATACTCATATAAAAATATGTATGATATGATTTCTTTCCCACCCATGTAGTGCCTTCTACTTAGTTTTTAGAATTTGAGTTTGGTGGCAGCATAACGGAGCCCTGAGTCTTCTTGGATTTAGCCCCTTCTGAACAAGCATGTCCTATACAGGATAACCACTGCTCAGTAATGAGGAAAGCCCCTGTGAGCCCTGTGTGTCCATTTACTTGTGAGAGTAGGGCTATGAACCAGAAGCGTAAGTCCTTGCTGCACCAATTCTTATCTGTGCCTGCTGCCCTGGAGGCAGGCTTTCTTCTTGGTGAGGCTTCAGTTCCACAAACTCTGTCTCTGCTGTCTTCTCATTGAGAGAACCAGCTGGATGCTCCATACGTGATACCCTGAGTTGATGTTCTGACTCTGTGTTAGGAACATTAACTGGAGAGAATATGTTATTTGCTCAGTAAGTAGGAAATATATGGAAATATTTTGTAAATGTTACAGGAAGAATTGTGAAATCCCTGTAGCTTTCAAGACTAGGCAGCAATAATGAACTGGAACATGTGCTGCATAATTGATGGTAGAAAAGAATTTGCTGATCAGGATTCTACTTATTTCTGAGAAAACTAAACTAGAAGTTATGTTTGATTACAAATCTGCCTGTGATGGAGCAGAAGACCCTGAAGATGGGGTATACCTATTCTTTTAGAGTGGAATGCTGTGAACCATGGCTAGATTTGTGTGATAACAGTCCTGACCTGTTGAAATCCATGGGATCTGGCTCGTATTGTAACTACTCTGGAACGTTCCCTGGGCATATCTCTCTGCAGATGCACTATAGCTCCTCCTGTCCAGCTATTTCAGCATTTGCCAGGAGAAACAGATGTGCCTGGCAAGCTCACTTACTAAGGTTGCTTTATATCTTGCTCTTCTACCTTTTTCCCCCAATATTAATACATGCTATAATCCCAGAGGAGCACAGATTTTGTGGCAGGTCATGCGTGGAGATAACACCATTGTATAACTAGTTCTTGCTCCATTGATGCTCATGAATCAAGTTCTTGAAAAGTCATTCAGTATTGACTGAAAGCTGCAGAAAGGAAAGGTTCATGCCCTGGAGCTCTGAGGAGGCTGTGAAAAATGTAAAAATTTATCCCCTTTTTCAGTTAATCAATTGAAGTCATGATGCTTAAGAGTAAGCTGTGAAACTTTGCTGCTGCAAGCTGTTGAAACAAAACCGAGGTGCTGTCTCTCTCTTGTTTTAGCTCACAAAATTGGAGATGGGGAATTGTTTACCTTGCAAGAGATGCATGGGAGGATGGCATGAATAAAATTACAGTTACAAGAACAACAGCAGAAGCTTCATTTGTAACACAGGAGCATGGGGACATTCTGTGAAAAGGAAAGTAAAATCAGAATAGCATAAAGCCTTTCCTTTAAAGGAAGAAACTTGGTTTTGCCTTAGGCTTTTGGTCCATCTTTTGCTTTAGTCTCTAGACTTTTGCCAAGACTGCTTTGCTTATCAGACTTTCTGACACGATGGGTTGTTAGACTATAAAACTTACTGCCATAGGAAGTAATTGGGGCAAAATGAGGCCACTTACCCTACCAGGGTTCAAAGACAGACTGGGCATCTTTGTGGATCATAAAACTATTTACAGTTAATGTAAACAAAGTGTCCCAGAAGGAAAAGACATCCTGCATTGGACTTTAAGCTGAGCTCTGACTTCTAGACACTGAGTTGAATAATTCACGGGGACTGGCAGTTCTACATCTGGTCTGTTAGGGATTTTATATCTTCATCTGCAGTGGGTATTGGCAGCAGCTAAAGACAATACTATCCTACAGGCTACACTGTATTTTATTCCATTTTTTCCAGATTTTTAAGGTAACTGATTCCATACATGCAAGTTTGTTTATCATGGCTCATTCCTGGAATAGCACTAAGATTATGCTTCAAGATGAGTAGATTTCTGGGAGTGAATGAAAGAAGCAGAGTACCTTGAGCTTATTCTGCTTTTTTGTTGTTGTTGCAGTTTTTGTGTATTTATTTTCTTTTTGAGGATGAATTAAAAAACAAGACCTTATTCTGTTGCTTAATGAACAAAACCTTCGTATGCTGATCATTATTTCAGCACAGATGTCTGTAACTCAAATTCTGTGAATCTGCCCATGCAGCTCTGTTCTTGAATTGCTGAGAACAACTGTGTGGGTGGATTTAGAACATGAAATTGCCGTGTGCGCTTATGTTTTGTTTATGCAGTACTCATTTTTAAGAGTACTACTTGGATTTGCTTAATATTTGCTTTGTGTGTCTGTGTGTATACATAATATGTACAAACCCCCAAACTAGAAGATGATCACCAAGCATAAGCTCTATTAATGCAAGAGACTGTGACATTGTAAACATGTTCTGTTTGAATCATGTTATCAACTGAAAGAAATAAATTAAGTCTATGCACAGAATAAGGTGGTAGTTACTTCTAAAACCTGTACCTGAATTTATTGGTGCTTTATTGTCCATATGTACTGAATACAGCACAGATGACTCTTGGAAATAGACTACTTGTGTCAACTAAGAGATTTCTCTTTAATAGACTTAACAATACTGAAAATTAATAAAAATAGTTTTTAATTTTAAAACTGTTCATGCAGTTACAATATTAATATAAATTTAACCAAAGTTTTTAATATGTATCTTTCTCATAACAAAACTCTTGCTTTTTTTCTGGGGGAGATGGGATTAAAGAGGCAACCATTTATATCTTCTCTATGAATTTAGAAATAATTCCATATTTCACTTCTGTTTCATGGGTACTTCTTTGTCTTGACATAAGGCTTCTACATGTGAAATACTTGATAGCAACAGTTACTTAATAGCAATAGCAATTTTGGCAATAAGGGCATTTTGTTGACTGTAGTATGATGGGGATCAGGAATCTTTTTAAAGGTGTTGAATTTTATTTGGGGGTATCTACCTCTTGTTACACATGTATAGTATTCTTTCCAGGTTCTCAGGCAGAACTTGTCTGAGAAAGTAAATTAAGGAATTGAAAACTTGATGATATAATTATTGTAAAGCCTAGTGATTGAATAATGCTTCTGGGGCAATAAGTTATGCTTTTTATAGACCGTTTCTCTGCAGTTATATGTTACCTGTATAAAAGCAGAATGGAAATTGTGAAAGCAATGGTTTATTCCAGGTTAGCAATGAAGTATTATTTTATCCTCCAATCTCCAGATGTGAAAAGCATTATAGGAACCTACAGTAAATATTGCTTTCACTACTTTTCAGCTTTGTTGTCTTTGCTTTTTTCCCCCCTTTATTTTCAGAATTGCAGAAGCAAAGGTAAATTTTTCATCTGATTGAGACATCAATGTTGGCTGTCAGTAAAACAATAATCACCTAAAAGCCCTATTTATTCTACTTTTGAGAAAGTAATCTTGAAATCCCCAAGCGCCCTATCTCTATGGCATATAACACTTCCCACTTTTGAAATGCTGTACTGGAAGGTTGGATACTTTGCTTCTTGCTGTTGACTTTGATAGGAACAACCATAGCTCAAAGTTTCCGTCTGCATGCTTTCTGCTGTGACGTATTTTTTCCTTTACAACCAGAAGAGAACTCGCACGATGGCAGGACCTTATTCTTCCTGAACTTTTCCTTTAAACATTATACAGGTAGTGAAATAGGTTCCCAAATAAAGTGAGCAGTATCTCTGGACATCGAGAGGTAAAATGTATTTGCAAGGTTTTCTGTTTTCACACTGCTGCCAAAGTCTTCCTTCACCTCTTCCTTCTCCCTCCCTAGGCTTTAAGCGTTTCTCTCTCAGTCAACAGTCCAGAGCAAAAGTTTATTTTTCTTAGATATGTTGTAGGTACTGGGAACATGATGCACTGTCCTTGTATTCCATTTCTTCTTGTCAGCCTTTTCATATGCAAATCCACAGACTGGAGTCCAGAGACAACCACATCCTTAGTGAAGTATTGTAACAAACTTTCCTGAATAAGGCAAGATTTATAGACAAAAAAACCCCTCCTCTGCACATGTGTTAGAGGAAATGTTCTGTACATTTGTGCAGTATGAAGAAGATAGATAGTAGGCTATTGTGATGGGTTGAGGAGAGACCCCATGCACTGTTTCTCAGTATTAACAACTAGAATACAATTGTCTTGGAAATGCATGAGGCAGTTTATGCCAGGCGGCTGGGCTTGAATACCGAAGTCTTTTCACTTTCTTGGTCCAGCACCCACTTGTTAGTCACTCATACTTAATTTTAGTTATCAGTCACATTTCAGAACATTCTATACAGCTATGTTTGGGCTTAATTTACCCTTTCCCAACAGCGACACTGCCCTGTATCTACTCTAACAGTTCCTTGGAGAGGGCAATAATCAATGAATATGCAGGATTGCCAACACCAGCTGTTCAAAAATCATGAGCTTGGGTTTAAAAACTTGTCAGTTTATTCATGTTTTAGCACATGATCATGTTTTACCACTTATCTCTCACGCTTCAGGATATAAGGAACATGAATAGATGAAAGCCTCATTTCACATGATGAGTTTTTGTAATGACTATCATAGGTAATAAATTTCAAAAGTTGGCACCTTCTGTGTTGTAATTTCCTGAAGAAGATAGAAACTGTTCCTGAGACCTCCACCCTCATCATAGTGCGAACTGATGTATAGGTACATGCTGAGGCAATCCTGTTTGATAGAGTGCATTGAATCCATGCTGTTCAGGACAAAGAAACAAGAATAGCAGCAGTTCTTCCACCAGAGGATCACCAGATGTTTGCTAATAATTCTTACGGTGGTGCCATCAAGTAGCAGTACTTTAAGCAGTCTTGTGAGAACACTAGACATGCCTTGTAAAATCTTTTGGTTGTGTTTTAGCTAGGGATATGTCTAGGATGCAGAGCCAGAGTCATCTCCTAGTTTGCTCCTGGACACAGATTTCCATGGGAAGGAAACTACTGCAGCCTTTGGCTGAGTCTCTAGACTGAGTGAATAGGAAACCAGGACCATGCAGTGTGTCACAGCCACTCATCCAAGATGCAGTCTAAGAAAAACCTGGACCTGCAACTCCAGTGAAATGTCTGCAGTTTTGGGGATCCACAAAGGTTGAAAACAACAGATCTCCAGTGTGTTACAGAGGAGAAACTGAAATATAAGGAGCAAAAAGAGAACTTTCCTCCAGATATACTCAGATGGGAAGCTTTTAATCAGAAATATGCTTTTCCAAGTTATACCTGTGCTTTCATTTGTATCACTGAGCAGGCTTGGAGCTCACAGATGGGGTATCTTTTTGGATGAAGCTGGACTTCCTGGTCGACTGTAAGATGCACTTAAACACACCTAATGTGCTCCAGTTGCTAATGAGCGTTCAGACAATAGGACCAGACTAGAACTAGTCTGGAGTAATGTCCCCGAAACGTGTATGGTGTGGGTGTCAGGTCCTCAGCATCAGCTGTTTCATGCTGCGCATCGCTCCTCGTCTCCACTGCTTCCCACAGTAGACACAACCTGATAAATTGTGGAAGATGGGATGTGAGGATGGATTTTCTTGATACTAGTGCCTGTCTAGAATCCCATTCACAGCTACTGCCTCTAAGCCCTTCTTCCAAGTACTGCCATGGGACAAAGCCACTCAGAGCTGGCTGAGCTATCACCATACTCGGGCAGAAGGTCCAGCTTTGCCCAGATTATTTGTCAGCAGTCAGGCTGTACTCTAAGGGGTTTCTATTTGACTGATTAAAAAAAAAAAAGGCATACTTAAATTTAGTAGTACTAATGTCAGTTGTCTGGTTACTAGAGAAATCTTTCTCATAGAAAATATTCTTGTTTTATGAATCATTTAGCACATCAGAGGTAACATAATAAAAATAGATTGCTGCCGTGAGATCAGGGTCTCCTGCATTGAAAATAATGCATAGTTTTGACTACATTTATTTTTGAGGATTGTATTCTGCCAGCAGCAGGAACCATTACCCTGTGATACCTTTACAACTGACAGTCTCCTAATTACCTTTCCTGCAGCATCCTATAGTCTCACTGACATTCTTTAAGCATCTAACTATTATGGTTTAGTCTCTTCATATGGTAGTGTGACTCAGATCTGTTTCAGGAAGTCTTGCACAGGTTTTTTGATGCATTTCCCCTTTGTCTTGCCACATTATAAATGATGGATTTTTTTCCTTTTAAAATTTTCTGTCAGCTTTTGTATACCTGTCTTTGCTTTCTCACTCCCATCAGAATAGGGACACTGTAAAACTGGGAGTACAAGCAGATGAAAGAACTATCTACCTCCTTACCACAGCATTTGCCTGCATAGGAGAAAGAAGTTCAGAAGATTAGGTAACAGTGTGGGGGAACACTGATAAAGTCCGGAGTGAGGGGAAGAGGGAAGCTCGGTAGCAGCTCTGCAGAAAAGAGGACTGAAGTGTGCTGGAGTGAGCAGAGTAACAGCAGGGAAAGCTGAAAGGAAGTGTTCCTGAGCCAAGTCCTTGCACACATTAAAGGGCTGGATAGTTGCAGAAATAGGGAGCCCTCCAAGTAAATGCTGCCTGCAACATCTGCCTCTGCATTGTGCAGGAACTTTTCTTTGGCAGAGCATACACAGCCTTACAGAGCCTATATTTAGATTAGGGTTCTTCATACTGTGCCTTGCATCTTGATTTATAGTTTTCTTCCAAGCAAGAAATGACCTGTGTGAGTGTAGGTATGTGTACATGGATGGAAGCAGTGTGATTCAGTTGCTGACCACACTTAACATCTGAGTAAAAATTTTTATTGAAAACATGTCTTTTGACAACATCCTCCCTCCTAAAGATTTTTCACAGTAAATTTTGCTGAACCGTATCTGCCTCCCTTGTCTTGCATAGGTTCTCTGATGCCAATTGCTAATGGAGAGTTTCATTTGGCTCAATAGGAGCCTGGGGTTTTTTAATGGGAAAATCTGAGTTCGATTTTCTCAAGTAGTATCAGAGCTTGCAGTACCATTGGTGGTGCAGGCATGTTCATTTAAGAGTGCTGTATCCTACTCTGCAGCCTGAGGGAACTGAAAAGGGGTGGTGAGGAGGTGTGGAAACGGAGATTTGGCACCATGGTTTTACTTGCTTTTTACTTTGCGTGCTCTTGATTGTTTCCCCTCCCCAGTAGAGTTCTCTCTTTAGATTTTGCAGTGTGGAGCTGATGTGATTATGGTTTCCTGAAGGATTCCCCATCCCCTTTAGACTACAGTATTTGTTGCTCACTGTTCAAAGGCAGAATGGAAACTTGCTTCTATGCATCCTCAGAATTGCTGCAGGCACCGCTTTGACCCCATTAAATTGCTTGTCCCAGATCCAGTTGCCACCAAACAGACAGTATCAGATTAATATAATTTAAACCTACACACTCAAGCTTCTTAGCACTGGCTAAACACTTGCCTTATAGTGTAGAGATTACACTAAAATAGTGGGAACCAAATTACTCCAAGTTCTTTCTTTGCTTTCACTAGGTTATTGCATTATAGCATCATGTTTGTAGTGCTTCAGGGAGAAATGAATTAGGAGTGAGATCTACATGCTTGCCTTACAGGAAAGTTTTGTGGATAGAGACAAGGGAAGCATTCTCCAAATGCTATTAAAAATTTTACTTAAGGTCCCATATATTTTCAATGTAATCTAAGAGCTGACTTTGATTCACACATAAACCAATTTGAACTTTGGAACAATACCTGTGTGTGTTCCCTTTTGTTCCTTTTTGGGTGATTGCAGCCTTAAAGCTTAAAAAACTTTCTTAAAGCTGGTTACAAAAAAAAAGGAAATAATAAAATATGATTTGCACATTTGATAGATGAGGAGGAAATAAAAGACCTAGTAGAGAGTTTATGGATCATTTATGACTACTGGTAAATGACTGCAGGTTTCTACAATGGACTTACCCAATTTTCCCTCTGAACTGTGACAGTCAAGCTGAACATCTTTTGATTCAGGAGATCTGTATCTCCCCTTTGAGGAGTGAAAATGCCTAATCAAGTACTGTAGTGCTTAGCTTGCTCTAGTGTCCAAGACAATTTATGGTGCTGTAGCTAAGCTTTTGTTTTATACTCTCTTTAAAAGCAAAGTAGTAAGTATTGTTTGCAGTATACCCCGCTTTAAAGAGTAGGAGAAAATGGGTAAAGATGTCGCTTGGGAGCCCAAGTTATAGAGCTGAACACAGCAGCATTTGCTGTATATGTTATCGTTGGCTTTAGAGGGCGAGGAGTTGGCTGACATGGTGCTGACCACAACTTTAGCCTGTGTAAGCAGCAAAAGGTTGTGTTTAGTGTACCAGCTATCATGATTAAAGGCTAGGGTAGGGACCCTCTGTGCCGAGATGGCACACTTTCATGGAAGTTTCCAGTGGTCATCTCTGAAAGGAAAGGCTGTGACTTTTGGGGAGGTTTTAAGTCAAAGCCCCCTGTTTGCTTTTGTGTGTATTTTGAGTTGTAGCCTGGAGAATCCAGTCCCTGGATCCCCTTTGTGTGGATGCCTTATGCTTTTTGGTAGTAATTAGCGCTCAACAGAAAGGGAAGTGACGGCTGACTGGCATGAGACGGTGCCAGATTCTCTTTTATTCTCCTGATCTGAGAGACTGCATCTGCAAGCAGACACATTCAGAAAACATTTAGAGGGAAGTAGTAAATCACAAATGTTGGCAATACAAGTTGTTGTCACAGTGTGTAACCCCAAGAAAAGGGTGAAAACTTTTCTTTTTGGCAAAGGAGGCAGGTTATCAGTTGAGTTACACTTACCAGGGATGAGTGGACTGGGGAACTGCTTTTTAGTACAGTTCCTTGAGGGGCAGGACACTCAATTTATATAAGCATATACCTATAGAAATGACAGTAGGACAGAAAAGAATGGGCAGGATGGGATGGCAGACAGTGGGCTGGCACTGAGATTTCAGAAATATTTGGTGCCAGTGCAGAAGCCTGTTGGTGTGGCTAGTGGCAGAAAGAAAATGGGGGCAGCTAGTAAAAGGATAAAAACCAAAGAGGAAAGGAGTTGGATGGAAAAACTCTGGCAAAGGAAGAAAGCAGAGATGTATTTTCAGGGAGGGTATGGTAGGACAGCAGCAGTGATGGGGAAGAGGGCTGAAAAACACAGCGAAGTCCTATTGTGTTTAGTGTCCCAGAGTTATCTGCATTGCATGTTCTTAGTTTTTGGCGAGTCACTTAGAAAGGACTTCATTACTGACTTAGAGCCTTTTGCATTGTTGGATTTAGTATTTTTAACCTCACCCTATCCCTCTACCCCATTTCCTTTTTTCATTAATTAGTCTTCCACCTGCTCTCTGCAATGTTCTTTCAGTGCACATGACAATCCTGGACGCTAAGTAGGGATAAATCCCCAAAGCAGGGAACATAAAAGTAGTAATTCTTCTTATGGATCTTAAACTGGGATCTTTAATACTAGAGTGAAAGCCTACCAGTTTCCAAGGCTGTTACTTGCTTCTAGCATGACTCTATTATATGCTGGAGGAAGTGGACCAGCCAGTGGAAATGTACTGTCCAAGCTTGGCCAGTTTGCTTTACAGTTTCTTGGTAGAAACAGCAATTTAGTGTAATCAACCAAAAAGTAAAGTACAAATCTGTAACTCTGACATCCCATTGGCAATTCACTTGTCAGGTCCACTCGTGTTGGCAGGAGTAGGTGGCCAAAGGCAGATAGGTCATCTTTACTGCAGAGTTTTGAGTGGATTTGAATGGGCTGCAGGATGTGAGGTGCCAGGAAAAGACTGTAGATGAAGGGTGGGATGTGGATGATTTATGCTATTTTGTATTGCTTTGTAAAAGCTTTGCTTTGCATGACTGTTTCTTCCCATTACATATGACATTTATTGAGGGGGAGGAGAGAGCTTCTTGTCCTACACTGAGACAGAGAAATGTATGGATATTTATTCTCAGCTATCTAATCTGGAGTTTGAACTGCATTTCAAATGTGAATGGGACAGTCTGTATGAAGAGAAGGCAAAGGTAACAGCAGCCTCAGTCCCTGGATGTTAATGTTTAACCTTAATGCTCCTTGAGTGAGGATCAGGTGAAAGGCGAAAGGTCTAAGAAAACAAGATGGAGATGCTGAAGATGGAGTCTGCTATAAAGAGGGAAGCAGATGAGGTTCATGGTCCCTGGTCTTGTGTTCAGGGTAACCTGGCAGTTACATCCAAGACTTTTGTCTTCCATAATCCAGATGACAAATAGATTTTCTAAAACAAAGCAAAATTCATCTTAGCTAGCTTTTATTCACTGCTGGTTGCCTGACTCCCTTGAAGATGTTTCTCTTCAGACATATCTGGTTTTTAAGCCTCTTGAGTCAACAGAGCCCAAAAGGCTGCTGTGACTTATTGGCTTAGTTTGTATCAAAGGACCCAACAGGTACAGCCTAAAGACACTGCACTCAAAGACAGGGATACTCAAGGAATCCGTACAAATTTGAGGGCTATAAGCAGGACTCTCTGGCAGGAATCCACACTTTAGATTTGTATTTATTTATTTTTTATTGAAGTAATTTTGTTATTGATGCTTTTCTTTCCAGTGGGCCTCTGCATGACTATACTTAGTGAATACACTGTTGGGATTATTTTTCTCTTTTACTCTTACATGCCATCTATATATTAGCATCCTTATACAGCATCAAGGACTCAAGATGCTATTCTAATAAATGGCCCCAATTTTAGTCATTCATGGCATCCCATCAAATGACATCAAGTTCAAATATTAAACCCTAACAACAAAAGTAATGGCTAGAGGCTGTGCTGTCTTGGCACAGCCAGTACAGCTGACAAGGCCTTTAGTAATGTAGAAAAGACTGTCTTCTAAGTAAGTACTGCTTTCTCTGGGCGCCTCTCTAAATTGAAGGGAAGAAAAATTGTATTTGAACACTTAGTACTTAAAAGTATATCAGATTCCATAGATAAGCTGCACTCATGCTACAGAGAAATGCCATGTTGTTTGCTTGCACTGTTGTCTGCATACAGCTTTTGATTTGTGTTTCAGTCTTGGATTATATGGTTTTTGGGAGCAGCTTTGAATTTTGATCTGTGGCTGTAGAGCACTTAGTACAACAGAAGCCTGGTCCACACTGTAGTTCCTAGTTGCTACTACAATATTGGTAAAAGAGCAGTGAAAAGAAATATAAAAACTGAAGTGGAGTATTTCTGGGGCACAAGGGAAATAATTCAATTTTGAACTTCTAGACTTCCTAGATTTCCATGAACCTCTTTTCTGTTTTCTTTTTAAAATTCTTACGGCAAACAAATGCATAAAGCGTTCCCCAAGACAGCAAGAATTGATCTTAGTTTGGGGGGTTCTATGTATTTACAGTTGCATCTCAGATTGCTAGGAGGTGCAAGTGCTGAGCATATCTGTAAAATAACAACAGCGTTAAAACATTAAAAAACCCTTCTGCTTCCAAAATATTTTAGAAGTTCTTTTAGAACTTCTATTTCTAACATATACTTATATTACTATGTGGACACTTGCTTCATTTCTTCACAGATTGATTTTATGTAAAACTTTTAAAACTAATAAATAAAATATGAGAAGTAAAAATGCTCGTGATTTCTAAACGAAAAGTCTGTTCATTTTCATAATAATGCAGTGGGCTGGTGCCAGAATAGTTCATAATTCAGTGATCTCTTAAAATATTCAAACTTTTTTTTAAAAAGAACATTAGTTGTGATTATTTTTGGAAGTACTTTTGAAATGGCTGCATTTAAAGAATCACCAGAGTGTCTCAGATCCATACACAATAATGGAAGCATTGCACTGGTGAAACTTCTGGTTGTTTTGAAATTCCAGAATGAACACCATGTTGATGGTTTGTTTGGTTTTTTTAATATAAATACATTTCAATGAACTTGAAGCCAAATTCAATACATTTTTCCAGATTTGTTCTCATAAATAATCCGTGAGGAATAATGTATGTGTTACATGGCTGCTTTTTCATTTTGTTTTGACAGTTCATAGAATCATAGAATGGTTTGGGTTGGAAGGGACCTTAAAGATCATCTAGTTCCAACCCCCCTGCCATGCGCAGGGACACCTTCCACTAGACCAGGTTGCTCAAAGGCCCATCCAGCCTGGCCTTGAACACTTCCAGGGATGGGGCATCCACAGCTTCTCTGGGCAACCTGTTCCAGTGCCCCACCACCCTCAGAGTGAAGAATGTCTTCCTTCTGTCTCATCTAAATCTACCCTCTTTCAGTTTAAAGCCATTACCCCTTGTCCTGTCACTACATGCCCTTGTACAAAGTCCCTCTCCAGCTTTCTTGTATGTGCCCTTCAGGTATGGAAAGGCTGCTAGAAGGTCTCCCTGGAGCCTTCTCTTCTCCGGGCTGAACAACCCCAACTCTCTCAGCCTGTCTTCATAGGAGAGGTGCTCCAGCCCTCGGATCATCTTCGTGGCCCTTCTCTGGACTTGCTCCAACAGGTCCATGTCCTTCATATGTTGGGGCCCCCACAGCTGAATGCAGTACTGCAGGTGGGGTTTTACGAGAGCGGAGTAGAGGGGGAGAATCACCTCCCTCGACCTCCTGGTCACACTCCTTTTGATGCAGCCCAGGATACAGTTGGCTTTCTGGGCTGCAAGTGGACATTGCCGGGTCATGTTGAGCTGCTCATCAACCAACACTTCCAAGTCCTTCTGCTCAGGGCTGCTCTCAATCCATTCTCCGCCCAGCCTGTATTTGTGCTTGGGATTGCCCTGACCCACGTGCAGGACCTTGCACTTGGCCTTGTTGAACTTAACGAGGTTTGCACAGGCCCACCACTCAAGTCTGTCAATGTCCCTCTGGATGGCATCCCTTCCCTCCAGCATGTTGCCCGCACCACACAGCTTAGTGTTGTCGGCAAACCTGCTGAGGGTGCACTCAATCCCACTGTCCATGTTGCTGACAAAGATGTTAAACAGCGCTGGTCCCAATACCGACCCCTGAGAAATGCCGCTTGTCAATGGACTCCACTTGGACATTGAGCCATTGACTGAAACTCTTTGAGTGCAACAGCTCTGTTGTCCATAATCATAATAGATATTCAGATGCTGAAGAATAACCCTGTGTAGGTTTAAATTTATTTTTTGGCTCAGACTAACTTCTGGATCAAATATTCCAATTTTCTACTCAGTAAAAGTCCTAGGTTCTACATGGCAGACTTCTCAGTAGCCAAAAATTGTTAAAGGAAAAAAGTTTTTGCCAAGGAACAATACCAACATGAATAGCCACAGAATTAATTTGTGAAAAAGAGCACATTTTATAAACATTTGTGTTTTGACCACTAGTCCATGAAATATAGCAACAAGACCAGCAAATTTTATTATGTGATTTTATGCATCTAATTCTATATTCACATCAAAAAACAACATTTATTACCTTTTCAAATTATCATATACCTTTTTCTTTACAGATAAGCAAACAGTATATAAATGAATGTTCTATAAAATTACAAACCTTTGCGTTTGTAAAGAATAAAAGAGTCTAAAATGTGTAGTTGCAAACATTCACATTTTATTAATTTGATTAAAGATTTATATTCTTCTTCTGTGGCTCTTAAAATTTCTTGTCAAGCAGATTGTCAGTCTTGGTTGCTCACTGCGCAGCCTTCTTGATGCTTAACCTATCCTGTAATCTGCAAAAGATACTCCCTACTTTGTGTTGCACTTCACAGGCCATACATCATATTAGTTTTTCACTATGAATCCAGCATTTTATTGTTTCTTCCATATGGGCTGGGGCAGCTCTTCAGCTCGTGTAAACTGTTAACAGTTTTAGCAAAGCTGGAAGACCTTTCTGACAAAGTCTACTTATTTTAAATGGGGATCTGTTTTATGTAGCAAGTTTAACTAGCATCATGTATACTGACCTGCATGTTTGCTTTTACAAACAAATAACAGAAAATGAGAGTCAATTTCCTTTTTTAAAATCATAGTGAAAAGTTTTTTATAAAGCATATAATCTTTTTTGCTATGCACAGCTTATTTAATTTTCCAGCAAATGTCTCCTTAGAAGCTCATTTGACAGGATAATTCTAAAATTTTCAAGGTACTTCAGATGATCAAACTTTAATCAGTAGCTTTATCCTGAACCTCTTAGGTGGGAGAAAATTCAGAGCACAGCAGACCTTGTTCGTTGTGCTGGTTCCCAGGAAACTGGCTGGTTTGGCTGCTGAATTTAGCTGGCTGGTGTGTGCATATGACCACCTCCTGGCAGACATTCAGATCTGGTAAGGTTTTTGTAGTTGCTACCCAGAGGGGAAAAGACAAGTGTTTTGAACCCATAAAGACTTCAGTTTTGAACGCTACAAAAGCTGAAGACTGATTCCTTTACAGGCACAAATTGCATACACAATATGAAAACCCAGTACCTTTTCCTTTAAATACCTGGGTATCAAAATATGAATCTTACATTAACAGGATTTTTATGTTTCTCAACCTTGCTGCTATGTACACCAGGATAAGCCACTGTACAGTAAGAATGAATATAACATATTTAAATGGCTGATCCCTATGCTGATAAAACTGTTTAAAATCATCAGTCAATCAAATTAATCTTTTTTTTTTTTTTGTGGGTATTCATCAAGGCAATATCGTTTCCAAGTCTTACATCAAGAGAAATTATAATCCTCCATTCTTTGTGATTTTTGTGATGGTGCTTCATGTAGAACTGTGGAAGGAAAATGTACCCTAGACAGCTTTCCATTCCAATGATTTAGTTAATGATCAAATGCTTTTAAGTGGCACACAGTACCTTGAAGGATTGCAGCCAATATATAGTTCCCAATAGCTCAGTCCTAAGGATTGAACCTAGTATATAATGTATGATTAACCTTTATTGTCATCAAAACATACAATGGCAGTTCAAAACTCATTGGCATTGGTTTTAGTTTTAGATGAACAGAAAGGCTGGATCACAATTATATAAGCTGTCTTCATTTATCCCCAGTTTTATTATATTTGTATTTCATCTAATTTGTTCCAACTGTGAATGTTTCAGGTATTGAAAGAGGTACTACCCATGAAGTATTTTATTGTATAGCGTTCAAACTGGCAATGATTAGAAATGAGCTTGTCTTCACTTGGCTTTGAAATGCTTCATTTCAAAATAGAGCACTGCACCCCATGTCTGCATAACACATGGTCTCAAGCAAACTTCTGGTAGAACAATTTAATCTGTTTAAAAGTATGCTCATTTTTGACTACACATGTAATTCAGGTTTTTTAAAGTTTCACTACAAAAACACTGGTCCATTGAAAAGAAGATGACATATATTACTAGAAGTCAGGAACCCTATTTACTTACTATAAAATTCTGTTTTAAGGCTACTGTTGAGATCACATTACTTCAACTTGGTTTCTAAGGAAACTAGTCTACACACTGATAACCATATAACAATAAAAAGGAAAAAAAAAAACCAACCCACCCCAGTATCTCTCCTTAGTGGGCTTATGTAGAGAGCCATTTCAAAATAATATTTTATTGTAACTCAAATTAAAAAATACATTAGGTCATTTTGTTCACATTTTGCCATATAAAAAGTGAACATAAGCTGTTAAAAAAAAAAGTACGACTTAAGATAATCTCCATAGACTTATTCCTTTACACGATTATTTTCATTAGAGAATCTTTTTACACTGGGAAAGGATTCTTTAGCTGTAAAACACTTTATAAAGGATCAAACATTTTGTTTGTATACCACATATAGCCTGGATCTTTGAAAACTTCCTGTTCTTAATTGCTTATACAAAATGAGTCACGGTGCAAATTGGTATTCACTAGTTATTATGTGCATTAATTTATATTTTTTCCTTTGTATGGACATGTAAAGATTAGATTTATAGGTAGTGCTGAAATGCATTTTACTTTGTCTTGAAATCAAGATTGCAACATACTTTAAAGTATATTCACATTCTGTATGGATTTCTAACTATTGTCATTGTGATGATGGTTTGGGCGTTTTGTGGGAGGAGGGTTGTATCTCAGAGTATTGGTTTGGTTAAATACAATACACGGACAAAAGACAAAGTGAGTTTTATGAAAAACACTATTTTTCCCAAGCATTAAAAACAGCATATAAAAATCTATAGGGCTAAGTTCTTATGTGGGGATTTTTAACTATTTTAAATGGAAAAAAAAATTGGAGCAGAATCAAAAAAAAAAAGCTATTTTTCTCCTTGAAAATGGTTTTGATACTGTCAAAATAAACTTTTCATTAGAAGATGAAAATGTCATTTTCTTCAACAGCTGTGTTTGGATTAAAGTCTGAAATTTCAATTTTGTCAAGGAGGAATTTTTTTGTGAGGAGAAAAAAATTTCGACTGACTATAATATATAATATATGCAGGATATATATAGGTACACATGCAGGAATACAGAGCCAGCATCTCCACTGGTGTAAAACATCTAAGTGTCTCTGAAGTCACAACTTGCCTAACTAACGTCAGCTGTGAATCTCACCTAAGAAAGAAATTTTTGCTTATCTCATATTCACCTCTCTGTGGAATGCTGGAGCCGGTTTCTGAATGACATGATTCTGATATAAAAGGCATAAATATAGTAGTACAGGGAACTACAGAGCTAACCTTCTGAACACCAAAAAGCATCAGTGGGAAGGAACAGAGGTATGGCTGTAACGTTACTTAATAATGTTGTCTTGAAAAACTATTGAAGGAAAAGTCAAGCTTGTCAGTAAGAAGGCTGCTAAAATTCTTTTCAGGTCTTAAGAAAAATTGTATTTGCAATGTAATTCTTTAAGACTACTTGAGACTAAGACCACTTAAAATGATAATGAATTTTTCCGGTCTCAGGGTAAAGCCTTCAATGTACTGGTTACTGATCCATGTGGTACTTTCATTTGAGTGAGCAATTCCAGAGATGGGTTTTCTAGGTGGTACTCATTTTACTTCTAAAGCTTTTAACAAATATGTATATAAAAGATGCTTCTACAGCACAGTAATAGTAAATGCGGTATTTTCAGGCAAGCACACCAAATTCAACTATGCTGATGACTCTGAACTTCCATGTTAATAAGAAAGCTTCCTGTTGATGTTTATTGGTACCCAAATTTGTAAAGCTGTACCTTAATGTGTTTTAGTATCTAACTGCACATTTCTACGTAGCAGCCTTTCAGAATTATACTGAACGATGCTATTAAGCAGTACTACACAAGAAATGTAGTGAACAATATTTCAGAACCTAACTTGATTCATTTTAATTTTCTAGTTACATTGGAGAATATACCGTTTTGCCAAGTGCAACTCACACTTCTGTATTTTACTTTCTTTGATATGCTCTGGGCTTTTTACAGTTGTCTTTAAAACTTCTATTAAAGTAAACTGTATCCTTTAGTAACGATTGCAGAATTTAAAGATGATGAAGAGTCTCATCTGACAGGGAGCAGCTACTGTTGTTTTCCAGTGCTTTCTCCAGACTGTTTCAAGTGATGGAATCTCGTAATTTGTCTTAGAGAACATATGTTTAATTAAATGGGGGGTGGGGGGAATCTATGCTTACGAGTATGTAACTTCAGGTGGATGGGGTTGAACTGAATGTACATAAAATCTGGATAGCTCCCCCACTAAGCTACCAGAAAATATATTTTTCAATGCCTGACTTTTTATGCTGATCTTTATAAAGTACAACACTTGCTTCTACTAACGATTTGGTTCCGAAGAAATTAATTGTGGCTAAGGAAGTCCTTGCTACAACATTCAGAGGTGCATTTGAATTATCAAATTCAGAGCAATGTCACTGACTTCTCTGGTTTTACAGAAGATTTGTGTCCTTTATCAAAGATCAGAATCAGGCCTCAAGATTTTTTGCCCTACAGACCTATATTCTTCATCTTTCCTGACTTACAGAACCAGCTCTACTCTGTTGTGAAGCTCAAAAGTAGCAGTGATTCTCCTTCAGGATCTAATTTGGTTATCTGAATTAAAAGTGGAGATAGTTCAGGCAAGAAATTATCAATGCCTCTATGGAGCATTTAGATATTGAAATATTTGAAAAACTTCTGCTACACGTTGCTTAGAATGGTATAGGATGTAATTATGGGAATGATAGATCTCAGTGTTAAGCCCATTTTTTGTTCTGCTTTTGTGTGGAAAGGCAAACTGAAGACCAAACTGGTCTTGTTAAGGACTTCTGAATCCTCTTTTGTTATTTTGTTCTCTCAAATTTGAAACATCACTCCCTCTCCCTGCAAGGTGCCCAAGGCAGATGGCTATCCTTCCTGTCTGAATGGTGACGGGCTTTCTCCAGGCTGGCGAGAATGTTGTTCCATAGGACCATCCAGTCAAGGAGGACACGTGAAGGGACCTTCCACCATTCTCTTCTAAGACAAAGCTTAGCAAGGAACTACAACAGAATGCAAATTGGTCAATTTAAGAATTCAGCAGAGAGGCTTCTACTGTACCTAGCGGATCGGAACTTGAGCTCATGGTAACATTGCACAAAGCTGTGATAAATGAAAGTGATCGGCAAGGCTAATAAGACAATGCCACTAACCACACAAATTCCTCCAAGAATCCTTCCTGGTACAGTGATGGGACACATGTCACCATAACCAACCGTGGTCATCGAGATGATCACCCACCAACAAGCAGCAGGAATGCTGGCATAATCCTTATTCTTTGTTCCCAAGTCCAGCCCATTTTCAAGAAGCTGGGAAAGTGCACTGAAAATTGCCATAGCAACACAGATAAAGACAAGTAGCATCACCATCTCTCTGTAACAACGCTTCAGAGTCAGACCAAGTGTTTGAAGGCCTATGAAATGACGAGCCAGTTTAATCACCCAAAAAATCCTCATCATTCTTAAGACCCTCAAGGTGACTCCAGCCCTCTGAAGCTGCGAATTTTCCCCTGTGAAAACTGTCATTAGAACAGAGATGTAGTAAGGAGTAATTGCCAGTAAATCAATGATGTTGAGAGGTCTTCTGACAAACTCACACTTGTTTTTGGAGACGATGAACCTCACAATGCACTCTGCAGTGAACCAGCCTATGCAGATGGCTTCAATTATCCTGTCAAAAGAAACAAAGTACAGTATTTATGTTATGTGCAAAAGCTTTAGTGGATGTTTGGTTTGTTCACAGATATTACCAAACTGACACTCAGACCTTCACAAACGACAAACAGAAAGCCACGCTATTCTTATCCTATGCATGTAGCACCAGATTTCAGCAATTAACCTGAGGATCTAGTGAGGACTTTAAAGTGATCATTGCCAAGAACTCACTCACTGATCATTTTTCTTTGAATTATAGATTGCTACTGGTCCTAATACTGGGCAAATATGCCTACAAAAACTGGAGCCCTACAGGAAATGGTATGCCACCGATGCCGATGTGTAACATTCTCTAGAACACCTTTTTTTTTTTTTTTTGGTTGGGTTTTGGGGGATTTTGTTCATTTTTTGTTTGTTTTAACTCTGTGAGGCCTGATCCACTTGGGAATGCCAGGGACTGTGGATCAGTGAACTGGCTGGTTATGAACAGCAACGTATAGAACCAGACTGCTAAACTAAAATGGAAGTGAAGATGGAGTTGGCAGAAATTAGCTTTTGCATTGGATAATTCATGCAAATTGGCTCTTCAGGAACCAACCTAAACCAGTCTGTCTGATTTGCCTCCCAAACAGGGGCTTACCTAGAACTATATTCAGAACTTTATAGGCATTGCC
Organism: Ciconia boyciana; assembly: GCF_034638445.1. Lineage (NCBI taxonomy): Eukaryota > Metazoa > Chordata > Aves > Ciconiiformes > Ciconiidae > Ciconia > Ciconia boyciana. The sequence goes on along the minus strand of NC_132936.1, from coordinate 101,239,339 downwards.
ACTAAATACAGATGATATTTTCTTTTTCATCATTGGGTACACGAAGTAATAAGCTTGTGTCCTCCCATTTACCACTATGCTCTGCATTACTGAATTTTTTCTTTTGTTTTAAATGTAACTCCGCCTAAACTGTGTTGCAGCAAAAATGTCAAGGTAACCAAAGCAATAGCCAAGATCATCTTCTTGCCAAATACAAATAATGGCCTTAAGAAAAGAAATCCTGGAAGGTGATTTCAGTATGTTCTTAAATTTTCAAGTCCCAGTGCAGTGAATGAGACTTGAGAATATCTCAGCTTGAAACCAGTAGAAGGTTGAAACAGAAGATGAAAATGTTGCTCTAAGATTATTAAATAACTGTTGTGCATGTAGTCTCAAATCTCCCATCTGAAAATAACCCTTTTCTTAAGAATTCAGACTGTGCTCACTCGTTTAATACAGGAAGGAATGGGAGCTAATCTTTCCCTCTTTCCTTTGTGTATCTTTTTTCACCAACAGTTTGAGCAAAGAAAAAGCCAATGACCAATGCCTTCTCATGCCAACAGGTCTGAAACCAAACTGACGTGAGATTGGGGATTTGAGAATACTACATACAACCAGAGCTTTTTTGCTACTGCAGGGATCTTAACAAGGTAGTGTCTATAGAAACGTAATGATTTGCAAGTAATAATCTGACTGTCATTTCGAACCTAAAATTTTGCTTCCCTAACATACCTGTATAATTTTTTACCAGTTCTGAAATCTATTGTTATTATTAAGACAATGGCCTGTTAGAAAGACAATATTCTTCTGTAACTGCTGTAATTATACTAATAGACTCTATAAACTAACCTTCATAAAAGTTTCATACACTAAAGTTTTATTTATTTTGTATTAATTTCATTTTATTCATTCATTCACTTTACGCTAAAAAATGCAGGAAACAGCAATGGTCAGTTGATGCAAAGTCATAAGGTACACTGTAATTCCAGCCACAGCAAATTTAAATAAACATAAATTAATTACTTAAAGAAACAGTTATTCATATAAACTCAGACCTTGTTTTTCTTGTGTCATGAATAACAATGAGAGTTCTGTAAGCAAGTGGCCTTTCTTCATAAAGGGCTTATGAAACACTTGTTCATGTTAGCACCTTTTGATGGAAAGACCTGTGAATTTCAAAAATAGCTTGCTTTTAAGAATAATGTGTTCTCTTAAAAAATTAAGCTTTTGAAAATACTAGTGCTTCTTTTAATAATGACGGTGAGTGATAACTACCTCAGATGCAGATTTAATTTCTTTTTAAAAATGGTCAGATTATAATGTCTTCTAAACAAAAGTAATGTACAGAATATATGAAAGTTATCATATGAATGTGGATTATCATTCCTTTATGTTGAAAAAAAACAAGAAAAAAATGTTAATGGGTAAGTTCTCTTAAATCCTTTTTACACATGATGAGGAAATACCTAAGACTTTCCCTAGTAAAATCAGTCAAACAGCAAGATCATGGTAATGGACACACTGATAAAGTCTGAATGTACTTATACATTGGCTAATTGAGATCTCATGTAATGATTAAAAGAAAAATTGTATCTGGATAGAAAGTTGCAGCCAGGAATATTCAGCAATTCCAACAGACTCTATTTCATTATATTTTATGAGATTTCTCTGGTAGTGCTGCCTGTATTCTATGGCATGGAGCATTTAAATGAAAAAGCAATTAGTAATTCTACAATGTAAAGCTTTTTCACTCAGTATTTCCTCCTGATGCCCTGATAATGTTGGAAATGTGATTCCTCCATTTTGTCACAAATTAGGCAGGTTACCTGTCAGTTGAGCTTTAAGGAAGTTAGGTCCTGATCGTTGTGATTCAGTAGAAGTCTTATTTATGAATCAACATTGATTCAGTAGTCTGGTATAACTTCGGGGAATAGTTGTGCAAGTGAAAATTCATGAAATGTGATCAACCCATTGTTTTACTCTGGCAGTTCCTAGCGCGAGAGATACTGCAAATCAGTTGTACTTCAGTAGGAAGGGCTAAAGAAGCCTTTGATTGTAGAACGGACTTGAAGAGAACTAAGGAACATCACTGATGCAAAAATGACAAAGCAAGAGCAAGACAGTGGGAGATTCATTACTGCCACCCCGCTATATATCGCACTTCCATTTCTCCATTCTACATCTATCCTTCTTTCTCATCAATTATACGCATCCTGGCTAGGGAGAAGATAATGAAGAAGGGTGTCCCTTATTTTTTTCTTTCCTCTCCTTCTTAGCCACCAGTGAAACATTTTTCATTTTTCCTCTCTTGTCACTCCTTTTTGCCTGTTTAGATGGATTTCGGCACTCCTGGTGAATCACGTAGAAGTGCTTTGGTGAGAAGAACTAGAAGCCTCTGGCCTGTTGGGAAATCTGGAGTGCTACATACTATGTTTCCACTTTCAGATCAAGTCTCCCTCTCCCTCTCCTTGCAGTGACTTATCTTTATAGCTAACCTTGTTAATGGATAAATAACATCTAATAAGGAAAGCAAATTTAACAGTTAGTCCTCAAGAGAACTTAACTGAGTATGAAGTTAAAGCCAAATAAAATGCATGCACTTGGAAGACTAAAGTTACTGTACCTTCTGTAATCATTTCTTAAAATATTTGCTGCATATTCACAGGACAGACTGCCTTTCATTGCCTATTCCTGGAATAATGCTGTATTAAAATTTATTACTATATAATTAAATGATGAGCTTTATTTGGTAAAATGTAGTACCTATTTTATAAACTTCCATCACAGTTTTTGGTTGGTTTTTTTCCCCCCATCAGTTCAGTTTCAAAAATAGCTGGTATTCAAAAAGGAGAGGGGAAATTAAAAACAAACTCATGAAGTGTTTCCTTGAAGACTTCCCACAAAATTTATAAACAATCAGAGAAAGTACTAAGTCCTAATTTTTATTCAGTTACAGGTTATTTCTGCTCAAACTCACTGTTCATTGTCCCAGACCTAAGCACATATGAAAGAGGGTTTTTCTCCTAAAATTTTAAGCCTCTTGGTACTTAACAGTCTTTCAAGATTGCTCTAATGAGTCTTTTGTCCATAAACGGAAAATCAAGCCTTTGTGAGCCTTGTTTCTACTGTAATCCCATCACTGTTCAATTTTCTGTTCCATCTGATAACTTCCTTTCAGAATAAGCTATTTTAGGTACAATGAGTTAAACCACTCCAGAAATTATTTTTCCAATCACTAACAAGACTAGTTTGTTACTACTGAAAAAATCATACTGTGAATGTCTTAGAATATTTCAATTTAGCATTATTCTTTGTCCCAGTGTGCCAGTTTGTATACTTTCAATATCCCTTGGTGTGTTGGTTGAAATCTAGTCAAAATATTCGTCAGTGGCACTATTATCTATTAATAAAAATACAAATAAAAATAAAACATACACATCAACAGGACACATGAGGAAAACAGATGATATGATTAAAGACAGTATATGACAGGATTAAAGATTAAAGTCCGTCAGCACTGATTTGTTAAACTGTTGCTAAAGCCTGTTTCCACGTAAAGCACATTAAACTTGAAAAACGTCCAAGCAGTAGCCAGAATGATCAAATTCCTGCTCAGGAAGACTCCTAGTCATTTCGGCAAATGTCTTTTTTTGAATCCTTTTGAAATCAACAGGGTTTCTGTCTCACTACAAACTGTAGAGTAAGGGCCACAGAACAGCTAGTTTCCCTGCATTAAAAACCTTGCTGGCTTTTTTCCATTCTGTCCCTGCTTAGGTAGCAATCATATGTCTTGATGCATTAGACTCCGGTGCCTTATGCAGGAGGCTGTAATGACCCAGCACTCCCCAGGGAAGGGGCAAATGCCTTTCACAGCTCTCAGGGGATACCTGGACATGAACATCTCGAGTCCTGGGGTCCTCAGCATCTTCTCCATATACTTGGAACATGAGTGGCACCTAGCCCTGGTGAGTTCATTAAGATTCTCCTGTGGCCAGGCAGTGATACACGTCTGTTCTTTCTGTTACCTCTATTTTTCAAAAAGCTCATAAATTCATTAGAAGAATCCACGTCCGTGTTTTTAACTTAGGTCTGTAGTTCCATTCTTTACCTTCAGCCTACTGTTTTAACTTAGCAAAAATGTGGTGTTCAGGTCAGATCTTACCCAGGAAATAAGTTCTTTTTTTTTTTTTTTTTGAACAGATGTTGGACGTGAGCATTCGGGTGTTCTGAAATTCCAGCACCATAAAGGAATAATGATTTTTGTGTGTCTAAAATTCAAATGCAACTTTTTAAGCTGATGTTTTTCAGAGATGAAAAAAAGCCCACTGGCATCTGTTGAGAGATGCTGTTTGGAGAAGTTACTGTGTTTATTTGCTTTTGCTTAAGAATACAGCAATCATATAGGCTTGATAACCGAGTGATTCTTTCCATACAAATTTAATCATGATTAGTAAGTGGGAAAGGGGCAAGAGTCTCTCCCTTGTGCTAACAAGCTACTTGTATTTAGCATTAGAAAAATAGTTTAAAGGCAGGTTGATAGAACCGGGCTGGCAGTAAGTCAAGCAGCTTCAAATGACTTCCTATTACAAGCTTGAGAAGCTCTCCCCAAAAGATTATGCTTACGATCAGTTTATGGACGAGTCCCTAATCAGAGACTCGCAGTATGCATCTGTTGGCACAGTTCAGAGGAGAGCAAAGATGACTTGAAATTGCCAGAAGCAACAGAAGGGGAGACAGGTGTCCCTGCTGTCTGCTCCTAAACTGTGCAAATCTGATGCAAATCTTTAGCTCTAAGTGAAGCCTGCCAAGGCAGGGAAGAGAGCAAAAACCTTAAAATGCAAGAAATTTAATAACTCATCCCTCACCCTGAGAACGGACCTGGGGAAGGCAATCCCTCTGCAAATCAGGGAATTATCGTGTCAGCGTCTGTAAGATCTGTGAAATTCAGAGGTCAGGTTCCCCATCCCTCTTTCCTTAAAAAGGCTTACTTGTGGAGTTCTCTGTTGCCCTCTAAAGGGTGTTACTCCAAAGGATCAGAAATAGGCGTAGGCTGTTCACGCTTTGAGAGTGTGGTCACCATGAAAAGTCATAACAACGTAATGGTTTCTGAGAAAAGTTTGGTGGACTCAATTCCTCTTCTGGTGAAAAGGGGTTCATACAAGAAAAATAAACACAGCTGGTGTTAGCTGGCAGCTGCAGTAATCCTCACTGCAAACCTCATTGAAGAGGCTGATTTTGTAAATTACAGAGTTAGTGACCCCCTCACTTCTAGACATGATGTCCAGGTAAGCTGGAGACACGCTGCTAGAGCTGTTCTCACTACAACTGCCCAAAGCGGTTCTGGGGACGGTTACCACAGTTCAGTCACAGAAATGATCCATGTGGCACCTTTCTGAACTGTAACATAACATCGAGGGAAGGACTATAATGTAACATCGAGGGAGGGTTTTATTAGTAAGCATGTGAGAGAATAAAAATATCCAAGTTGCTGAATTTCATGAGGTGGTTCTCACCTCTTCTAAGCAGTGGCTTATGCTGATCTGAATAGTCGGTTACATCCAAAAGCTACAGCCTAAGGACTTCTAGAGAAGCCCATTCAATTTTCATTTCTAAAACTTTTCAAAATCTGTTTTTAGGATAATGTAAAGCCTTCATGCTAGTAATTACAGTGCCATGTGAGTCAAAACTCACTTGCATACAGCATTGATGTCACAATTTCTCTTGAGAAAAAAAATACATTATTGTATCCTCATGTTAGAATTTCTTTATTTCGATGAGGAACTTTGGTTAATAAACAAAAGACAGAATTTGGCTTCAAACTTTTAAATGTATCAGAAACTAGTGGGCAGATTTTTAAAAGCCTTCTCACCTAAAATGGACAGTATTGCCAGAGTACACAATCCCAGACACTCCTGTGTGATTTCTGTGGTCAGACTTTCAAGTAAGCCACTTAGCTAATTAGGTTTTGAAAACCTAACTCATTTTGAATTAAATAACTACAAACAAAAGAAAAGAAAATATAAACAAATAAAGGGAAATAAAGTCAGACGACAACTGGGCATGTTAGGTCAAATCCTGTGGCATGTGTAAGTAGTTGTACCTAAACTGGATCACTCACTCACAGGCACCTGTAGCTCACACCTTTTTTCCCAGATATAACAGGCTTTTTAGTCATGATGCAGCATATGCAATAAAGAAAGGAGTGGCGCCCGTAAGAGAACAAGGCCACCTCGGCAGGTGACCAGCTGTGGACAGAAAGGAGCACACGGGTATCTGTTTTCCATGTGTTCGCCATTAAATTGCTATCAGTTCCTGCACAGTGAGAGACATTGGTTAAGTAACACGTGAAATGAACCAGCCTGTATCGGTGTTCATACGCAACAGACTTTTGCAAGAAGACAGTTAGAAACTGTTCAGCCGCAACTTTTACAGTTATCTCTCTTTTCTTATTGCAATTCCACAAAGTACTACAACCAGTACTGAAGAAACACGCCCTACCATTGATATTGGTTCCTCTGGTTTTAAAAGCAGCCTTCGCTGCCCTGTGAAGTGCTTGGCTACACTGTACCTTACAAGGACCTTATCCTTCAAACACTTGGTATACAATATGCAATCATTCAGAAGAGTAAAATTATGTGTGTATATAATACACACATGTTCTTGAAGACAAAGGCACTATGAAAGAAAGATTACATGTCATATGCCTTGTTCCTCTGCAAGTTGAACTCTTTCAGTAAGAGAAAAATTGCTGTGGACTCCCACACCATGCAGATGTGAACAAAGAGATGACCGATGTCGCTAATGCTATGGTAGCGTTGCATCTATTTTCCCCTGTCTATTAGGGGTATCTAAGCAATTTGCTGCCTTACAAAAGATCACCCAGAGCATCCACCCTTTGAAATAACCTTGCAAAGCTTAAGTAAGGCTTTTTAACTGGAAGCACCTATAAGAGCAACTTTTGACATATCTGAATCAACAGTTTCTCAATCTGTATCTGCTTTCTTTTTGTTCATACAATTAATTCTTCGGCTCGGCTACAATGAGAAATAGAGGTGCATTTTTCCATTAAGCTAATGGAAACTATGAAAATACCTTCCAAGGAATTAATTTGGCTACTAAGATATAATATATCACATTCCAATTAACTCCATGGTAAAAGATGATGATTTCATAATGAGAAGGTTGTGATTTCACTGTAGTGCCCCTCTAGCAGAGCAGAAGCCGAAAACTTTTTGTTGAATATCCTGTCTGTTTTAAAAGAAGGGAGAAGCTAGCAAATACAAGAAACATTTACTTCTTTCTCTATATGTCAGTCTTATTTGTGGGAGAAATCCTACCAGAGTGGTCTTGATTCTGTTCTCTAGGGAACAGAAGAGAGCGCGCGAGCAACGATACCAAAGTCAGCAGAGTTGCTTCGATGTAACCCTAAGCTGAGGTCACAAAGATGAAAAAGGGTTTGTTCTTACTAGTAGGGCTCGGGATTGAGCCTTATACCCCACGCCCTGTTTTCTGCAACTGTTTGGCAACGTTTAGTGTGCTTACACACGTTTTATCTAAAGGAAATGTAAACATCTGTTACATTCACGCACTGGGGCGCTTATATGATGCATTTGCAAGAGCTTAATGCGCAGTCTATGTGTTCCCCACATAGAGAATCTGAGATGGAAAGAGGAACGGGGGAAAGGCTGTTCCCACATACAAGATTTCACCAGAGCAGAACGGTAGCAGGCACTGGGTCTGCTCCAGCAGAAGGACCTGTACGAATACACGCAGAGCACAGACAGGATTGCGCTCTTCCCAAAGGAAAAGAGAAGGGAATTGCATTCTTCTCTTTTAGGCTTTGATTTCCCTTTTTTTCCACAACCGTAAGGCTTAACACGATTTCCCGAGTGTTTGAACTTCTCTGTGTGGGTGAGGAGCCGCGTGGCTCCTAAAGGGGGGAAAGGCGAGCTCCAAGATCCTGCACAGACGGAGGCACCCTCACAGAGACGAGGAGCCGTTCTCCGATGGCACCTGCCCCGCTGTCGGCCTGCCCCAGACCGAGCCTGCCTGCCGGCCGCGGGCCGCCCGAGGCACGGCTGCTCCCGGGCCGCCCGGGGCACGGCTGCTCCCGGGCCGCCCGAGGCACGGCTGCTCCCGGGCCGCCCGGGGCACGGCTGCTCCCGGGCCGCCAGCCCCGCCCGCCGCAGGGCTCCGCTCCCACGCCCGGCCCCTGCTCGCCGAGCCACCGGGCGCCGGGCAGGGGCCGGTGGGAGCCGGGGCTGCAGAGCAGCGCCCGCTCCCCCGGGACACCCCCGCATCCCCCGCCGGCCCCCCAGTTCGGGGCCGGAGTTCCAAGGCGCGCAGGCGATCTCCGCCGGCGGCGGCTACAGCCACGGACCGTCAGGACGAGGGGCAGGACACACTGGACGGGACACACGGGGACCGGACAGCGGGAAAATAAAGGATCCTCCTACCCTGAGGGCTCCCTCACTGACTCTGCTGTGTACCTGCTCTGCTCCTCCACGCTGCGGTTCTCCGGCGCCCGCCACTCGGGCAGGGTGCTGGCGCACAGCACCACCATGGACACGATGACGAAGAGGATGGAGACGGTGGCCAGGACCTGGGCGGCCACGGAAGACGTGGGCTCCTCGAAAGTCCTCCTCATCCTCTCCAGCCACTTCCCGCCCTCGGCTCCCGCCGGCCGCCGGCCCTTGCCCTTGCCCTCGGGGCCGCCGGCCGCCTCCCCCGGCGGCTCCTCCGCCGCGTAGTAGGTGCACGTCTCGGACATGCGGTCGTCGAGGCGGCGCTGGCAGCAGTAGTCGAGGTGGGAGCCCTCCAGCCCCCAGTAGATCATCTCGTTGTAGAAGGAGAGCTCGCACATGTGCGGCACGAAGCGCAGGTGGCCGTGCCGCACGTACAGCATGATGAAGCCGAAGGCCTCCGAGTGCCGGTCGAAGAAGTACTCGTTCCGCTCCCGGTCGTAGTCGTCGCACACCTCCAGCACGTCCTGCTCCGAGAGGCAGCCGTGCAGGCGGCTCACCCGCCGCAGCGGGAAATCCTTCAGCACCTCCCGGGAGAAGGAGTACCGGGTGCCCCCGACGTTCAACACCACCGAGGGGCCGCGGCCAAAGTTCATGGCTTGGGCGGGACGGAGGAGGGGAAGGGCGGGCAGGGCAGGGCAGGGCAGGGCGGCGAGGCGACGCGAGGTGAGGCGCGGGGCAGCGCGGCCGGCGGAGGCTGCCCCGGCTCCGGCTCTGCTGGCACCGCCGGCGGCGCCCGCTTGGCGACGGGGCGGGCGGGGCGGGCGGGCAGGCGGGAGAGGCGCCGCTGCGGGCGCCCCGGCGGCCGCGCAGAGACGGGGCGCGGCGGAGGCTGCGCGCCCCCCCGGCCGTGCCGCTGGCAGGTGCGGCCGCGGCCTCAGAGCCGGCGGGCGGGCGCCTCCGCGGGGCCCCGCCGGGGCGGGGGCGCGGCCGCGGGCATGGCGGGGCCGCGGAGCTGCGCGCCCGGCGCCGCTCCGCTCCGCCGATGCCGGCTCGCAGGCGAGCGGGAGGCGGCGCGGCGGCGGGGTGGGGACACGCCTCCTTCCCCGCCCGCGCACATGGCGGAGCGCGGCGCGGCGCGGCGCGGGGGGCTGCTGCGGGGCTCCCGCCCAGCGCCCGGCCCCGTCCCTTCGGGGACCCCTGCGAGCAGAGGGCTTCGGCTGCAGCGGGGGAGAGCGCGTCCTCGCCAGCCCCGCTGCCCGCCCCGCCAGCTGGCACTTGGGCGAAGTTGTCCGCCAAGCCCAAGTAACGTTTTGGGGGGCGTTTTTCCCCCCAAAAAGCTGCAAGGGAAGCGTTCGAGCACGACACCCCTCGCTCCTCGTTCAAGGCAGCCGGCTGCCGGCACCTCTCGCCCCCGTCTCATTTGTTTTTCCGCGGCCCTTCCTGCCGGGGCGGCGGGCGGCTCCCGGCCGCGGGCACGGCTGGGCGGCGTGGGGCAGCGGCCGGGCTTTCCTGCAAAACGCGGGTTTCTTTTGAAAGCACGTCCCCCACACCCCCCCGTGCACATCTGGATGAGGAGACGCTTCTCTTTTTCCTCCTCACATAGCGTGTGGACACCAGGAAGAGTTAGGTGCCTTAGGGAGAGCCGCCTTCCCTGCTGCTACCCAGTCTCATGTCTGTACGACATCCAGGAGCAGCGTCCTACGTTCTTGTGTCCTACACCCATCTACAGCACTAAAACGGGCATCAGCTGGCACGACCCTGTCTGCTCTCCAAAGCCTTGATTTCATTTGGCTGCATTATGTGCAGGGAGTTCTTAATTTCCACTACTGGGGGTTTTTTATTCTTTTTTTTACCCTAATACGACGGTTCTCCAGGCTGAGGTATTTTCTAGGCTTATTTACATCTGGAGCATCGTGGGGTAAAATCACCCGAGATACCTCCCTTTCAGTGAGGTGCTTCCAGTTGCAAATGTGCCTCCAGCTGTCAGGAGAAAGGGCAGCTGAGTATATCCTTCCAAAACTAATGCCAAAGATTTGTCGCTCAAGCGCTGTGTCTGTTAAAGGACATCCAGGTTAAAACAGTGTTTTACCATCCCCCCTCTTTGTCGCTCTAGGTATATGTACTTGCCTTTACGGGTTGGGGTCGGGGTTTTTTTGTTCTTGTTGCTGCCATGTTACTTTCTCAGCTAAGATTTGTAAGGCACGTTTAGGTGTATCACAATAAATGGACCGTCATCTAATTGTGAAATGTAACGAGTAAAAAATGTTGTTTTAAAGGAGAATGCTACTATTTTTAACCCTATTTGTCATCTTCTAAAAAATACTTCGAGAGAGATTCGAAGAAACGTCCACGTTACCGCTGGGAGAATTCTGCAAGCTCCGCTATGGTTGTTATACAGAATATCCACTAGAGGTCACAATTAGTCATTTTTCTCTGTTCGTTTACTGAGCAGACAAGAAACCCACCCAAACTCCAGTTACAAAATGTAGTAAAGTATACACGCCAGCGTGTTGTTCCACAGTAAGGTCATTTCTGAACTTTCTTCAGTCATGCCGGTGTCTGTTTTCACGTAGCTAGAAAGATTTTTGCTTCCAGCAGCTGCATTCAGTTAAAGTATGTTGGCTGCCTGTTAATTTGATAAGCAACAAACGCTATTTTAAACCTTTTCACCTTTCTTTCATGTGTATGCTTCTGTATTTCATTCTTTCAGGAACAATTACTAGAATATGTGTTAAAAAAAAAATTAAACAGCAAAGCCTGACTAGAACTCTGACAGTGATAATGAGTTATCCAGGTGCTTCTGGCTTTGCAATTTGTCATGCTTCCTGCTCCATACCTTTTAACCCCCTTCATTCCTCATAGGGAGCTTGCAGAGGAAGAGAGGAGAGTACAAATAATGTGGCCTGAAGACATGCATTTACTAACCGTATAGAAATATGGCTTGGAGTGTACGTTCTAGAAATCATTTCAAGATGAGCAAAGCTTTATGTGCTGTGTTGTGAAGCTGTGTGGCAGAACAGGTAAAGTGCTGGGCTGATGAGACTTGAAAGTGCATCACTTGATAAAGCATTGTGGGTTGATTTGATGCCTATTTCTGGTTTTCAGTTTCTTTTAAATATAGAATACAGTGATTTCTTCCTTCAGAATAACATTGTCAGACTTTCAATGTGAGCAAAGCGAACCTGACAACAGCAATGTTTTCTTTTCCTCTGTAGCCTGGCATGTTCAAGTTTAGTTATTTTAGTTGTAATTATAGACTTTCAATTGAGGAGATTTGTTCTAGTGAGCTGGTGTCAATAGCTGTAAACACCTTCTCGCACCAGGAGCAGGAATTTACTGGGAACAAAACCTCAGATTTTAGACAGGACTTGTAATTTTCCAGTAAATGTTCTGATTTTTGGTCTTTTGAGACTGGTCACCCCGTTGTAGTTGTGAAATGGCTGGTTTATAGTACGTTTGTGGTAATTCAGATTGTTTCATGGGAATTACTTAGAACTTGCAAGTGTCAGTTCAGTGGCTGTCATGGTATATCTGTCTTATTTTCCAGGAAACTTCAGTGAGTGTCACCTTCTTTTTTTGTTGGTGTTGAATTTCGTGACTGAAAGTCTTAAGAAATTTGAAAAATAAGAGGGAGATGTTGAAAGAGACAAAACACTTAAGACTTTGTGTGACTGTAATGTATTAAGAAATAATATCACTTAGTAATGTATTAAGAAAAAGACCTTTTTAAAGGCTGTTGTGGGAAAAAAGTGTGTTTGAAAGTTCCAGCTCTCCTGATTTGAAAGATGGTACCTAGCTAGTGAGAAACACGTGAGCCAATAAATCCATTTAAATAGGTCAACATAGAAATTAGTAAAGAGTATTCAACCTATATGTTAAATGGTAAAGTATGAGGTGTAAAGTGAATCTTTAGAAGGACTGAGCTGGCTAGTAATCTAAACTACAATAAAGACCTTTTTCAAGTAGTTGAGTTCAGGTGGTTGGGGGGTTGGTTTGGTTTTGGTTTTTATGATCTAGAGATACACACTGGGATGTTGAATCAAAGCAATTACTCTTTCCCGGTGTTGTAGTTGTTATCATTTGCTGCCCAGGAGGAATTTCACAACTAATAGTCATTATGTAAAAATAGCTTTCTTTGTGTCTACATTTATTTTCATGGCTTGCACTGTGTTATTGCATCCTAGGGGTATTTAATGAACTTGAAATATTTTCTACCGTTTCCGAAGCTTTCCGGCCCTGCACTGAGACCATTGTTCTGTGTTTTGAGTGCAGTTCTATGTTTGCTTTTCTAAAAGAGATTCTTCACTTGCATTTTGTACGTGAACAAAGTGGTATATTTTGATGGCAGGCATTTTTCATAACTCGGGATGAGGTTCTGTTCCTACTGAGGTAGCTACTGAGTACTGTTGACTTCAGTGCAAGCAAAATTGGCTTTTGGTGGGGTGTTTTCTGTCAGGAATCTCGGTTATTTTTATGACCACAACACGTAGGATCTCTAGCTGTGGAGCAGGTTGCCATGATGATAGAGTTGTACACACAGAACAAAAAGATCTTCCTGGCCAGGGAGTATACAGTATGTAACATGTAAAATTGTGAGGGGGGGGGAACCCAAAGCTTTTTGGTATTAAATATACTGCATTTGGCTGTATCTATCTTAATTACTTGAAGAGGCAATACATAAAGACTAGAACAAATGCTTCAAAAGGTTCTGCATGCACAGATGGACTATGGTTTGCATTTATCTTTAGTTTAGGTCTTGGGGGAAAAATGGTTTCAAATAGGTGCATTTTCTCTTTAATCAAACTTCTCTGTAGCAAAGCCCCTCTACTTCAGTGTGATTTGTGGGCTACATAGAAAACCTTTCAGGCGACGAGCCTATTACCACATATAATTACCAAACAAACAGTCTAATGACAGATGCAGTTTGGATTGTTGGTGGCACCTGACATAAGAGTACAAGTTCCCTTGTCACTGAGGCACTTACGAAAACCTGAATAATTTTGAATATGAATGTTTCTAAAAGTGGATGAATGACATTTAGTAGGGAGTTGGGTATTCACATATATATACATGTGCACAGAATACAATCTGTAGTTGACATTTATAATTAGACTAACTTAGTTCATGAAACATGCTAACAATTTGGGGAAATTTGGCTGTGAACAATGAAGATTTGATACTGGAGAGACTTGATGTATTTGTAGGTCAGACTGTGAGCTTTTTTTAATGTGAGAGACTTCCCTCTGCTTTCTCTGTTGTCCTTCACCTCCATATTGAGAAAATCCAAAAAAAACTTCTTGTACCTGATGCTGGGCTAATTATTAAAGGCTATTAAATTTCAGTGAGCATTGAATCAAATAGAGCCCTCTTGGACAGAGACAGGTACCAGCTGAGGTAAACCAGTTCGTTACATCTGCACTGCAGGCAGATACAAAGCACGGAGAGAAGGACATTGCTTGCCTGAGGAAGGTGATTAGAAGGAGAGTTGCTAATGGGGAATTCAAAGGCATGACCGTATTCCCACAGGAGAGTATAACACAGGAATGTGTTTTCACACCAGTGAGATTGTTTTCTAAATGCCTACCAAGGGGAAGGGACACTGTCTGCAGAGAAGACGAAGAGAAATACTGGGATTTGGAGAAGCCATGTATGTAGGTGAATCCAAAGTATGCTTTCAGAAGAGGAAGAAAACCGGGCTGGATAAATGCATATCAACATTATTTTGTCATGATCTTACATTTTTTTGATCTTACACATCAAACTGAGTTACTGTTGTGCTTTTTTTGTAGGTGTTTTGGGGTGGGTTTTTTTCCCCTTGCATCCTCAGCAAAGGCTACGAGTTCAGTTTGCTTGCTTAAACATACATGAATTAGTGTACTTGAGATGCCCTCCATTTTCCCTATTTTCCACTTGCCGCTCCAGTAGTGCGTGAGCCTTCTGTGTCCTGCCCACCAGCCCCTGTGGATGTTCTGGATGCCATGAAGGTGACACTTCATGCCTGTGTCTAGGTAACTGAATTGAGTCATAGGCATCTGTTATGCCTTGTTGAAGAACAGGATTGGAAACTTAGAAGTTGTGTTGGTTGGGATTCAGGGCAGGTGTCCTTATGAGTCACCTGTGGCCTTTGGGAAGGGAATTCAGACAGCTGGGTCTCTGAAATCCCACCGCTGGGAACTTCTGCAGAGCCAGTGAAGGCAGCACACGTAGCCCTGCCTGCTCATTTGGAGGAGGTGGTAAGCCTGGAGGTCTAATTTGGTGAGACTTAACCACAGTGAGGTAGTGTCCCACAAGGAGGGTTTTACTGGATTTGTGGGGAAAATATTCTAAAGATAAATTTGTGGAAATATCAGTTCATTTCTTTTATTCCTTAGTGAGAAATAGTATACTTTTCCATTTTATGTATCTAAGCTCTTAGGGGAAGGAGAGGAGAGTTAGAAGCTCTGTCTCGCTTATTGCACTGCTCAAAGCTTCACACTTCAGAGGAAATAAAGTTAAATAAGGCATTTTTGAAAACCCTTTCACTTGTTTCCTGATGAATAGGGGAAGTATTTCCTTTTTAAATACTGCTCTTCTCAAATGCTGTGTTGTTAACTACTGACCAGTCGATTGTACTAAACTACAAAATGATGCAGAACTAGTCTTGTATAATACTTGAGCATATAAAATTCAGTCACTTTGACCCCTTATATACAGATTTTTATTTGTAAAAAGAATTATTCATCTTTTCAGTCTAATCCTACATGTTCTTCCAGAAGTCCCAGAAACTCTTCCTGTTGACTATACTGGTTTATAAAAATGATCGAGCTTGCTAACTTAGATAAATGTTTGCATAACTATTTAAAAATTAAAGATGGTGCTTAGGTTCTTAAACTGCTAAATCTGAAGTCAAATACTCATCCAGTTAAAGTTAACAAACCAGTAGTGTCTTGTGGTCTGTTTGCAAATAAATCCTTTGCTTCTGGGTGAAAATGAGGTCAGACCTCTCTGTAAAAATCCTCTTTTCCCGAGCCTCTTGTAGCACTGGAGAGTGCAGTGTGCTTATATCCTTCCTCAGGACATAGGCAGACCTGGTTCTGCAGTGCAATGAGGTGTTAAAACCTTTGCATTATCGGAGCTTCAGGAACAACTGGAGCGTAGCTCCATTACTGTTACAGGGAAGCCAATGAAGCTGCCTCAGCTGGAGTTTACCACGTAGAATGTTAAATGGCAGCTTGCCCTTCGTGGCTGTGCAGAAATAAGCTAAAGATCCCTCAGTACTTTCTGTAACTTGCCTGCAATATATTGGAGAGGACTCTGGCTTCTAGCAAAAAGGTTATATTAAACTGGGTTGCATGTAAGCAATTGTATGCAGGTCTCACCAGGTGCCTACATAATCACTGTCAACATCTAAGCAAATTACATAATGTTCCCCAAGTTCACTGCTGTACCACTGGTGCAAGTTGGTATCTGCCTCCAGGAGCAGTACCTTCTCACCCCTTACATCAGATGATTCCTTCCTAAATCACACAAGAGACCGGATTACGTCCCAGGATTGGAAGCTAAAGTGATCACGCTGTTATCTACATTACACAGTAGAAATGTCTCTAATAGCCAGAATGAGTCTTTCTTTCTCTGCCTTCATTTTACAAAGGTATAATATTCCTCATGATGGTATTTTTCAACTATGACTTCAAGATGTAATCACTGATGATCTGCATCAGCTACAAATACTTGCTACAAAATCCACTAGAATATCTAGTAGATTGATCAGCTCCTAGCAAAATAGCTGAGAATCTGGTTCTTGAGATTAAACAACTGCATGAGAAAATATTTTTCTTTCTTCACACTGTAAAAATATACATTTTTGTACAGTTTTTATACTGTCTTGTCCTCCAGTATAAATTACTGTAGCTTCATTTTGTGCAATTACTGACTTCATGGGTTTTTTAACACTTTTTTTGCCTATTTCAACACACTTTTGTTTCTCTACTGGCAACTGCAGATCCTACTTATGTGCAGACCTGCCGCCACATCTTAAGTCAAGTGTCGCTAAAGTCACAGTTCCTGAGTCACTTCTTGGAAAGCTGCAATATGTTCACTAATTGTTCTTTCCTTACTAATTACAGGAGGGGAAGGTGAACTCCCTGCACTCCCCTTGCGGAGGCAGGAGCGGGATTCGGAGGAGGAATGGTTTGCCAGTGGTATTCCTCTAGAATGTGTGTCAAATCCATAAAGAAATTGCAGTTGAAAAAGTTGTGTTCCTTTGCCGTCATGGGGTGTGTGAGGAAGTGCTGCTGGTGGACTGTAGAGCTCAAACAGTTGCGTCGTGCTGAAATGCAAATGGCAAGAGAGCCACCTGCATTGCTGTAATGGCCACTACCTCTCTGACTCGGCTGCTGATGTACCTGCAGGATGTAAAGCTAATCAAGCGATGTTAGCAATTTAGACATCCCCTAATGTCCCTGCTTCCTGTTGCAATAAACTGTGGAACCAAACTGCTGAGGCTGGAGTGACTTTGGCACAACTTTGCCATCAAGTTAGGACTGACTCTAGCCTGGATATAGCAGAAAAACAAAATGTCACAATCTTGATGACAAACCAGATCTTTCCTTGAAATTATGGCTAAGAAACAAATTATTAATGCTGTCTGCAGAGCTATGCAAATTTATTCTGATAAAGATCTTTGGTAAATTTTCAGTATGACTGGGTTTTTGCATGTTCAGCTGCCCAGGCAGGCTTATAGATGTGCCTTTCAATTGCAAGAGACAGAATAAAATAGATCGCTCACTTCAGATTCTAAATAATGTTTTCCTTTGATCCATGGGAGTTTGTTTTTTGTTTTTTCTTTTTTTTAATTATTGCACAAGCAAGGCAGGAGACATCAGTAATCTTGAAATTGTAGTAATAAGAAATTTGTACGTGTCTTTTTAGAAAAGCTTAACATCACTTAATGAGACACACTGCATTGTGTTGCACTGCAATGAATATGATATTGCCCTGGTTCTCAAAGGTGGGAAATTAGAGTAAAACCACAGAAGCTTGTTTCAGAAGGCTCCTACCGTTAGCAGAAAGTCTACCTATACACTGCAGCATTTGGGTATGCCACAGAGGCTGGAGGAGCTTCTTTCTGTTTGGGGGTTTGGACTTTTTAAATTATTTTTATTTTGTGTTGTGGTCTTATGCTGAAGACTGCAAAAAATGACCTTAAGATCATGTTGCTTCCTTAATTTTCTGAAGAGTATTGTTATGGGATCATCAACGCACTTTTCCCTCAGCAAGTTTAAATGACTCCTTCTTTCTTCTGTCTTTTTTAGAAGTTTCATCTGTTTCAACATTTGTGCTGGCAAACAGACTTCAAACTGGGAACAGACATCTCATGTTTGCAGTGCCTTGTTTCTTTGATTTCGTTCCTCCTATAGTTATATCTTTAATTCTGAGATCTGTCTTTAATGCACCAATTTATATCACTGGTTTTCTGTGTCTTCTACCTAACACTTCTTGTAATTTATATACTAAAAATTATTTCTTCTTCAAAAGAGAAGAAGAATGGGGAAAAGCATTAAAAAAAACAAACCCCAAAACATAAAACCAAAAAACCCCTCCAAACCCCAAGTACTGATTAAAACATAGGATTGAAATCCTATGCTTCTGTTTTCCAGGAGCTGTATTGGGAGCCCTACTTTTGAACATCCTACCCAGTAAGTCATAGGTTCATCCTCTCTTCTTAGCCCCAAGCATCCTGTGCCTCTTTTTAGAAAGAGGATGGTGAGGAGTTCCCCATTCAGCCTGGAGGGCTGTGGTCACCTTTTCAAAGATGTGTATGGTTGCCATGGCCTGGGTCCCAGCAGAAATTAGGGATGCACCAGAGCCTGTCACGCTCTCATTATTTCCAGAGTTTATTTGGAAAATATTCCTGACAATCTCCTCATCTCTCGAGTTCAATGTTCCAGTGACTTAACACAACATGAAAAATACTCGGCTGCTGCCAAATACATAGTCAGATTGTCTACTCGTACAGCTGATTTTTACAGTCTCTTACATTTCTGCGATCCTTGGAGGAGCAGCCCTTGAAAGCAGAGAGGAAGACGAGCTTGTGGAGCTGTGATTCCTAACCCTGCGCTTCTCGGCAGCCTTGTGGGAGGGAGCCTGTTGATGTGTACCAGCGTTCCTCCTCCCAGCGCGCTGGGGAGGTCTGGCAGACCAGTGACCAGCCTGAAGCGTGCAGTTTCTCACCCCATACTGGGAGCGGAGCAGATAGATGCGCAGTCTTCCTTTCATGGGGTTGGGCCTTAGAGATTCAATCTGTTGCTGAATCTTGTAATCGTGTAACCAAGTTCTCTTGCTTTCCCTGAGACTGCGATTCCTGTGGATGAACTCCATGGTATCAATAGAGTTATTCTGAATTTATGGCAGTGTGAGTGAGAGTTAATGATGGCCCAGTATTTCTGAGTCTCTGTAGGCAAATAAAATAATACATTTTGATCGCTAATAATAATGGTCTGTCTAGTATTCCAGTATTTGCTGCATTTAAGGAATTTTAGATAATAAATTCCGTTGAAAGGAATGTGCATTACAGAAATTGTGACCGTTTAGGTCAACTGGCTCAAGAGACAGATATTGTGAGTATGAGAAATTATTTCTCATAGACAAATTGCTTGGTACAACTGTTTGCAGGCATTAGATTCTTTGCCTATTTTGTTGACATAAAAGCAATCCTCTCTGTCTCTTACAATTGGAGAAATAATTCTGTAGTAAAAAAGAAAATAGCTCCTGGGTCCCTTAAACATCACAGGACAGATTTCAGCCTAGCATGAACTTTTACTACCAAGTTATAAACCTTGGAACAGAGGCTGGTAATGGAAATAGTGATGGAGAAAACTTGAGAGTTATGAATGGTGACATGATGGATTCTCTGTGCCTCGAAGCTTTGCACTCAGAGGGGATTGCAAGACTGGTGTGTCTGAAGTAGCAGTGTTGCCTTTTGCTGTTCAGAACAGCAGACTCCAACAGAAAGGGAATACTTTGATTTAATACACAATTCCAGAAAGATCACGAAGAACTGTAGTTGCTTGTGTCCTCTCTGGTGGAGAAATAATTTTGATGAAAGTGCAGTGGGGTTTCCCAGTGTTTGTAGAGAACAGCTCATCCCTGAACAATGAAGTTCTTGAACTGTGCACTGCATTCAGAATGTATCTGAATTTTTTTAAGAACTAATACAGCAGCAAATGCTGTCTTCAGTCCTTGTGATACTTCCATCATAGAAATCTGTAGGTGAATAAGCAAACTGCTCAGCAGCACAGTTTGTCCCATAAAAAAAGAGAGGCTTAAACTACAGGTTGATATTTTAATTTTTATGTTTTGATGTATGAGGAAAACTGCAAAAGGCCTTTAAAAATGACTGGTCACCTTTAAGTCACGATTGCTATTAAGCAGTGTACCTCTTCAAGTTTTAAAGGTAGAACTAACATAAACTTAGCATACTCTATGCTTTATAGATTTTGTTAAGCTTGCTAAAGAGCTAAGGTAAAATGTCAGATTAAGTAGTGTAAACTCCGTGGCATCCAGATTCCACCCTGTAGAAGGCAACACTACGCCCCTGCCCAAAAACCTTCTCCTCCTGCTTCTCCCATCACAACAGATCACTATGCTATATTCAATCATTTGTTATTTTCTAAGCAGAAAAGGTTGATAGCCAAATACACAATGACTCATGTTCAGAAGAAAATATTCATCAATCATAAATAACCTTCCTCATCCCAAAATGTTGGGCAACTACTAAAGAGGAACCCAATCAAAACATGAAGTCTTCTTAAAATATTCATTAAAAAATGTCATATTCTGAAAGGCTTGACAGTCACTATGGCTAGGATATTTTTACTGCAATTTTCCCTTCCCTGTCACGGTGTACTATTTTCATGGAGAAGTCTGTAGGGAACTGATGTTATGAATAATTATTACAAGAACTTATACAGTACTCTCTGGCACTGCAAAGTTGGAGGGCCTTCTACCTGTATCGTACATTATGTATCTTCCAGTTGATATTAATGAAAGCAGATGGCCTTCATATTAGAACCGAGGCCTCCAGTGATGAATTTGGATGTTGACCACTGCTTATTCACAGACCCAGCCAGTCCTCAAAGGGATACGAGTCTTCATTTGGGAAGAAGACCAGAACTTCTGGAAGCAGATCTGAGAAAGATGCATGAGCAGGCCTCTTCTGTCTCAGAGTATATATGATTTAGCAGCATGAGCTGTGTTTATTTTCTCTCTGCCTTCTGGGCATTTTACGTACACAGATGTTTGTACTTTGACCTGGCTGCTGGTTGTTACTCTGGTGAAATTCAGGAACTGGCTTCAGTGAAAATAGTCCTGAATAACTTGCTGCCTAGTTTTGGGGTTTTTTTGGTTGTGTGTGTGTATTTTGCCGCCCCCCCCCCCCGCATTGCTGTTGATATGCATTAGTTTAAAAACTTTTACAGGTCCCTAAAGGGAACATAGCTGTAACAGTGTCGTGGTTTAACCCCACCCAGCAACTAATTTCCACCCAGCCACTTGCTCACTCCCCCCCGGTGGGATGGGGGAGAGAACCAGAAGAGTAAAAGTGAGAAACCTTGTGGGTTGAGATAAAGACAGTTTAATAGGGAAAGCAAAAGCTGTGCGCGCAGGCAAAGCAAAGCAAGGAATTCCTTCACTCCTTCCCCTGGGCAGGCAGGTGTTCAGCCATCTCCAGGAAAGCAGGGCTCCATCACACGTAACGGTTACTTGGGAAGACAAACACCGTAACTCCGAATGTCCTCCCCTTCCTTCTTCTTCCCCAGCCTTATATACTGAGCATGATGTCGTATGGTATGGAATAGCCCTTTGGTCCGTTTGAATCAACTATCTTGGTGTGCCCCCTCCCAACTTCTGCAGCTGGCAGAGCACGGGAAGCTGAAAAGTCTTTGAGTGCAAGCATTACTTAACACAGTGATGTTTTAGTTGTTGCTATCAACGCTGTTTTCAGCACAAATCCAAAACATAGCCCTATACTAGCTACTTTAAAGAAAACCAACTCTATCCCAGCCAAAACCAGCACAAACAGTATGAAAGGCGATTATTCCGGTATAGCTTATTCTTGTGTTTAGAAGAATAGGAAAACAAGCACACTGTATGCATGTGAGCCCAAGATTCATTCCTTCTTTCCATGGACCATGAGATATTTTTGAGTTGTATGGCAGAGCCACTGGATCAAGGAATGCAGGCTTTTTCAAAGAGCATATTGTAAAAGACGCTTTGGTCATGCTGCTCTTCCTGAAAAGCAAGAATTTGTGTTTTTCCTTAGCAGTTCTCCTCATTGCCCACTCCCTAGTTCAGAGAGTTGCTTGGATAGCATTGAGGAAACAGCGGAATGGAAACATTCAATTTTGGCTCTGTGTGTGTTAGTCTCAGCTATATGCTGTACTCTTGCCTCCCAGTGGAGCTTCATAAGGAGAAGACGGCTAATGCACCCTGCTTTTTTGTTTCTATTGAAATATGAATGATAAGAACGACTTGTTTGTAAGCACATAAAATATTCCTTGGTATTCTAGACAATATTGTAGAATATTAAAACTTGGATGCTTCCAGACTGTTAGTCTCGGGTATCCAGATTTTACAGGTTTCCATCCCGAACTGTAACCAAGACCCAAGCTGCAAAAGGGTCTAGTTGCAGAGGTTAAAGAGTAGTGAGAGGCTCATCTGATAAATGGGCCTGAAGACTGTAGAGCCAAAAATCTTCAGTCTGCCAAGGAGAAGAGTAAAACTTGACAGACTGAGCACAGACATGACAGACCTATCGGATAGTAGAATTGGCATCTGCCTTCCCTACAAAGAAAAGAGACTTAACTGCAATAGTGGGGAGATTTTTACTGAACATGGATGTTGCAGAGGCAGGTAATATGTTCAGTTTTTTGTTTGTGGCTATTTGGTACAAACAGCCAAATTTGGCACAAGTTTGCCTATTCTTGTGTCGATTTTGGCACAAACAGGCATTATTAAAGAATTTGCAGGATGTATCAGTTCGTATGACATCCAAAGTTAGGCTCCTTGCTGTAGTCCTGTTTAGGAAATATGTAAAATCTCTTGTTCCCTTGTATACAGGGGGAATACTCGGGGTATTCTGAGTGCATATGTGTTCTCTGTCAGTCCATTGTGTGCTATGGGGAAGAGGATTTTCAAACTGTTTATTTCTTCTTGCCAGGCATAACACATAGCTGATTTAAAACAAAGAAACAAACAAACAAAAAATCCAAACAACAAGAACAAAACATGTCAGCTCTGCAACTAGGGAGCCTCTCATTCTTACAATATTTCTTGTGTCATCGCCTATTGCCTGGTGTGGTAACCCTAACTACCTGCAGTAATCTGGCTGCCTAAAGGTATGTTACTTGTTCTTTCCACTCATCCTGAGAAAATACTTCATGCACTTCACTGACTTCAGCCAGGTATGTGATTGTCTCTAGGTAAAAGAGTTGCTTAAAAGCGACTGCCAATACTTTCCAAAATAACAGTATTACTACTGTTCTGTGGAGTGCTGCTCTTCTTCCTTGCTAGTACCCAGATTGATTTTTGGAAGCAAGTCATCTAGTCAGAAGGCTGTTAATCAGGCAGGCAAACTGACCTCCCCTGTGATACCGCCTGTTGTTAGAAATAAAGGTCACTTGATCACAAAGTTAAATTCACTGTGTGTAAGCAGGCACAATTTCCCTGATTTAAGAAAAAGGTGTGCGTATATCATACCACTGATAAATGTGTCCCTGAAATTTACCCAGCCATTTCAGAAATGAAGTTCCTCCTACCAACAGAATAACAAGCAATTGTCAGTGCACTGACCTGGAGACTTGCTACCTTCATAAAGAAATTGTTCTGATTTTCAAAGCTAAAAGTAAAAGCAGTACTTGAGAATTTCAAGTCAAACGTGTAATGGAAACACAAGGCAGTGTTTAGAGGCACGGTAAGGCACTGAGGGTCTGAGGGTACATTTGATCAGTAAGTTGCACTTTGGTGTTGCTTGCCCATAATCATTCAATCCCCAGAAAAACTGAACTGAACAGATGCTGAGTCCTTGACTTAAATTAATTCTGCTCAGATGAATGTACTGTACTCTACTTAAATATGTGTCATTAAGCACCTTTGACAGCTTTTTAGCAGGTGTTTAGCACGAAAAATAGATCAGTTGAGAGAAAGGGAGAGATAAAGAGTAAATCCAGTGTGGTGTGTTTAATGTCTATCTAGTAGTATTGTGTTCAAGCCCCAAATGGCTTCATTTAGGAGTGCTGCAGATGTATGCAACACTCCAGCATGCTTCTGACCGCTCTGATTCGCAACCTTGCTTACGTCAAAGATAACAAAAGTATATAACGGTCTCATCTTAGTCCTACTGGAGTCAACCACAAAACTCACACTGACTTCAAGAGAAACAAGATGCGAATCTAAGTCTTCTCGAAAACTGGCAAACAGAATGGGGTACAAAGCTGAATCCTAGAGCTGTAGGCTTTTTCTCCATTAGGATGTGAACTGCAAAATAAATTGGTAGCTATAACAAAAGCTCTAGATGGGCAAACTTTCTTTTATTTATTTTTTTAAATCTGGTTAGAAATTAAGATCTTTACTCTGTTACTGAGATTATTATCAAAAACTGTGAGTGCCTGTGGAGTGGAAGAAATGCATTTCTTGCATACCTAGTCTTTAGTAGTAGATTAATAATAAACCCTACTTTACCCTCCCTCTCTCCATCAAACCTATAGTATTATTTCCATTGCAATAGAATGTTTTTTGTTAAAGCAAATTCAGTCAGAACAAGAAGACAAGTACATACAGGTCCAGATCTGACTGACTTGGCACAAAAATAGTCCTTAATTCAATTGTATGATTTATGGGAAATTATGTATGGTATCAAAGGAGTGCCATATGGTAGGCTATAGCATTTATCTATATAATAGTATGAAACTTATTGAAAAACCATTACCAAATATCTTTTTTCACTACCCACTCAAATAATAACTTGTTGCCAGCCATAAGCACCATTTTTCTCTGCGCATTGATTTAGTGGTATTCTTACAATTTTAAGATTTGGATTGAACATCTAAATCTGCAGACTACTGATAATTCAGCAATTAACTTTAAGCTATTGTTTAAATCCTCTTTAATGAAAATAGTGACATACTTAGCTAAGAGTCTCTTGAGAGATCTGACTCAGTGTCAATAAAAAAGCCAACGTTATTTCTGATGCCAAGAGAAGATGATTTTCTCTTGGGAGAGGGTTGGGATTTTTTTTCTGATTTATAAAGAAGTTGATATGGAAGCATCTATTACAGGTTGCACCTATCTCCTCTTTCAGTAGAGGCAGCTAAAATTTTCTATCACTTATGATAATAAACATTGAATTTTATATTCCTGGAAATTAAATTTTAAAAAATCTTACACAATGTCTGTTACAAAATGGAAGTTATCTAAGGTTTTTATAAATATAATCATGAGTATTGACATGGAAAAATGTTTTTCTTTGGTGACTAATTAAGTGACAGCAATATGAATTCTGTTTCTGCTACAAATTCATTAATGAGGTTTTGCAAGCTATGGTATGTCTTTGCATTCATAGAAAAAAAAGTGCTTGTACTTTTAGCTGCCTGTAAGCCAGTCTGATCGATGTGCAGCTGTATTAGCTGGCATGTTTGTTCACACTAGATTAAAGTGACTTTGTACAGACTACATATTCTTTTTGAGCTGCAGGACAAGTCCGTGAACTACCGAAGTCCTCTGTGGCGGTGAATTAGTCTCAGTGTAAGCAGGAGTTTAGGTTGATAAGAAACGATCATTTGTGAAGTCCTTTGTATTTTTTTAACTCTTTGCATGGGTTACGTGCATGCAGGCTGTTTATTTGTTGTAGCAAAGTTCTACTAGCAAGGGAGCCACGTTCCCTTGGCGTGAACTCATAAACTTGAACTGCTGAATGTTTCCTGTGCTTCCAGACTACCCATGCCAAAAAGAAACTCTAGGCTCAGCCACTTTGAGTTAGGCAGGTCCTATAAGTATGGCCCAAGGATGGGCAAGTCTAAATGCCTTTTCCTTTCTGTTGCATCAGCATGAAGGTGATAGCTCTACAAGGAGCTGAGCACCTTTTATTAAGGCTCAAGCAACTCTCTTCTCCAATGCTTTTGCTGATTTCAATAAGATGTTTCTACCTGCAAGATCCCAAAGTATTCCACTCTTAAACACACATCTATCGATATATTTTACTTTAGACCTCTGAACTGTCAGTTTAATCCTTAGGCAAGTAATTTAGGAAGATTTGTCTTTGGTACTGGTGTCTTTTGTGAGCAAGTTTGTGGGGTTTTTGTTTTTGTGTGTTGTTGTTAGATTCAGGCTTTTATTACCTAGAGAAGATGCTGGGCTGGAACCTTTGAAATTAAGCTCTCAGGACACAAAACAGGACGTTGCATGACAGCTGCAAGGGAAGTTCCCTTATTCTGCCACTTTCTGGAGTGATAAGGTTGTCAGAGCTTTTTGAAACTTTCGTCTTGCTTCTGCAATAATGGGAGAAGAGCATCAGTGCTGAGGAGTCTTTGTCTGATGCAAGAATCCTTGAGGATTTGTCCTAAAACCTCTGAACTAATGTGAAGAGCCGGTGTTCTGCCACTGGCTGAACACAGCTTTCAGTCTCTGAAAAGCTATAGGGAATTAAAAATGAAAATTCAGGAATAAAATTCTCTGATAGCAGTTTCCCATTCCCTTTGTCTAACCAATTCCACACATGAGAAAGAAGCCTTAAATTGCCTGTGAAGAAAAAGTGAAACTTTTTGTATTATCCTGAATGAAAAAAATGTATTTAAAAAATGCAATGATGAAATGCAGTAAGAAAATTGTATCGTTCCAGTCAGCTTAATGGGTATTTAATATACATGATTTAGATGCATCTGATGATGCTAAAGTGAAAAAGACAATAAAGAGGGTGCAGCCTGGACAAGTCAATAGACACTGTATCGGTAATACCACGAAAGGTCCTCAGGCAGCCCTGCTCTCAGCGCCTCACCTCCATCTCCTTCAGTACTGCTGATCTAGCTCACTCTGGGGCCAGTTGGTGAGCCTGGACCAGGGAACTTGTCTATGTTTTAAAATGATGCTTTACACTCCATTCCTTTCTTCTTGGCTATTTTTGGAGGAATATGAGGAGGAATGAGGGGCTGCTTAGGATGGCACAACAAAAAAAGTTGTGAAATGAAGTTCTCGGGTAATCTGCATCTCTAACAGGAGTAATCTATTTTGCAACTTTGATTTAAGTTGCCACAGAAATGGTGGTTTCTTTTGAACAACACAAGTAATCTCAGCCTGTAGCTGAATACATTTCACTTACCAGGTTAAGATAAAGCTCTTATCTGAATTTTTTTTCTCAACAATGTTGTTGTTGAAACAAGAGTTTTCCATTATATTTAATCTAGAAAAATGAAGATGTTTACATAACTTCAATTTTTCCCATTACTGTGCACTGAGATAGCACAGAAAATAAACTGTATCTAGGCTTTTGTATACATTACACCAAAGTAAAATGTACTGCTGGTCCTGCAACTCGGTACCCAACCAAGCTGTGCCCGCTACCTCCCTCAGCTTGCAGCAGTGACTTTAAACTATGCAAATACAGCAGCATGACACCGTACAGTATCAGGTTGTGCTCTCTGTGGCTATACGAACTGTGTTAGTGTGAATAATAAAGCCAGTGATTCAGTACTAAGGTATATAAACGTCATTCTTTATTTACCTGACATGCACTATATGCATCCCATATAGTGATGCATGCATGCCTTTGTTGGGCAACTGTAAGTAAAGGGGGTTGTCTTACTGTTTTCAGGCTGTCAACCTGAAAGGGCAGGCTGGGACCATGGGTTTTCCTGGGCTGCTCTCATGGTTTTGAGAGGCGAATTCTGTATCTTCAGGAGCTGCCTTCCTCTTTCATAGGCCATGCCTTCAGATGATGGAAGCGAGAGTCTATCAAAATCCGCTCCTTGCTGGATGAGGGTACCATTGTAAGCTTCAAAGTGAGGGAAATTCCTCTCATGTCACAGTGCAGACTTAAGCTGAGGAAAAGAGCTTGGAGCATTTTGTTTAATTGATAATGACTGCAACAAGCCAAGTATTTGAATTAACTGTTCTCTGGCTTTGAAAGTTCAACCCGTTTCATTTACCAAGTAGTAAACCACCAGAGTAAAAATAATATACCATTTAACTTCTAGCTATTTGTATTTAGGTCTCTGCTAAGGTAGTGTTACTGTGCCTCTAGAAACAACCAGCTGGATAGAACTGCTACTTCCCAAGGAGTTTTTGCAGGGTTTCTTTTCAGCTCCCACAGATGTTCTTGTCAGGAGACAAAATAGAGAAAGATTTCCAATTTTTCCTTTCAATGCATGAATGTGTTGCTGTTTATTAGAGAAGACTGAACCACTGTATCATATGCCAACTTCACATATTTCAGGAATTTGGTACTCAGTTGCCTGTTTGACACAAAGTAGTCACTCAGGAAATTAGAAGTGCCCTAGAAGTAGAAGAAATACTAACCTAATAGTCCGAGATTCACTGAAAAGGGGAAAGGGAAGAGAGCATCTGATCATTTGAAACACCAGGGAAGCTCATCCTCCTTCTAATCAACGTATTTCCCTGCAGCTCAGGATGAAGTGAAACGTTTGTTTGGTAATGCTCAAGCTACATGCACAAAAATCCAGGACGTAAAACAATAAATCATCACCTTCCTTGCAAGAAAATGATAAAAAGCATTTCTCTCCCCCCCAAGGAAGCATTCCACAGCAGGATCAATTTGTTTGTAAAGTGGATAGATGGTTTGTGATGGGTGAACTTTGCATAAACACGGGGCAAGGGCTTCGTGTTACGGCAATATTGATGTTTTTGAAGCATGCCTCTCATCAGATGATTTGTAAGCATCTCCTTCAACGCTTCCTGACTCCGAGACGAGCTGCTAGATTTATCTTTATCCGGTCGTAGATGCTTTCTGCTGCCTGTTGCGAGCAAGCTGGCTTCTCCAAAGGGCGGACAGCTCAGAAAGTCACCGTGCCCGGCGTGCCCCGCTGCCGGCGGCGGGCTGGTGTCGCCGGAGCCGCCCGCTCTCCCGGGCTGCATCCTGCTCCGAAGGCGAACAAAGGAGCCGCCAAACCGACCGCCAACAGGTGCTGCGCACACACAACTGTGAGAAACTTTCTCTGGGTTATTACTAGGAGTTTCCTAGCGGGAGAGATGCCTCGGCTGCAGGGGGCAAAGCGGCGCCGGGGGAGAGGCAACCACCAAAAACAAAAGAGGGGGCCGGAGAGGAGATGGAAGAAGGAGTCACCCACTTCTTCCAGGCAGCGCGGGGCTCCCGAGTTCTGGGACAAAGCGGCGGGAGCCCGCACGCTGTGGCGGGCGTTGGGGCACGGCTGTAGCCCTCGCTCTGAGGTGGGGCACCTCGCTCTGCCCCCGCCGGCGGCGGGGAGCTGGGCCGGGGCAGCCGCGCACCCGCACCTCCCCGGGGAACGCCCGGCCGCGGCCCCGGCCCCAGCCCCCGCTCGGGCCGCCCCACCTGCGGCCGGGCCGCCGCCCCGCAGCGCCGGCCCCTGCCTCCGACCCGCCCCGGGGCCGGTGCGCGGGGGGGGGGAGGGGGGGAAGCTGTGGGGGCGGTTGTTTAACCCTTTCCCCGCCGGGCGGCTCCGGAAACGGCCGAGGCGGCGGCGGCGGCCCCGTGAGGCGCGGCGCTGTGTCCTGTGCCCGGGCGGGGAGGGGTGGCGCAGGGTGGGGGCGAGCGCGGGGCGGGGGGGCCGCGGGAGCCGCTTCCTCCTTGCCCAGCCCGGCCCGGCAGAGGCGGCGGGAGGAGGAGGAGGGCGCAGAGCACAGACATGGCGGCCAACATGTACCGAGTGGGAGGTATGTGGGGACGGGGCAGCGCCCGCCCGGCGCCGGGGGGCCCTGCGCCCGGCAGCGGGGACGGGGCCCGGCCGGGGGGCCCCGCCGAGCCGGGGGCTGCGCGCACCGCGCCGGGGCGAAGAGAGACGCACCGGCCCCCTTCGCCTGCCGCGGCCAGCGCCGTGGCCCCGAGCAGGGCGGCCAGGCCCGGGCGGGAGGCGGCAGCCGGCCCCGGCAAAGGGGCCGCCGGGCCCTCCGCGGGGCGGAGGGGGAGGACGCAGGTTCCTCCCCCGCCAGCCCTGTGCGCCGGGTGGGAGGCCGGCCCCCACCGCCGAGGAGAAGGGCAGCGCCGCCCTCCGCGGAGAAGGGGGGAGCGGCGCCGCCGCCGGCTTCCTGCCCCTTCACCGCGGCGCGGGCCGGGCACGGCCTGCCTTCGCGCCTCGTCTCCTTCCCCGGTGAGCGGCGAAGGGGCCGACCGGCAGCCCACTGACCGGCGGCCCTCCGGCCTCGCCACCTGCCGAGCCAGCGCAGCAGGCTGGCCCGCCTGCGAGGCGAGCGAGGGGCGGCCTACCGGGGCCGTGCGCCCCCGGGCCGGGGGCCTGCCTCGGCCCAGCCCTGCCGCCGCTGCGGCCTGGCGGGCCCGGGCGGCGTGGCGCGGGCAGCCGGCGCCCGCCTCGGGGGGCGCCTGGTGGCGCTTCCCTCAGTGCCGTTCCCCGGCCCCCGCTCCCTCCCTTTAACGGCGGAGTTTCTCCGCGCTTTCCTTCATCTCCCGGGCATAAGTAATAAATCCGGCTGTGTTACCGGGGGATTCCTGTCAGCTTTCCTGCTTACCGACGTGACCCCTGAGGAGTGTGCTGATACGTGACTGCTTGGCACTGGGCGAAGGGGAGCACTTAGGCGGTAAAAAACACGGCAAGCGTTTCTCTTCCAGCCCCTCAGCCTGCCGAAATAGACACTGATAACTTTCCGCTGCCCTCCCTGGCGAGCGATCGTGGCCGTGTTCCTAGCGCTGTGACTCAGGTGCACTGCTCAAGTTAGGTTTTCAGTACTTGGTGCTCAAAACCGGCTTGTTTCCTCTTGCTTTCTCCTCAACAGCCTGAGGTGAGGGGGAAGATGCAAGAAAATGAGGGGTGATAGTTGTTAGTTTGAATCTCTTTCTGCTTCTGCTTTGAGATACGCTGATACATCTACAAATCAGCCATCTGCATACTCCTTCGTTAGGGCATTCAGATTGTAATCCCATCAGCCTTTACTCATGAAACTAATCCATCTCTGAGCAGCCCTGTTGGAATCTGGGTAGGGTTTGCTTGTTAGGTCCTCAATTCTCATTTTTTTCGTTGTAATCTTAATAAGCAATTGTGAACAATATCCAGAGATCATATTTTTCTTTAGGGCTAACTGAGCTCCCTGAGGTTCTATTTCATTGTAATGTGGTGTCAAAGCACTGCAGAAGAGTTTTAGACATCATTATGATCCCCCCACCCAATATTTTAAATAAAGTTTGCAAGATGCACGGTGCAGAAGTCAAATATCGAATGTAAAGTGTGGTTAGCATTTGACAGGTACTTTTTCATTTGATGAAAACAACTTTTGAGAAAACTACTGAAGGAAATGCGCTGCATGTCAATTCTTTGTATGTTACATGGGAGCAGCTTTCAGGATATGAGTAAACTTCCATATACTCTATGAAAATATTTTTATATTAATGATGCTATAAGAGATTTTGTCCTGGAAGAACCTCACTAACCTCATGACTATTGCTGCTTAACATAGTGTGCGTGTTACTGAACAGAGATGACAACAAAAGCAAGTATCATAAAATGTACATTACTCATTTGGACAGCTGTACTACCACAGCACCTGATGATAAATGTGAGGTAGCATATCTTACAGAAATATTGGGTATCTCTATAATATTGAAACTCACTAAAGCGCTCAATTCTTAAGTCTTCCCTAATCGATTGTGAGAAACCGCCGCTTTTGTGTCAAGATTTATGAAGTGTGTGGATTACTGAATTACAATGTAAGCTCCAACACAAGACATTTAACTTTATTTCAGTGTGATTGTTAAAGCACGTGTAGTGCAGTTATAACCAGAATTTAGGAACAAATTTTGTTAAATCTCAGTATAGAAATACTTCACTGTCTTAACATTTACTGAGAAATCTCAGCTTTTTAACAGCTACTAGGTTTAGAAGAAAATTTTTGCACTAATAATGATACGCCTTTACGTATTATTTTTTTGTATTTCAATATCTTTTCTTTTTTCATTGCAGATTATGTTTATTTTGAAAATTCTTCCAGCAATCCATATCTCATTAGGAGAATTGAAGAACTTA
Organism: Ciconia boyciana; assembly: GCF_034638445.1. Taxonomy (NCBI): domain Eukaryota; kingdom Metazoa; phylum Chordata; class Aves; order Ciconiiformes; family Ciconiidae; genus Ciconia; species Ciconia boyciana. The sequence continues at coordinate 101,207,679 of NC_132936.1, read as the reverse complement.
ACAAGGTACACGAGTATCTAAGATTCTTGCTTAACCTTTAAGAACAGTGCACTTTTCAAAAACTGAGAAGGATTTTCATCCCATAAGATTTCTATTGTGGTAGATTTTTTTTTTTCTCTTCTTCTTTCTTGAGATTTGCTATGTACTTTGTATATGTTTCAGTTACTGAAATCTTGCTATGTGATATCCTGTAATTCTGCCCTGTTATCTAAGGAAAAAACCCAGTTGATCATTCTTGGTGAACAGGAGTACTCTGCTGTAAAAATTTCCAGACGAATCCTATGAATGCTTGAGGAAGTAAATGAATTCAGTTCTCTGTATGGTGATGCTGCTGTGAATCCATCTGGAATGATAGTGATCATATAATGTGTCTGCTTTTGGATGTATGTGTAAAGATCTAGTAGGTATCAGTGAGACTTTGGAGTGATCAAATAACAGAATATGTGACTTCTGTGGCTGTTTATTGCTCTGCTTATTGGCAGCTGTGAATGAAGGACGAGCTTTTGAATAGAAATAGAGACTGTATCCTCTGTCTTTACCCTGAGTGTATTTTTATAAAGAACGGAGGCTTTTCAGAGTGTAATTTTGGGGAAAGTGTGATTATTTTTCTTCGTTCTTGTGCTACTAAGAATGGTGTGGGATTTTTATTTTTTTTTTAGCGTGGCCTTTTTTTACTATTCCATCAAGTGGTATTAAAACTTACTGATATATTATGTCAGAAGTTAATGATCAAAATGCCTATCGTGATGTAAATAATGATAAAGGTGTTTTTTTTTTCTGTGGTTAGAAAGTAAATTAAAAAATGGGTAACCTGCAAATGTTTTCTTTCTTATTAATGGAACATAACACTACTCCATAGCAGATGTCAACCACATTACCTGTTAGTGCTGTCCAACACAACATCCACTGAACTTGTGCTCAGCCAATAATTTTTGACTTTTATTGGAGAATAATATTATTTATTTACAGTAATTGAAGTGATTCCAATCGTGTTCTGAATGTAATGTTTATTATCTTTAAACTGCATTGCTATAATTTAATCTTGCTCGTGGATGGTAGAGCAGAGTCATGCATTGATTTTTTTTTCTTTTCTTTTTTTTTAAAAAGAGAGTTTCTATGATATAGTCCAGATATCTTAATTGTGAATTATGTGCTTTCATGTGTTAAAATCATTGAGCAAATATGGAGATGTTATGCAAATATATAATGAAATGCTTTGGTTATCATTTTACCGGAGATAAAATGCTTTCTTTTTTTTTGGTAAGAAACTTAATTAAAACATGATCCTTTTCAGTGCCACATCTTGAGTTTTAAATAAGTAACTCAAGGTAATGAACTAATTTTGTACTTTTCATAACAAGAAAGAGGGTACAGTTCTTCAAATATTAGTAGATTCTTTACATTATCAGGCTAAAGAGCATGATCCCTGTAATGAGTCATGAAAACAACTGTGAGCTAAATAGCTCTTTTATCTCATGAGCTGCAGTGAATTTTCAAATAAACCTTGTTATATTAAATGTGATTTCAAAAAAAATGCCAGAGCACTTCAAAATACACATTTCTGTCTAAAGCTGGGTTGCAAAGAAATGTTCACAAGCTTCTAACATTTCTTAAGGATTCTTGTGTTAACATGATACTGGCATTACATTTCTAAAACAACTGAATAATATATCAATTCTTAGGGCTAAATAATTACAATCAGTACTGTTATCTGATCTGAAATTTATATTGGCCTGTGTCAGGAAGTTTTTACTTATTTGAGTAATTCTGTTGATTTCAGCCTGACTGATCATGTGAGAACTATTAATATGAGGGAAAATTGCAAGCAGAGGGCATTGAATTTGTATTACTCACCTGAGGAAGGATACATTCTGACTTGATTTATCTTTCTTTTGTAGACTGCCAATGGAAATGTGGAAGCAAAAGTGGTGTGTTTTTACAGGCGAAGAGATATTTCCAACAGCCTTATAATGCTTGCAGATAAGCATGCTAGTAAGTAGATTGTATAGGGCATTTTTTCTTTCCGTCACAGCCTGTTCAGTTTCTGCAGCTACTTAAAATTGCATTTCTTTGGCATGTGGAATATATATTTATATTAGGCATTAATTAATATCCAGTTAGATGCTTAGCATTTTCTGATACTGGTCTTGCTCCTAGTAGTTGTTTCCGGGACTTAAGCTGTATTAAAGTGGTTGAAAGTCTCTATTTGAAAAAAAAGAATATATTTTTTCATCTGGAAGATACAGCTATATTTCTTTCTTTATGTCAAAAGTAAATCTTGGGTGTAAGTCAATTTAAGCTTAAGAGCATTCGTGAGGATTTGATTTGACTTTTTTGAGTTAGACATAAGTGCGTATTGCTTACTGTAAAGAATTAAATTATCATTGGAGGCTGAAAGTCACTGGAGATTGTAAAGTAGCTGTTATGTGCATTTATGCTAAATGTAGATATTAATCAGTAAAATAGTAGTAAGCATCATCTCATTGGTTTTTCAGAAAAGCAACAAGTGGTAATAGGGGAAAAAAGTCCCATTTTCATCATGAACTTAACTTTTTTTGGTAGCTGCCATTTGGTCTACAACTGAAATAAGCTATTTTTCCATAACTTTATAATGAAAAATATAATTCTGAAGACAAAAACAGAACATAAAAAAATGGCGTGTTTGAGAAAATAGTTATTTGCAAAATATTGCACTCATGTTTGTAAATAACTAAAGTGTTAAATATGTCAACATCCGATAAATTTCTTGCCATATACTGTTAAGAAGCATTGTGATTATAAATGATACTTGAGTTTTCAAAATTAAAATATGTGAATAAGTGACCTAGGGATTATAAATCTCTGTTCTCTAATTTATCGGGATGAATCTCTTTAAAGACATTACCTAATGTCATATTTTGTGTGCAGATATATGATGGAGTAATTAGGCACTTAAAAAAATACCTTACAATTTGTTTAAGGTCAAATTCCAATAATTTTACTCATACAAGTACCGTTAGTGAAGAGAAAGAGCCAGCTTTTGGCTTTTGTTTTATTCTATCATTGGTCCTAGAGAAGTGGAGGTGATTTGAGTACACAGTGTAAAGTACTAGCTTGGCTTTTAAAGAAAGAAGATACTACATCTTGCTCATGTTCTAAGGGAATGATTTATTTAAATGTTTTTCTAATATAGTTGGGTACACTTTATAATTATTGGTGACCTATTTCATAGTAGTCTGCCCCCACAATCATTAAAGTCTTTTGAGTTCTTACATATGAAATGTATAGAAACATAGAACTTTTAGTAGGCTTCACTAAGCTTTCCAGCACATTTTTTTGTTTTTCTTTTCTAATGAAGGGGGCAGGGAAGGATGGAAAGGATAACAATTTTACTGGAAATACAGTTTTTTTTTCATTTGATTTTTAAAACATGAATCTTGTACATTTTTTTGGTTGGCTTATTTTTTAGAAAAGGGTGTGTTAGTTCTGTGGGCATCATTTGATCTGGAAAAATGAATAAGATTTTTCTATTTCCTTTGTGAGTTTTAGATTGCCATTTTGTCAGCACTTTGCTATAAAGGACTTGTTGATGGTCTGTTGCTTTTCCACTATAGCATACTAGGGGTTTGTTGGTGTCAGTAGAAGTACCATGGAATCTTCCATCACGTTTTCTCTATTGAGATTCTCTTGTTTTCTAGCAAGAAAATAGAAGTGCATTTTCTAGCTGATTCAACAAGCGTCTTTAGAATGCCTGTGTCTCACAGTCATAAGTCTTCTAACCCAGCGTTCTTATGGATTAGGTTTCTCTGTGGACATTTTCTCTGTATATAATGTTTTCTTTCTGACCAATCTGTGGAATCTGTATAGCTAAGTTATCTTACGCGATATATGTTACAGTTACAGAGGACAGCATGTAGTGAAGGATTACTTGCCTGGATCTTTGTACAGCTCAAAACAGCAGATGTATTTAAATGTCAAATCACTTAAAATGTTTTGATTCTGGAATACCACAGTGTTCTGTTTAAAAATACGATGTATGTAAACAAAATATTTGTATATTTATGAATTGAATGTTTTGGGAATGTTTTATATAGCTAAACATGTTGATGCTTCAACACTTCTACCTGGTTTGTTATAAAATAAATGCTAAAAGAAATGAGTTTCTTACAGAATGGAAATTCTAGTTCAGTCACTGGTTACTCTAGTGTACGTGTCTAGAGAAATCTTTTAAGTGTAGGATCTACTTGATCTTTTCTAATGACATTTTATATTGCTAGCAATTGTTTTTCTTTCTTTGTGATAGAGAAAACTGTCCTGAGTATTTTTGAAGATTTTGGCAGGTGGGGATTGGGTTTTTTTGGGTGACACTTCAATTTCTGAAGGTTGCATTTGGTGATGTAGGTATGGTCTCATTTAATAAGATAAGAAAATAGCTTCCTAAGAAAATATTCTGGAACTTTAAGGACAAATTTTCAATAACTTGAAAAAGTTTCAAAACCATTTTAAAGAATGTTTGGGAAAAATGGAATGAAGTAGATTGTGACACTGTCACTGGTAAAGAGTAAATGTACTGATTTTTGGTGTTTTTTTTTAAATTTGTTTTTTATGTTGTCTTCAAAAAAGTTTCAGGATATAAAAAGAAGTTGGGGTGGGGGGAATATCAAGTTTTCCTTAGGCCATTCTAAAATACTCAGGTACAAAGGAGTTCCCTTGATTTCAAAGCATCTGACACTAATCTGTGAGGAAATTGCATTTCCTCCATTTTTTCTCTGGTGTTTCTGGTGGAAGTTAATTAACAAGCATTTTTACTTGTCTACCAGCATCATGTATGATGTCAGTCTAGATCTGGGAATAGTTCTATAAGCTGACTTGTAGCCACTGAAATTCAGGGCTTTTGAATGTTTTATGGGCCCTTGAAGACATTACGTTTTTCTGCCTTTGATTTCTGTTACTATAAAACAGAGCGTATGATAAGGCCAACTTGAAAGCCAAAACAAAATACGGGGCAAGATCAGCTTCTCGATCCTATGCAGCCTCCTAAACTGAGTAGGGGAGTTCTGTTGGAGTGTAGCACCCACCCTCAAGACTTAGGTTGTAGTCATTACCGTAGGGTCACTGCAAGGGTGTCATTCTTTTCTTCACGCAGCAGAGTAAGGCTTACTTTATGGGGAAAAGAAGGAAAAGAGGTGAATAGAAGACAGCAGGCAGCACAAGAGCTGTTGCAACTGAAGTACATAAGCAAATGAACTTGGAGAGCTGGGACAAAAACACACAGCTTGTTAAAATGGGTGAAGCAAACATAAAGGGGTGGCATAGTGATGTTTTCTAACCAAATGGTGTGATTGAATGAGAAATTGCCAACTGTAGCTGGATCTATAAAATTCAGATGATCCTTTATCTAAAGTGGAGTTAATGTAAATATTTTAGGGCAAGGTTTTGATAGCTGGGGAGGGGGGACTATACTAGCTCTGTACCAGCACTGGGTTTGGGTTACAGTGAATGGCTCAACTTCTGTATTTCCTTCTTTTGTAATAGTTATGCACTTTCTTCAAGCTGAGTAGAGTGGCCTGAGTGCATGATGACATTTTTTACTGTTCTTTACATTTTAAATTCTTTACCTGGTCGTGTGCTATCATGTAATAGTATGTCTGAAGTCATTCTCTTATTGCAACTCCTCAAACAGCTTTTGCCTAGTCAGCCACCTGGGGAGGATATAAAAAAAATTCTTGTGGTCAGAGGCCTTTGTCTTCTGATTTATTAAGAGAGCTTGCCTTGACGTAGGTGTGCTGAGCTCCTGACTAGATACCCAGAATTTTTCTGGGCCTATGATAAAGCCCACTATATATTTTTTTTCTTATTAACAAAATTGATGCTCTTCTGAATGAGACAGGAATCAATTTAAAAAAAATCTGAGGCATATTGTTTTCAGTGACCAAGAGATCAAAAGTAAAACTGGGATTTTTCTAGATTACAGAAGCTGTAGTCAAAATCTCCTTTTTTAATCTCAATTGCTCTTTGTAGAGATCACTTACTGGCTTTACTTCTCATAGTTGCACTTTTTTTAGGACTTTTCTTAGCCTTCATCTCTTGAACAGTCATGTTTCGTGTCGCACTGCTTTGCAAAATGGTGTTTCTGCTACAGAATTTTTGTACACGATAGATTTCTAGGAAGAAAGGAAATGTCCTGCTAGTGATTCCTGTTGAACAATTGGAGTCTGTACTCGGTTCTCGCCTTGGTATGACACTGATGTATTGTGATCAGAAGCAAATCAAGTAGTCTCTCTGTACTTTAGTTTCTTTATCTGTAAAGTAATGCTCTTACCAGAAGGTCTTATTAAGGTTGGTGAAAAATATTTAATATACCAATACATCTTTGTAGTTCCCATTAAAAGATCTCGAAGCGCCTTACAAATAATTAGTCTAAAAACTAAGAGTTTATTTCGTATATTAATGTGAAGAATGTTCCAACAGTCCTGGAAATGGTTTGATCTTACACAGCAGTTTTGCTGTTGTTGAGCTCTCTTACTTTTATGTAAAGATGCTTTGTATTTGTGAAAAAAATAACCATTATTTTGCATATTTTCAATCTCTCTTAGTATCGTAATAATTGACAAACATTCCAGATGCATCCAAGAGAATGAAGCTGTTAATATTCCATCTGATTTTTGGGAGGCTTTTTATTTCAACAGAGCAGCAGGCTAGCAGGTAGCATAGAAGATGGCAAGAAAATGAGCTTAACTTGAGAAATATTGTTTAATATATTTAATAGTAATGCAGATTACTCATTAATATTCCCAAAGATATACAAAACTGAAATGTGAGTTCCTTTCATATGTCATCAGTTTTTTTAATATATGGTTGCTGTTGCGTAGTGGTATTCTTAATGCTCAATTCCAGGAAAAACACATGAGAGGTTTTCCTGCACTCTTCAACAACTGAAGAAATACAACTTAGAAAGTTTCATTTTTCAGTATTTTTCTCAAATGTACATAGCACTAAAACAGGAATAGGGCAATTCAGATATTCGATCTATAAGAAAAAAATTATGTGTGTGTGGAGACCCTGGGGGTTCAGTAAAGAACTTCAGAGTAAAATGCCTAAAACCCTTTGTGTTGTTCAGTGTTCTTTTCTCTTAGTCACATATTTGACTCAGTATAATTCAAAACATTTATAGTCTAGTATTATTGGGTTATTTTTTCCAAGCAGATAATAACAGAACCAAAAACTTGGTGGCTTTTTTTGTTGTGGTTCTTTTTCATCATAGTAGTTCTTGTACATCGAACTAAAAAGCTGTTATTCAGAAAAGATGTAATGTTTCGTTAATCACAGTCCCTTTTCTAAAAAATCTCTTTAAGATGAGAGACTTTTTCTGTTACTTAATTAAAATCATATAATGTCTTAGCATAAAAAGTATCTTTTGACTGGATATTTTATTTGAAACCTTAAGTTGGCTTTTTTTTTTTTTGGTCCCATTAGTTCCCTTGAATACCTGTTGTCTCCACAGCCTATGTTTAGTTAGAAGCACCTTTGGTCAAATCAGTGTGAGAGACAAATGCTAATTCTTCCATTGCATATGATCCATTTTCTCCACCTTCATAATTTTAAATGTTGAAATCATACCTTTTTTTTTTTTCTTTTTTGTAGTCGTGGTGAATGCTTATATTGTTATGTCCTCCATACAACTTCCAGGGAATAAATTAAGACACTGTATTTGCTCTACTGGTAGTGCTAGTAGAGATTGGCATCTATCCTGCAGGAAAGGATGCTCAGAGGCAGAGAGTTCTTAGTTACTCTTTCAGGGGAATTGAAGTTTAGAGCGCCGCGTGTTTAGTGGGTGGTCCTTTGAATGAAAAGATCACTGTATTGCATTGGTCTTGTTACAAATAGATGCAAAACCTTTTGGGTCTTATTTATGGTCACGTGAGTGCAAAAAAAAAAATCTTTGGAGTTCAAGAGTTCAATTAATTTGTCTCTCTTAACAGTGTTGTGTAAGTGGCTCTTCCATGGAATTTAGTGGCTTTCGGAAAGTTTTCTGTTAAGTTATGGTTCATGTTTTAATTGCACTAGGTGAGAAGGCCTCTTGCTTGCTGTTAAGAAAACAGATCTGTTGATATTACCGTGTAATGAAGGATACCATTTTTCTGGATGTTAGATAGGAGGAAAAGGACCTCAGGATTGGAAGGCAGGGTTGGGAATCAAAGGCAGGAGAATCTCTTGGAGCATTTATAGGGAAGAAGGCTTGGCTGCTAGATATGCCCGAGGAGTGGGTGCGCAGACTTGTGTAACTGGTTCAGTGAGATATTGCCTTCTTAATCTCAAGGCTTCTGTAAATACAAACTAGTGTTTATTTGCAGCTTAGTGGTGTGTGTGTGTGTCCGTCCGCCCCTCCGTGAGTAATGAAGAATTAGGACAAAATGATTTTTGACCTCACATATCTACCCTCTTTTCTTTGAGGAAAAGACAAGCCTTGCAGAAATCTGTGTCTGTGAGCAAGCCCTCAGAAGACTCTTGGGTTTGCTTTGAAGATGGTGGGGTGAACAGAGACAAAACCAAATATAGTAAGCCAGGAAGGTTTAGGAGAATGAGTTCCAATGGGTCTTTTGCTCGAGATGGGAATTTTACATGTAATACTTATTTACAGTCAATAGAGACACATAAACTAAGCACTAGCAAATTCAAGTATGTTATGTTGCTTCTGGGTATCCTGAAGTCTGCGATGTGGGTGAGACACACCCTAGGAGGACCATTTAAGGATGATACAGGTAACAAATTCTTTAATCAGTGGCAGAGTAGCTTTTATGCTAAGGTATTTTTATATTACTGTAACTATCACTTTCACTGAAAATGAGCTTGAAGAATAGGTTTTTTTTGTGAGGAAGACATGACCTTTTTGATCTCCTGAGATAAGGGAACATGAAGATTTCCTTAATTTAACCAAGAGAATGCCTTCGGTTGTAATTTATTTGGAGATGGGGAAAAAATTCAGAACTTGCTGAAATAGAGCAAGCCTTGTCCAAAATTACACCCTTGTCGCCAAGGAGAAACTTGTCTCAAGGCTCCCAATTACCCTTTGCAAGGGCGCTTTGCGTAGTCTCATAAATTACGTGTTTTATTCATTTGATTTTTGTGCAAGAACTGCATACTTGTGAATTTCCCCCCCCCCCCCCCCCAACGGTAAAAGCAATAAAGAACCAGTAATGAGGAGCTTTTTGCTTCTGACAATATCTGAGTCTTCTTTTTGTGAATGACATTTTAGAATTAGTAGTTAACTGTAGCGTGTATTGTCTCATTAACAAGTTTACTGTCAGCTCTAAGTATCTTGTGGAATTATTAACTGCCGTGGCCGTTCAGACTCTTCCTTTGGTGCAGAATGTCTTGTTAGGTTGTGAATGTTAATGATCTTCTCTTAATGGAGTGAGTGGATTTCCAACTAAGTTCATAATTTTAGGAGTTCTTAGCTCTGATGGAAAACGTGCATAAACACATTTTTTTCACCAGAGTATATGTGACCTGCGTTTGGGTGTGTAGGGTTTTGCACATAATGAAAATACAGTCTACTCTATGCAGTTAGTTGGTATAACTGCATCTGAATTTTTGCATGAACTAGTAAACTAGCTAGTAGCTGCTAGCTTCATCTTTTGGCCTCTTAAGAATAGATTTATAATTTTGGGTAGCCATACTGAGATTTTTTTTTTTTAATTCAAAAATCTTACTTTCTGAACATATAGTTTAAAAGGCTTGAACACATTGCTGCCAATCCCTGTGAATGTAAAAACAAACTAAAACCAAAATCTGGATTAACTCCATGAATTTGCTATGGAGAGTGGAAAGCTGCAAAATATCTGTATTAATGCTTAAAACTGTTTAATAGATACCTGAAATTCAGCTTTTATTTTTATTACTTAATTACTGAAATTTTTTATTTAGTATGCTTCCTCAGTAGGGAGGGACTCATTGGGGTACAAAAGAAAGTGGCAGTTTTTTGAGCTCTACTTAAAAAATGAATTCTTCACATTTGAGTTGTTGGAAGGAGGCAGCATTCACAGAAAACTGCCAAGGCATTGTGCGTCTCTGTTTCCCTGTGTTCGTTTGGATTCATTTCCCCATGGTCAAGTTTAAATACGTGGATCAGTCTTACTGTACTTCTTATTCTGGGTTTCTTTTGCTTTGTGGAAAACATGTACCTGTCATCTCTCAGCTTCTAACTTTTTCTTGCCTCCTTAAAGTTTGTTAGTTGTGCAGGCCAGTGATCCTACACTGTGTTCTTGATGATCTCCAAAATACTAGTAACATTTAAATTGATATTATTGATCATAATTTTTTGTCTCATTAAGATAAGTAGGATATTTCATACCTCCTAGATTTCCATAATCTCAGATGGTTCTATTTTTTTTTTCCTTGGCTGCTAATTCTAAGTGACTCCTCCCACTTTCTCCCCAGTGCACCCACACTGTACCAAAGCACCTGAGGCATAAATGTTAGTCTATAAAAACATTGGTAGGTTATCTCTATCTGTAAAGCTCCAATTAGAGACGCATTTTACATCTTCAAAGAGTTCTCTGATAGTCTAATTGCATCAGTAGTTTATATCATTTGCAAATCTGAATGATGTAAACTCACTATTGATATAGAAAGACCTTTTTCCCATCATGCACTGGCAGTTAAGTGTATGAATCAGGGATCAGGCCTGATGGTTTAAAGGCTTACCAGCAGTAATTCTTGAATGTCTGTATCATGCAGTGGAGTGAAGTCTGCAATAGTTAGCCTCGGTAATATTCATGCATGCCTATAACTTCACACGTAATGATAGAGATGGAGCTTATTAGCTTGGGCAGAGCACTGTGTGAGAATGAATGTGGTGTGTCCTACCCAAGCTGATGTATGCAATGCTGAGTATATATGGCGTGAGGTATTATGGAAAAGGTAGAAATAGCAGATAAGATTAATATGTAAAGTACTTCTGTGGTTAGTCTGTAAACTCTCCTTGTGTTAAATGTAGCCTGCACAAATAACAGGATATGGGCTCAAAGTTACCATATATGTTGACATGCCCCGAACTACATGGCGTATCAGAGTGGGTGGCTGGAATGGCTGTGCTATTTGGAGGTGTGACTTGTCTGTTTGATCAATACTTTGTCTTTCCCCTCATCTACTGTTTGTAACCCTATCTGAGCAAGGGAAGATTTGTAGTGTGAACCTGGTTTTGAGTCTGATTTTGATGTGCTACGCAAGTGCTTCTGCAAGGATCCTTGCAGAGAGATGTTTTGTACTAACATAAAATACATTACTCCCATGAGCAAAAGAAGTTCGAGTGGTAAAAAGTGCAATTTTTTTCAGTAAAAGCCTGTTCTACGTTTTCAAATTCCTAAAAGGCTTTGGGGAGCAGTTCATTTTGACTGTCACCCATCGTCTGAATCCAAAACTTGTTTGCAGATTTATCACAGTACATAAAATGTCTTCTCTGTGCTGCTTGCATAGTTGCTGGGCTATGTATAGAGCACTATATATGCATACATCCAGAGGTTACGTAAGTATGTGTGCATTTTCTACTTGTACAACAGGTTAAGCATCTATCAAAAACCAGCACAACTAAATCAGCAGTCTTCCCATTTTTGATATGCCGAGTGATAGACTTAAATTTTCATCTGTCCTTGTTTCTGTGAAGGATTGTGACAGTGATATGCAACGCTGAAGAGGGTCATGTTTCAGTTTCCTGTATTAAAAGTGCAGCCTTGTTTTGGCTTAAACCAGTGCAGAAATTGTTAGTGTTGGCAGGGTCAGTGACCTGTAACCTAGTCCTACAGGGTACTGTGGCCCTTTGCTATGTGACAGGTCCTTTAGGCCAGATCCTTTGACTGATGCTGCTATCAGGAGTGAAATCCTGATACTGTTTCTCAGTACGGCCTCAAGGGGCCAAGGACTCAGTTGCCGAGTATCATACAAGAAAAAGGGCTTTGTTATATGGACAGCTTTAATATTTATTTTTGCCTTCAGAGGGTGACTAGGTTCATATACTTTCATAATGCTTTTCCCTTTTTTTCCTTTTTTAAATTTTTTTCTTAATAAAAGGAAAAAAATGCAGGATCAGAATACTGAACATTCAACATGTATGAATTGAAAAAATTATGGGTTTTGCTATTTTACTTGATACTGTAGCAAACATGGTATTTGAATGTGTTGTCTACAAAACAAAGTACTGAGAACAGAAGAAAAATTTCATTGGTTGACTTGACCTTTATTTCCATTTATTTAAAAGAAAATGACAAAAATGGCATATGTATTAAAGATTTACAGTGTGATGTTTACTCTTACGCTGTTTTGTTTGTTTGTTTTTTTCCCCACTGGCATCAGAATTAATAAATTTAAAGGTTTTAATAATTTAAAGTGATACATATATTCATATCTCTTTATACTTTTCTCAGTTCATATGTATAGTTCCCATTAATCAGAATCTTAAGATCTCTCTACATGCATCAAGGAAATACACTGTGGAAGATAAATCTCTAGCATAGCTGAAGATGGAAATAAATGAACTTTTAAGTCTTACACAGACCATCAGAGTGAATGAACTCCTCTTCCTGCCTGTCTCGTCAGGTCTATAAACAGAAAAGCTTTCTTACTGTGCAAGCATTGAGCAGACATTATCTTGGATAACATTCTTCTCATTTTTAAATCTGCATATTGAGTTTTAGTGTGTCTTGGTTAAGTTAACTCAAGAACAGGATATACAAATCCTTTTCTTTCTTTTTTTTCTACTACTTCTTTCCTCCCTGCAAAAAATCAAACGAAATTCTGCCCTTCTGGAAGGAGATACTGTGGAAGATAAATAATTTGTGTTTTATAAGCAGAATCATATGCCATTCTCAGTAGGGGTAGGAAAGTGCTTGTACAATCTGTGCCTTTTCGTCTCTGCCAGTAAATTTTGAAAAGCTGTTTACCTGCTATTGAGGATGTGAATTTTATGTTAGAAAAGCAGTTTAGATCTCTTTAGAAAAGCTCTGTAGTTATCATTGCCACACAGTGAAAGAAAACGCCAGTGTAGGTCTTAAATGTGGACTCTGGGTTCTTACAGAAGACTTAAGAGATTTTTGGTGTTCTTAGTTCTCTACATGGTTTTTTTTTTTAATATTTACACTGCATTTTGTTAAGGACAGGCAACTATACAACTTGCTAACTAACTAGATCAGTCACACCTGTTGCGTATTCTAAAGGACAGACCATCTTGTTTTAACAAGATATTATGAGGTCTGTATGGAAATAGTGAAAATCCAAGTGATGAGAGAAGTTGTTAATAGCATCAGTCTCATGAAAATGGAAGATACAGATCTTTTTCTCAAAATCAGGTCTAATAATTATTCATGCAGGTTACATGGCATTGTTGCAGATAGCTTTTGTATTTCTTGAGACAGATGATAGATTTAAAAAATGATTTCTTGGGCAGTGTCAGATTCCCCATGTGCATTTTTGCTCTGTGGGTGGTCTGCCAGCCTGGATTTGAAGATGGGACTAAAATTTTCCACTTTCTTTCCCACCACAGCTCTAAACGTATTTACACTTTGGAAAAATTACTAATTGGCTTCGGATTCAGATGATGAGCTTGATACCAGTAATTGGACATTGAAAATATTAATCATATTCCAAATAGCTGTGTCCATGGCACAATTTTGAGTCTGCTGCTTGCTGCTACTAATGAGCTGCTTAAAGAAACACTGCACAGGACTGTTGCTGCACACATGCTGCAACAGGTTGCTACGGTTCATACAGGTGTACACATGACCAAACACGTTTTGAGCCCTGTAACAGGATATTTTCTCATTTGGAGGAGTTTGCATTTGAGTAAGTGAGACAGAAACCAGGTAAGGGGGAGAAAGGGGAAAAATCTAGTTTACCTTTATGATACAGGATTGCCAGCTTTCACCATTGCCTGCATGTCATGGTTTTCATGCTTCTGTGGGACCCTTCTGTTCGGTAGCGTTGTCATAAAGTAGTTTGCAGTGCTGAATAATAGGGTTAAAAACTGGCTTGCTTACTCTGGCATTTATTCATGTTGCATTTAATTTATTAGGATATAGTTATTAATGTAGCACATCATGATTCATACTGCTTATGAAGGTAATCCTTCTCTGCCTTCCACCCACGAGCTCCTTGCTCTCAAAAATCCCCAAACCAGTTATCTAAAAAACCCACCCATCAAGTTTTGGAAGGTGGAGTTTTCTGGTAATGAAAACTGTGATAGTTTTAATTAAATTGCTATAGGCCTATGATAAACAAGGGATAGTTACCCATTTGCTTATAACTGACTGTCATCCTGGGAATTGTTATTATTGTAACATGCCACTTGGAAGTACTCAAAAAAAATCTTTTGCATTATTTTAGAAATAATTTTTATTATTGGAGGGTAGGTGTGGTATATTAGTTCTTAATGCTTGTGCAGTGTAATTATTTCTTTTTTTTGTGACCTCCTTTAGAAAAATAATGATGAGGTAGTGTGGGAGGATTACCTGGATAATTGTGTAAGAAAACTGGATTACCCCTTAGAGGCCATGTGTATATCTGTGCTATCCAGTAGGAATTAAAAGTACACCTGTTCCCCCTAAACACAACTAATCAGTTTTTTTTTTTCTACCTGCAGAATTGCTAAGGTTTACACATTAGATAGTAATATGCTGTCTAAATGACTCATAATCCATGCAAATTGTGCTTTAGGTTTCTAATCCTATCTGACTGTAACAGCAAATATCAAATTTGATGTTATATATTCTAACAGCCATCTGAACATTGTACTAACAGACGTGGTGTAAGTAAAGCTAATTAATTCAGCTTTGGTAAACACTTTCTCAGCAAATTGACAGTATAACTATGCATAGTCTAGCTCACAAAGTTGATTAAACTGCTTTACTACAGCACTAGGGGGTTAAATATCACAACTAAGTTAGTACAACACAACATGTGGCAAGAAGCCTCACGCAGATGAGCAAATTGGCCAACTGCTCACCTAGGAGAGCTCTTCATTCACAGTCTGAATAGAGTTGTTCAGATGGTTAGACGCAATGTTTATCTTTTGTACTCATTTTGGCAGTAAATGTATTTACTGCCTCTCCCCCAAAATCTATATTTATAATTCTTACTGCTGTAGCATCTAACTGCCAAATGTGCACTTGATGTTTTCGCCACAACCAGCTAAGCTTAAAAGAGACGTACGCACAGCCATCTTTCCTTTGATGTGTGTGGTAAACTTGCTGCTGTTCAGCATTCTCAGCTTGTTATCTGTAGGTTTTAAAATATGTTGGTGATACCTATGATGTATATAGGTTTTGGGCTGAGTATAGAAGAAAAAGGTATACAGGAAGGGGAAAAAGTTTAGAAACTGTTCTAAAAGTAAGGCTTAGTGGCATTCTTTGAACTGAAGTTTATACTGATCTAATATAATTTTAAAGGTATTTTAACATATTTAGTGAAACTGCTGTAACTCCATAAATTGTGGTAGCGTTTTAAATCTCTGCATCTAAGCTTGTATAAGCTGGATGCAGCTAAGCTGAGATATGGTTTCAGAATTGGAAGCAATTAAGTTTAAGAGGTGTAGGAAGTTAATGCACCTCAGTTTTTGGTTACACTGCTGATTTAATTCAGCATTGGTCCGTGCTGCTGTTGAGAGGAGTGGTCTTGGTTTTTCCCATCATGTTTTCCCAGTTTAACTCTCTTATTCCTGCTTTTTTTCTTTTGTGCCAGCACTAGCATTTTTGGTAGGCGCACCGGGCCGAGGAATTGGAATTGATCTGGGTTGAGAGACAGCTAGGTGAATAAAAAACTAATTGCATGGTCTGAGTCAGAGGGTGGTGGTTAAGGGTTCATACTGTGTATGGAGTCCCACAGGGATCTATATGGGGACCTGTCTTTGTCAGTGACTGGAGCAGGCAATGTGGTGCACTCCTGTAATGTTAGCAGGTGACACCACACTGGGGAGGATGACCAGGTGATAGACTTGAGGGAAGGGCTGTAGTCAGGGATTCCTAGAAAGCAGGAGGAATGGCCTGTCAAGAACCGGAAGATACTCAGCAGGGACAAATGCCAAGTCTTGCACCTGGAAGAAAGAGCCCCTGGCAGGGATACAGGCTGAGGACAGAGGGGCTTAGGGAGCAGCTCTGCGGGAACGGCCCTGGGGGTGCTGGCAGACAGCAACTCACTGGCAACGAAGTTGGCCAACAGCATCCTGGACTGTATCACGAGGTGCATAGCCAGTGTATGAGACAAGTGATTATTCGCCCTGATTATTCAGCACTTGTTGCATCACATCTAGGTACCGCATCCAGTTTTAGGGCCCTGATACAGGGAAGTTGCTGATAAATTGGAGCAAGTTCAGCAGAGGCCATCATGATGGATACTTGCCCTGCTAGGAGAGGCTGCAGGAATTGAGCCTGTTCAGTTTGGAGAACAGGTGGACGCCCAGTGCCTGTGGGGAGGTTATAGAGAAGATGGAGTGGGACTCTTTACAGTGACTAAATGGAAACTGGAGCGATTCAGATTAGATATAAGGAAAAGCTTTTTCACCATTATGGGGTTGCTGGAGAGGTTATGTGGTCTCTGTTCTCGGAGGTTTTCAAGACCCAACTGAATAAAATGCTGAGTAACCTGGGCTGACCTCACAGCTGAGACTACTTTGAGGAGGAGTTTGTACTAGAGACCTCCTGAGGCCCCTTCCAGCCTGAATTACTCTGTGTTTCCATGGTTCTGTGATCCAGCCAACCTCTAGCTGAAAATAACATTGTCAGTGGTTTGGTGGCAGTAGAGGGAGAACTTTCTTCTTCCTTTTAAAACTGAAGATTTACTCCTCCTCCCTGAAGACAGCTTTCAGTGTGTAAACTAATCTCTCTTACTTTCTGTTGCAGTAGACGAGGGGAGCATGTGGTGAGTTATTTTAACTTAGTTAAGGAAGAGTAATATGTTAGAAGAATTTAACTTGTTTGCTAGCTGATGGTTAACTATAGAGTGAGTCACACTGAAACCTTTAAGTGTCTTTCAGGACTTTTTTTAGTTATTTTTAAACAATTTTAAATTAAATGGGTGTATTGTGTTTCTAGAGACTTGCCCTCAGTTTATTTTTATTTTTGTTGTAAAAACAAGCAGTTCTTCCTAGTGGCAAGCTGGAGTCATCACATTACTTAACCATAAACAAAGACACCGTATACAAAGTTTAGGTGGCATGGACAGTTGTCTCTTCTCACGCTCACTAACACCACCATTTTCTAACAGTGAATCCCACAAATTAAATGGAAGAGGGAAAAAAAAAAGTTCATCACATTTTTAAAAGTGGTGGTGCATATGTAAAATGAGTGAGCACTACAGTTTCTTCCCAGTGTCCATTGCTTGAGTCAGTTAAGTCTTATTTACATCAGAGGGAAAAAGGGAAAGGGTAAGTCTGCAGCACTGCCACTGAAAGTATCACCAGATCACTCCGGTTTTCAGGATCAAAGTAAGTATTTACAATTGCTGATTAGAAAGCCCACGTATAATAAATAGACCTAAAGCTTTAAAAGCTTACTGGACATGCCTGCTTTTGCTCTCCAGGATTTTTCCTTTAAATAATGGAATATTTCTTGTAAACCAGAAAAAGTACTACAAAACAGCATTATCTTAAACTTCACCCAAGGCCTAAAGGGGATTGTATCATTTTCAAAAATGGATTGTATTCATCTTTGTAGTCATAGCTAAGACTTTCAAAATATTTTTAAGCTGAACAATTTTAAATTTAATTTTGTTTTCTCTCTAATCTTGGAACAATGAGGCCTGTGTATGTCATCACCATATTGCTCCATTAAAATATTTGTTCACTGTGAGCCATTACTTTATTTCTCTTCCTGAGTACTGAAAATGTGCTTAGCTTAGTGCTACTTTATGATTTCCTATAGGTACCTTCCATTTCACTCCTTTTGACAGGAATAATCTCTCCTTGGATGACAAATAAAATTTCACCTGGGCTGCAAATCTGAGTCAAAAAGGTGAAGAGATCTCTAAAAGTACTGGAAGTTCTTCACCGCTTTTCTTCTAATAGGTGTTAAGGCCTGATCTGTGCAAAAACCTGGTTCAAAAGCAGCTCTCTAAAGGTTTGTTCAGATGCAGAATTCTTTGTATTTGCCATGAAGCAAATTTAGTTTTCTCACTTCTTTATGCTATCCAGTGTTTCCTGTCCTGGTACAGGTTTGTGTTACTGCTGGGGCAAACTATTACTTGTTTTACTAAATGGTAATCCTACTGTTAGCATTGTTTTTATATTACATTGCTGAAGAAGAAAATTGTAAAATTATCCTGGTGATAAATTGTATTGTGTTAAGAGTGGAACTGTTCTCTGTCTGGCCATGGTTTGTTCTACTTACTGAGCTTGTCAGATCATCATGAGTAAAACATAGATACTTTATTTCTAAAAATACAACAGAAAAAGTTATGTTGTTTCACGTTTAGGTTTGGAGTGTTTTAAAAGATGTATGTAAGAGACATTTAATTTCAGCTTCAGGCTCTTGGATCAACACTTTCTTGGCTTATGTAAGATTAGTACAGTAAATATATGATTAAAGTTTTTGTGTTTTTTAAAATTAATTTTTAATTTAAATTCTTACTCTGAGGGAGCTATTAAGATACTTGAGTATAGATGTCTAAAGCCATTTTAAACTCTGGAATATGATATCTGGCTCCCTGCAGTCATTTTAAAATGGCACATACTCTCCTGTGTTTTGTGCCATATCTGCAGTCAGATGTTTTGGATATGTCAATCTAAAATGGCCTCAGACACCTGTGTTTGGATGCCTAAATTGCTTTCTAACAGGCTGCTTTTTGTCAGCTGTTTTCAGATGGTTATAACACAAGATTACCTTGCTTTGATATTTTTCAGGAAGGAGAGAGGAAATAAATAGTCAACGGAGAACTTTGGATCTGTAGAATACTACAAGCAGTACATTTATTTAAAAAAAACCAACACCAAAACAATAAAGCAACCACTGGCGTGTCTTGCTATTTTAAGAAGAAATATTAATGCTTCAACTTTGAAATACAAATGTAGCTTGTAATGCTCACTTACTGTAATAAACAGTCATAGCTATTAATTACTTGAAACATAAACCTTTTAACATTAACTTCTATTTTTTTTCTTTAATTACTTGCTTAATTTAAAAAATTATTTGCCTTTGCACAGATTTTTTTTAAGCTTTATTTACTGTTAGTATTATAGATGTTAGAATAATTCTGAACTGAGTTGTGGTCTGACTTGAACCTGTACATGTGTCAAGTGAGGCTGTGGGGTGTCAGGTGAGACTGGGGAGGGGGTGGTCTTGTTTTCATTTTTGTTTTTCTTATTCTATCTCTCCACAAAACATGCCAAAACAAGGAAGGTGACTGGGGGTTCTACAGCAAGATAGACTTAAAGTGTATGGAATTGGGTTTGAAGAAGTTGGTTATATCAGAGTGTATTGTTTTACCATTTTTGTGGAAAGAACTATTAGAAGTGGAATGAGCTACATACAGGCATGATTAAAAAAAAAATAGTAAAGTGTTGCATTTGGAGAGAACTGTGGTTGCCATGAAGATACAGGCAGGCTTCATTTTGAGATAGTCTGTCTGTAGGTTGTTTGTAACAAGGGTTATTGTTGGAAGAGCGGATGAGGTGAACTGTTTTAGGTAGTTATGTGAAATACTATCTAATGCTGAGGTTTTGTTTTTTAATTTCTGACATACTTGATAAAGTACACTTGGGTTTTGCAGCTGATGGATAATTTAGCAGGTAGAAAATTGCCAAATCTTAGAGAAGTTATTAAAGTGTCTGTATTTTTGCATACAGTATTCACAGAGACTTTTTGTCCTTTCTGGGAAGCTAGAGGAAGTATAGATTCAAGTTCCACATGTCCCAAGAATCCACTAGGAAGACACATTTCAGCCATGAAGATCCCAGGGTAGCCATTTTGGAGAGCCTGTCGTCTTATGACATGTTAGCGGCCACTGTGAACATTGCTTTTTAACTCTGTATGTGACACTTTCTAGTATCTGCTTTTATTTCTTCCTTGATGTTGCCAGTTTACAGTTGGTTTAAATCGTTAAAAGGGGATGGTTTCCTTGGTTTTATCATATGAGGTAATACTAGAGAATTTCAGATTAGAGTAACTATAAAAGATGGTTTTAAACTGAAAAAATCCTTCAAAAATAACTATATAATTTACAATTTGCTGTTATAGATGCTGTCTTCTAGATTAAATAGTGCTGTCTTGCTTAAAATAGAAATAATATTAAATCTTATTTAAATATGAAAATAAACTGTATTTGTTGTATCTAATAAGGTTAACATAATGGAAGGCAGTAGGTTTTTTCAGTTTTCTTAGACTGTGATTTGGCAGTCTTAGTCTGCAATTGTGTTTTAGTAAATTTGTGTTCATAGAAAGTATGCTTGTCCCCAGGACTTTAAAAGTTCTATTAATACCAATATCAGCAACAGAAAATCTAAACCAGAACTGGTCAGCAAGCAAGAGGCACCCTCAGAGAAAAAACAGATGAAAGAAGATGAAAAAAGAATGAGTATAATGTTGTCAGGATTGTTCTTACAGCTGTGTGAAAGACATCAGCGCGTAGTACAGTAGGAAAGGAGCATTTTTTTTTTTTTAAAGAGTTTAAGTAGAAGGTATAGAATTCAAAATACTTAATATTCTGTCAAGTTACATAAACTGTAGTCTTGTTAAATTCATCTTTTCTTTGAAATACTAAGGGAGGTTGCTAAGGGGTGGGGGGGATGTCAAGTGAAATGGCTGCAATGGTGTTATGCAACAGAGTTAATTTCGACCTACGCTCTGCTTCTCTGCAGAAGAAGTTGAAGAAGAGTCTGAAACTACAATTGAGGTTGACTTGACTGATAAACAGAAACATCAGTTGAAGCACAGAGAACTCTTCCTTTCTCGCCAGTATGAGTCCCTTCCAGCTACACATATCAGGTAAGAAAAAGTAAATAATCATTTATCTGTGTATTCTGTTGAGGTGGATTGCCTGCCAGTAGCCTACCTGCTTCAACACTTCAGCCTTTATCTTGCAAAAGAATGTGATTGATCACAGCTGAGTTGTGCAGGTTGTCCCATGAACTGCTTTGGAACCGCCTTTGGATTTTCCTTCTGTTGCTTCGTGTCTGAGCCTTGGAAGGGACAAGAGTCTCAGAGCTCTGGCTTGCCAATTAGAGCATCAGTTGATAATGTGGTATAAAGTCAGTCTGTTCCTACTTTGGAAGAGTTGTTTTATTAATTCTTTTTCTGCTGGCCAGAGGAACTTTGACCATTTCGTATGCCCAGGGATACCACAGATGGAGTTGGAAAGGAAACAGTGACTCAGTGGTCAGATCTGCAATTTAGGGCTGGACACATTTAAAAATAAAATTACCCCAACTTACTTCAGTAAATGTGAAGAAGAAGTCATGATTGAGTTTGGCTAAATGTTGCAAAAGCATTTCAAGTATTATTTTAAATTAAATAGCCCTAATGCTAATGGAGGCAGAGGCTTGCTAAAGCTCAAAAAGGGTTTGTTGATTTCTTTCTGTAAATGATGTAAGTGCTCATGTTATCTCCTACTTAGCAGTCAAGCAAATTCTTTTTAGGTGGTGGTGGGAATGATGTACCTAGAAATGGAAAAGAAAGAGCACAGTGCAGGGGGGAGCATAGTAAGTATAAAACAGGGGCTCTTGCATTGCATTCTGAAGGAATTTTCGTTTTCTTGTTACGTCCAGTTCCCCTCAGCCATTTAAGACCATAAATGACTATAAGCTACCAAAAAAAAAAGTGTGTGTGCTTCAATAAGAGAAACACTTTGTATATGCATATGTATTTTCTCTTTCATTGGCAAATGTGTGGCTTATCTTTCTCACTGCCAACATAGAAACTGGAAGTTGGAAATGTTTGTATTAATTTCCTGTGCTTGATTCAGCTACTTGTTCTCTGACTGTGAGAAAGTCATTTAACTGTCAAATCTCTGCTTCTCCAACTATAGCATAGAGATAATAATGCTGTGCAGTTTCTTTTACTTAGGCATTTAGATATAGAAATAAGGTATTCTCTTCGTAGAGAGAAGATTACATAGAAGTATAGTAAATGTCTTCTCACCTCACAACTCAGGGAGCAAATACAATAGAGGTTCTCCGGTACACACTTCACAAAGAAGCCATAAAAACACATGAATTTGTAGTACATGCAGCACTGTGCAGCAGGCAAATGCAGAGTGATGACTTGCATCTACTTTTCAGAACAGATGAATGCTGTAGGGCTATGTTGTCACGTGTTACTAAGACCTTTACCAGATGAATTCTGGAACAAGCTTTATGTAGTCTAATGACGTTTTAACAATCTTAACTTTATTTTAAAAAGAAGCAAGAAGGAAAATACACTGCAAAATATTCCTTATTTAGCTTTTTAACTTATTAGTGTTCAGATTCTGTGATTCTCAGTAGTTTTCATAACTCTTATTAATTAGCTTTTCCTGTAAAAGAGCTTAGAAATGTTGTGAAGGTGGTACTCCTCCAACTTTCTCTCATCAGTACTCCAGAATATTCAAGGATGGAGATTCCACAGCCTCTTTGAGTGTCTGTGTCAATGTTTGACCGCTGTCATGGTGAAAATTTTTTTCCCATCATCTAGTTGGGATTTCCCTTGTTGAAACTTACTGTCCACTGCCTCTTGTCCTATCACTGTGCTTCTCTGAAGGGACCCTGGCTCTGTCTTATTTATGTATCTTTTCATTAAGTAATTGAAGACAGCTGTAGGATTTCTCCCTTTAGTTGTCATACCTTAAGAGTGAACAAATCCAGTCTAGTATCAGCTTCAGACTTGCTGAAAGTGTATTCAGTTAACTTGTTCAGTTTGTTAATGCTGTTGGCTCCAGCCTCAGCACTTGGGGGATGCCCCCAGTAACCAGCTGCCAGCTGGACTTTGTACCACTCACTGCTACAAAGTACCAGTGGTACTTTGTACAACTCACTGGTGGACTTTGTACCACTTTTCAGCTTGGTGGTCCAGGTAGGTTTTTTCCAACATTATTGCCTACTTACCTAGTCCATATGTTACCAACCTGGTTAAAGGACACCATGGGACATGCTGCAGGCCTTGCTAAAGTCAGGGTAGATGACATTCACTGCTGTCAACTGGTCTACTAAGTAGCCAGTCATCTCCATATAGAAAGCTAGCAGGTACTCATGCAGTAAAAGTCTGAGTAGCTCTGTTCTGTGGGCTTTTGCTCTCACCCCCTGTAGTTTTAGCCCCTAGGTAGGAACAGTTGGATTTACAGGAGGAAATAAATGGTATCATGGAATGTGTAGTGGAGAATGGAGATAAGTTGTCTAAAGAGTAAAAACGCAAAAGCTCAGTCCCTTTGGAAGGAA
This sequence comes from Ciconia boyciana, assembly GCF_034638445.1. Lineage (NCBI taxonomy): Eukaryota > Metazoa > Chordata > Aves > Ciconiiformes > Ciconiidae > Ciconia > Ciconia boyciana. Next base: position 101,184,314 of record NC_132936.1, on the reverse strand, counting down.
GAGGAGAAAGCTAAAAGTGATTTTAAGAGAATGGAAGAGGCTGAACCATCTATAGTTGCTTTTGGCAGCTACAGATCTTGAACTTTTACTGACATCTTCAGCCAAGAAAAGAAACTGAGTTTGGTTGCCTTTCTGCTTGTAATTTAAGAGAATAAAATAATTTTACTTAGTGTGGTATGTTTCTATTTAATTTTTACTTAATATACTTTTACTGCTTTTGTTTCGTCTTTCTTCTTTTTTTCCTTTACTCTTTTTATGTTTTTTAAACTGAATGGCAGAGAAAATTACACCCCACCCCCCCCCCCCCCCCCCCAAGAAAAAAACCTATGACTGAGATTACTTTTATTCTAATTTGTAATTACAAGTACAGTAATGTCTCATTTATACACCTGGTGCCAGTACTTTATAGTTGAGATGCCTTGCAGTTATTTTATCAGGCTGGATTTCTTTGATGTGCAGGTCTAATTCTGAAGGTCTTTGGTCTGTAATGTTGAGTTTTCAATAATTCTGATGTAATTTGTTTGCTTTTGAATTACTGAAATAGAGTTTCATTCCTTATTCTCATACTTTTTATTTTGTTATAGACATTATATATAACTCTCTTGATATAATTTGTTATGTTATAAATATTGGGATTTTTTAGACTTCCTCTTGTTTCCCCTTTACATTAGGTGTCACTATGCCATTTTAGTAGCTGTAGGAAGTGGTATAAGTTTTGGCACCAAAAAAAAGCCAGATTTAGAAAAGAATTAGAAGCGGGTAGTGTAGTAGTAATGAAACATGGCAACGTTGCCTTGTGGACCCAGTGTTCCTGTGGTGGAATGTATTTAAGAAGGTATAATTGCCTATCTCAGTGCAGGACCATTCTGGAGTGATGGCATGTGGTACAGTAGAAGCTGATGTACTAGTTTGGGTCTCAAAGACAAAGCTTGTTACCTTAGTGCCTACTTGTCAAGTTACAAGTGAAACCATTCCCTCCACTATCCGCTCAAATGTGTAAGGTTGGCAGCACCCCTCCAGTGAATTATCTTCTTCCTTCCTAATCCCTGCATGTTACAGATGCAGTTTTGCCAGGCACCATAATCCCCAGATGTCCTTGTAACAGAGTTAAACTGCCAGCCAGACTCACTGAACGCTCTTCTTCATTAACGTCACACAGTAAATGCACCCAGAATTCATGCAGATGGCTCCTGTAAGCAATGCCAGTCCCAGAGAGGGGCTGAGTTGAGCGGAAGTGCTGTGTACTTTAACCTGGGTTTTCAGAGATTTGAGCATTACCAAATACAGCATTTTGGAAAGGCATGAGAAGGCACAGGGGAAAAAAATGTTGGAAGTTGTCATAAAGGTGAAATTGTTTGCCAGTGTTGTAAAATTCACCATAAAACTTACCATGTGGTGAAATGGGTCCCTTGTATAAAAATCTGCAAATGGTTATCTTGTTGGAGAGATGCACTGAGTTGTCTGACTTGGACTTTATTTTTCATTTTTAAGGTCTCAAGAGGTAGTAGGTGAGAAATACATTTAGATTGCTGTAAAACATTGCATTAACTTTTAAGATAATTTGTAATTGCTTTTAAATTGAATACTTCATATGAGTTATGTAGAATAATTCATTTATCCATCAGGGTTCATCTTGCCATTTCATTATCTTTGCTTAGTTCTTGTTTGCTAATAACTGTGTTTCAGTCTCGGGGTTGTAGTTTTTTGTGTATTATTATTATTAAGTGTTTGGAAGGTAGACACAAGGCAAGCATTCTCAGATGTCATAATAAAATCAGGTGTGAATCTTTTGGGCTGCTCTATACTGCAGTAACATACATGCCCCTTTAAAAAAAATATGAACACATTTATGCAAAGTAAAAAGGGGCTTGTATACAGACTAGTTGACTAAAGTCAAAACAGCCTGAGAAAAATTTCAGAGTGGTGGCCATTTGTGAAGGGGAAAGAGGATTTCAAAAATATAATATATATTTGGTTGCTCTCATGTTGGTAATTTTGTTGGTTGATAACAGTTGTGTGGGTTTTTGCTAGGGTTAAAGAATAAAGTACTACTTTGTCAAAATTCTTTCTTAGTTACAGTAGGGTGACAAATACTTACCTTGAGTAAATAAAAATGAAATTTGCTAAATTACTTCTGTTCAACAGTCTTCCTGGTAAGTTAGAGTTTGAATACAAGTTCTTAAGAGTCCTTCCCTGGGGCCAAAGAATAGCAGTTATGGGATTGTCATGACCTCTTTAGTTGCTCTTTTACCTGATTCAGACCACAGTTTTGTGCAGTGGCTGTTGACGTGAGCCCAACTGTTTGTGCTTGAATTAAATTGTATATTTCAGTGGTACATCCATGCTTCGTTGAAAAATTTCGAAGTGATGGTAATTTGCCATATTCTTTGTAGTTTTATCAGTTGATAATTATGTGTATTTGTACCACTCTACTTTTTTTATAAGTGCAGGGATCCTGGTCACATAGTATTTTTTTATATAATTTTTTTTTTCTCCTGGAGTCTGTGTTTTCACTGAGTACTTTTTGCTTTTCTTGGACACAGTTTCAAGATACTGAAATTCTTGCTGAGCTTGATTTCTGGACTCGACATGGCTGTGTATGATACCTGTGCATTATGTGCATGTTTGTCATTATGGAGATTATTCAAAAAACTGTAATAAATCCACACCCTAATCTTTAATGGGGAATATTTATTTAATCTGTCATTGTATGAACGAAGTGTTTGTTGTATTTCTTAGGGGATTACATTTGTTGCTTGACATAAGCACCAAATTTAAGCTTTCTATATGCCTGTAGCCTTAATTCAGAAAAACTTTCTGAACTCTGATTCTGAAATCTGCAAGTCTTTCTAATTTATGAATCCTTCTCATGCATACACTTTACTTAAAAAAAAAAAAAACAACAAACAAACAAAAAACCAACCAAACAAAAAAAAAGCCCAAACCCAAAACTATCTTAAGATGCTCTTGGCTTACTTTATTCCATTCCCACACAGAAAGGTCTTCCTGAGCCTTTTAAAGATTGTGATTGCATAAGATCATTTTATTAAAAGCTGATTAATATGATTGGAGAGAAGGTGAATATTTTTGCAGAATGCCTGTGCATGTGTGACATTAAAGGGCTTCCAAACAGTCTGATCGTGAGAAGAGTTCTTTAATTTTTATCAAGAAATTTGGAGTCTGTGCATATTTTCACATGTAAGCATACAAAAAAGTGTACTTAAGCTTCTAAGAATCTTGGTTTCCTTCAGTTCTGAAATTGTTCCCTGTATTAGTTTAATACATTTTTACTCTCTTTTTCCCTATAACTTTTGACATCATTCTGATCAGTAATGCAGTTCAGAACACAGTGTCTTACTTTTTTAGAGTTTGGCAGTTTTTGGTTTTGTTTGTTTGGTGGTTTGGGGTTTTTTTTGTTTTGTTTTGTTTGGGGGGTTTTGTTGTTGTTAAATTATCCCCTAGCTCCTGGTAGGGGTAGACTAAAGCAACTTCAGTTGGTAGCAGTTTGTAGACCTATTAGGAAAAGTAGCATAAGTATGTGCAGTTTATAAAAACATGTAGTGCTTACAAACTGCCTGTAAGAGTGTGATGCTTTTTAGATGTGTAATAAATGACTCAGTTTTATCATATGGCTTTCTTTATGTTGTGCTTTCTTCTTCATGATCTCATCAGGACTCACTAATATTGCTACTTCAAACAACTAAGGTGTAGAGAAAGACTTTTTTCTGAATGTGGGATTCCTTCATTTAAAACACACCAAATTATCTGAAGCTCAAGACAGATAGGGCAGGTCATTTTATAGAAGAAATGTTGTGACTTGAGAAGAAATGTTCTCTGGGTACCCAGCCCCCTGAGTTGGAAGATAGGGACGGGGACCAGAGTGGAGCCCCCATAATCCAGGGGGAAATGGTTAGTGACCTGCTGCACCACTTAGACACTCACAAGTCTATGGGGCCTGATGAGATCCACCCAAGAGTACTGAAGGAACTGGCAGATGTGCTCACCACGCCCCTTTCCATCATTTACCAGCAGCCCTGGCTAACTGGGGAGGTCTCAGTTGACTGGAGATTAGCGAATGTGACACCCATCTTCAAGAAGGGCTGGAAGGAGGACCCAGGGAACTACAGGCCTGTCAGCCTGACCTCGGTACCGGGGAAGCTGATGGAGCAGATCATCCTGAGTGCCATCACATGGCATGTAGAGGATAACCAAGGGATCAAGCCCAGCCAGCATGGGTTCAGGAAAGGCAGGTCCTGCTTGACCAACCTGATCTCCTTCTACAACAAGGTGACCCGCCTAGTGGATGAGGGAAAGGCTGTGGATGTTGTCTATCTAGACTTCAGTAAAGCCTTTGACACCGTTTCCCAGAGCATTCTCCTGGGGAAACTGGCTGCTCATGGCTTGGATGGGTGTACTCTTCGCTGGGTAAAGAACTGGCTGGATGGCCGGGCCCAAAGAGTGGTGGTGAATGGAGTTAAGTCCAGTTGGTGGCCGGTCACAAGCGGTGTTCCCCAGGGCTCTGTGTTGGGGCCAGTTCTGTTTAATATCTTTATCAGTGATCTGGACAAAGGGATCGAGTGCACCCTCAGTAAGTTTGCAGACGACACCAAGTTATGCGGGAGTGTTGATCTGCTTGAGGGGAGGAAGGCTCTGCAGAGGGACCTGGACAGGCTGGATTGATGGGCTGAGGTCAGTTGTATGAGGTTTAACAAGGCCAAGTGCAAGGTCCTGCCCTTGGGCCACAGCAGCCCCATGCAACACTACAGGCTTGGGGAAGAGTGGCTGGAAAGCTGCCCGGTGGAAAAGGACCTGGGGGTGTTGGTTGACAGCTGCCTGAATATGAGCCAGCAGTGTGCCCAGGTGGCCAAGAAAGCCAATGGCATCCTGGCTTGTATCAAAAATAGCGTGGCCAGCAGGAGTAGGGAAGTGATCGTGCCCCTGTACTCAGCACTGGTGAGGCCGCACCTCGAATGCTGTGTTCAGTTTTGGGCCCTTCACTACAGGAGAGACATTGAGGTGCTGGAGCGTGTCCAGAGAAGGGCAACGAAGCTGGTGAAGGGTGTGGAGAACAAGTCTGATGAGGAGTGGCTGAGGGAACTGGGGTTGTTTAGCCTGGAGAAGAGGAGGCTGAGGGGAGACCTTATCTCTCTCTACAACTACCTGAAAGGAGGTTGTAGAGAGGTGGGTGTCGGTCTCTTCTCCCAGGTAACAAGGGATAGGACAAGAGGAAATGGCCTCAAGTTGCGCCAGGGGAGGTTTAGACTGGATATTAAGAAATTTTACTTCACCGAAAGGGTTGTCAAGCATTGGAACAGGCTGCCCAGGGAAGTGGTTGAGTCGCCATCCCTGGAGGTATTTAAAAGACGTTTGGATGAGGTGCTTAGGGACATGGTATAGTGGTGGTCTTGATAGTGTTAGGTTTACGGTTGGACTCGATGATCTTAAAGGTCTTTTCCAACCTATACGACCCTGTGATTCTGTGACTTTTTAAGGCATGGCACCTTAGGATTTAGTGGTATTACCTCAGGATTTCTGGTTTTGGCATTCTTGGCAAACTGGAGGTTTCTGGCATACGGGGGGGGTGTGTGTATGCATTTATATACTTTATATATATGTGTGTGTGTATATACATGAGATACAAATTTTAGCTAATTTTTAAAAGCTTACTTTGAGCCTTATAAGCCTGATTTATTTTCTGGCATAAATCAGACTGGATAAGGAGTGAATCTACTTTGCATAGGCATGTGCTTACCTGATGATTTGGATTGTTAAGAAAGGAATTCTTCCTTTCTGGATTGAGTTTATTTAGAGCAAAGGGACTTTCAAAGCATGTCTGATTTTTTTTTTTTTTTTCCTTTTTTTATTTTCCAACAGAATTCGGAGAATTCTTACACAAATTAAGATGAAAATTCAATCTAGGCCAGAATCTTGTTTTCAGCTGTGGTTAATAGCCAGTACTACTAAACATATTAGAAAAAGTGTATTTATCAGTGGAAGGTTGTCACTTAAGTATCTGAAAATCAGTGCATATTTCCCTGTAGTGACCTAATTACAAAGTAGGAGTCTTTCCTATGGTGCAAAACTTTAAGTTCAGTTGCATGGAGTGATGTGTGTTGCTTCTGAGCTGGGCAACCTTGTAAAGTCACACTAAGAAATCATTCCTAACCAGCCTCCTGTGTTTTTGTTCAATACATGTGCATTGCTGCTGCTGTGCTAAAAGGTAACAATTATTTTACTTTTTAGCATGAATTAATCCCTAGAGGAAAAATATCAATTTCTTGAGTTTCCTACAATAGTTTATAGAAAGTATGTATAGGGTTATGCTTATTTTGAGATATCAAAACATGTAGTTTTACTGTGCCCAGACCAGGAAAACATTTACCTCTCTCCGTGGCACTTAGTGCATTGTTCTGTCTACTCAGTGTTTTCTTGCAGATCCTTCTCAGAACTCAAGATTCAGCATTTACCTCTCTCCGTGGCACTTAGTGCATTGTTCTGTCTACTCAGTGTTTTCTTGCAGATCCTTCTCAGAACTCAAGATTCAGTCAGTAATGTAAACTGGAGCAATAGTAGTGTAAAGCCAATTTTAAGTGATAATGTGTTAAAGCTTGTTTCAGATGTGTGCATGTTCATAGATCCATACATTTACCTCTTACCATTTTCTACAACTATTAAGGTAAGGTTTTCTGGTAGAGTTGTTGAATGCTTTGGCTCTTCAGCTAACAATGTAGTAGTTTAAACATATAAACTGCGTAAATTGTTACTGAATGCAAAGTCTCCTTTAATTTTGTCTTTTGTAAATTTGTTTCACAGTGGGAATGCTTTGTCCTGTTTAGATTGTGACTAGACAACAGTGGTGAGACCTATATAAAAGTTGGAACCTTAAGAATATGCAAAAAAATGTTGAGCATTATCTACAAATTGCTTTTAAATCCATGTCAGTTGTGCATGATTGCTCCAAGAGACTGCCTTTAAATCTTACCAATTTGGAGTGCTCAAAATCAGCACTCCAGCGCTAATTAAGATTAAAATTCTGAATTTTTTGACTAAAAGCCACATGCAGCATAAAAAGCCTGGGCCATCCATATGATCTATGCATATGTTTGGGTGCCAGGCATTTACTGGTTCATTTAGATGTACATAAATCAGTTTGCTGTGCATTCTGTTTTTAATTTTATTTGATCAAGAGTGTGTTAATCAGGTAATACCAAGTTTATTGGTCTATCTTTTGGCCACAGATACACAATTTTGTACTGTTTGGGAGGTTGGTACCCTTTTGTTGGAGACACAGATCCCAGTAGTATTCACCTATCAAATGTGTTTTGTTTGATTGGATTTTCTGCTCATGTTTGAATCAGCTCTGTAAATGAGCAGAGTTAAACTCGGGCCAATTAAGCGTGAAGCAATACAGTGCAGATCTTTCTTCTGTCAGCTCTAGATATTGATTGAGTATTTTAGAAGTCAAACTCTAGTTAGGGGTCTGTTGCAGATTTAAATCACTATGATGATGCTTTTATTTTCTTGGTTTTAGTGTTATGCAATAGCTTGCTCTCCAGCTGTAAGTATCTTTGCAATCTGGAGAACTTGAAATTTGCTATAAAGACTGGTACGTGTCTGTCAGCATCATTCTGTGCCCCTTAAACTACACTTAAAAGTAAAATACACAAGAACTCTTAGTATTGGCTTCCTGTAACTGGGGAATCAATTTCATACAATTAGCAAAAGCGCTTCGGACTCTGCAGTTCCTAGTCTGTGGTTTGGTGATCATCATTGCAATTTAGACTGCTTGTAAGGGATCAAGACTTGGCTCAAAGTGGTTGTTCGATTGGAAATCTTCAAAACACTTTCCCATTTAAGTCAGTTCAGGAAAAACCTTTTTTATTTAAGGTAGCTCTCTCCTCCTCTACTCCTTTTCTTCCCCTTCTTTCCCTTTGTGCCAAATATGGGAAAGGTTACTGGTAAGTTCTATTCCTGCACAAAACCTTTCTACCCCTCTTCATTATGCACCTTCTTTTTAGTTTAATCTCTGGTTGTCATTGAAGTAACAGCATATGTTAAAATAAAATCAGATTTTCTTCACAAGCATAATATTTCCTAAAAGTCTCTCCTGTTATTTTACTCTCAGACTGTCTAGCTAGTGACTCACACTTCTGTGTTCCAAATCTCTACTGAGACCAACGCTTCTTGATGAAGATCAGCAAGAGACAATTGGTATATCTGTACAGAATTACCCAACATCATCCTGTCATATTCAGGAGAGCAATTAATAATTGTTAATGGCAGAATTTCAGAGCTTGTGGGGTCATGCCTGAATATTGTATTTTCTTTGTTCAGCTTGTATCTGGATGACCAATGCATATCAAGTTTTATTGACTTGACGGGAACCCAGAGCAGCAAGTTCTGAGAGTTCTTACACTGCATCAATCTCACCCAGACTGTGTCTACATTACAATAGGAGACTTAGATGGCATGATACCATACCCATGAGGTTGCCTTTTCCACCCCTGTGGTTTGTCCTGGTTAATAGGCACTGCTTTGTTTCTAATTTCTTTCTGTAATTTTTGTTTGCATACCTCCTGTCCCAAGAAGTCCTTATTAAAATAAGATTTATATCTCATGGGCTGTCTTACTCATCTGGTGAAAATATGAAGGAATATCAGAACAGGAATTGTAGAGCTTTCCACTGGTTTAAAAGTAGGCACTGTGCTGAAACAAACAAGGACTTTAAAAGATCAAAACAGTTGCTGTTGACTTCAGTTCATTTTGGTGGTTCTAAAAGATCAGTGTTTGCATCAGTGTTTTAAATTTTGGTAAAGATTTTGAACGATATTTTTTATTACTTTAAGAAAAAAACTTATCAAGGGATAATTACCCAGACAGTGCAAACAAGAAGTCTGATCTCTCCCCCCACCATATGCATTAAGTGTATCTTCTGGAGAATTTGGTGTTTTGCTCTAGGTTGTTTAACTAGGCTATATTGAAATCTTTTCATAACTTTGTCATGCATAATAGCCTTGGTACCACTTTTTTTGTACAGCTTAAATTCTTGAGCTGGTTGTCATTGTCTTGTGTGTCTTCACTGGAACAGGTTAGTAAGGGAAGTCTTGTAGTTCTCTGTTCTAAATCTTGGTTGTTGTCATGGCTTGTCTGAATTATGTTCCGACATGTTTTTCATTCCTCCATTGGGTCTCACTCAAACGTGGCGCTTTTTTTGTCTTTAGTTTTCAAGGCCTATTAGGTCCTATCTCTGCCTACTCTCTTTGAAATATCTTCTTCAGGACTCGCATACTAACTGACATCTCATATAGAGTGTTAATTTTCATTATCTCCTTATTGAATTGTCCAAGACAGTCTTATCTATGAGTGTCTCACAAAGCTGCCATTTATTTTCAGTTTCTTTCTTTTTATTCTCCTTTTCTTTGTTCCACAGTTTAAAAAAAAAAAAAAAATCCTTATGTTCACTGCACTGAGACTTCTGCCTACCATGATGACTAGTATGTCTTGCCATTTCCTTATAATCCTCATTAGCATTTCTGTGCTTTTCTGTTTCAGTTGTAGATGGTTAGCATTTTGGTTTTGGGACTATATGGTCCTGGCTTTCTGCTAGGGCTGTTAAAGAAATCCTTTTCTACAAAATCATTGAGGCATTTTTTCCAAAGTAGTATTTAGAGTATTTTTGTGGAAAGTGTTTGAGTCTCATTTCTATACTGTAACAGAAGGGCTTCACTGAAGTATGGAAGTAGGTTGTAGGTGTGGAGAAATAGGTCATTAGGCATCCCTTAGCTGATGGGTGTAAATGATCAGGAATTGTCCATCTATTGGTGGAGTCACCTGAAATATAAAAAAAAATTTACAAGCAGACAAGAGCTTCTAATGAATGGGAGAGAAGGAGGGTGTAACATGTGAAAACAGCTTTCACATGGTTAATGTTTTAAAGAAAGAAAAAAGTTACAAGTTGTAGCTCTGGTTCCTAGGACAGGGGAAGCAATTAAATCCTGAGTGGTTTATATGATAGAGGCTGGTAATACCGTGAGCATATATATAGGCAAGCTTTGTTGTCTCCTTTTACTGCAAGACCTCTAAATTACTTTTTATTGCTGACTGATTTAATACTATAACAGGTTTTGTTGGTATTGTTGTCAGCTCAATGGAAGAACTTTTTATTTGTGACCAGTTTAAATACAAAGTACATCTAAGAGCAGAAAGGATAAACTGTAGGTGAAGACATGAAAGCTAACTTACTGGGTTTTTTGCGGTTATTTGTACGTTGCTGAGGTATCTGAAACTTTCCCTCAACATTCATACAAAATAAATTTTGCCTAATTCTGTAGGAAGTAAAAGTAACTTTTCCAAATATTTTTAATTTGAGAAAAAGGTCAAAACCAGATATGTAATCTTAACATCATTGAGCCCTTCTGATGCTCTTCTAGTAATTCACCCTGTTGATACCAGTTAAGGATGCTGCTTGGTGGAAGAATATAGCTTAAATCAGAGAATCAGAGTCAGATAAGAGGAAGAAGGTTTCATATCTGAATAAATATTAGACAACTCTTCAATATTTACTTTTTTTTTTCTCACAAAAGCTGGGTAATTCTTTGTTACCTTAGGTTGGTTAGTTTTTGTGACATTTCAGGCAGGAGACTCCACCAATAGAACAATGAAACTGTGGCATTATACTCTACCAGTCTAAATAACACTCAAAACTTTCAGAAATCCTAGTGTCTTTGCAAAGAGAGTATAATTTTATTTTGGTGTGTAACTGATCTTACAATCTGGTAAATGCAATGTATATTCTCTTTCACTTTACTTGTCTCCTTAGGTAGCTAGCTCCCCCTTTTTTTCCTCTGTCTAGGTTAGAATAGTCAGATTTTTATCCTGTTATATTGATTCTTTATTTGATATAGCTCCATCTGTCCCAATTATCTGAAATTGTTTAAAAACATTAATGAATGAAGTTCCAGAACACTGTGAGGAGGAGGATATTACATTTAAATCTGGAGAAACTCTGGGGTTTTAGATACATGCCTTGGAGAAAGAACTCCAAGTCTTGTCATAATGTGGTTTAAATCACATTAACTTTCTCTCCAGGGCATTTTGATTATTAGTATTGGAAGAAAGGGTGAAGAGTGCAATGGTGGTTGGAGAATATTTAGAGACATCTCACTGCAAATCTGTAATCACTTAAGTTATTTCCTAGGCATCCATGACTGAGAGATGTCAGAGACAATATAATGAGCTAGATGCTTGGTTCAACCCACTAGACCATTTACAATTGGCTGAGAGGATTTTCCTTTGTTGGGAAAAAAGAAAGAGGAGATATATAAATGGTAGGCTTTTATGTGTTTGGTAAAGATTCTAAATTTGTTGTAAGTATTTCAGGTTTCTAGATTATAGAAACTGGTAACTGTAATACAGATAATTTTTTCTAATTTTGACTCTCTGTAATTTACCTGTTTTCAAATGCTCTTTTTCATTTTAGCGTGGTATCTACCACTGTATATCTAGTATTGTCATTTGTGAGACTCTAGTCCATGCATGTGAGATATCATATATGCATATAAAATGTTACCTGTGTGTGTGACTCCAGCCATTAGATGGTTAAAATGCTGTACAAAGAAATGTAACATCAAATAGACATTCACTCACGTAGAAGATGCGCAGGGGGGATTAATCTTATCTCTTAATGAAATAAAATGAAATTTTTTAAATTACCAGCAATAAGGCATCTGGTCAGTCAATAAAATTCTCTTACAGTTGCAGTCGCAATGACAGTGAAGGAATGCCTCTGCAATAATTGCAGTTAAATAAGGATAGGCTGTAGTGGAGAGAGAGCATACTAGAGGTATAAGGAATAGAAGCAAACTGGAAAGGTAAACTCCTGTTTAGCCTTTAACGCTAAAAAAAAAAATTCTGTTCAAGTAAAGTTGACAAACTGACTTCACGCTAAAAAATATAATTAATTTTTATAATAGAATGTTTGTCATGTTTTAACCCCAGCTGGCAACTACTCCCCACACAGCCTCTCGCTCACTCCCCCCCGGTGGGATGGGGGAGAGAAATCAGGAGGGTAAAAGTGAGAAAACTCGTGGGTTGAGATAAAGACAGTTTAATAGGGAAAGTAAAAGCCGCAGGCGCAGGGAAAGCAAAACAAGGAATTCATGCACTCCTTCCCATGGGCAGGCAGGCGTTCAGCCATCTCCAGGAAAGCAGGGCTCCATCACGCGTAACAGTTACTTGGGAAGACAAACACCATAACTCCAAATGTCCTCCCCCTTTCTTCCTCTTCCCCAGCTTTATATACTGAGCATGACGTCATGTGGTATGGAATAGCCCTTTGGTCAGTTTGGATCAACTATCCTGGCTGTGCCCCCTCCCAGCTTCTTCTGCACCTGGCAGAGCATGGGAAGCTGAAAAGTCCTTGATTTAGTATAAGTGCTACTTAGCAACAACTAAAACATCCCTGTGTTATCAACACTGTTTTCAGCACAAATCCAAAACATAGCCCCATACTAGCTACTATAAAGAAAATTAACTCTATCCCAGCCAAAACCAGCACAATGTTCTTGAATTATCAAGGCCAAAAGCTTCAAAAAACATTCAAAAACATGGTCAGGTATAGAGAAGGTTTCCTAGTTCTCTACTGCAGGAGTTTTTTTCCTCTGCTGTTGGGTATTGTGCTCAGATTTTTCTCGCTCATCTTACCACCATTTCTCTTTGTTGGTGTGGTTCTCCTGACAAATACGGACATTAAGAGAAGTTCAGGAGGTTATACACTGCAGACTTAATGAGTGGTTTAACCCCATTTCCTATGATGTGCAATAGTAATGAATTGACATTAGCTGGGTATGTTTGCTTAATGATCAGCCATTAACAATTGGCATGTAATGCTTATGGTTGAGCTTAACAGTCAACATTCACTGAAATGAATGATGCTTTTTACAGTAACGTCTTCTTAAAATCAAGGCGGTCTCTCCAAACAATTACCTTTTCTATATTTGTGTGCTGGTCTGTTCCATGGGAGAAGATGGGAGAAGGGTGTTCTGGGCAGAGGTCCTATAGCTGTATGTATAAGGCCACTGGAACAGTAAATACCAGCTGAACTGATAGAAATTGAATAAAGCTTAGGTGCATGAAATACAAGCTGATGTATTTAACAGGTAATAAATATATATTATCATAAAATGGTAGTTCAGTTAAAAATGATAGCATAAAAATGCCAGTTGCTAGCAAGATGATTCAGCACACTTAACATTTTTCATCTACATCTATGTGTGTTTCTTTAAAATACCATTTGTTTAACAGAATTCTGCAGATTATTTGCAGAGAAGTCGGAGGCAGAGGAATTGTGAGGCCAAAGGAATGTTGGAGGGGAGAAGGGGATGAGAGAGAGGGGAGAGAAAGGGGTGAGGGTAGTGGGGTCAAACTCCCTTTGTGTTATCTACATGTGTTATACATTGGCAGATCTGTACCACTACTGAATAACGGGAAGCTTTCTACTGGCAGCCGGCACAAAAATGTGGTAGTTAGCATTTTAATGTGGCTATAGAAGAAATGAATAGAATTCCATAATTAATTATTAGAAATAACTCAATTCAAAAAAGAAAAGTACTTTACTTTTACAGGCCATTGGTAAAACCTTATATTGTTTCTAGTTTGGATTATTTTTTTTTCAAAATAGGCACTGAACTTACTGGAGGCGAGTCACTTGGTAATGTTTCATTCATCCAGCCCTTTGTATTAATTGTATGTTTGTTTATTGTTTTACGTAGTACCTCTTGTTCATTTATTGCTTCTCTGTTTCTGAAACTGTTTCCCAGTTCTGCAGAATTCTTATGTGTTTGAGTGCTTGCGTCTGTACAGCCATTCATTTATGCTTTAATGTTAATTTTAATATCTTAAAAGTATGGCAAAGTGCATTTTGCTGTATTTTCAATGTAAAAGTTTACAGTATATCTAGATTGTTTTCTTGCAAATAACGTTTTGATTTAATAAAAAATTGAACTTTTTACAAAGTAACAGTTCTCCCTTATATTTGTGTAGGGGAAAATGCAGTGTTGCACTTCTGAATGAGACAGAATCTGTGCTGTCATATCTGGAGAAAGAGGTAATATGTGACTTCTATTTGGGTAAATATTGGGATGGGTTTATGGTTTCTTACAGCTGTATTTTTAATAAATGGGCACACAATACTTTGAAAACCTTTTCCTGAACTGTAAGTTAGAAAAATTATGTTGTTGAAAACACTGATTTTAAAACTGTTATTGGATAAAAATTTGACACTCTTAAATAATGGTTTTGTTATGAATATGGTTGTATTTAGAAAATAATTAATTTGAAGTAATTCATATGGTGTCTCACAAAAGAAAAATATACAGACTTTTTTCTGTAGTGGATACATAAGGGGGAATTAAAATGGCGCTTTTTTTTTTCCTTCTTATTTTTTCCTTTTTTTAATTTCTTTTTTTTTTTCCTAGAGGTATTCTAGAAAGAAGAATCTTCCATAGTCAATGGACAGAGAGAGCAAGAGAGGCTCCTGTAGAGGGCAACTTAGCATAGGAGTTTAATTTTAAGGGCTCTGAATTACTGTATGGAAAGTGTCTCCTCACCTTTCATTTCCTGTGGAAGGAATTTAGGGGCTTAGCCTTACTAGAGGGGAAGAAAATTCCCCAAGAATTTGAAAGATAATTGTATTGCAAAATACCTTTCAAAATAAACTTATTTTTCTTTGGAGTGTCTTAATATAACATCAGGCAGACAGTGTTTTTTAGCTGAAATTAGCATGTCTTTATTTTTAAATTTCTACACCAAAAGCACTGATAGTCGGTAAAAATATTTCTGGAAACAGGACTTTCCCTATACTTCAGGTGACTGTACCAGATGTGCAAATACTATTTTTGTGTAAGCCTTTTTCAGACACTGACAGTGTTTTATGCTTTTTGTGACTAATTTATAATGCAAAGTCAGTATGGTAGTGATATTTAGGAGAGGAAACGTTAAATTCAGAAAGCAGTTAACATTAATTTTTTCAAATCCTTTTCAAATCCATTGATATATTTTTGTGTGTGAATCTTTCCATTATTGCTCTGTTCTGAAATAACTCCTAGCAATGAGAGAAGCTTCAATTAGCCATTTAAAAGTACTCATGAAGCATCTGTGTTATTTAAAATAAGGATTAATGTACCAAACCAGTGCTCTGTAAAAGTGTGCGAGGGGGTTTACTTTAATAATTTCCAAATGGAAGGTGATAGAGATTTACAAGCCTAATTTTAAAAATCATTATGCTGTTGCAAATGTGTCGTCTTTTTTAGGATACTTTTTTTTATTCATTGGTGTATGATCCATCACTGAAAACGCTTTTAGCAGACAAGGGAGAAATCAGAGTGGGGCCTAGATATCAAGCAGATGTGCCAGACATGCTTGCGGAAGGTAAATATATGATCTTTGATGAGTCAAAAAAAAAAAAAAATCCTCATCTTGCGTTATTACTTATGCTGACTTTCTGAATTAAACTAATCAGCATAGAGGCAGAGAATGTAAAATAGTAGGTCTTAGAAAATTGACGAATACCAGTAGATACTATGAAGAAAGAAAGAAAGGATACTTGAATAGCTGTTGAAAAGACATTGTCTGTTTCAAGTATGTGCATAATGGATTTAAGCATTCAGTGTTTGTTTATTTAATTGTACGGTCCAGTTAGTTCCTTGATGTAGGCCTCATGGAAAGAAGATGTTGAGGACCAACCCATTTTGTAGAATAATAACACAGTAACAAAATAAGTGAAAAATGTATTCTTTCTCTCCCTTTTAAAACAGGCTCTGCATAGATAATGTGTCTTTGTGTTGTCTTATTTTAAAATAGGGCTTCCATCAGAGCGTCTTGTCTGTTTTGTAGCAGGACTGAAACAAATGTTTCAACTCTTGGCATATCTTTAAAATCACTGGTATTTTTAAAAAAAAATATTTTACTTATTTATAATCTAGCACAACTACCTGTGCCTTAGTCTTTTGCTACATAGGAACTTTATTCTTTTAAACAAAATTTCAAATACAATATTTATTTAGCATTTGGATGTTACTTAAGAGGCATGAGCAGCTGTGTCTTGTTATGTTTGCAATTATGTTTACTTAGTAGATTTTTAAATGAGCTGGTTTTGTCAGTGAAATGTGCACTCTACGTTGAGTGCTAACAAAATAAAAAGTTTCCTGAGAAGTATCTAGACATAGGTACTATCTTCAAGAATCTTAGTATTTGTTCCTTAATAAGAAAGGATTACGTGACAGGAATATCACTTGCACTAAGTCAAAGGAGTTCTGAATGCCCCAAATACGTATATTTGTAGCCTTAAATGGTGTGTTTTCCATTCATCATGGTGTTTTTTCTTTTTCTGCTATACTTTTTATTTTGTACAAAACAAGCATTATTTCTACAAAGCTTATTTAATAAACTGTATAAAACAAGAATGATTTGATTTCTGGCAAGTGGCAGATTATTTTACAATGGATGCCATTTAGTAGCTCACCTCCATTGTTGTTCTGACTTTCCTTTTAATAATGAGAAATAAACTGTAGGAAGTCTTTTCCAGATTTGTTTATAAGGCGTACAGACTTGTTTTAGAACAAGTTAATGACTAGAATATGACACACAGCTATGCTTGCTGTAAAATGTGCCTGTCATAGGGAAACAAATAATTATGAAGGCATTCATATACTCAAGAGGAAAGCTTTCCAGAGGACTAAGAGAAAATGACTGTCTCTGTATATCAAGTAGCCAGGAAGCATTGATGTGCTTCCAAAGTAGCTGGTTGAATTGTTGGGCTTTCAGGATGAGCTGTGGTTGTCTGGCAGGCAGGAAGTCTCTTCCTACTGAATTCTGCTACTTAAATGATGAAAGACAGAGCCTAATTATGGAATAGTGAATACTACATATAAAGTAAATGTTTTCCCCATGGAAATTTTACTTACTTAATTTTTTTCTAAAATTAAATTCCATATTTATTGAAAGTTAAGTTACTAAGTTCTTCTGGAGCTTAACTTTGAGTTAAAGCCTTGATTCAGTTAAACGAGTAGAAGATCTTTCTCTTGCATCATGAAGACAGAATTTCACTCTGTGTTTACTGTCTTATTTTTCTCACTGCCCATTAATCCCCAAAATGCAGTAAGTGATGCAGTCTTCTTTCTGTCTTTAGTAGGCAATAATAAGGTTCAGAAACACCAAGTTGCCCACAAACCAAAGATCTGGTGGTATACAGAGAACTTCTTTGGCAGTTCAGTTGAATTAATCTGCACTTATTTCCAGTGGCTGGTGGAAAACTGAGTTTGGTTTTAGGAGGATAAAAATATCTGAATTATTGTGGTTTTGCCTGATTGTTATCTAAATGTTTCTGTAGCCTTCTGACCTCCAAGGAAAAGAAAAAGATGATTCAGCTTTTACTGTGCCTTTATGTAAGCTGACAGCCTGAAGGTTAATCCATTCACTGTCAAGCCTTTTCATTCATGAAAACAAAGCTAAACAATGTTTAAAATTAATAGAATAAAATAGATATGTTTGGAAAATATGGGATTCTGTGAATATTTCTGAATCTTGAAATATATTTTTTTAGCCTGTATTTTTAAAAGTGGCTAATGATGTGTATGTCCAAATTACTGTGCCATAATGTATGACTTTAAAACTAAAAGCCTAGAGCAATCACATGAAATGAAAAGAAAGAATTTAGACAACTTCGGGTCAGTTAGGGATCACTTGAGAAAAATTAGGTTTTATGTCATCTAATAATATTATTATATAATAAAATAGAAAGCATTGCTAACGTTATTCACATGTAAAATTTGTCATGGCAATTTTAATGTAAAGGAAGTATACCTTTTTGAAGGCTGTTGGTAGGCATATTTTATGTTTACAGAAAACCCTGAAAGCCATTTTTAAAATAAAAAGATTTAGAAAAATCGAAGATTCACACACCATCAGTTATTTTATTTTAAAAGTTACTGGCATATAAATCCAATTCAAATGACTGCAAACATGCCAGTTCAGATTAGCTTTCAGAAGACCAGTCACAAAGTGGCTGAAAAATGAAAAAGTTCTTTGAACTGTGAAAGCCCTTCCACATCTTCTATAAATATTAAATTATTTCGATGTAAACACAAAATATGTTGTATTCTAGTAGATTAAATATTCAAATTGCTTGCATTTTCTCTATACGGTGATAATTTATGTTCTGTCTGAATGGACTGCTGTCTTTTTTGGAGAACTATATGCATTTTTTTGTGGGAATAGCTTTATTTTTTTTTTCCTTGCATTGATGTTACCACTTTTCCATCCTTGAATAAAACACTCCAAAACCTGGTGCTTAGGCCAAACTTTGGATAATGCAGCATACCTTCTCCCCCCCCAACCCCGGCCCATGTGTGAACTGGATAACTTTATATTTCTCTTTAATTTTTGAAGTGGAAAGAATGTTTTCATTTTAAAAGACTAAAAGGTTTATTAAAATCAAGATACATAATAAAGTATTACAGAGCCAACTGTTTTTCCACTTTGAGATACAGTGAATCATAAATCCTTTATGCAGTTACAGTAAACAAATATAAACAAAGTTTAAATCTGGTTGAAAATGCCTAAGCCTTGTTTATCTATGCTGCTTTTGTTTGCAGTGGTTTAGCTAAATCGCGTAGATTACACATTTAGTGAAGGCTGTAACTTTGGAGAAAGACTAGACCAGATTTCTTTCAGCAGTCTCTTACGGCTTTTGTTATGGGCATCTTTGAGAGTAAAACTATGATCAAAGTTGTCAGATTCAAATTATATGGTTGTGTGAAACTCTTCCTTCTCCTCCCAGTGCCAAGTGCTCCAGTCTTTCTAGACTCTAGTTCGAAGATTTTGAGAGTCTTTTTAGTTGCTCTTATTACAGCAGAGAACAGGAGACTATATTCTACAGCATTGACTCAAATTCTGGCTAGTATGATACTAAAGAAGGTCCTTTCTCTGCTTTTAACACCACATTCTCCAGTGGCTTATTCTGTGAATATAGCAGTTGTACAGATTTGAAAATAAACAAAGCAAGAATAAAAAGGTTTATCTCGGAGAACCAAAGCATGCATTTGGACAAAGAATATCTTGTTTCAAGCATCCCTACTCTACAGTCCAGGAGCAAGGTACCTGGTTCTTTGTGTATGATGGCCAGAAGCTGCTGTCTGGTGCATCCACCTACTGTATTTGATCAGCAACTTACAAAACATGTGACTAGTAAGTTCAAAAAAAGAAAACAAAAAACCCCCAAACAAATAACAAAAAAACCCTATACAGTTTTGCATTGGGCAAGTCATTATCATAACCATTATTTGGTTAAAAGGCATACTTTTATAAATTGTTCTGAATATGATAAAATTGCTATCACCTTTAACTAACAGATTTTAGTTAGTCCTGTTTTGTGTACAGGGAATTATAAGTATGAGGAAAGTCAGGGAAATTGCTCCAAGGCAAATCAGTTTAGATACTTGGTAGACTTTCGTGGAACACTGATCCTTCCCTATCTCACAACTTGATCTACTTAAAACCAAATGTTTTTAAATCCTGGCATTTCAACCAGTATTTCTCAGCAGTGGAACAACTGATGCAGTGGCAAGTTGTGTTACATGGTTGGCTAGAAAGCAGAGAATGAGAAAGAGAAAAGTACTGGCATAGCATTAGGGATATAGTTCATGAAGTAGGATAATGCTAAAGAATGGGGAGAAACTGGAAAAAAAAGAAATTTGTTTTTGCTGTACAGGATTTCTTTTAATGCATTTTAAAAAATGTTTCTCTCATATGCCTGCACTAGTCTTTCTGCCTCATGCATACTATCGTAGGTCTAATTGTAGTTGTCACACAGTAAAATGCATGACAGCTTAGCTAAATAAATACAGTCAAAGTGTTACTATAGATAGGGAAGCCAAGTGTTTAAAATAACCTTATTGGCCAAATCAATAATTTCTTAAGTAATGGCTTACTTTTATTTATTCATAGGGTTGTGAATCAGGTGGAAAGACTGGGACAAAGCCAACAAAGGTCAATAGTTGTTCCCCTGTCTGTCAAAGCTCAATTAAAACTTCTGAAACAAAGGATATTTTCTAAAGAAACCTAACAAAGAACTTTATCATGACTGTCTTCTGGTCATGATACATAAGTCTAGTGAAACTGTTTGGAGTAACTCTCTGACTAAAAAAACCCAACCAAACAGAAAAATACTAAATTGTATTTTCAAGATGACTAATAAAATTGGGAATAACTATCTCCTATGATTTTAAAGAAAATTAGAGAATAAGCATAATTTGTTGAAATAAATTTTCTGATGTTACATTTGCTTTGTCAAGCAATAATGAATGAACCTTTTGCATACCAGGATTTGGTAGAACAGTGCTTTGTTAGGCAATGTAAAATGTTTAAATGTTGAAATAGGCATTTTCAGAAAACTTAGCCCACCAGTGTAAGAACAGCCATGCCGAATCAGACCATCAGGTGTTTATCCATGCAGATGATAGAGTTGCTTGTGGTTTCTTTGTTTTCTTAAAACTTGTTTAAAGCCTATTAGAAATCCAATAGGCTGTCACCTTGAGCTTCCTTATGTATCTCTATGATGTCTTTGCAGAACTTCAGTAAGTGAGGTGTGATTTTTCTTTATAAAAGGCGTGCTGACCTATCTCCAGTATATCTTTGTTGCAATTTCTACTAATGCGGCTAGTATAGCTGTAAGCCTTGACAGTGCTTAGTTGCCCACATTTTCCCTTTAGCCCATATACCCTCCTTCACACCCTAGGTAACACAAATGGATTTGAGTTCACATGTCACTATTGGTAGCTATGGTGTCCTTGAGTTCCTGTAGAAATCTTGAGAGGATGCTTGTCCAAACTCAAATAACTTGTTAATGTTCTTATTGTATAATTGTTCCGTAACCTCTCCTACAGATGATTCATTTTGAGGTAGATCTTTTTAGGTCTCTCATGAAGCATGTGAACCTCTCCAGTTTTGTCCAGTCATCACAAATGCAGAGAATTAATTTGATTTCTCTGCTAACAGTTAACTTGAATTTCTCTTATTTGCTCCCTTTTTAAACAGATCACATTGCCAAGGTCTTAGACCCTTAGATAGTTCATAGACCTTTTGACTCTATTGATTATCTGAGAAAACTAGTCATTTGAATGCCCTCTGAAATTTGGGCAATGTTGTAGGAAATAGGAGGATGAAAGAAGAGTGACAAGACTAAAAAGAAAAAAAATTAACCGTACATTTGGTAATGTGTCTCAATCACAAGGACAGTTTTCTTCCTTTGTGGCTTGAGATTTGACTTTAATTTTGTTCTAGCTGAAGGGAGAATTATAGCATATGAAGGTAGTCTTATTCATATATTTCATAAATGTACGAAACTTACTGGGGGACGAAGGGGCTGAGGGGAACAGCTCTGTGGGAAAGGCCCTGGGGTGCTGGCAGACAGCAAGGGGATGTAAGCTGGCAGTGTGCCCTGGCAGTGAAGGGGGCCAACAGCATTCTGTGCTGTGTCACCTGCCGCATAGCCAGTAGATCAAGGAAAGTGGTCATCCCCCTTACTGAGCACTCATTAAATCACATCTAGATACTGCATCCAGGTTTGGGTCCCCCAGTATGGGAAAGTTATGGATAAACTGAAATAAGTTCAGTGGAGGCCATCACTTGTTGGGGCTAGAGCACTTGCCCTGCAAGGACAGTCTGAGGGAATTGAGCTTGTTCAACCTGGAGAAGAGATGGCTTAAAGGCGGGGGCGGGGGGTGTGGGGGGGCAACAGCAGTCCCACAGTGACTGGGGGGAGGTTGTTGAGAAGACAGACAGGTTCTTGACAGTGGTGCATAGTGGGAGGATGGGATAAAATAGATGTAACTTGAAATAAGATGTTCAGAATGGCCATGACCAGAATTTTTTTTCCCCTGAGGATGGTCAGGTGGTAGAGCAAGTACCCAGGGAGGTTGTGTCATCTCTGTCCTTAGAAGTTTTCAAGACCCAAGTGGATAAGGCTGTGGTCTGACTTCACAGCTGAGCCTGCTTTGAGGAGGAGGTTGGGCTAGAGACCTCCAACTTGAACCGATTCTAATATGGTGCTCCAGCTTAACAACCTACTGACGAGATTCAGCCCACAGTCTTCTGCCTTTTATCCTAGGGAAGTGCTTCTTTATCTGTAGAGAAAAAGTTGGGACTGGAAGTTTACCTCTTACTAAACAAGCACGTGAGGAGAGTTGTTTAATCAAAACACCTATCTTCAAAGACGATCATCGGCCACATCTTTTTCTGTGCTTACCTACAGTTATTTTTCATTAAGAGAAGTTGCAAGAGAAACCTCAAACTGCTACTTAGTCACCTTTCCTCCAGTGATGATGCTGGGTAGTAGATAACTTCTTTGTATGTGTTCAGTCATTGCCATTAGCATGCTCGGTTTCAGCTGACTTTTCCATAAAGGCTTGAGACAATATGTTGAGCTTTTAGCAAATCTCAGTCTAAAAATAAAAGGAACACTCGAAGATTAGGAAGTGCAAACACTAATGTTAAGCTAACAGCATTAATACCTACCAAAAAGTCTTCAGTATAATTAGATTATAATACTGCAATATAATAAAAAGTATAACATGCATAGTATGATTCGGTTAACAGAGCAACTACTAACCTTTAAAAATTTTGTTTCTCTCTTGTAAAAACATGGGGTAATTTCTGAGATTTATCACAAAACTACCTGCTAGAAAGTAAGATTATAGAGGGAGTTAACTTCCGAACTTTCCCTACCTGTCTTAAGTTGTTCAGGTGATTGAAGGGTGTCTTTGGGCACACAAAGATTCCCAGCCGATGTTATCCTGGGCAGCATCACAGTGGCAGCTGTTCGCAGCTATCAGCGTGCACACACTTACCTGAACAGTGGAAAGTGCCTGGTAAGAGTGTTTTACTGCTAATTAATTGCCTGTGTATAGCAGCAGCTTCTGTCAGCTCATCCGGCTCTGCTCATAGTGCCTGCTGTACGGATGCTGAACGCTGAGCAAGTCACATGGAGCTAGCGATCACTAGGCAAAACAGAGGCATGTCGGAGTGGGAAATGTGATGATGGATGCATGAAGGGTTAGGGTTGATTGGCAGTTGGTGGGAAATGAGATTTTAGTCTCCATGCAGAGATATATGGAAGGAGACAAGCATCAAGAGGTTGACAGGTGTGGTGGGAATTATTAGGTTTAGAGGTTTATCTAGAGAACTGGCTGTTAGGACTAGCAGTACTTAGTACTAATTGAGTACTGCCACCAGCAGTGGCAAACTGTTTGCAAATCCCTGTTTTAATTAGCCTGGAGGGCTGATCTTAATTATAGTCACTGTTACAGGGATGTTTGTGTACTGCTGCATGGAATTTTTCTCATGCTAATTGTCCCCTCCCAGCTGCAGTCCTGTTCGTAGCTGAGTACTGCTTATCTGTTGTATCTAGGTTTAAAAAAGGAGATCACTGAGTTCTGGGGAATTCTTTATGGAGCAGGAATTTGACACAGTTAAGTACTCTTTGGCCATTTAAAGCGGAACAAAGTGTTTGGAGTTGGCGGGGAAGAGGACTACCCTCTTACTAAGATATAGAGAGGAAGAGGAATTAGAGTCTCTGAAATGGAGGTAGAAGTAGCCTGTAGGAAAGACATTCTATTCAAAGCTTTTTTTTTTTCTTTTTAAGAAATAAAATTATAAACTTTATTCAAAGTATCTGTATAAAAACACAGAGTCCCTCTTGCACATCTGAAAATATCCAGAGAGTGCCTAGAAATAGCACTTGCTGTGCAGTCAGTTCCATTTCTTGAAGGGAAGGCATTTTAGAAGTAATGGGGTTCAAGTAGCTGAGCGCTTAATAGAAAGAAGGGGAGCAGTTGGGGACATTTAAGCTGTAAATTTTGGGTGATGTTCAGAGGACTTGTATCCAAGACCCCTAGAACTTCTCTCCATTTTGAAAAAGAAAAAAATAATTCCTTTAAAGGTATTTCCTAATGTCTTCTCTGTTTGTTTGCTTCTTACTGCAACTCAGTTCTAAGAGCATGTTGTTTTTAATAAACTAGACATATCAGATAGAAACTATTAAACTCTGAGTTCAAGCCTGTTAATGTTTGGGAATATTGGAATTCCAGGATTTTAAGTTTAAAAATTGTTACAACTGAAGAGACAAGAAACTCATCTACATACTGTTTGGATTTTTAACCTTATGAAAGTACAGGATGCTTAGACTCAGTGTATTGTATTTTCTGGTACTTTAAATGCTTCCCATATACACTGAAGTTTTCATTTAATAATTGAAAAATATGTTTTAGAATAGTGGAACCCAGCTGTAATCTCATGAGGAGGGATCTGTTCTGTTACTTCATAGTACATAATACTCCCATTTATTGGAAGGACCACTGCTGAATTTGAAGAATCACTCATATTAGCCAGACACCTGCAGGAGTTGTTTGAATGGTGCAGTGATTCTTTTGTCAAAAGTCTGTGTGCTGGATTACCTCTGTTAGTGCTGATGCAGTTGCAATGATTGCATTCTGTTGTGAGAAGACAAAGTTTATCAGGCAACATGAAATATTTTTAGAATATTCTGTATTCTAATATTTAAGTATTAAAAATTGGAAAGCCATGCAGTTGTTAGACTCTGAAGACAGATAATGTGTGTCTATGAGAAATGTCTGACAGGATAAACAAATACTGTGTCTTAGTGTCCTATCAATTTTCAGAAAATATGGTCTGTAATTTGTGCTAAGTGATCAGTCTTATGACAATTGCTGGATATAAGAACTGGATGCATTAATACAATAGGCAGTTCTTAGAAAATAAAATTCATAAAATATTGGCTCTTTTTTCCTGAGTTTAGTACTTCACAAATACTGTAGGTCTAGCCTTTCATTTTTAACTGGCTTTAAGAAATCATGAGGGCTGATGATTTTGAGGCCATGTTGTCCTGAAGTAGTTAATGTTTCCTTTGTGAATGAACCAAATTGCAATTACAAGAATAAGTCAGTGGATTTAGTTTAAACGTAGTTGCTTAGGTACAGTCATCAAAGAAAAAATTGCTTTTTCTGTGCACACAGAAGGTGACAACAGCAGCAGCTTTAGGCTCTTCAGTGAGCGGTATGTTGGCATGTGAGGAAAAGATTTTCGTGGAAAAAGCTGTCAACTATAAAGTACTTTATGTGGATGGGGTGGAGGATCTCGTTTGTGTAGTAGCTTGTGCACCTCTTTTGTTCTACATTCAGTAATTTGAGTGTCCATACTCTGTTGTCTAAAACCAGATTTCTTGTCAATTCAGGCTGACCTTACTGAGATCTAGACAGCACAAAGCAAAGTTCAAATTCTGGTACCAGAACTACCTTTGGGAGCAAGTATAAAAGGAAACATTTATGCCTAACTTGCATTTGCTTCAAGAAGATGCCCAGGAACCTTGTAGAAATCTATTCCACCAAGTTCAGTGTGAAATGCATTGAAGCTTCAAAGTTGTTGGAAAATGTAGTAAGTGAGCAGCAAAATAAATGATTATTTCAAAATAACAGTCAGAATATGCCAGAAGTGGAGACATCTTTGAGGGCAATTGGTTCAACTAAAAGATGATGGCTTTTTATTTTAATGAAGTTTTCGGAAGGAATGCGTGGAACAAAAGATAAAACAAGCAGATTCAGGAGTTCCTACTTGTGGAAATGGGAATAGAATATGAGACAGAAAAGGTGTGACTGTGCTAACCCAGTAAGACTTACCTTTATGGTCAGAGTAGAAGAATGTTGCCTAGATGAGATTCATCTCAGGTGAAGATGGATATCTAAAATAGATCAGAGGATGTTTAAGGTTAGATGAGATGAATCTCGACAAAGGTAATACACCAGAATAAAACTCCTGTTTATGTGTACTCAAATAAATTTTGTTATCAAATGGAGTTTCTGTTGGTTGCACTTTTGACTGTGAGTTAACAGGAAAAGTTTTTCTGTAATACCTTCTAAAAGAAGGAGCTGTTTCTTGAGGGTTAGCGAATTTAAATATGGTAGTCACTTGTCCGATTTTCAGATTTTTTTTCTTGTTATTAAGCTCAGTGGAGTGAATTTTTCATAATTAACTGTTAAATGCATGATCATCACAGGTAGTAAAATACTCTTTACGGTGTTGTTCATGTAAAATTTTAATATGATTATAATATCCTTTATATTGGTCTTGCCAATCTCTCTACTAGGGAACTGAGTTAGTGATTTATGTGCTGGGCAGTTAAATGCATGTTTATGGACTTTTATCAGCTTTACTATAAATTAAACAAACAAAGCACATGGAAATGGCCTCTTTGTGCCTGTTTTCGGTAAACACTTCATTTACTTCTGCCTAACCTTGCAGATGCAGGGGAAATTAGTAGTTTAGGGTTGCAGCCACATATACTACAAAAACTCAATTAGGTATTTGGAAGCTTTGCATTATAAAACATAGTGTTTTATGAAGTCTTTTTAGTAACGTTATTTAAACATATTTGTTGCCTTTTGGTACAATTCATCGAGGTATTAAGTGCATGTATAATTTTGATCAAACAAGCAGTTACATGGATTAAGTTGGTTCTTTTCTTCCGTATTTACTTACTATAATTATAATATAGTATTCTTATATAATGTGATAACAGAAATTTCTGAGCTTCAATTCTCAGATCATTCACAACTTCTTACATTAACAGTCAAATGATAAATTAGAAAGTTGGAAATTGTGCTGTTTAGCAATTACATCTTATAAAAACTGTTCAACAGTTGAGGCGAGTTATTCGGGTTGTTCTGCTTGGGGATTGTTGGAGTGGTCTTTTTTTTATCCCCTGTCCTTGACCCGAATTGTAAAAACAGGTCTAACTTTCTCAAGTCTGCTTTATACTTGAAGAGAAGTCAGTTGGAGTTTTAGTCTTCGTAACAAGAGAGCAAGGATTTCCTGTTGTCTTTAGCTTCTTGAGGAGACTTAGGCATGGTCTGTGCTGCGTTGGTGTGGAAGGTTGTGCATGATTGCTTTCAGAAATATTTCTTAATTAATAATAGCTGTAGAGCCTTGGCCGAGATTGTTCAAATACTAAATGAGTTCTGTAGGGTAGTCAGTCTTATGAAGGATACAGTTGTTTATTGTATGCTGTGTA
Organism: Ciconia boyciana; assembly: GCF_034638445.1. NCBI lineage: Eukaryota > Metazoa > Chordata > Aves > Ciconiiformes > Ciconiidae > Ciconia > Ciconia boyciana. Next base: position 101,157,178 of record NC_132936.1, on the reverse strand, counting down.
TGTGCTTATTATCCCGAATAATGTATCACAGCAAGCACTCAAATCGCCTTTCAAGCAGCAACGTCTTAGGATTTAATTGACTTTGCTGTTTTTTTCTACCTCAGTAACTTTGCCTAAATGGACTTATTGTAAGTTCACATGTTTGTTTCCTTTGCTGTTTTACTGTAAGTCTGATTTTCTTTTAAGTTTATTCTGTAGAAGATGAAAACCAAATATCAGATGCAGATGAAGTGTGTTTTTTACACTTGAATAAGTCAAAATACATTTAATCCTAAAGAAAAAGTTCTTCTCTAAATTATGTTTTGTTTAAATTTATGCAAATGAATAGCCTTATTTATTTGTAGAATACTGTAGTCAGAGTGAATTTGCATATTCATAACATTAAGTTTATGTAAAAAAAAAATTGCAGGACTAGAGATTTCATTTTAATTTAGTGGGGTTTTTTGGAAGAGTACAATGTCTGTGCATTGCAGTATCCCTCTTTGCAAAACAAGTATTTTCAATATTGTTAATATTCATATGTAGTATGGTACTGTTCCTGTTTATGTACAGAGTCATTTTCACTATGCTTTCCTGAAAACTGTTTTACCTCATGTGTTGTTATTTCAGGAGTTCAGAAAAACTGTTGCAGTCTTTCAGTATTCAGATTGTAACAGGTGCTAGACCACTGCACAGTGTCTACCAACCAAAAAATTAATGTAAAATGGGGTGAGGGGCAGGGAATTTTGGTGCAAGTCACATAATGCAGCTTTATTCACAGATATCAAAGGAGTACAAGAAGCCAATTCCAAAATAAAGGTGAATTTCGGGTATCTTTTAATTAGTTGAATATTTGTCCTTGCTTTTGAACTGAAGGTGACCTTGTAGTTTTACACAATATGTTAATTTAGGTCATTGCCTTTAGAATTGCCATAAAAAGCTAAAATGGAAGGACCTTTTTTTTAATTTCATTTCTGTAACAGCGGAGATTCTACCTAAATGAGATTTAATGTAAGGACTATAAAGTGAAGAATGATATGATTTTAGGACATTATGCCTCCATGTTCTCCGATCTGTGGAAGTTCCTTTTTGCATACTGTTCTGTAGGGTTTAGGGAAAGAGGCAACCTTACTTGTTCCTTTCTTCCAGCACTGGACATTCCCATAAGCCAGCCATTCTTGATGCAGCATTATGGAGAAGTTTGTCATTACTGCGTGGTTACAGTTTAGTTTATTCTGAGCCCAGTTGTAATTCTTTCTGTTTATTTCTAGGAATTTAGAACATGATGAATTAAAGCTCTTTTGAGTGCTTTGTGAGGTCTTGTCTTTTGATCATCAGTGGTTGATTTACAAGCACTGCAAGGTTGAGCACTGAGAGAGCTCTAAGGCTGTTGGAGTTGGAGGCAGTTTAATTTGAAAGGGATTTTTCAAGTGAAAAATTATTTTATTTTTTTTTATAGGCTAGAGCTCTAGTGGATAGGAGGCGATTGGACTATGCATGTTTTATTGGCTTAGAAAATACTCAGCAGTATTTTAAGTTGCTGTAGACAAATAATGGGCTTGTATTGAGTGATACCTTTCATTTGTAGTCTATACGTGGTCTTTGTATAGTCTGTTTTCAATTTCTAGTCTTCATACATGTGTTATGTTCATAAATTGAGTTTTACCATAAGATTTATGTAAACACACAACTCATTGTGTGAATGACTAATTGAAATCTTGGATTTACATCTGTCAGGCAAGCTAAGGGGGGGAATTGTTCTGCAATTGAAAAGTAAACAGATAATTTTCCTTTTGCCTATGCTTTTAAAATAATCTAAGCTTTCCCATGTTATTTGCACATAAATCAGTTTTATTTTTTGCAGAATTGAGTGCAAGTTTTTGAACTTTTTTTCTGGATGATTTTTGATTGTCAGTACTGGTGAGAATCACAAATCATAAAAAAAATTCAAATTAAAAATTAGTAATATGAATTCTGTGTCTGTGAGCTTTTATAGTGATAAGGGTTGTAATTTCTGTTAGTTAAGACCAACAGTCAGCTAGCTGTTTACCATGAATTCAATTTATGCCCAGTTGAACGCATTAAGTGTCAGTAGATAAAGTTTGCATCCATCTGAAAGATGTCTTTCCTCCTATACCTCATGTAAAACTTATTTTCCCAGTGGCAATTACTTTGACGTTTTGTAACCGGCTTTCTCAGTTAAGCTGTACATGCCCCCCCGCCATCAGTTGTTTGTTAAAAGCTGTGTGATGTTTTGTGATAATTAGACTCTGTGTATGAATGTATAATTCATTTTATGCAGAATGAATACCCTGAATGTTTTAGAGGGGAACTAATGAACTTTTCATTGAAGGAGAAAGCTCCGATTTTACTTTAGACAGACAGGCTTAATGTCTGGAACTTTGTTCATAGCTAGACAGTATAAGAAAATCCAATGTGATGCTATTTTTCTCATCTGTAAGTTAGAGAAAAAGTTTGCAGACAAGCAGTCTAAATCTCATGAAAAGGTGGTTCATGAATTGGAACCTCATTTTCAGTGATTAGTTGCCTATTTTTACAATGTTACCTAGCACATGGAGCTATATTCAAACAGACATTTAGGATTACCTGCAGTTAATATACTGCCAAAGAGTTCTGGCAAAAATCTGCTAAATTCTGTATCTACTAAATCTGATCCTGTATTCCAATAACAGAAATTTCATTGTGTTGCATGCTGAACTGGACTAAGGGAGGGTAAGAACTGACAAGTATCTCTTCTGCATCCTTGCAGTGTAGCTAAGAGATACTCCTGTTTCACAGGTATAAAACTGAAGCACAAAGCTGAAGACACTGAATTTACTTCTTAGATATGTGCCAAGCTTTAAGAATATAAACATCGACAAAGGCCTTCATGTTTATGTGCTTAGGTATCTAGTGAGTCTGGGTAATTAATGCATGAGTCAAAACTCCTGGCTGGTTTCAAGAGATTGTACCAAGCCCTGAATGAATTTCCATAGTAGGAGGAACTCTCTTGTACAAACTGTTGATCTGGTATCCAACTGCTGTCCATGGCTATGTGTTAATATGACCAAAAAGTCGCAGCTACGGATTTTCTGTCCCATGTGATTAAGGATACAGCAGCTGCTATCTCTATTTTGCATATAATGAAAGATGGATTCACTCAGAAAGCTGAGCACTGCAGGTGTCTAGTTTATATGTTTGGATTGATGTGACTGCTAAATTACTTTTTGAAAATGAAAATAAAAAGGTATTTTGAAAAATAGTGCAAATTGTGCAAAGTACAAAAGTAAGAAGACATTGTACCTGACAAGTGGCATCTCTGAAAACTGTTCTCCTGGCTATTTTTCAGATACCTTGTCAACTGTTTGTCATTAAAAGTGGAATTGGCATTGTTTCCCTAAAAAACATTTTTTAAAAAATCCAATTTTTATAGATTTCATATTTCAGTTTCTTAAAAGGATACAATATTGCAGCATTGTTATGTGTCTGTAAAATTAAAATAATTGCACTCTAAGAAAATGTTCATAGTTCATATTGCAGGTTATTTTCTTTTAGTTGGATATGTTATAAGAAGAACATAGAATCATGCTGAATCTAATGTACTAATTACCTTGGGGGTATTTATCTGCAGGAAGTGAAGTCTAAAAGACTAAGTATATATTTAATTTCTTGTAGTTCATCTTAATTGTGTTCGGTTAAAAGTTGCATTTGGTTTACTTTTGTTTTGTAAAACTTTTCTTACAGTTGTTTTCTGGGGGTGCATATCTTTGTTTAAAATGACTAACTGAAATGCAGAGCTTAATTTTTAATTTTTTTTTTTTAAGAAAAAAAATAACATTTTGCTCTTTTTTAGAAGAGAAGCATGAGAAGTAAGGCATTGAATGACTAATGAGGCGAAAACCAGGCATATTTCTGGCCATCTACTAATGTTTTCCAGTAAAATTAATCTTCAGGATTAGATTGGCTATAATAAAATTACAAGCAGCACTCAAAATAAATTGGATACACTGGTATGTCATACCAGCCATGCAAAAAAATAGCCTAGAGCTTCTCAGAAGCCATAATTGGTGTGTCAGTGGTGGTGAGCGAAGGTAACACTTGTAAAACAGAACCTGAGAACCTTCTCAGATGCAATGCTGAAAATGTTAAAAGTTAAACTCCCCCATTCTGTTTGTGTCCTGGAGTTTGCAGTACAAGGAATTAATACCATGTCAGCTTTTATACCTGCTCAGTTTGAATGTCTTACAGTTCTGTGTCAAATTCAGCATAAATGTAGAGGTGTTAACAGAGAAGTTGTGTTGTAGTTTTAAAGGGGTCGGTCATGTCAAAAATCCTATAGAATAAGGTACAGGCATGATTAACTAAGGGAAGACAGCTCAAGGAAAACAGAGGGGTTTTTATAATTACTATTTTGAAAGAAGACCTGTTTATCTTATGTGATCCTCCTATACTGAGTCTTTCTGCACATTCAAAGGAAGTAAACAAAAATTTTTATTCCTGAAATCAACTTTTCAAAGATTTCTACAGCACTGCTTGACTGCCTTCATGATTTGATCTGTTTAGGTTACTTTTCCTCCTGTTTCAGTGATAATATCCTGCAATTTAAGTGGAAAATCGGAAATGAAGCATTTTTTGTAAATGCAGTTTGGCAGAGACCACATATCTTCTGGAAACCTTTCTGTCTACCATTGTTGCAGCAATATTTAATATTGCAAATATTACATTATATGTGGTTGGATTCTTTTGGTGTAGCTACTCCGTTGCTCGTATCCTATTTGTGTCTACTGCCATTACAAAATACTGTTAGGCAATATTTCAGATTTATCTTTATCAATAGTTAGACCAACATTTTGCAGTAGCAATTGTTTAATTACCTCTAATTGAAGTAAGACATGTAGTATTGCCATTTTTTTTCATCTTTTTGCAAACTTGATTCAGGAGAGTGACACGTTTTGTTTGAATACTTGTGCTGTGCTTGCGTGATGTTTTCTCTTTGTGAGACGTATACCCTGCCTAAGTATTGGGTTTTGTCATACTTCTACAATTATGATGTCCTGAAACAGTTAACTAGCATTAAAGATATTTAAAAACTATATATTAACAGATTGAAATGAAGTGCTCAGAGATTATTTATAAAATGTAGAACATCACCCACAATGTGTCTGTCACAGATGGAAAAAATGAATGTATTGACAAGTGTGTAGTCCATTGAATAAGTTTATAGACCTAAAATCCTACCCAAGATTGCCAGAAATTAACAGTTTGTCTCCAGTACTGGATGTGAATTAGCTTAAACAGAAGCATAAGTCCCATTAGGCAGACAATTCTTTATTGCCTGCGTATCAGAAGAAAGTAATTTACTTTTTTTTTCTGAGAATGTGACTGTGAAATTTGTTCCTGAAACCTTAGCCAGACAGCATGGTGCAGTTCTAACTCGTGTATTTGTTAGGGATAAATATATACCACATTTTCATTTCCTTCCAGAATGAATGTGCTAGAGAAACTCGCCATATATGATCGGATTTCACAAAAGCCAGTGCTTGGTTTGCACTCTGCTTCCAGACTCTTAAGTGTATAGGTTATTTCATGTCTTGATGATACTATGCATGTTTAGACTGGCTGTTTTCATTAAGTCATAAGAAGTAACGCAGACTAAAGGGATCTTCTGTGTGCTCAGAGGTACCTACACAGCCTAGATTTTCAAAGGAAGTGGAATGCCTGTACTTGAGAACAGGTTTTTATTCTTCTACTAGCTCATAGACGTACTGGCATGTGACTGAACATTTGAGTTTTTCACATGTTCACTGAAAGGAGAACATGCTCGTATTCTAAAATGCCAAGGAAAGACAATGATTCTAACTTTGCTCTTGTCATCTGTTGTGGCCCCAAATGTGTTGGCTACATCCCATAGGTAAATTTTTCATAGTAGTAGAATACGTGTGGCCTGCCTAATCAGCCTCTGTAATGTTTCTCATTTTGCAGTAGAAGTTATTGGTACAGTAGTCAAGCCAAGATTTAGGCTTCCATATGAACATGAATCATTGTAGCGTCTTCACACTTCACTGTTCTTCCAAGCAGTACAAATGCCATACTCTTTTAATAATGAATACAGGGCAAATGAAATTTCAGAAACTACCACCATTGTTTCAACCATGTGCATGTACACAAATTCCTCTCTTCAGACAAAGGGAGTTGGGAAATCACAATGTAGCATATAGTAACTTTCTTGTGCTGTAGCCTTATGTATTATTTTATAGGAGGATATAACTAGTCAACAGACGCAGCAATTTTAATATGATTTGTGTTAACGATACAGATAATGTGGCTGAGAGCAAGAGCTGAAAGAAGTAATTAAATGTAGTAGATAGCATTTTTTCATAATGATTTTTGGTTTGGGGGTATAGAATACAAATTGGACAGAATTTAATTGCTAAAGCTGGTTAAGTGTAAAATTAATTTCAATATGGCTTCAGTGAAACCCTAACTTTGATATAGTTGAGAAGCAATTTGAAGAAACCACTGGTTACTTAGGTTATGGTTTCAAGTTTATAATCGCATTTTATTAAAGTTCTTTGATACTACGCCTCCTTAAATTGAAATGCTGATGTTAAGGGAAGATGTTTATTTTACTGATGCTGCATTATGGAATTTAAATGGATAACTGCTGATTGTTAAGTACTGTGTGTGTGTGTTTAAAAATGTACAATGTCTCTTTTTAACGTAGTACAAGAAATACACAGAGAAAAACATTGTGAGTAATAAGTGTTTTGTCCCATCTACCTTTTGACAGGAGAATTAGATGACAGAGAACAGGCAAAGCTGGAAGTAAAAGTATGGGATCCAGATAGCCCCCTTACTGACCGTCAGATTGACCAGTTTTTAGTTGTAGCACGGTAAGATTAAAATCCTCTAATAAAAAAAAATTCCTTTTCCTACTGCCTATTTATTCCCCTATATCATGTTACTCAACTTGTTTGCCATTTTGTGAGCCCTTCTCTTTCCTACAGTTAGCTAAAAGAGAAAATCAGACCATAATCTTCTGCATATTTATTGAAGCTACCAATACAGAAGAGAGAAAAAGAGAGTGAGTTTTGGAATAATGCTACACTGCCTGTATTTCAGGTTATAGTAGAATTTGATACTTTAAATGTAGACATCAGTCTGTTTTCCCCTCAGAGTAAATGAAACAGGATTTCAGTGCTAATATTTCAGTCTTATACTATAGTACTTGGAATTTTGTAGTGTAATATAAAGTTAAGAGTAGAAATAAAGAAAAACTTAACAAATGAAATGGATGCAGAACTTGCCCAATTTGTATATAAGCTGAATAATATGCACTGCAATTATCTTGGATGAATGTTGAAATAAAAGTTTTAAAGTGATGCATTTCATTAGTGAAAAAAATCTGGTCAGTTCAATTTTATAAATTAACATAATGATTATGCAGATTTATGAGAGGAACATCAAAGCCCTTGGAATTCATAAATACCTTCAAAAATAATTTCTCTGCTTCAAAAAAAAAAAAACCAGCTTTCAAAACTCTATGAACTTCTTACTGAAGGACAACTCTACACTCGTAAGATACAGCATGTTTTGCCTGTCCTGTAATTCATACTTACAAATATAGCACAAATGTACTGTTCTAATGATGGCAGAGAACTGTTAATCACAGGTAATGTAGGGATTTTATCCTGAATCACTCCATCTCCTGTATTTTCTGTAACCTGGTTGCAGAGCATAGTTTCAGATCTTCTTAGGCAAATAATCCTTTTACGTTGTTTCTAGTTTCTGTTCTTTATTCTTTTTCTCTTTTGAACAAAGCATTTCAGGAAGGAAATAGAGAGAAGTTGCTTTATATTTTCCAGTTTGTGTATGATGAAATGGGTTGCTGATTTATTGTTTTACAGTTCAGATGCTGATCTGCCTGGGTTTCTTCTTTCTCCCCCACTTTCTAGTGCTGTATCCTTTCTATACAGTAGTAAAAATTGCCTGCCCCTGTTGAATTTCCAAGAAAGCCAGAGGGGTATAGGTGTGAATATGCATCTGTTCAGAAGATCACAATGCCTGGTAGATGCTCCATAGAACAGAACCTGGAAAACAGAACTACTTCTATTGCCAGCCATAATTCCTGGATATGTATGGGCAGACCGTTATGGGGTGCTATCAGCTAATTCTTCACAATCAGCTAATTCTTAAAAATACAATCTGTGTGAAGATTATGTGCATTTTTTGAGGATTTCTTCCTCAAATGTCTTCCTTCCGTGCCTTCACATCCTTCCACTCCCCATTTTGCAGCCACACTGGGGAGCTGAAGTAGTATACTGTGAAGCTGAAAATGTTCCCAGAGGAGTGTACCAGTAAGCAGTCTGCTGGAAAGTGACAGAGAATAAATGAAATTTCTAGAGAAAAACATTCTTCTCTCTTTGTCCTCTTATTTAAGGCATCCCGTGCAATGCTGTGTCCTGACCAAGATTGTATTTGTTTAGAAGTTGATAAATTTCTGTAAAAAAGGTTTCTGTTATGGCGGGAATGGGTCTTGGTCATAGCTGACTAATTGCAGCTATCTAAGATCTTGTGGTAGGCAATCACTAATGACCATCTGTAATCGGATGTTACTCAGGTACCACTTTATTGATGTTCTTCCACAAAACTCCGTTCATCTTTGTGAGCTGCTTTTGAACTGACAGAAACTATTTCCAAGCTCCTATATACTTGTATTCACAGGCTGCAAGATTACATTTTTGTTGCATTAAGTGCTTCTGAGACAGATTTTCACCAATTTCTGGAGAAACAGTTCTCCTGTGATGATTGTGGCAGCTTTAAATTCAGTATGTCGTGTGCTTGCATGTAAAGGCTTTCATTACACTGGACCATTAAAAGCTGCCTGAGTTACAGTGGAGTTGGTATTATGATCTGGTAAACTGTGCTTACAGACTCAGAAGGTATTTCTGCTGTGGCCCAGCTGCAGTTCACTGGGCATTGGCTGTGCCTGCTGGGTTTCCAGTGAGAATGGTATTTCTCTGGTTCCTGGCAGTTATCACAGAATTGTATAGGTTGGAAAAGACCTTTCAGATCATTGAGTCCAACCGTAAACCTAACACTACCAAGACCACCACTATACCATGTCCCTAAGCACCTCATCCAAACGTCTTTTAAATACCTCCAGGGATGGCGACTCAACCACTTCCCTGGGCAGCCTGTTCCAATGCTTGACAACCCTTTCAGTGAAGTAAAATTTCTTAATATCCAGTCTAAACCTCCCCTGGCGCAACTTGAGGCCATTTCCTCTCGTCCTGTCACTTCTTACCGGGGAGAAGAGACCGAGTTATGTTTAGTTTTGCAAATTTGAAATTCTCACAATAAAAACTTTTTCCTAAATGCATTCCTATATGTGATTTTGGTTAAGTGTCTGTATGCTATCTGTATTTGAAATTTTAAAAGAATTTTCGCATGTGATCCTTTTTACATGCTGCATCAAAGGCATGGAGTATTTCTTCTCAGTTTTTTCAGTGTGCTATGGTTGAAGGAAGAGTTGCTTTTGTCCTTGTAGGCTTTAGCTTTTTCAGTCACACAAGCATGCTTTGTTGGTTCTTTATAAGGTGTTTAAACACTTTCTTTTTCTATTTATATTGCCCATTTGCAAGAACATTTATATTTGACCTAGGGCATGTAGCTTTCCCAGTCTTACAAGGTTTGTTTATCGTCTCAGGAGCCAGAGGCCTTTTTTCTAGGTTTGTATGCTTGGTCAGTCTGGGCCTGTCACTAAGTATGCAGTAATCTGCTGGATATAAAGGTGGAAGAATATGCCTATCCTGTCCAGAAATCGGAGGTAGCAGTGAGTAGCAGTGCCAGAAAAATCTGTGGAGATCTTGAAAAAAAGCGTAAGAGTACTTGAGCAGAAGGATCCTTAACCTTGAGCTCCCTAAATAGTCTTGCTTGACTGTGGATTTACCAATCTTGAAAGTACCTTATTGCTACTACTGAAGCGTAATTTGGGCAAAGGCCTCTTGCTTGAACTAGGAAAAGCATCTGTCAGGAGAAGCTTGAGGCATCAGACTAATGTATTCTGGTTTTGAGTTGTTTTTTGGGTAATGCACCGTCATTTATACTCTGGCAGTGAGAATTCCAACATGATTTTCTCCTCCATTCAAATAAGATACAGCTTCATCGACCAATTTTTGTTCTGTCATGTATATTGGCAATAGTTCTTCTGTGTCTACTAGCTTCAAAGAACAGGAGACTGAGAAGCTGCAACAGCAGTTGAGGTCTGTCCATGTTGGCAAATAGTACAATGCAGTAGAAGTAGATTTGTAGGACTGAAATGTTTGGTGCTGAGGACCTAGCATCCGCACTATGCACATTTTGAGCAGTGCTATTTTTAGGCTAACTCTGATCTGGTCCTGTGGACTAAATATCTGTGAGTATGTGGAACTACTGTTTAACTTAACAGAAATCTGGTTTGCATGCTACAAGATACCTTTAGATGTTGGTTAAAGTGCAGTAGATAAAGATGCTGGGGGCAGTTGCTTTGAAACTCCATTCCTAATTTGAACTAAAACACTGATACAGATGCACCCTGTTTTCTCCAGTCATCAGTCTTTATCATTCGTAATATACAAGGAATACTTCATTTCCTTGTGAGATCTCATGTTCTCTTTCTAACTCTGTTCCAAGTTGCATAGTATTAGGAAATAGAAACTTTCCTTTTGTGTGTATAACATAATAGTCCTGTCTTTTTTTTTTTTTTTTTTTTAATTTGTTAAGGAGTCAAAAATGGTCCTGACCAGACTCAAATGTGGTAAGAGTTGTGGGCTCCAGTCTGGACAGATGCTGAGAGCCGTAGACCTGACACATTTTTTTTTTTTCACTTTCTATCTGCTAATTTGGTCTATAATTCATTACATGATAAGTTTTTGGTACATGCTCGTTCCATTTATGTACTTTATGATGCAGTGAAACACTTAATGATTTAGTTCTTTTATTCTGCTTCATCTAACTAGATTATCAACATAGTCTTCTGGAAAGAATATATCTCTAAATCAAGCTATTTTCCAGATATTCCCAGCTTATTTCCAACTAAAACAGAGCTTTGAAGGCTAATTAAAATAGCCTTAAATAAAGCATTGCATCTCTACCTTAAAATTTTGTTCTGTGATTACTTTGAAATTAAAAAGGCGTTGCATACCTCTGGCTAACATAACATCTTTCTCTTCATTTGAATGCCTGTTTATTTTTTGATGTAAAATCATGGAAGAATGGAAAATCATGTGTTAGTCATTTTGAATTAGAGCTTGATCCTTCCTGTGTTGTTTCCATTTTTCCATTTTCTCCAAGACAGTGATTATATTCATTTTCTTGTTGGTTACTGTTGATTTAGTTGTAAGTACTCATGGTATATGGAGGTTTATTTGCTACAAAAATTTGTCTTACAGTGAGGAAGGGAGCACAATGCAGCTTCAACTAGCAATATGTCTTTCATCATATTGAGGAAAAGAATACACTCATCAGCTGAGAACAATAAGTAAAAACATTAAAAGTGTGCTCAAATAGTAATACTCTTGCAAGTTCTTGCAGGATAATTCAGTGTAGTCAGTGGCAGTAGACAAGACTCCCAAAGCTCATCAATGAAAATAAATACATAAAAGTCACTGGTTTGAAAGCTTCAGTATTAGTGTGCTTCTGGATTCTCTTCGGGTGGTGAGAAGTAAGAGGAATTGGATTTTATTAAAGAGGTAATGAAATTTAATGGCAGAATTGTAACATAAAATTATGTGGTAAAGATGGTGAAAAATCTTGATGCCAATGCTGTATTCACAAAACTAGATATTTGCTAGCAAGGTGAATTACAGCATCTAATGGTAGGCAGATGGTTTGGCAATAAAAAGGAAAAATATGTTCACATCAAGTTTACTAGGAGTATCAAAAATACTATGTTTCTGCCTGTCTGTCATGCTTGGCCAATGTACATTTATTCCTCTGTGCATTTTGTGTTACAGTATTTCTTCTTGACCAAATTAATTTGAAATCAGCTAATTCAGACTTGGAGCTGAAATTCTTCTTGCATCTTTTTTTAATGTATTTTGATCTATTGCATTATAAAAGGAAAAATTTCTGCAGCAGCGTTTTCATGGACCTGCTTTTTGGGGGCTGTAAATCTCCTCTGTGACTGTGAAATTGCAGGATGGAATACAGATGATCGCTTAAATCATATCCTGTGAATTAAACTACTTGTATGTATCCGATTCTATTTCTGTTGAATAATAAAGATTTCACATATGTTCCATTTCTATGCGTTTAGTAATGAAACTGAAGGTTAGCTGTGGAGCGTAGGGGACTTGAGAGGTAATGCCACCCTCTACCCTGACTTTGAGAGTTGTTCAGAGAAAGAATAGTGGCAGGTGACTGTTCATGTTTATCATGTCACCTCCTGTTGCGCTCTAAATATCTGAAGTGATAATAATGAAGCATAGCACTGTACAGACAGTTGCTTAGAAATGCAAGGAAAATGTGTCTTCTGGAACAGCATCATTTTACTATGAATGTGTTCTTCCTGACAGATTTTGCATTACCCAGTAGTAAAAATCTCAGGGGTATTTTTCAACTTTAATTAATATTGTGCTGGTGACATACATCTCCACTGAAGAAGGATTTTTTTTTTTCCTTCTTTCCAAGATTTTAAGTATCACGAGACTCTCTTAAGGAGCAATTGGATATGAATAGGCTGTTTGTAAAATGCTGTTATTGATAGCAGTCTAAGAGGTCATCTTTTAGGACTGTTTCCGACTCACAGTGAAGGGGAACACTGATGTAATAATAAGGAAAACAAAGAGCTTCCTAATATGTAAGGAAACCACCAAAGATCCACTTAATTATTTTCCTCAAAAACTTTAACTCTGAGGTGAGGCGTAGGTCTCATTCATTAATTTGCAAATATGTGAGGAAACTTGTGAATTTGCAGATTCATGTATGCACAGAGGTGGTTCACTTTAAACAGGTTTGTCCAGAGTATACCCACTACTCATATCATATCACGGAAACAGAGAAACAATGTATAAAAGTGAACAATTTTAAAATAAACATCCTCAGATTAAAAAGGATCTCTGTCTCAGCTGGATTTTTGAGACTGCGAGGTAGAAGAAGTTAGGTAGAGAGTTACTGGCCTGGATCCAGAACTTTCTGGATCTGATTTGATGCCAGATTGCTGTTGCTACCTGGGAAACTAGTGGCTATTTGTATCCTGATGTATAATCACAGTGGTTCCAGATTGTCTTTGGCAAATAACGTCGCTTTTCAGAACTAGTTACTGATGAGCAATTGAATCTTTCGAGGTGTGTTATGACAGTCTCTTGTGTTTGCTGCTTCATCATTTCATTGGCTCCCACTAATACTAATCTTATGCAAAAATTTGAACAATTACTTCCTTTAACGTCTTAGAGTTGGGTTACAAGAAATTTGGACCAATGTATTTTCTGTGTTCAATACCTAATCTGAAGTTTTGCCTGAATGTAGGGCATACAGGCACAACAAAATGATGATGAGCTACTGCATCCCTAGAGGGTTCACTGTCAGGTTTTTTTGGACATAGATATTGTTGAGTTTTCCCGAATTTGTGGCTTTATTCCATATTCTTAGATCCTGACACTGGATTATCTTGATTTGTTTTACATTTGTACGGTTGTCAGCTGCAATTTTTGTTATAATTCCTTGAGACAATGTTCTTGGTTCTGGTCTTTAAGATAGTTAAAACAAGGAAAACCTAATTAAGGTAACACTGGATCATTTGGTCTAGCCCTTAAAGCGCTTATACTTGCTTGCTGATACAGCCTGTGCAGAGTGATCTCGCTGCTGATACCACCAATTGTTTATCATTCTTGTCCATCCCTCTTGCACCTCTGTAATTCACTGTCTGTATGCCTTTTGGCTTTAGCTTATTTTGGGAGCTGTGGGGAGTGTTGGTTTCTGTTTGAAGGCTCAGTACTTTAATTACTCATTGAGTAACTAATTTGTTACTTGCTGAGCACATTTTTTTGGTTACGTGAGTTTGTTGTTATTGAATTAAATATAGTTTCAAGTAAATATTTAAAGTTATTACTTGGATTCTACCAACTTAATGGAACATTTACATTAAAGAGTGTTTCAAAGAAAAAAATAGTGGTTAGGATCTGACTGTTCAGCCTGCGTTGGCTTACTGAGTTTTATTTTGGTAGCAAGTAGGTGAAGACAATAGTGTGTCTTCTGGAAATGGGCATTGGTTAGTTTTTTTTTTTTTCCTTTTAACATTTTAAAAATAATTCTTTGGTGGTATTATTAGAAAAAAAATCATGCAAGGAAAGATGACAAAGGAAATGTTTGACCTTTATGTCAGTGTGTTCCTCATGTCTGTATTTTAAATGGAAAAACATAAAAATTAAGGTTTATTAATGATTTCTAAAATTAATTTTGGATTTGGATTGCATGGCTAGATTATAAAGAGCACTGTATATAACTGTTAAGTTTTGAGACTGTTAAGTTTGAGACTATTTAACTAGAATTCCTACACTTACTTGGATTGTCTGAAAAATTCACTTTTTCAGAAGTTTCCAGGGAAAGGTGAACTGGAAGTTAAGTTGATTTCAACATATAGCCACAGATGCACACCCCTTGTCCCCCCCCCAAAAATGGCACACTGCCTGCATTTTATGGTAGTTCTTACTTGTTTTGTGCTCGTGTACTCCATGCTCCCACACAGCATTCCTCTGATGGTTGTGATCCTGTCCTACTCAGTACAGCACTAGAAATGATGTCAACTAGTGCATTAATTCTTATCTCTTTATCACTTATTTGAAATAAACCTAGCTTTATGTTGTATCTTAACTTTTAGTTTACATACTGGGCAACATAATTCACATATGCTTGGGCTCTGAAGTGAGCCTAAAAAGTTTGATGTGCTAGAGAGTGACTTGTGAGGACATGCTCTTTGTAATTTTCATAGCATACTCTGATTTTATTTTAGAAATATGGTCAAAAGAAAACAACGTTAATTATGCAAAAAGAAGATAAGAAGCTAGTAGGTAGCAGCAGAAGGGAAATACAGTCATGCTGCATGCTGCTTTACTGGTTTGAACAGCAACGACAGAAGGATCACAGGAAAGACTGTTTAGCTACAACCCTTATCAATGCCAACATGTTTAAAGGGGTTGACAGACTATCAGGAAATGTGTTCACAATAGAGCCTTATTCTTGGGACTGATTTGTGGACAAATACTGTTTTATGTACTGCCAAACTTCTTAAAAAAGAAAATAGAATGTGTGCGTGTGTTCTTGTCACATATTTGCCATCTCTGCAAAGAGGGAGCAAAGGTTGTGGAACATTTGAATATAACTTATTTATTCCACAGCCTTTAGAAATTTAAGCAGTTAATATCTGGAGTGTGTGAATCACTGCTGTTGAATCTTAACTGTGTCTTACAAGTTTTTGGCAGCAAGTACTGAAACATGCATTCAGTATTAAATGTTTTAAGATTCAAGATAAAATTGCAATAACAGATTATTACCAGTTTCTCCACAAGCAATAATATACCTTAGTGAGTTAGACTCTTGATGCACATTCCATTATTTTATTGTTGAATATCAGGTTTGTAGTACACAGTAATGTGACACTTTCAGCGTGTTGATCTGTCAGTGACATTCCTCATTGGTATAATTCTGCACATGTGTGGAGTGTAATTGCTGAATGAGGCTCCAGTCCTTAGTCCAGAGGCTTAGACTGTATTAAAAATGTTAGGTGAGTAATTGGGCCTTTGAATTTAGAAGGACTTACATCATGTTGTAACTGCAATAATTTTTTTCTAATACCTTAGTGACACAATGCACCTCAAGGGTCATTATGCAACTCAGGGTACTGGAGCAACTTCTGTTCTATTAATTAATAATCTTTCTCATGTGTTACTGCATCTTTGCTCATTTCCTGTATGATATGCTGAGCCCAGTCAAATTTTCTTACACATCTTTCCCTTCACTGTGCATGATATATAGATGTGCTTCCAAGAAGTTTGCAGTTTAGAACAGTCACTGTCACGCTAATTCTCCATCTCTATTCCTTATCTTTTGTTGCTCTGGTAAGTATAATAAATGCCATACACAATTCATCAACAAAAGTGGAAAAAAAAAAAGGTAAAGGTTTGGAGAAAAATGTGTCCATTTCAGTAATGTTGAAATGCTTTTATTAAGTAGGCTGAGAGATCCGTTTATTTCATTATTGCTTAAAACCTGTGACAAAAATATGATTTTGGAGGTACCTTAGACTAAGCTAATAGGCTTTCTTTCCCTCACTAATGGAAGTAGTAGACATGCATTACTGAAGTGAATTAAGTGTTATTAATTCCCTCACGGGAACATGGTGAACCCCCTTTTTTAATTGTATTGTAATTTGTTAAATAGTGTTGCAGCTTTTTAATTTTAAAAAGAATAGTCACAGTTGTAAAAGCCAAACTGAATAAGATCTTTGACTTCATAATTAATAAAAAATTGGTACATTAAAAAGTTGGTATATTAGGATTCTGAGTATCTTTTGTTTCCGTGCTGTTGTTCTTATATGTAGGTTGTTATTTTTGGCGGAGAAGGTCAGAATTTTTACTGCAGTGTTTGGTGATTTGTTGTTGTCAAATTGTCCTTTGTTAGCAAAGATCTGAAATCTTAAGAGTAACAGTATGTGACTTTTATTTTTAAAAGGACACTTTTATAGACATGACATAGTCTGATAATAAAAAAGGTTACATGTTTCTATGCACTTATTGTCTACTGTTTCTCTGTTGTAGTGCGGTTGGCACGTTTGCTCGAGCATTGGACTGCAGTAGTTCTGTCAGGCAACCTAGTTTACACATGAGTGCAGCTGCTGCTTCCCGAGACATCACACTGGTAGGTGACTTCTTAAAAACCCTACAACTTTTTTTATATCTATGAATTCAACGGTATCTATTACTCCAGAGTCCCTGTCCTCCAGATACCTGTTTTCCTTGAGATACCTGTGTGCAGGGTGCGTGTGTGTATGGTAGGTAATCCTGTGTGTTTTCTCTAAGCTTACTGATGCTGCCCCTGTAATGATACCATAAATCACTTGACTTTAGCTGACATCTATTTAAATATAATATCTTTGTATGTGACAATTTGCACAGCAGAGTGGATAATACACATTGTATAAGGATTCATTCAGTATAATTGATCAATAGTGTGATTTAAAGTGTGGTAATAAAGCTGATTGAAAATTGTTTAGATAATATTTTGTACTTACTAGATGTGTTTGTCAGTAAACTTTCTAAAGGATAAGCAATCTGACTTTGTAAGCGACTTTTTGAAGAACATTTTACTTAGGATATCCTTAGGATGTTACCTTAGTTTGTTATTCACTGTAATGTAAGCACCTGCATCTTTTAGAGAAAGTTAAAAATATATCAATCACAGACCAAAGTTTTGTCTCTGTGTACTCATATTAGCTGAGATGACAAGATGAGCTACAGTAATAAAAGCGTGCCAGGAAAACTACGTGAGAACAAAAAATCTTATTGTTTCGTAGAATCTATTTTGACTTAGATTTCCAAAGACATCAGCAGGAGTTGTTTATTATTTTAAGTATTTGCATACAGAATCATGAAGATGATAGTTACGGCTAAAGTAGATCGGCTATTCATCAGATACTTGAGTATTTGAACTAGAGGACACATGATGAAACTAACAGATCAGTTTAAAATAGTTAAGGTGCTGCCTTATAAAGTGGCTAGAGAGCCCCTGGAATTTAGTTGCACAAAATTTTGTGGGAACAGACAATATCAGCAGGTTAAAAAAGGGGTTAGAAAAATTATGGACCATGGCTTCATAAATGGTTACTGAGGAGAATAGGGAAGAGGTGCACCATCTAGCATTCCTAATTCCCAAGGTTTGTAGATGCTAGCGAATGAAATAGGAATTGACCTCAGACTCTCATTAGACTTACCTGCATATTTTCTCTAAGTAACGTCCCTTGGTGCTGCTGTCAGAGACAGAATGCTTAGCTAGATGGATGGCTGGTCTGATTCAGTAGGGCAGTTCTTATATTCCAGATAAAATATATTCATTAGAACGATGAGAAAAATGTTTAATTTCTTACATTTTTGTGGTGTACTCCAAGGCTATTAAACAGGAAACTGATTGAGTCTGGACTTAACGGTAGTGTAGTAAAGGCAGTGGCAAAATGTAATGTTTTCAGTAATACTTAAAATGAGTTTTCTGTTTCACACTGGCTGATATGACCTTACCAACACAATTCTGCTCACATTTAAATACTTTATTTTTTCTGTCAAAATAGTTCTTTAGTTTAGCATTTTTCATTTTATTAAGATTTCATTGGATTAAGAATTTCTAATAAATACCACACATTGCACATCGTTCTTACTGTATTCAGTGATTAATAGAATAGATTCATTCTTATAGCAGTTTCTTCTTGTTTGAAAGTGCATGTGCAGTGCTGCTAATAAAGGGATACATTTAGCGTTTTGAGTGCTGTATAACTGTTTCTCCATTGCAAATGATCCATTAAGTTCCATTACACTTAATGAAAGGCATATCTTACAATGAGGCACCAGAGGAGCCACCCCAGGTTTAATTACCGTGTCTGTCTGTTCTCATTTTCCTACCCCCTCAGCTTTTTAAGACCCTTCTCTTTTGCTCTTTGGCAATGTACTTCCTTCTAAGTTAAGAAAAGACATCTTTGTCATTATAGTAGTTACTCTTTCAGACATTGCCATGTTAATTGGGAGCATATTTTGAGCAGCAGTTAAAGTTAGTACAGACATTTGTAGAACTTGAGGTGTATCTCGCTTATGCTTCAGAAGGGATGTAGGTGCATGACACTAAGAAAATTATGCTGTCTGTATTCTTAATGCAAGGCAGATAACCCTTGCACCTGAAGTGCTATTAATGGGATTTCTGTACACCACACCTGTGGCTTTCCAGTATTCCTAATTAGTTGTTTCAATTAGAGATGACTATAAACAGACTGATACAAAAAAAAATACAATAAATGCATAGGTTATAAAACATGAGTACATTCACAGTGGATGTACACATTAGGGAGGTCTTGCCGCTTACCAGCAAGTGAGAGGCTACTTTCAGGCTTCCTTATTTTGAAAACATGGGGAAGGTAATAAGACAAGGCAGGTAACTACCAGTGCTTTTAGAAAACCCTACTGGAAGACATGAAACAATGTGTGTTTACTTTCTTAGATGATAGTAAATGTTCTTTTCTAACAGCAATGAAGACTTGTGAGACAAACAACCGAAACTTGCATTTCTGGCCTTCTCAGAGGCAGTGTTTTATTTTATAATGAAAAGTGATCTCTGAGAAGAGAAAGAAACTGGGAAGACTTCCTGTTTCAGATTCCTAAACATTGCATAGTGCTGACACTGACAATGAGAGCCATTAAATCAAAGCAGGTTGATGGAATCACTTGCTCCTTGTGGTGGGCTTGTTTGGGAGAGCCCATGCTACTTTACTGTAAGGACATAAATCTGGTTTTGGATGTCTCTTCAAAATGAAAAGTATGAAAAGGTTTTTTCATTTGGATTTGGAACGACGTCTTTTTAATTTTTATTAGATTTCCGTATATGTGGCTGCTAAGATAAACATGCTTAAAATATTATTGAATTACAGAATCCATACTCTGTTTCCAGTTTGAGTGCTTTGTTGGAGGTAGCTCAGTCTAGTTGATTTAACTGACTACTGAAATTGCAACTAGTTTGGGATCTGTGTGTTACAGCTTGTTTGCAGCGTGCCCTGTCATTCCCTTTCTTCCCAGTTCCATGCAGCCCTTCCTTAGCTTTTGGTGGATAGGTTCTTCCCTTACCTGCTTAAATTTGGACTTGGAAGTTCCCTCTGTCTGTGAGGTTACTACCTTTCCTCTGGTGGGACCCCTTGTCTGTGCTGGACAGTATGCTCTGAGCAAGAGTTCTTAGCGAAGGGTGGTTCTTCCTCTGTCCTTCCATCTCCTATTTGGGAGAGGTGACGACAGTGTTCTTCCCAGCCTCCTGCTCCTTAGGTATCAGGGACCCACTAGTTGTTTCTTGCAGTCCTCTCATCCTTGGGTAAAGCCGATAAAAAGGCGATACTCCAGGACTTTTTGTCTTGGGCTCTAGGAATGTCTTCAGGCTGCTCTTGCTTTTGCTAGCAGAGTTTACTCACTGCGGTGTGGGAATTTGATTGTAGCTGGGTGCTGACAAACTTACAGAAGGCAGAGAGTGTTATCATGGGAACTTGTCAGTGGTCTTCTGTCACAGAACAGCTCAGTGAAGACAGTACTTTTCCACAGAGTTCATTATGAATCTTTTCTTTAGTAATACCAAAAAAAGCTTTATGGAATCAGATGTGTATTATAGATGGAAAAATGAACATAAGGCAAGAGCAAGATCCTGATTTCTTCACTTCTGTTGTAATTTTTAAGAAAGTTGGTATCAGTGAATAGATCCAGATTTAGCAGCTGCTTGGAAAATGTCTGGTATGTACTGCTTTTCCACAAGGGCTGCAATTTAAACAAAAGATTTAACCCTTGGTAACACATATACTGTAAGAGTTCAATCCTTAGGCCTGGTTTACTCATTGCCTGAGTGATAAGCAATAAATCGGTGGTTTCATTTTACATTCTCTAATCTGAAGATGATGGATTTTAGATATTGTGCTACATATTTCCATATTAGAATACTTCTATACATATTAGAAGGTGTCTTCTCAAGGCTGGTGAATTCAACTTGAACCATAAGTGAAATGACGTACTGTACGATAACAGTGACATTACTTCTTCCAGACAAAACAGTTCAAGAATCTTGTGCTTGATAGCTTTCAAAGAGGTACATTGAAAGCTGGAGAAAGACTTTAGCCACTCATAGGAGATGGCAAAAGATAAGGAGAATTCATTATTTGCAGCACATTTGTATGCAGAAGCTCAACTGGAATTGCCTTGTAAGTGCTTTACTGACACATAATGCAAGAGTGTTCCTGCCTTGAAAGGTTTTGGGTGCCCCCTCTCAGAAGATGAGTTTAGGGCTGTGGGAGAGACTGCATGCTACAGTTACAGCTGATTGCTGTGGTGGGACAAACAGGTGGGAGACTGATGTTAGGCAGTCACACACATTATATTGCGCTTTATACCTCTAATACCTCCTTCAGCACAGCAATTGAAGATTGTGGTGATAGGGGCTTTTGGGATGCTGAGTCAGAAAGGCTTCTTGTACGTTGCTCATTTTCCCTGCGGGTGGATTTGTGATGTAGTTGCTTACTTTTCATATTCCCATCATTGGTTAGTGATGTGAGCATCCATTTAGTTACCTCTAAAGTGAAATGCTATAAGCTGTTTGTTTTCTGTTTTCCTCTTTTATAAAGGAAAGCGAAGTAACCAAAGAAAGCTCATTTACCCATCTCTGACAACAGAGTTTTTAGCAAGGGACAAAAATCTTGCTTGTTTTTCAGTATGATGATAATAAAAACAATAAATGGCTTCCTTCCCCAGCAATGAGAATATTGAGCACATAGATGTCTGGGCAGCTGTTTAGCTACTGTTTAGAACTTCTGGTAATTGAAAATGGCCCCTCAGTCAATATATGCCACTGTCTCTATTGGGTTACTTGGAACCAGTTTCTACCAACTAAAGGTTCTCTAGAAATGTTTGCTAGTAATTTGCAGGAACTAATAAACTAATGTCATTTTTAGTAAACATTTTATTAAGGCATTTCCTTTCTCAAATTAAGTAATAAACAATTTATTTTCCTTATGTTCCACAGCAGAAAGCCTATGATATCAAGATAGATTCTAAATTTAGCATTAGTTGAGGCTTCTTGTATGGCTTACAGAAAATAAGACATTGAATTTGCATCAACTGAAATGGATTGCTGTCTATTTAAACAAGGTTTTTATTCTGTCCTTGTCCTTGCTAGTTTCATGCAATGGATACGCTGCATAAACACAACTATGATTTGAGCAGTGCCATCAGTGTTCTAGTGCCACTTGGAGGGCCTGTGTTGTGTAGAGATGAAATGGAAGAGTGGTCAGCATCAGAAGCTAGTTTATTTGAAGAGGCATTGGAAAAGTATGGCAAGGACTTCAATGACATTCGACAAGACTTTGTAAGTACGAAAGTAGTACGCTTTTCTGTTACTGTGTTTTCGTATCGGTGAGACTATTTTCTGTAGGTTTGGAAGATTAGCTAGAGGGGAAATCTGTGTAGCTGATACATGTAATTAACATACATACACATTTTATCTGGATGAAAGTCAATATGCTTTCTTGTTCGGTGCCATTCTTTGGAAAGATGTTGACAGAAGATAATCTGTTTAATGGTTTAATACCAGGTAGGATGCCTCATGCTGATGTGTTTTGATAAGGATTTTTACAAGGATTTTACAAGCATCTGAAAAAGTTCCAGCAGCTTTTCAGAACTTTCCCACAATTTCCAGTGAAATCCATTAGCAGCTACATGGCTGACTCCCCTGAGTGTTTTTGGAAAAGCTGGGGTTTCCTTCTATAGTTAGCAGGGAGAAATTTATATTCAGATAGCTTTTAAAGTGCACTACAGGGAGTTATTTTGACATATTAGGTATTTTGGCACTCCTGAAAAGTAAAGGAAATGTTTTCCAGTATGTTCTAACTATACTGGTTTTGGTACTGAAGTATCAGGCTATAGGACAGCAAAGTTTTAATTTGCTGGATTCTAACGCAGAGTAATTAAAAGAAATTGATTCTAACACTGATTGCTGGAACTGCTAGTAATTTATCTGCGAGTTTTTTGCATGTTTCTTGGAGAGCCTCTTTCTTTCAAGGAAAAAGATTTCCTTGGTTGTACTAAGTTCAAGTTGGGCTTTGTGAAAAGGTTAGGATTTGAGCCAAAGGAATTCCATTTTTTAAGACTGAAGTAGATTGAAACATTTTCACAACAACTCATTCTGCTTGACTCTGAGAGTTCAGGTTTTTTTTCTTTGCAGATGTTACTAATAATCTTTGTAAGGGGAAAATGGTACTGTATGGTAAATGTAGAAGTCCTTCCAAGACAGTGTGGGACAGTGGGAGGAGGCTTGGCACTGAGCTAAGCTGTCTTTTCTTCAGCTTCACACTTCTGAAATGAAACAGATAATTGAATGGAAGTGGGAAGGGAAGGCTATTGTTTTTCTGAAGAACTGACATTTTAACAGGTGTATTATATCTGCGTGTTATTTTTGAGATTCCTAAGGGAGAAAATGTTCACCGTATTCATCACATAAGGTTGAAAATTGCATCATGGATGAAATAGCTCTGTTAAGTGCAAGAAAATATGATTGGAAAATAATATTGTATAGAGTTTTAGAACTGAAATCTTAATGTAAGCTACAATTCTTTATTATTTCTCATACAGATAAATGGTCCTCAGCTGTAATTGTACAATAGTTCAGTAGCTATGTCTTCTAACTAAATGTTTCTTAATACATAGTATTTGGCTTTTCAAAATGTCTAAAGTATATATTACAGATTTTATTGGCTGTTTACAAGTTGAGTCCTAACACAATTTGTGGCCAAGTATACCTAAGCCTTGTCTCTGGTATTTATGTAGTATTTTTATTTTCTGTATAATTTCTGTGTTATGTTACATGTAATTCTGTTGATATGCATACATTAAAGCAATACAGTGGAGTAATGTGTTGCAGGAATCGCTTACGCATTTTTAATGTTCAAATGCTTCATATTTGAATGAGTCTACTAGAAGCTGTTCAAAATGTTCATTTTTTGTCTCAGGTAGACTCCTGATACCCTCCCTCTTTCACTGAATCTTCCTTCCCAAAACACAGATATTTTCCCTTGCCCTCCTCCCAAAGTGAGAGACACGCACAGAACTAGAGATAGGGTTGCATAGCCTACTGAGGGCATGTTAATGATGAGTCAGAGTGCAGCAGAAATGGATGTGGGGCACTAATTAATTATAGTCTTATTTAGTTAGAACAGGGATGTTGTCTATCCTTAGTCACTTTTTTTTTTACCTTTGGAAAAGTGGCATGTCGTTTTTAAAACATCATTAGAAGAACATCTATTTTACATATCAATTTATATGGTATTGGTAACATAGTACACACAGTCTTGATCTAATTCTATGTAATTTGAAATCGTTCAATTATATTAATCATTGTGTAATCTTGCGATATCTTAATTTATCTAGAGTAAAATGTATGTATTCTCACTTGCTATGCAGCATTCTAAAAGTATAGGGATTTGAAAACAAACATTTAATTTTAAGTAATCATCTAAAATAGTCCTTCAAGATTTAGATCATGGATATATGAAAAGTTTCTGCAAGGTGAGGTAGGTATAAATATGTAGCACTTAAGCAGTGATTTTTCATGAGGATACATTTATCTATTATCATCTCTCTCTTCAGTGGCTAGTCATTGAAAAGTAAGGATTCTTAGATGTGATGTAAGAGCATGGACAAAAAAGCTAATGCACTGGTGGTGTACATGCTGACTTGTTTAAGTGTCCACATAGGATCTAATGATAAAATTAAATCCTATGGTGCCTGAGATTAAAGTCAAACCTAGGCAGTCACGCAGTGGTGTCACAGTACAGGCAAGACTGTCGTGTTGCATGGCAGAAAGTGGTTGGTAGCAGTCTTCTGAAGCACAAGGGTTATGTAGTACCTGCTTGAGTCATTATATGCCAGAGGAGTTGCCTCTTCTGAATCAGCCCGGATTTGCAAGGCATGGCAGCTGCAATTGCAGCCCTTACATGATAGTTCTCTAAAGGGCAGGTTCATTGACTTTTCCAGCAATTAGTAAGAACTGGCACTATTTGACATTCAATGTGCAGCTCAAGCATTAAGCTATAAACATTAAATATTAGTAAGCAAGACAATTATTATAAATCAGATGGTGTAAAGGAGTTTTACCTTTTTTTTTAATAGACAGGAGAAACTCATTTGTTATCAAATTACCAGTCTAGCCTTTGAATCATCATTTTCATCAGTTGTTACAGGAGCTCATTTGTTGAGGTTCTGCTGTCTTTAAGAACCTATGTGAATCCTAATCAACCTAAACTTTTTAAGTTAATTGAATTTACTTGATGTACTCAAATTACTTCATATCCCAGGGTAGTAGAATGGAAGAAGACTGAATATTTTATGTTCTCCAAATAGAACTATTTTCCTAATGGTGAGAGACAGCTGTTATGCTTGTTAATTCTTAGTTTTTCATAATCAACAGTTTTCACAAATTTATAACTGTTACATCTCAAATATGGCAGGAAAGGCCTTGGGAATCAGATCAGACTTGAATGATTTATAGAAAACAGGAGCAACTGTTTTCCAACTTCAGGAAATTCTGGAAACATGCCCTAAAGTTAACATGGTCATTTTAAGATACTTTATAATCCTTAGTTTTTCCTGCTGGTCTGATTTGAGTGGTCCATTTTTACCCTGAAGAAAGTAAAGAAACTGAAAATTCTGTCTGCCTGCTTTTGTACTGCTGACACCTCTTTGCTAATTTTCTCCTACAAAAATGTCACGCAGATGGTCATTTTTACTTCTTTCAATTAGTGTTTAATAGAATTTGGTAATAAGAGTACATTATTCTCTGGCAGTTCAGAGCAACCTCTGGAAAATTCATGTGCCTGTATCGTGTTTTGTCATTTAAGTGTGTACGTAAACAGAATACAGGATATTCATACTCAGCCTGTCAAACCGGTTTTCTGAGTTGTGAATTAAAGTGTAAAAGGATTATGGTTATCCAGTCCAAGCAGCTTAATTATCTTTCTTTAATTGTAGATGCCTACTGAGTGAATGAACATACTGATGTCACAATCCTAGTTAAAACAGATTAAAGTATTTTCTAGAGAAATGTCAAACATAATCTGTAGCATGAATGTGTTAATAAGTGTTCAGGAATGAAAATAAATGTGGAGAAGCTAAAATGTACTAGCTGACAACAGCAGGTAGTTGGGGTCACAGTGTTTCATCTGGATGCCAGGAAGAATATGGACCTAGAGACTGAGAAGCAGCTCATCTGTCACCCCACACCAAACACATGTTCCCATCACTGGCCTTTTCTTGGGCAGATTTTTCTTAAGGCATAATTTACTTGAGAAAGTAAAAGGATTTTAGTAAACCAACTTGTGTTGCTGTCTATTGCAACATCAGCTTATGCGTTTGTTCCACTGCTACATGTTAAATGCAAATGGACAAAACTGCAATTGTTTGTGTTGTCTCGCAAATGGAGTTCGTTACCCAGTGTGCAACACCCAATACACACACAGAGCCGAGATACCAGTTTCTTTCAAGTTTTGCACAAGACCAAGTGCTAGGTAGTAGCTCCGCAAAGCTAGCCCCCCACTCGTTCATACAGGTACAGTATTTATACAGTCTAGTTATACATATGCATAAGTAATTATGTAAAGCAGTTTTCTGTTGGTCTACATTTTCTCATCTTATAGCTACAGTATTACTTTAATATTCTACGCATGCCCAAAGGTGGGGGGTCTCCGCTTGGGCCGGGGTCTCCAGCTCAAGGGGTGTGACTTTTTAGTATTATAATGAGGACAGTTCGTGTGAGGGTGCTTCTTATCACACTTCTACTAGTAGCTTCAGATTGTTCCCAAAACATCTTAATTAGCTTACATACTTCTCCAGGATGTGTTTCACTTCCCAAGCACAATAGTTTTAATTAGACATTCCGCATTCCGGTCTGAATCCCCCTTATCAACTTCATGTAAGTCCTGGCCTTCCACCACCTCCTCCTGATTGACTACATTTGGACCAGGGATTAAGACACTGTGGTATACTGCCTCAAAAAGATTTTACAGCTGAGTCTGGACCTGAATCCCAGCTCCTGAAAGGCAGAGATGGGAGCCAGACTCAGTTCCTCTAAGTATCTGCAAGCAAGCAGCTTGGAAAAACTGGCTGTGAGCTCCTGCATGCTGGGAGAGGCAGCTTGGTACAGTGTTCCTCTGTTGCTTTTAGGAACATAATTAGAGGTTCAGGAACCTATTCGTTTGGCTTAGGATATGGAGAAATCCCCAAAGTGGAGTGAATAAGGTTGGAAAGATAATGCTTCCACATGTGTATTTTCTGGGACTTTTAAAAATCATCCTTATTTCGGGGGAGTAGATAATATTAGCATTAATGCATGCATCTAGAAAAAAACATGCACAAAATAGTAGCATGTTTCCAGGTTATGAAGAAAAATTGCATGAATTCTGTGAGAGAATTACTAATTTAAATGATAGAAAGAATTTTTGCAGTTAAATAGATGATTCGGTAGTAATTAAAAATAGCTGCTGTGTGCTTAATTTTCTCCCCTAAACTTAGGCTAATACATTTTTACTTTACCAATGAATATGCACACCCAAAATAATAATAACCATCATCATCACTTGCCCTGAGTTTGCGTAGAGATTTTTGTGAAATATTCATTGTCAGTATCACTCTTGCTGCTCAAGGTAGCATTTGTCCTTAGCATCCTTTTGTTTGTTGTTTAAAGGTCAAGAGTATGCAGAGGTGTATGCAAAACTCCTGGTATTGTATGAGCAGCTGAGTTATGGGATTTGAAAAACCTCTGAACTAAGTACAATAACCATTGTATTTTTTTAAGAGTAAAATTATCATGAGACTCGAACACAGTCTTGTCGAGATGATTTATTTTAGTCCTGATGTTGTTCTCCATCTGATACACTTTATAATAGAGATATTACCTTCTGTCTTTCCTGATGGATCTGGATTCTGTTTTGATCATTTTGTTTAACCATATGGCTTAAACAGAATAAATTACATTTGGATTTGGATGTGTACTATTGTTGTAGTTCTGCATCTTTGTTAACTGTAAGGAAAGACTGTGTATTATTAATAGTAATATGTATTTATTTGCATATGGATTTTAATGTAGGTATTTAATACCTTCATGTTTTAGTATTCATGTATCAACTATACTTGATTTTAACGTGTTTAATAAGATGTGGACATTGCAATTTCTGGGAACCACTTTAACTTGTAACAAATGTTTTTCAGCTCCCTTGGAAGTCGCTGACTAGCATCATTGAGTATTATTACATGTGGAAAACCACTGACAGATATGTGCAGCAGGTAATCTAATGGCTATTTTGGCATGAACCAGTCTGCCATGTTCTTAAAAAATCTTAACTTGTTAAAGCACAAAAATCTGTGTGTATTCTTAAAAAGAAATATGGTGGGAGGCCTATGGTAATATTTTAGGCTATAGACCAGTGATTTTGTGCTGTTCGCAGGGTGCGTTGTCAAATCCTCTGATGCCTACTGTACATCACATAGCTGTGAAGAGCTTTTTAAGCCATTTGTATTGTGTGCTGGTTTGTAGCAATGTGATTCCTGGTTCTTACTGCAGTATGGGATAAGAAGGAAATGGGCTGCAGAGCAAATGCTTTAGGCTGTGAAGCTGTGCGTGGGACTGAAGGAAAAGGAATATATATTGTGTTAAAGGTGGCTGTTAATATTGTGAACCTTTTATTGATATTCGATGGTAGAACATTACTTCGGCATTACCAGGATTTAAAAACAAAATGGAGAACATTCTGCACACAGTGGATGTGTTCATCCTTCTGATTGAATGTGCAATTGTTTGGGTTGCTCTGGAGCAGAAACATGGTAAGATTATATTAGGTACCTACACTGTGATATTTTAAGCAGGTTTAGGCAAAATTTTAGTGTTAGTGCTTTTTTTATATTACACTCTATAGATTTACTCCTTGATTTAGATATACAGAATATTTGAAAATATTCCATTTTAATTTATGATCTAACATCTAAGTCTGTAGGTCCTTTACAGGCTGCATAATTAGTGGCGATGTATGTACAGCATGTTGAAAATAAATTTTGTGCTGTAATGATTACAGCTGTATTGTTAGATGGATCTTTGGCATTCTTCCTGATTTTGTTACAGTGTGTCAGAAGACTGATTGCTTCAGGTTGTTCTGGTTTATTTGCAAGTGTTTCTACATCATCTTGCTAGGGTATGGCAAGTAAGGGAAAAGTCTTTCACCACATAGTAGAGTCTTGGACTATCACTAGGACCTTTTAGTTCTATGGATAATACAAATGGAAAATAATATGCTGTGTATAAAGGCATGTTTTTCTGAGTTTGTCTCTCTTCATTTCTCTTCTAACACTTTTTTTGCACTGTTAATCTTTATCCTGGAAAGATCTTGCCGGCAGAGATTTGCTGTGCTGTTTGTCAGCTCTTAAGGTTTGGGCAATGGATGATTTTGAAGAATCAGATAAAAAGATTTTGTTGATACTGAAAGCCATGGAGTAAGGATAAATTGAAGTGCAAACTGACTTTTGTCAATGCTCTTAGGTTGCTCAGACACTGATCTTGCTCCTTGTGAGTTTTTTGTTAAATACTTGCTCTGGAATGGTTGGCAAAAGACTGAGACTCCCTTTCTAAAGTTCTCTAGGGCTTCATTATGATTCCATTGCTACGATGATAAAGGTGTGTGATGGTGTATTGAGTTTGTGTATCCTTTTGCAGGATTAGGTTTTTTAGCCTCACATATAAGAAAAACACATAGGCTTTATGGTTATCTACAACTTGAATACTCTTATAGATGCCTGTGTTTTACTTGTAACTAAGTAAACTTACAACATCCTAACTCAGAACATGGCAATACACCACAGGATTTAATGCTTTAGACATGTTCTTTCAAGGCCATGCATGATCATCAATAACAAAACTGGTGTAGGCCAAATACCTAATTTCTGTCCTGGTTAACATTTCTGTAATCCTTCCTAATGAGAGATCAGAATTTCATCCTGCTCTTTTTTAGTTTGTTCTGGAATGGTAAAAATAATACAGTTCAGTAAAAATGATATCTGTAGGGTTTTTTTCCCCAGCAGAACAAGCTGTGATAATTGAATGCATTTCAGGGAGAAAATATGTTCAGTAAGAAAGTGGCAATTTCAGAGTCATTCTTCTCTAAATATCATGCTTGAGGGGTAGGGCAGCTTGGGGAAATGGGAAGACAAAAAGGTTGATGTACATATTTGAATCTTACGCATAAAATACAGTCTCTGAATTCTAGATTGGTGTGATTTAATATGAAAATTTGCTCTTTAATTATCTTTCTTTCTTTGTGTGAATTGGCTGCATTGTGTCAGGCATAAGAAAAGTTTCCTTGTCGTAATTGCTATTAAATGTTATTCTTGCTTGGTAGCTAAAGGTGGTGATTTAATGGCAGTGGAGATACTGCTGCCACCTTGTCTTCAGAGCACGTTCCCTTTGAGTCAAAGTGAAGGGAAACAGATGTATTGAAGTTCTCAGTCTGTGCTGAACCTGTCTAGCAAAACTAATTCAGGCCTTGGGTAATCATTCTTGGTGATATGGCACTTTTCATGACCACTGCATTATATAGTGTTTAAGGAAGGCCAGGTGGCTCATTCGACTGAATGAAATGTGTTCTCATTATTTGCAGTGTTCTCCTTAAAAATCTGATTCAATGCAAAAAGACTTTTACTGAGACTTTGCAACAGAAAGAGGGAGAATCTATGTAAGGGTAACTAAATTACTGTGCTACAACAATATGTTACATTTCCCTCTCATTTATTTATTTCCACTGTTGAAAACTGTACTAACGTAGGGAAATGCTCATTTTTGGGGATATTTGTCAGTTGATATTCATAACAAAAGTTCTTAAAAAGAAATAACATTCAGTTTCAAGAGTAGTTGATTAAAAGTAGTAGAGCCTAGGTGAAAAGCTAGGTTAGTGTAGCTTGACCCCCCCCTAAGATACAGTCTGTAAGACTGGTTTGAAATAGTTACTGTTTAAGATCAGATGTAAATTTTTTTTCAGGAAAAACATCAGCTTGCTTTGTTAACATTGCTCCAGTGATGTATTGCCCTTATTATTACAAACTGGTGCTTTGTTTCTTGTCTAAATGTTTTCAATTTCAACTTCCAACCTTTACAGTTTACCAGTTTTCAAGCTCTAAATTTCAACAGGCAGAAGTTTTGTCTCAGAAATTGCAACTATTTGTTGATAGTTTTGTTTCTGCATCCTTTCTTCTTTCTTGGTACTTAAAAGTTGATAGGTCAGTGTGAATTCAAGCTGTGACATTTTCTGTTGCTTTTAGAGAGCAATGTTAACTATACCTTTAGTGCATAAAAATATAGCTTATACTGAAATGGCATTGTGTGATTATTTTGTAGAAGGCAGTATATGATTCACTTTAGTAAATAAAGAAGGAAAGCAATTGCTAAAATTGCATTCCTTACAACCCCCATGCCGGTATTAAAAGTATGCTAGAATGTAATTAATGTGTATAGTCACTTCTCACTGACACTGCCATCAGGTTTTAATACAGCTTCCCACAATTGCCTTTACGTTTGGACAGTGCTTCAAGGCTACTTTCCTCATTTCTTTCCCTTTATTGTGTTTTTCTCTTTTGCTCTGATGATCTTGCTAGGTGTGCAGTGAGCTTTATTTGTTCTTTTTGTAGAATGGGACCAGTTTGTGAACCTCTGTGGAACGCATGTTACCTGCTGACCTGCAGTCTTGCATGCTTTTTCAGTTTGAAAACAAATTCTGTATTGTTGGGGATAATATGAAAAGGAGAAAGAGATGGTTGTGGAAAGTCTATGGCCTGAAGCTGTTAACTGGAAAGAGTTCACCACTGAGAGCTCTTCTGCTGAGGCTGTGAAATGTTCTCAAAACCTATCAGTTTATGAGACTTAGAGCATGCTGCTGCTGGTCTTTCTCCTTGCTCTTGTTAAAATTGACTTAAGCAGGCAGAGCGTACTGTGTTTGCATTTCTGCTATGGGCCAGTGTTGCCAAGCCTGGTGCTGGGGAAAGACTGCAACTGCATTAGATGTATCAATGGAAGTCACTTCTGTAGCTCTGAACACAGCTAGGCATCTGTGAACAGCAAAAACCTGTTAAAAAAAAAAAAAAAAAAAAAAAGCCTGTCTTGGAAATAAATGGAAGAGGGCTCTCATATTGCATGGGAATTAATTCATGTGGCATGGACTGCTTAGGAGCCTATTTGTCATGGATTACTCCTCAAAGATGCAGTTTTTATAAATGAGAGTTATGGTGATGGACGGCACAGGCAACTTTCTGAAATGGAAAAGAGTAGTGGCTTACACGAGGAGGCTTAGTCAGGCTACTCGACCAGTAAAGCAGATTAACCCTGTAACTCACCTCATGGCTCAGGCAAGAGACTCTCAGAGCAGAGTCTTTTGATGACAGTTTTCTCAAGGTGGGAAATATCTTCCTGGATTGTGAGCCTTGCAAAGATTGGGTATCAGAAAATAGGAGTATAGCAGAGAAGAGAATTGGCTGTTGTAGGAGAAATGAAGGACTGAATTTTAAACACCAGATAAAGAAAGGGGAAATCTTGAGAGGCAGGCAGGTAGTGTTGATTTATTATTGCTGGATATTAATGTCCCCCCTTGATTTTTTTTCTCCGCTGTAATTAAATTGACTGTGTTTCAACTCCTTTTCTTTTTTTTTTTTTTTTTTTTTCCAAGTGAACAGAAGTAATGTCTTGAGTACAGGAAGAGCAGGAAAATAATTTTTCCTTCACCTTTTATGTACAGACGAGTGTTTCAAATACAGAGTTCAGATGTCTACTGTTTATTTCTTGTGCCATTGCTGAAAACATTGTCTTAGTTACTTGTATAATATATGGCAATAACTAAAACATCTCAACATTTTACAAGTTAGTAATACTGCCTTGAGTGCAACATGTTTTGAGTTTGTTGCAAGTATGAGGAAAGTAATAATTTAGTAAATTCACAGACTATCTTGATAGTAGTGTAGCTGTCCTGTTACTGCTGTGTTCCTGAGCTACAGTTTTAATGGCACTTAACAGAAGTAGATGTTTAGTTATTTCTAAGTCAGTGGACTTTACCGTTCCACTTCCTTACACTGCTTATAAAATACTAGCCTCAGGCTTGACAGAGCACACAAGAAGTATTGAGTTACATGACTGATGAGGAACCCGTCATGTGCAATTTCACTCATTTATTTTCTACTTACTCTGCAATGAGGGTTAGCCACAATGTCATACATGTTTGTGTAGATGTAATCTATGTAAATTGTAATTGTCGTTTTTACAGTTTTGTTGTCATATGTGAGGCCTGTGAGTTTTGCTGGGGAGGACAGTATACTATAATTTCAAACTAATAATAAACATAGAGAACTTGTTTTTCATCGTTTTCATCTTGTAGATCTCTACACTTGTTTTGGAGGCTCTTGTGGAATCACAAAATAGAAATAATTTAAGGACGGATTGTGTGCAGTTTTATGAAATCTTGTACTTGAATATAATAAAATATTTAAATGTGTTAATTTTTCAACTAGAAACGTCTGAAAGCGGCTGAAGCAGAAAGTAAATTGAAACAAGTATACATCCCCACCTAGTGAGTATAACAAAGTCATTTTTTGGAATAACTTACAGGTAAAATTGAAACAGTAACACGCATGATATTTTCTCAGTCATCTTTTTAATAGTTACTTTCTCAGTATCTGTTATATAGAAACAGAATATACAGAGATATAATCAGAAAATGCCACAAACACTTGTCATAAGTGAAACCTTTGTACTTAACTGAGCCCATTGTCTTTGACCTGCAAACTGCCTGTTCTGGAATGGTGGGAAGTTTTACCAAAGGCAATCAAGTGCTATGTGGACTGCTCCCATGCAAGAAGGGCCTTATCATTTAAAAAGCAGTTTTTCCAGAATAATCGCTTCTGAATCCCTGTAGCACAACACTTCTTATTTGTGTAAATGCAATATTTCAAAATAGAAGCAGTTGTTAATGTAGTTACATAAAATAAAATCAGATACTTTTCCATTACAGTTTTATCTTGTTGATACAGTCTGTTGTTCAACTAGGGACAAGAGATGTTCTGGCTGTAAATTAAAGGTAGCACACAGCCCAAAATCTTTTATCTTTGAACAAGTCTTATTAATGAAATCTGTTTTCTTCTGAGGCATTTTTAATCTGTTTTTTTAGATTTAAACTCGATGCTATATCTGCTTTTGTTAACATGTAGTTTACAGAAACAAGATATAATCTGTCTGTTTCATATTCATAATTTCCTCAAGATTATGAGAAGAGAAAGGATTACAGATGACATTCTTTTAAGTTTTCTGTGGGTATATTCAGTGTATATGTATGTGAAATTCCCATTGTTACGAGTGTTTGCATAACAGAAGACTAGAATACCAAATGAAATACTTTGAAAATTCACTGTTGTCTTTTTGATTACTTGTATAAATTGCATACAATAGAGCTTCATTTCCATATTTCATACAGACTTTTCTCTTAACCAGATTTAATAATACAAACAGCAGACTGTTAAAATCGGTCTTTTAATCTCATCTCTGAAGAAATATTGTGAGTTTTAAAGCTCAAGTCTCTAATAAATGACGGCTTTTAAAAAAAGCTGAACACTCTAGTATGAGTGTTTCCTAACCCTCTCAGGGGAAGTGGCTGCTTTAGGAAAACTGTAAGATGCTCAGTCTTTACATAATGCTTTTTCAATTTTATTTCCTTGGTCCATGTGGACAGTTCAGGACTTCTGCCAATATGTTCACAGTAGGGACTAGTTGTATTGGATAACAAAACCTGTTTTGAAATGTAGGATTTTTGCCTTCATCTTTCTTACTGTCTGTCTTTTGCCTCCATGTCAAGACAAAATCCATAGTCAATGGTAAGAGGGTGGTACAACTTCTCAAGTCTTTGGTAACTGTGCAATCTGGGGCACTCGTGGGCAGATGGATTACTAACGCTCTGTTTCAAGATTGATTTCTTGTATTTGAAATCTGAGTAGAATTGATTCTCAGAGCTGAATACCTTTTTGAACTTGATCATAAGGTATTTCCTGTAAAAGGAAGGTTCTGTCCTCAATACCAGAGAGTCCCTTTCAATTCATGGCTTCTCTGCAAGGTTACTAAGCCACAGATCATAACGTGGGAGACTTAATCGTGTCTCGATCCCTCCTCTTGTACCTTGAGCCCAAGTTACTTGATAAAGAGTATCTGGAAATTGTGAAAGTGTCTCTTACTGGCTATAGTGAAAAAGGAGAAGGCAGGAGACAGACTTGCTGGCATTTGGAGTAGAGACTTGATATAGCAAAGGTGTCTTCAATTAGTAATTTTAAATAATCTGGAATATATTTTATGCTACCTAAAGTAACAAATAATCATTTTAGGAATCAATGTATCCAGCCTTGCATTGTATTGAGAGTATAGCTTGGTAAAGGGGTAATTAACACCCACAGAGTTTGAGCTTTAGAAATACTGTACTTAACCTAGTGAGGAGTATATTAATTCTCTCTGAATTAGCTGACCTGTAAAGTCCTACTTCACTGAAGTATTAGTAAGTAAAATAATAACAATAATAATAATAATATAACAAAAAAAAAATTCCAAAAAACAGTTCTTCAGCCTTCTCAGAGTGAAAGTAGTTTAGGACAGAACCCAGACAGAACAGCCTGATATTATATGGGTGAGTTTTGCCAGGATTATAGGACGTTCACATTTACTGCAGTTGGTGGGAAAGTATGTACTTCTGCTTAAGATAGGAGGCAGCAGGCCCTCTTCTAGGGTGGACGGCCTTGTAGTATTGTAGGCAGTGTTACTACTCTTACTTGTTATACTTCACCCAAAGTCCAGCCTCACATTGTAAAGCCTTATCTGTTGACTGGAACCCCCTTCTTAAATTCTGTGCTTTGTCCGGCTTATGTTAATGCTTGACCCTGAAACTTGGTCTTTTACTAGCTTGCCAAGTAGCTTAGACCATGTGAGAGCATTTTACAAAAATCTGTAAATTTGAGTATCGAAGCATAGCAAGTCTCTTGTGCTGCCTGCTAGCAAGTCTCTTCAAGTGCTGAAAATACTAGAGGAGTATAAAAATCAGTCTGGTTGTTTAGAGCAGATTTTACAGATGATGTCACCACACATCAGAATTCCAGCATTGGATTGTTTGTTTTCATGTTGACTAACCGGTTAGTAAAATCACTTTTTTTTTTTTTTAATTTATTTAAAGCAATAAACCAAATCCCAATCAAATATCTAGCAACAATGGGAAACCTGCTGCAGTCAATGGAGCAATGGGAGCCTCTTATCAGGCACAGGCCTCACTAATAGGTCGGGCTTGTGAAAGTTGCTATAGTAAGTACATTTATTTTATTTTTTTTTAATAATTCAGGAGTTTGGGCTAATCTTAATATGTACTGTTTTTTTTAAAAAAATATATATACTTCTGTTTGCATGCTGTAGAGGATAATTTTCAATGACTTGTGTGGCAGAAATAACTTTTAAGTTAGAGCTGCCTTCAATATATTGATTAAATGTCAATATTCAAATCTACTTTATGATTTTTTTGTAATAATTCAGAAAGTACAGAGAGATAAAGTAGTATAATATGATGGCACTGATATGGTATTCTTTACCTTCAGAATACTAGATTCAAATTTATTTTTGGGTCTCCTGTAAGAGAGAGAGTTGGTTTTTTGTTGGGGGGGGCCCTCTCTGTTGTTGTTAGGGTGTTGGGGGAGGGTGTGGGGTTTTTTTCCTAGTGTTTTGTGTATTTCTGATGGTCCTTGTTTGACTTCTTGAAATAGCAGCTTTCGACATAGGTTATATGAGAGAAGATATAATAAAATCCAGAACTGGAAAGACTTGAAAAGGCCTACCATATGAGAGTTCTTTACTTATCATTGCTATGGCTGCCTGTCTCTTAAACACCAATTAAATTAAAACCATATTTTGTATACAGAAAGTTCCAGTTATATACTTTGTTGTTTTTCAAATCGCATCGTTTAAAGAATAGTTTTCTTGTGAAAGGTTACAAAAAGAAAATAAAAAGGGTTAAATTAGTGTTTCCTGATGAGTCTCCACATGCACAAGATAAAGGTACATGTGCATCTCCAAGGTCAGTCGGAGAAGTGCTTGTCCTTATCTTATATGGATCTTTATTTATAAGTACTCATTTTGCATGACTTGAGCAAAAAATCCATATCTTAAGTAATTCTAATAAGTATCAAGAAACTTCATAAGCCTGTCTTCCAGGGTAAGATTAGAAATAGTGGAGGATTTATAGGGCCTTTTTTTTTTTCGATGTCCCCTGGAAGAAAATCTCTTCTCAGCAATATGAAGTCCCTGGTTTGAAATTAAATAGGTAAGCATTTTCGAAATTTCCATTTGGAGTTGACTTCTGGGGTGCTTTCTTAAAAAATAAACAAACCAAAAATTCAAGTTCTTATTTTCTCCAGGTCAAACGTATTAAATATTTAACCATATAATGCTCTTATAATGCTGCATTATTATGGCCATATAAAGCCATCTATTACAGCATTTGGATTTATTATATTGAATGTAGCATGCACCAGTTTACCTGTGCTGTTTTTCTCCTCCTTAGCTCCACAGTCTCACCAATGGTATTCTTGGGGTCCTCCTAATATGCAATGTAGATTGTGTGCATCTTGCTGGATTTATTGGAAGAAATATGGTGGCCTGAAAATGCCCACACAGACAGATGAAGATAAACTGTCTTCCAGCCAACCTACAGAGGTAGGATTGGGTAGATCAGCTTTCCTAAAATGAAATGTGGTGCTTTCACAAGACTGCTGTGAGTTGAATATTTAACGGAATGATTTTTTATGTATGTGTTCAGCTTTGAAATTACAAAACTCAATTTATTAATCCTTTTCTGGTCTTAAGTAGAACTGAACAGTGTGCAGGTCCTGCCATGTCTTTATTTGACTAAGTCTTAGATAAACAATCATCCACTTCATGCATTTTTGGTGGGCAAATGTCATCTAGAAAATGTTAATATGACTATACAATATCTCATGTAGAATGGCGTTATATGTCCACTCACAGTAGAGTTCTCTAGTCTGTGTTTTACAGCTTCATACATAAGCCCCAGTTTTTGGTATAGTACTTATACATACTATTTGATTAGCCTTGTGAATTTATCCAAATTGTGGATTTTTTAAATGCTGTAATTCAGATGTATGTGTTACGATTTTTTGTTTGTTTTTGTAGGAATCCCATGTTAGGACTCACATGTCCCGGCAGGCCACACAGGGAACTCCAGTTCGTAACACTGGAAGTCCAAAGTCGGCAGTGAAAACACGTCAAGCGTTCTTTCTTCACACAACGTGTTGGACAAAACTGGCCCGTCAGGTCTGCAAAAATACTCTCCGGCTGCGGCAGGCAGCAAGACGTCCCTTTGTCCCTATTAACTGTGCTGCCATTAAGGCAGAATGTAAGATGTTTTTTTAATTCTTAGTTCTGTGTGCTGTGCTTCCCACCCATTTTTGTCTTTTAATTTTATTTTCTTTTTCAATAAACATTTCTTGTCTATACGCTTTTGCTTTTCATTTTTTCATTTGTCCAGCATATCACCAACGCATTGGATAAAGTCTGGCTGCCTTGAACAGATTTCAGGCTGGGGGAACATTTCAGTGAATGGAAAGGGGAGAGCTATTACATCATTCACTTACAAAAAATTCTCATTAAAAAAAAATTCAGGGGCAGGGAGGGGAAATCAATGCCGTGACATAAAAATCATGCTTCCTACTAGGCAGTGTGAAAGAAGTTCACTTTTATATTGTTCGTTTATTCTTTCGCTGAACAGAAAGTATAGATCTGCACATGTTTTACTTTTTCTCAGTGGCGTTGGTCAAGGAATAAGGAGCTGAGCGTGCATAAGAATTTAAATCTGGCCTGTAATACAGCCCTTTGTTACTGTGGTGATCAGATGGTGGTGATAGCTGTGTTTATTATTTCATCATAGTTGCATCATTATTTTTTTTGTCCATTTTAGTTTTAAATAAAATTCTGTATTATGCTTGTTCTTTTTATAGCCAAAATATGAAGAAAAGATAAGTGAATTATGTAATGAACATTATGTAATGAACTATTACATCATTCACAACAAAGTATGAGAAAAAGGTGATGAGTTGTTGTAGATAGGAACAGTAAGCCTCTTTATACGCATATGTGTGTAAGTTCTGCTGCGAAGGCACTGAATATTTCAGCAGGTTTTGTATCTGCACTGAGTGCGTTGTTTTACTGCTCATGCTGCTTGGTTATGTTTCCCAGTCTTCCATAGATGCAGTTCTTGGAGCAGACACTTGGTATTCCATGATGAGCCGTGCTGGCTCATCATACTGTCAATTGTATTAGAACTGAAGAGACCTTTTTAGAATATCAGATGTCGGGTTTATAACCATGTTTACTAGATTAACGCTAAATGTTTTCCCAGCATATTTAACTGGGATGCCGATGATGTCAATGATGGTTATAAGAAATTTACTCCATAGAGGCTTAAAATCTGGTTTTGAGTAATTATTTTCCCCTTATGTACTTTAACACCAGCCATTCTTCACATGCAAACTCTTCACCTACTTCTGCAGTCATCCAGAACTTGGCGAATATTTCCATTCATTGTCCTTGTCTTATTTATTTGGTTGTCCTATCGGCCATTTTCTTTCTTCTTTCAAAGCTACGCAAGTCAGGAGCAACTTTTAGATTTAAGGAGACCATATGGGTTGTACTTTCATGGAAGAAGTGTGTCTAAGGCTACACTAGGATTATATTTTTAATCTTTAATACAAAATTTCTGAGAGGGCAGCATTGTACCTTTAAATTTATGTAATTGGCACTGATTTCTGCGAAATCATGGATGAAAATTAATTTTAGAAATTCACTTGAACCTTGAATATGAAAAGTGCCACATCAGGTTAACATCAAGAGCAGAAAGATTTTTGTTTTCCCTGTAGTCTCTGTCTTTCATTATTCTTTTTATTGAAAGCAAAATTTGGACCTTGCAGTTTTGTCTTTTTGAATGCTGATGCTTCCTGATTAGATGTAACATAGACTGGGGGGGGAACAAAAAAAAGTCACAGTTGTTAATGCTTTTTTTAACACAATGTTCAAATTATTTTATAATAGTGGAAACCAGATTATACTTCATTGAATTTAACTCATGTTTCTCTGTGTACACACATACATGTATATATGCACACACATATTCTGTTTCTGGCAATATCTCTCTCTGGAATCATACAGTGGTCTTACCTGCATTGTCATATTCTTAAATATGACTTAAATATTTACTAGGCATAAAGCCTAGTAAGTAAGTAAGTAAATAAAAAAATTGTTTTCTACTTTTGTTCATGTATTTATATCTGGTGACCTGTGTTCAGTGCACTCTGTACATTTTAATGTTATAACTAAATAAGCTCTCTCTTCCCAAATGCCCCAAATCCTTTTCTTAAGGATAGCTTGATGCAAGTAATTTGACAATTTTTTAATTTTTAAATGAGATACTTAATTAACAGTAACGATTTTGTATGTTGAATACCACTGAGTAATTACAATATTGAATGAATGTCTGTGTTGGTGTTAGAAAAGTTACAGTCGTGCTTAGATAATAACCTGGCCAGAGCATCAGGTTACCCCTGATGTGATATGGCATGAGGTGGTTAGGACGTCCAAGAACTGATTTGGAATTTGTTTTCCATGTTGGTGTGCTGAAACTTGAATCTAATGACTGCTTAGATGCTTTGTCAGACTCACCTGACTCGGTGTTTGTGCCAAACCAGTGCTTGAAAACGCAACTGTGTTTCACAACTATATTGCAGTAGGCACCGTACCAACGCTCAGAAACCATAAAATCTAAAGACAGAAGGATGGTAGGACACTTACCCTGCAGCGTACCAGGTTTTATGCCTTCTTAGTCTTATGCAATTTGTTGAAGTGCCAGGTTGTAAATGAAACTAATTCCCAGGTCTGAGAAGGAAAGTCTGAACAAGCCAGTCAGAGCTTGCTTATAAAATAAATTGATTTTTGCAGTCCACCTGAACTCATCTGCAGATACTTCTTTTGTCTTGGAGGGGCATGGAAGCCTCCGAGAATGCTAATCTCGGGCCCAACCATCTTTTAGGTGAAAGGAGACTTCAGACACAGGATTTATTATTGTCATTCCACCCACATCATCTCCCTCAGCCCTTTACATCCACTGGCAGAAAACAAGGTCCTATTCTATGTTCTTCATTCCTTCAGTTAGCGCAGAGAATTAGATTTTTCTCATTAGTGAACTGTATGGCATGACCCCTGCTCAGATGCCAGCAGGAGGTAGTGGAGACGATGCATTTACATTCCCAGTGTTAAAGGAGAAGCGGCTGCCGGGGCATAGATGCACCACTCGGGGAGTGGCACGCGCACCACCCAAGGCTTTAACTGCTCGGACCCGAGTCCCTTCGCAGCGGCAGCTCCACTGAGCCGATGGGTGCCCCTTCTCGACTCCTCGCTCACGCACGCGCTCACTCTCGGGCGCTTCCTCTCCCCTCTGGCTCGACCCAAGGTTTCCTGAAGCAGAGTCTCCAATAGGATGTACGCCAGACAAACTTATTGATTGCTACAGCGGTAAGAACAGCTCGATCTGGGTGCCTCCGGAGAGGGACCCAGAACGAAGAAACACCTGGGCAATTATACCCTTGCAATTTAAGTTCCCCTCCCCTCACGAGACAGTTTGGACCAGTCGTAATATGAGGGTCTGGAGTCTTCCCGTTCTTCATTGGGTCCTTCAGTTGTCTCCAGGCCGGCCATTTCTTCTCTTATCTCTAAAGTTGTAGCTTCTGCTGAGATTGTAGCTTCCTTATCTTTCTGGTTTGCACCAGTTTCGGGGGCCTTTCTTCATGTAGCCAAGTAAAAGTTTGGTGTACGGTCTGTGAATCTGGGTGAAAATTCACAGCTTGTGGCCAAGGCTTCAACAAGCCTCGATACTAATGCTGTGTGTTGGATTCCGTTTGGGCTAGAAAGGGACTGGTTCACCACCAGTTCAATCTAGGGATGGTCGCCAGAAGGCTGGGAAGGCACGGCATCTCCTGCTAGGAGCACAACCCAGCATGGAAATGGCAAACTTTGTTCTGCCTGAAGATAACAGACTCGCTGTAGTCATTCACAGTAAACTCGTCTGATGGATTTTCAGGAATAATTAGAATTGGTGAACTGTTTTGGTAAGAGGAAATTCTCATGCCCAAGATTAGGCAATATACCTTCTTTTTAGTTTGAATCTGTTGCACGTTTTTTAGAAAGCTAAGCAAAACTATCCTGTCCATGGAAAGTCTCTTAATTAGAGGAACCCAAAGTGGGCATTCTTCTCCAGACAGTCACTGACAAGATTGGATCTGTCTCCAGCTTACAGGCATGTTGATATATGCGTGAGAGTGAGCCATGCATCTGTGAACCTTATAACTTCAGCACAGGAAGATTTTTAAGGGATTTTTTCTTTTTTTTTTTTTTCCTGCTCAGATATAGTTTTATCAATATAACTATATGTATTAATTATAGTAATTTAAATTTGGCTAACTACACTCCGTCTATGTAGACATGATTGTCAAAATGTTTTCAGTGGATGGTAACATATTATCTGTATTATATATATAGTAATCTGGAAATGGGTATACTGTTCATGATGAAAACTTAACATACCTTTAAATCAGCAGATTTAATAACAAGTCTGGTACACAGTACTTGCTTGTTATGATGTGGTTTGATTAAAAAAAGACAAGTGAAAATTAAGTAGAATATGCAAAACGTTACTGATTTGTCTTTGTAAGCATACAGCCTATGTTTTACTGATACAAAACTACCCATTCATCTGAAGTGAGTAACATTTATGGGTATTGGTTCACAAACAGTTTTTTACATCCTTGATTTTGATAGCTACGGAAGATCTTTTGGCTGCATCTAGGATGAAAGTATTTTCTCTGCTGTTACCTTTGAATACAATTTGTGCCAGATTTTAGCAGCCAGTAAAATAATTAAAAGAACACGCTATTTTTTTCCCCAGAGTTTCTAAGAAGAATACAATTCAGGGAATACATAGAGCACAGTACATTCATTAGATAATCTGAATTTTGATAGAGATATGATGGAATGTCAAAGAGAAATAACTCCCCAGTGAGAGTCTCTCTAAGCTTAAGAAACCTACAAATCTAGTTTAAATAAAGGAAATAATTAAAAAACCCTTTCAAATCTAAAAGAACAAGCCTCATTCCCTATCATCTTCTCCATGGCATTCCTGATTTCGCTGACCTCTGTAATACCCACAACAGTCATCACTTTTCTAGGTTTAGAACTTGGTCTGTTTAAAACCTCATAAAGAATCCATTTCACACTG
This sequence comes from Ciconia boyciana, assembly GCF_034638445.1. Taxonomy (NCBI): domain Eukaryota; kingdom Metazoa; phylum Chordata; class Aves; order Ciconiiformes; family Ciconiidae; genus Ciconia; species Ciconia boyciana. The sequence goes on along the minus strand of NC_132936.1, from coordinate 101,114,013 downwards.
TGGTTCGTGATGTGGTTCCCTGGAATTTTTCTAATTTTACTGTATCCTCTTTAGGGTTATGGTGCCCCAAATTACATGCACTTCAAGATACAGGTTTCCCATCATTTTAGAGTGTCACATGTTTTCTGTTTTCCTATCATCATAATTTCTAATATTCTGATTTTAATTTCTTTTTAAGTGACCACTCTTTAGTATTGTCTAGATATTCTTAGAAAGCTGTTGACGCTGACTCCATGAATTCTCTTCTGCACTGTGGTGGTGTAGAACCCATCGTTATATTTGTATGTTGCAGTCATTTTCCCCCTTAAGAATTAATTTACATTTATTGCTTGATGCTGCTGATATCCTTTGCAATCAGTTTTAGCTTTGCTTATGCTCAGTGATTTCTTAGCAGGAAACTTTAACTCTAATCACCTCTTTTCCTCATCTTTTTTATGTTGAACAGCACAGATCCTTTGGGGATTACATAGCACCTGATTGAAATTAATTTTCTAATCCCTGAAAAAAACTTCTCTTTTACCCTGTAACAGCTGGACAGCAACGGTCTTTGGTGACACAGTTTGTTAAAAGCTAACTGAAATGCCAAGTTGGATGCCAGATCAGCTGCATGTCTACATGTCACGACTCCTTCAGAGGATGCTGGCAGACCTGTGATGCTTGGCAGTCACTGGTTTACAGGATGTGTAGGTAGGAAGGGACCTCTGGAGGTCTCCGATCCCACCCCTGCACAAAGCTCAAGTGCTCAGGGCCTTTTGTCCAGATCTGATTTGTGTATCTCCAAGGACGGAGACTCCATGGCTTCTCTGGGCACCTGTTACAGTGTTCGATCAACCTCACAGTAAATAATCTTTTCCGTACATCTAACGAGAATTTCCCATCTCCCAGCTTGTGTCTGTTGCCACAGACAGCAATAGCCTGTTGTCCTGTCCCTGTGTACCTCCGAGAAGAGTCTGGCTTGGTCTTCTCAGTGCTCTGCCACAGGTGGCGGTCAGGTCTCCCCTTGGCCTTCTCATCCCGAGGCTGACCAGACCCAGTTCCCTCAGACTCTCCGTGTACATCCTATACTCCAACCCCAATCCAGACCCTCCAATAGCTGGACTTTCTCCAGTATGTCCATATCTCATTTATAGTGGGGATCCCAGAACTCCACACGGCGTCTGGAGGTGGTTTCCCAAGGGCGGAGGGGAAGGGTTACCTCCCTTGCCCTGCTGGCTGCGCTCGAGCTAGTAAGGCCCAGTATGCGGTCGTCCTTCTTGCAAGGACACACCACTGAATAACGTGAACACATTAAACATGTTTTCCCTTCACAAGGTCTTTGTTGGCTCCCTTGATGTTTCTGTATTTAACGGTATGCCTCTATTAATAGCTCAACCCTCTTGCCAGTCTGCAGACCTACTTACTGAAGAATGTTATCGCATTTGCCATGTTTTTGTTCTCTTGAACCAAGACCTGTTCAAGCATTAGTTAAACACTAGTAGTGTACGTGCTCAGCAGTTTCTGTTTGGATAAATTCCACCTGGTCCCAGTAACTTGTTTTTACTCATTAACCAGCTTGTTTTGAAATATTTCCTATGGACACTTTGCTGTGACACAGTTCTCACACTTTCCACATAAAAGGGTTTGGAAGTGAGTTTGTTTAAGTTGTTCTGCAGTGAACATGGCTGCAAAGAATTCATTCAGCTTTTCTGCCATGCCTTTATCTTTCTTCTATATTTTCCTCACACCTTGATCATCTCCTATTGCTACAGGCACCAGCACACTTTCTGCTTTTGATATGTTTGAAAAAATATACTATAAAATGTAATACTCCAATTATTTTTTTAAATACATTTTTATTTCTCATAGCTTCCACTATTTCACTGCTTTTACTAAGATTTTTAGTGTTCATGTGGAAGCTCATATTTGATTTTAGGACTTCTTTTTAATTTTGTTTTTGACAACTTCCTATCTAAATTTTATCCTATGGTTTTACACTTGAGAGTGATGCACAATCTAACTTTGTGTTTTTCTGTACGTAGTGCATAAAGATCACAAACTTTATTATATTTTTCATGGGAGTACCATATTGTGGATTAAAGTTTGCTGCTGTTAAACATACTTAACTGTTCTAATAGACTGGTCTGCTTTGGAATACCCACCCGGTACCTTTGGTGAACATGCTCTGCCTCAAGCATGGAAATTGTGTTCTCTTTGCAGTCTGTATTCTCAGTCAGCACATTAATATCTCACCATGATTCAATGTCTTTTTTTACAGTGAAGACGCGGAGATGGAAAATTTTCTTGCTAATTACTTCTTAGGCGATGCTTTGCTGTTCCCAAAGTAACTATAAAATACTCACTGTATAGTCTGTGCTTATTTTACTAAGGGAGACAGTGGAGACACATCATTCTACGCTGTCACTTAAAATATTTCAAGTGTTGTGGAATATTAAAAATATTCCAGGCACTAGGTTCGGTGCATTTTCTTCACTGAGAACAGTGTATTTTGTTATTAAGGTAAAATAATAAAGTACTTCATGTACTTGGCATTAGGGCTCTGGAACCTTTGGGCTTCCCAGATACAGCTACCATTTATGCTTAGCACATGTAAGTAGAATTTCAAGTAATTTCCTTAATATATTGAACTAAGTTATGCATTGTCTGCTGCTTTAAAAACATCTGTGAACATACCAAAACAGTTATTTCAGTCATTGCTGTGGTTTCATGATGTACGAGTTTTTTGCACATAGCTAGACAGAATACATAAAGAGATTGTAAATTTTGTTTTTATCTCAAATGTAAATTGTTCTATATAGTGTCTTATCCTCTTCGTGTGCCTGTGTACTCCATATCTTGTGCTGGAATGAAACAAACAGGAACATTTTGGTAAAACAGAAGGTGGAGACAAAGTGGAATTACAGTTATTGTAATCTGTTTATAATATCTGGCTCTTGTAAAGCGTGGTAGAAAATGCAGATCTGCATGTGCACGTGTGAAGCCTATACCAAGAAGGCTGTACACATATGTATGGATATGTAGGGAGTAATTCCATGTGAGGGAATTGTAGATCTACACAATCAACATATGAACACAATTTTGTACAAACCAGATCTAGGGATGCTGGAAGCCCTATGTGGGATTTACGTATGTGCTTTCGGAAAACAGATAAACCAATCATTCTGAGTAGTTTAAAAAAAAGATAGTATAGTTCCAGTAGTCTTGAAACTATTTACTGAAACCTAGTGTCTTGAGAATTTGTGCTTTAGGTGGATTGACTCCGCTGTCTAAGCGTGAACCTCTTCGTAGTAACACTTCTATGTTCAGGGCATTTAGACAGATTTTCTGGTGGTGTATTCACAGTGCCTTTTAAGTTGTAAGTTCATAGTTTTAGCATCAAATTAAGGTAGTTACTGAACTGCTTATTTTCATTTACTTTGCAGGAAGTTGCTGTCTTTGAGACCTTTGAGCTCTGTCATACTTGGTTACAATTGACCACTTTGTTCAAAAGTTTACAGTAAAGGGGTTTGGGAGGGTTGAGGTTTTTTTAAGTTTCATCTTGCCATGACAGCCCCCGTGTTCTGTTTTACTTATTAAGAATTATATGAATCACCATACCATGCGAGTAATACATGACCAAAATCAGTATTCCCAACTTTAAATCCTTCTTAGCTCCATATTACTCCATTTAGGGCCAGACAAGCTTGTAGAAAACAATGAAGAATTCCATGTAAATTCTTTTTAATAGACAGAGCTGCTTTTATTTTAGTACTCATATTTCCATCTGTGTTTCATTTGCCTAGCTGACTGTCTCCAAAAAGACTTCGTAGGCAAAAAATGCAATCAGATTTGTGTTAGAACTTATATTCACTTAAAAAAAAAAAAAATCATAACATCACGTGCATGAATGATGACATGGCCTGCCTTTAAATATCTATCATTATTAGCATTGATGAAAAAAAGTATATGTGCTAAAAAGAAAAAAGAAATCTGTAGTAAAAGTGTAAGTCAGAAACTGGTTGGTGCATCCTAATTATATTTGTAATGGTAGAATATTTAAACTGAGTTTCATTCTTTAAAATTCTCAGATGCAGATCGACATTGTGAAGTTGCTGGAAATCCTCTGAAGATCAAAAGCACCAGAAAACCACTGTCATGTATCATTGGGTATTTAGGTGGGTATCTGCCTCCAGAGGAAAAAATTAATCAAATGAACATTCAGTATTTACTGATACTTAAAAATCCTGTATGCATAGAAAGAGAGATTTATGCTTGTAGTAAAAAGAAAACTATAAAGTTAATAAATTAATAAAAATTCTGGTTTGCTATCAGTTGCAAAACTGGATGATTGAACTTGCAGGATGTAGGCAGAAGGCCTTCTGATACTGGTTTAAAATGGCAGAGTGAAACCTGATGTAATTTAGAATGTGAAAAATATTCTGGTAGCCTAAATAAATAAGCACTCAAAGGGGAGATGAGGTACTCGGTGTGCCCAGTGCTACTCTACTGTGTCCCTTGAATCCACTTGTAATACTCCCGTGTACTTGAAAGGAGCAAACTTCGGCCACAATGAGACACTGACCTCTTAATTCAGTGACCTAATTTTAAAAGGTGCAATGAAATCTGTACCGAGATCATACCCAAGAGGTCAAGATACTCACATAAGATAACAGGGAGAGGAGAAATTCTAGTAATTGTGATTCCTTATTTAAAAAATGAAAGTAGTCCTCTTTGCAAGGAACCACCACTGACTATTAAATATTTACATAATCATATGAGAGATGGGATACCCCAGAGGCTTTATTTTAATCCTCAAATGAATATAGAAATCAATCCATTGATCAGAGCAGCAGTGGATAATTCTGCAGTGTGTTAATCCCATTCTACAGAAGTAAACCTGAGGGTAGAACTCAGTCTAAATGTTTTTCTCAAAATTTCAATCAACAGGAGGTTTTTTTGTACTAGAACAATAAGTAAACAATAACAGTCTCTTGACTTACTGAAATAGAAATCAGCTATTAATGTAGTTATAACTGTTCTTCCAGAACATCGAATTTAACAAAATCCAAACTTCAGAAAACTGGGTAATGAAGAATTAATGCCCACTCTCATGAATTTTGATTCCTCCTGCCCTGGAGTTTAAGAAAAAAGCCAGCGGTAATTTCCTGCAGGCATCCCAGCTGTGTGCATTACGCGTGTTGTCATTCGAGTGAATGAGGAGAGGACTGCTTTGATCGACTTGGTGGAGCTGTGGTCGTGAGGGGAAGCCGGCAGGAGGTGGATGGTTCATCCGGCTGACCCCGTTTGGGTAGTCAAAAGAAGGAACGGCAGCGTGTGCAGTCTTAGAAGATACTGCATATCTTCAGTACCACGTTATTTACTCAGTGAGGGGTTGCCTTGATACCTCTGGGAGCTTAAGTCTGTAGGTTTCATGGGAGTAAATGGATGAGCAGTGTCAGACAGCGTTATGTGTACTTTGGTGAAGGTTTTGTAGAAGATTAACAGTGGTAAAATATACCAGGTATCTGTAGAGTCTGCTTAGCATTTGACTGTATGGGAAGTGAAGGTACCTCACTACAGTTGAAGGTAGATAATGTGTGTTGCAGGGATATGAACTGTACCCAGTGTAGTTATGGACATACGTCTGAATTAGCTGTATAAGGATGGCTAGAAAATGGCTTTTTGTTTGACATTTAGCTTGGTGGGGGTTTTTTTAGTTTAGTTTGTGATGGTTTTTTGTTTGTTTGGGATGTTTGTTTGCATGTTCCAGTGAATAAGTAATGCTCGCATTATTTTTCTCATAAAATTTAGCATTAACTACCATGTCATAGCTTATACAGGAGGTATTTATTTTCTTTTTAAAAATCCTTCCAAGCCATTCCCACAGACATTTATTGGAATACAGTCAACTG